>NC_064249.1:71706176-72332247 GCF_003254725.2 Canis lupus dingo
AAATGTACAGCTGTAACTACACTCCCCCCAAAAAAGTCAGCTTTGCTTCTTAATCTGATTTCTGCTTTCCAGCACTTTCTTTTCCCTCTTTCCAATTACATCATTATACTTGCATACTTCAACAGTACAACCGGCAAATGTGATTCCACTCTAGCTTGCAGCTTCCAGAATGTTCTGGGAATCAATGAAAATATCATCTAGAATATCTGTCTCTTGAAATGAATCTGGCAATTAATAAGTCAAAGCCATTTTTTAAAAATCTTCCTTTATTGACTCTTTCCTGTCCAAGATGTTTATCAGGAACTTAGAACATGCAAGGTGGGCTTATTTACAGATGATACAAATCTGAGAAGGATGCCACAGTTTCTCAATCCAGGTTGTTTGCAAAAAAAGCTTAAATTTTATACTTCCATGTCAATAATAATCTTGGAAAGTGATAAAAGTATTGACGGCAATTATATCAGAATCACTCAGAGTGCTTGTTAATACAACCCATTCTTGGTCCAGCCCTAGACTAAGCAAATCAGAACCCCTGGGGTCCAGGGAGCAGGCACTTTTAACAAGGTCCCCAGGACCTAGGAGACCAGTATACAATAATCCTACAGGTGACAGAGTTAATGTTGTACTCAGACAGATGTTTCCTAGAAGTTGGAACAGAGACAAGTGGTGGGAGGTTAGCCTCATTCGGCCATATAGGTGAGCGGAACTATAGGGAGTCGACACTACAAGTCAGCCCACATTATGCAAGAAGAGTTATTGCTTGGATCCTGTCGTATGCATCAATTTGCAACAGCCGTTCATTAGCAGTAAGTATAGTAATAAATAACAATGAAAGATTGTTCTGTACCCAATTCCAGCAATAATTGGATTAGATGCCCATTTACTGAAGATTGTAGTAAAACTACGACTCTGACCTTAATTTCCAAGTGCACAAAACATCTTTACAAAGTTGCCAAGGGATGTCTCATTAAAACAGGAAATGGAGAACTAATTGCTGGCAGTTTTGGTTAAGTGTGAGATTTGACGATCTCAAACCCTGCACATAGAGACTTTAATTATCAATATCTTTTGGTAAAACATACAGTATGCAAAGAGACACCCCTTGCACTGATTAGTGAAAACTAATAAACAAAATTAAATAAAGAAATTGACCAGAGGCTGTATCTTTCTACACTTAGACACAATATGAGGAATTTTGTTTCAGAAAAAGGGTACCATTAATCCCATTCAATTAATGATAATTTTATTATAAGGTCTTATATTTTTCATATGGATTTGTAAGGTTCTTTTAATTTTATAATTGAGATCTATTAGCACGAAAAATGTTATTCTAGCATTAGGTCTACATATATTTATAAGTAGCAAGACAACTTGGGGGCATCAGAAATATTTTATTTTGTTAAAAGAATGTTAAAGGATGTGATTTCAGCTCAATAAAAGGACTGATATTGTAATATGGACCAGGTTGTTTTATGGGAAGTAGGCTCTCTACCTAGAATGCTTAAAGAGATACCATAATGCCAGTATGGTCCCAGAGGAGAGTCCTCTATCAGGTGGGCACTTACGCAACATCATATTTAAAGTTGCATCCAACTCTGAGATCAAATTGCTTTCCAAGGGTTTGCTACTCAGGAACCAGGACTTGTCCACAATTCTTCACTGTTGAGGTAGAAACTCAAACATTGACTTCATTAAGATACAGTGATAGATGTATATTTACATGTTATGTTACAGCCTACAAAATTTCTTCATTACAGGTTGAGATTGATTTGTCACTGGCTTAGTGCTTTTTCTCCATAAAATATGATGACAATATCTACACCTGTTCCCCTCCCACGTGTTTTCCCTGGACTATCAATCAAATCTACTCGTCTGACCCTTACTCATCAGACCTTTCTTATCTCTGAGCCAGGTTTTACTGAGTGGCCTTAGGTGGCTGAGGTGTTGAGTCAAGGTATAACCACTCTATTTTTAAGCCTTTTCCTAATTTTTTCCCAGGTGTTCCAATGCCCATTCCCAAATTATTCCACTATTCAACAAAAACAAGCAGGCATATACCTACCATATTACATATATGCTCATGAATGCCATTAGGGCTCAACGAACAGAGTACTAGATGATACCTTAAAATCTTTATGTGGCCTTGGGCAAACTTCAGCCTTTCTTGTTATTAATATCTATTGAGATATTCCTTCCATTTTCTGTTTTATTAGAATAATGTGATTGTTCTCAACCACTGGCATTACTTAAGGGAACACTTGAAAGACAGAACTTAAGGTGAATATCATGCCTGGGTGATAGATATATATGGGCTTATTATTATAATTTTCTTTACTCTGTGTACATTTGACATTTTACATCAAAATATAATTTTAAAATATTGATCCTTGAGATCTACCCCAACCCAATTAGATCACAACCTTTAGAAAGTGAGGCCCAGGTATCAGTATTTTATAACCTTTTCCAAGTGGTTTTTATGTGTAGGTAGAGTGGAAGAACAGGAGTACAAATCACAAAACTGAACATTAATAATTCCTTAAAAGCAAGACGCCAAAAAGTAAATGTTAATAGCATGAATATAAATTCTTTTAAAAATTAACTAATTAATAGATTTTGACGACCTAGTTATATCCTTAAAAAAAATTACCTCAAGTATTTGATATCAGCCATTGGATTCAACATGCACATACCCTCTGTCCTTTATAAAGCTAGCTGGTGTTTGAACACACATTTGGTTTCCTGGGCAGTACCCACCATCAGATTTGTTGGTACTCACACACTTTAGGGGGAACCCATTAGTGTAGCTGGATGCCCACTTCCTGGTAATGTGTCAATAAAGTGATGGCATATTTAACAACAGGCATAAAGAACTCATAGCACACTAAATATCATGACTAGGTTTTCAACAACTCTTCAAACACTCCAAAGAAAAAAATATCATCATGGTTTTATTCCAAGTTCTTGTGTGAAATAGAGAAAATACACATAAGCATGCATGTTTCTCTCCGGTGATAAGTAGTAGAAGGTTCCAGCATGTACTTTTTGATGAAGCAGATAAACATACGTGAAAACATTGGAGAGGTCTATAGGGAATCATGTCTAAAAAATATAATCTTAATGTTTTATGAATAGGAGCCAGCGATTTTCCATAGGGGTGTTCAGGCATTGGGATACTCTATCATGGGGCCCAGCCCAGGGGTCATTATTTATACTCAGAGTCAAAATGTATCGATCATTTGCTTTGTTTGAGGAACTGTTTTATGAGCTTTTGTTCTATGAGGCTACCTCATTTCACCATCACAAGAACTTTGTGAGATAGATTCTATCTATGATCATCACTATTTTACAGAATGGGGAAATGAGGCAGAAGCAGGTTTACCAATGTGTCCAAGTGACATGATGGCTGGTAGAGCCAGGATGGTCTGGGGTGATGTGACTCCTCAGCTGGACATGGAAGGTCTCTCACTAGAGAGCCAAATACACACACATATGTATTTGGTTAAATTTCATGAAATTGCCAGTATTCAGTCGTTTTTTTGGCTTTCAAGAATGGTACTTTTACAGTACAATAGTGCACACCAATGAGGAAACATTGCATCAGCTATGAATGCAGAGGCACTGAGTTAGGAAATGACTTTCTACTACAATGGGCATTTTAGAGAACTAAAATGTCTCTAAGAATACTAATATAGAGGGACACCTGGGTGGCTCAGTCAGTTAAGCCTCTGCCTTCAGCTCAAGTCACGATCCCAAGGTCCTGGGCTAGAGCTCCTGCTCAGTCGAGAGCTCAGTGGAGAGCCTACTCAGTGGAGAGCCTACTTCTCCTTCTCCCTCTGGTACTCCCTCTGCTTGTGCACATGTGCTCTCTCTCTCTCTCTCTCTCTCTCTCAAATAAATAAAAATCTTTAAAAAAAGAATACTAAAGAAAAATACTAAGGTCATTAATAGTTTAAGAAGCTCCTAAAAGAACTTAAGGCAAATGCTAATCAAATGATCATTATTATTAATTTTTATTTAATACACTATGTGCCACACATTTTTAAGTGCTTCACGTATGTATTTTCTCTTTTTCCTCACATCTTATGAGGCAGGAACTCATGATCTGTATCTTAGGATAAAACTGAGGCCACTGAGTAGCCAGTAACTAGTCCCTGGTCACATACCTGGGACCAGTCAATTTTACTCTGCAACCTGTGCTTTTAACCATGGTGCTAGGTTGTTCCTACAGAATTCCAGATGTTCAGTTGGAATTTCCTCTACAGGAAAGGAAATATTACGTTTAAAAAGTGGCAGCATGAGTGGAATCCTTATATAAATATGTATCTATTTTACTACGAAAAGCATTCCACTACTATTTACAGTTTGAGAAGAAGACCAAAGGGGAATGCTCCAATCTGTTGGTAAATCCTACGTGCCCTACTTTCAAAATATATCCACAATCTGACCAGTTCTCTTCACAACCTGCCTCTAGCACTCTGTGTAAGCCATCACCATCCCCCACCTGGTTCCCACAACAGCTTCATCACATTTCTCTCTTCTGCCACCATGGGTCCTTTCTAGTCATCCTCCAAACAGGTATTGTGATCCTAGTAGAACTGGCCAGATCACATCAGTCAAATATGTTCAAAGCCCCCAAAGGCCTCCAGACCTGCATCATCAGGCCTCATGCCATATGACCTCACCATTCGGGCACATTTCCCAGCCATACTCTCTGAGTCACTCACTCTGGGCTTGCAGGTCCTCAGATAAGCCAGGCTTCTCTCATGCTAACATCCTCATCCCCTTCATATCTGCTTACGCGTCACCTTCTCAAAGGGGCCTACCCTGATAACCTGATTAAACCTGTGACCGGGCTACCCCAGCACTCCTACCCCTGTCACTTGTTTCCCCTTTTCACCTACTATACCTGTCAATTCTTTATTTATCATGTTTATGGTCTGTCTTCTGCCTTTCAGCTTAGGTCCCACAAAGACAGGGGTTCTGGGCTCCTATTCACTGGTGACCCAGCTACCTAGAATAGTGCCTGGCAGAGGGAAGGCACTCATTGTACTTTTGCTGGATGAAAGAATGAAGAAAACAGCAGGGCTTATAAAATGTGAGACTCTGAGGGAGGAGAGAGATTAGAGGAATCAAAAATACAGAATTGAGGAGTTAGGTGCCCAGGATTGGGATGAGACACCAGAAGGAAGAGATTTGGAAGGAAGACATTATAAGAACAGTGGGCCGATGATACACAACGATGCTGTACACTGTTCTATGCAGTATACCTCCTCCACACCCACTGGTGGAACTGATTTGGGCAAAATCCCCCAACCACCTGAAAGGACTCCCCATCCTCACCCCTGAACCAACACAGATGATGCCAGCTGGGTGCATCTCCCACCACATCCTCAAAGATGAAAAAATGGTAAAGCCACCCCTCCCAAAATGCCACTGGGTAATTTCTTAACATCAGGGTGGATTTAACCAGCACTCATCTTCTCAGGACCAAAGAAAATATGACAGGATCCAAGCAGGACCCTCTTTATTCATCTGCACAAACAATGAAATTGACCACTGTGGCAGAAAATGTCAGATCAACCGAAGCAGAAGTGTCCAAGCTAATATTTTTCATATCAATGGTTGCCGTGGTGATACTTATAAAGATTTAGCAACAATCAGGCAGTGAATACTTTTAAGAGGCGCCTGGAGGAAAAGAAGTTGCAACGTACCCTCTGTCTTCACAAATCACGCTCATCCCACTTGTGCTCAATAAATGGCTCACTTCTTTTGATTACACTTGGCATACCCATGAAAGATGAGTTTTTGATTCTGTAATTTCAAGCTTGAAGCCAGTACTGTATTTTTCCATTTGGTCTGCCTTAAGGTTTTATTCTGTGATTCATGGTGCCTTTCCAAGGTCACTAGGCCATTCCCTCATCTGCCAAAAATGTCTCCTCATCCCCAGCCTCTTCCTCTGCCAGAGCACCCGAGTACTAAACCCTTTCCCTCCCCTAGAAGGAATATCTCTGTATTACTGTTGCCAACTTTATGCAATGGCCATAATTTAAACAAATTTTAGGAGATGGAATATCTTAACCATCCCCTCCACCCCCCACTGCTAGATTGCAAGCTCTATGAGGGCAGCGAGTATCTCTTACTTGTATTTTAATGTTCCAGAATGAGTAGCATGGCACATTAATCCTTAAAAAAAGAAAAGAAAAGAAAAGAAAAAAGAAAAGAAAAAGTAAAACTTCCTAGTACTAGGTACTAGAGAACTTAGTGAATGACACCACCAATCCTCAGTCATAGAAGTTAGAAACCCTGGTCTCTTCCTGGGGTACCTTCCTCTCCTTCAACCCCTTTATTAGATCTATTACCAACTCCTTCATCTTACATTAATTTCCTGGATCTGTCCACACGGCTCCCTCCTTTCCCTCCATTCTATAACAAACTCCTATCAGATCTCTTACTTACTTACTTACTTACTACTTACTTATTAATTATGAGAGAGAGAGACAGAGAGAGAGAGAGAGGCAGACACAGGCAGAGGGAGAAGCAGGCTCCGTGCAGGAAGTCCGATATGGAGCTCCAGGATCAGGCCCTGGGCTGAAGGTGGTGCTAAACCACTGAGCCACCCAGGCATGGCTCCTATCAGAACTCTTATCCAGCTTCCCCTGCCCCACCTCTCTCCTCCTGCCCTGGACTCAGGACCTGTGTAAACTCTCAGAGGTGTAAAATGCTGTGGCCCCCTGCTTAGCACATTCCCTTCTCACTGTTCCCAGGGCAAGGACACCACCTTCTAATGCAGCTTCAAGGTCCCCAAGTTCTCTCCAGGATCCTAAACCATACCCCTTCCCCCTGCATTGGGCAGACTGGTCTCCTTTCCATTCCCTAACTAGGTCCCCTGTCTTCAATAGGGCCTCCGTTTCCCAGCAGCACCACCACTGCCAATCCATATTGTGCCTATGTGCTTACTGGATGAACCCCTGACTCCCTTCATGAGATTGAGGACAAGGGTTGCTTCTGCTCACCAGTGTGTCCCCAGATAGCACACTGACTGGCACATAGGGGACACTCAGTGAACATCTGTGAAAAATAAACATCTGTGGACTGTCATTATAGGAAATAGTATGATCCATAACTCTTAGGTGTCTGCGCATACACGTGGTAGTGAGGGGCTCTCTACTTCTGCTGGACACAAAGGAAAAAGTAATGCATTGACCCCAAATCAACAAGGCTTTTCTGATCTTGGACACTTAAGTAAGGTTCACAGAGGCATCCAAATATTGATCTGGATCATTTGTGAACGGGGACTCAGGAAAAACAAAAACCTTGTCATTTTTCTAGTGGTGTGGCTAGAGCAGGAACATCTGACAGCAGAAGTGCTGCCAGCAGAGAGAGGGGGAATGACCCAATTGTCCCTCGGACCAGAGCATCAGCATCTATCTGTACTTCACTACTGAGTCCCATTTGCTCTCTGGATGACAGTGATAAATCTTGTTAGAGAAATCGAAGGGCAGAAATATGAGACATTTAGACATCAGACATCAGGGTTGGGCTGAGGGAAAGCCAGGCCCGACTGGGAGTCTCTTTGTTGGCCCATAGCCCCACATGGGGGACAGAACATAGGTCTGGAGTCACCCTGCTGGCTCTTGGGTACGCCAGCACCCTCACCTTGGCTTGGGCCACGTGGCTTCATCTCCATTTATCTGCTTTCTCATCCCTAAACTGAATGACTAAATCTGCTTCAAGGACTATTGAGAGGATTAAACAAAATAATTGATTTAAAAAGCACTTAGTGAGCCTAAGTGTCATAGGAGGCTGTTGCAGTTATGAGAGCAGCTCACCAATAATACTGGCTGCTGCAGCAGGGCCCTGAGGCCTCCTCCTTCCATCTCACCTCAGGGGACTCCAGGATGCCTAAGCTGAGCAGGGGTTCCCTTGGAGAGCCAGCCGGTTAGCCAAGTGAAGGAGGTGGGAGGGTGGGTGCGGGGTGAACTTCCAAACATGCTTCACAGATGAGCTGGGAAAGAAACAGCCAGGAGCCCGTAAGAGCTAATCTGCTGGAGCTGCTGACTTGGTTACCCTGCTCGCTGGAGAGGGGGCAAGTGCAAGAAATTGCATCTGCTCCAAGGTAACAGACCTCATATATTGTTTTTTTAAAGATTTTATTGATTTATTCATGAGAAATACAGAGAGGCAGAGATACAGGCAGAGGCAGGAGCAGGCTCCCTGCAGGGAGCCAGATGCGGGACCTGATCCCAGGACCCCAGGATCATGACCTGAGCCAAAGGCAGATGCTCAACCATTGAGCCATCCAGGCATCCCGACCTCATATTTTTAAATAAAAAAACTTCTATATGACCATGTGGCCTAGTCCTCGTATGTTGTTTTTTCTTTCCAATCTTGTAGCCATTGCTAGAAGCAATTTTAAGGCACTTATATGAGAAGTTCTTTGAAGAGCATATGCCTCATTATTTGGGAATCACTTCAAAAACTGCAAGTACTCATGTTGTTGAGGATGTATTGGGTATTTTTGAAGGAAACAAAATGATTCGGCACAGGCTAATGAAGAAGGGGGTCTACTGGAGTCAGAGTCATCGGATGTCAAAAACAAACCAAAACAAACCAAAACGATTCCCTGAGTTTTAACTATAAACACACTCAACAGAATTCTTAGAATAGTTTCATGTGCTAATTTGGAAGGAAATTCAAAAAAGACTTCCAAATAGATCTTGAGCAACAGAACCATCTCCACCCACAAAAATAACTATCATTTATTGAGTGCTTACTATCTGCCAGGCTTTCTTCAGTACTTGACACACATTCTATCATTCTAGATTCAAAACACGCTTAAGTCTATTATACCCATGTCACAGATGAGAGGTTAGGTAACTGCCCTTGGTCATAACCAGGTGAACAACAGAACTGTACTCATCTACAGAGAGGATTTTACTTGAATATCTCTCCTTCCCAAAAAGTCAGCATTCCTTTGAATACACTCTGATATATTTGGATTTTTAAAAAACTTATCATATAATACTCAAGCTTCTTTTAATCAACACGAAAACAGAACACTGCAACAGATACGGCAACCTGGGGCCTACACCACTAGGAACAGGGTTTTGCAAATGTACAAAAATTCCCAATGCCCAAGGGAATCATTATGAGACCCTTTCAAATAGGAAGCAGAAATGAGCCTAATAAGAACCTGGAAATGAGCAACAGATAATGGCATTCATATCCGGATACCATTATGCTTATGTAGAGAACTTAAGCTGGTAATACATAAAACAATTAGGCATTATATTTAATTCTATAAAAACTGCCCAGCATAGGTGTTTAAGAGCTCAGTTAAAACCTGGTTCTGGAATTGAAGGCTGTGTAGTACACTATCATTCAGGGCCTCAGTTTCTTGGCTGCAGAGTGGGGATAATCACATCACCCTCTTCGTGGGATCACACAAGAATCAAATAAATATGTTAAGCTATTCTAGTTGTGCCCAGCATATAGTAGACACATTATAAATGTTAGCTCTTACTATTAATATGTATATAAAAATACATTAATTTCCTAAGGATCATTATGTGGGAGAGTGCACAACAGGACAAACATTTGTATTCTACAAGTGTTACTTAGTCTTTGACAGTGGTGCTTTAATTCAATTAGACTACATCAGGTAGGAGTTTTTGGAGCTTTAGGAGGATTTTCCTTGCCAACATTAATTAAATGATAGTTGCTAAAGTGGAAAGTTTCCAGGATCATTTCTGTATAATCCCTCAAAAAAGAATAATTTGGCATATACTCCTTATGAAGATGAATAAACACTTTTTTTTTCCTGTAGAGAACTTTGTGATCTTCAAAATATTTGCCTACAGTTTTATTTTTATGATGCTGAGGCAGCCACAGTCTAAATTCACAGTTCAACAGAAAAGATGACAATGTTTTCTACCATGCAATGTTCTCATATCATTAAATCTGGACTTATTAAAAGCCCTATTTATAAACTATGGAGAGGGAAATTTTCCCTGGTTTCCTAATGTAGGATGCTGATTTTACGCAAAACGAGAGAGACAAACTTATGGGTACCCTGGAGTATGTACCAACAATAGGAAGCCTTTGCTTTGGCCCCCAGAGTCCTGCCTTTGCCCCTATCTTAAAATGAGAATTAAGTCAGAGAATGTTACATTGGGGCTTTTTGTAAATCCTGAGCTAACTCAACAGCCACCAGAGGTAGGACCCCGAAGGCAGAACTTCATAGCACCAATGCAAAAAAAAAAAAAAAGGCAATTTGGATAATTAACATACTACAGTTTATCCAGACATTAAATGTATTGTGGATGAAATAGGCTTTTGTCCAATTACCTGGGAAGCCAACCACTAAAGTTGTCTTTCCGTGGGAAGATGTCTGCTGAGTTCCAAATAATCAATCTGGAAAGGAACTTATGGATGTAACTGTTTATAAATTCATGGTTATTTGGTTTAATTTGAAACCTTGCAGTTCATGCCAATCATGCAGCATTTACTTGGTTACCTCTCCGGAAAACCTATGAAGACTAAGTAGAATTACTAACGGTTTTATTCCTATCTCAGATTCTTTAGATGTGACTAAATAAAATATTTTTCATCTATCACATAACTGACAGCTTTTCTAGTTAGACCAAAGAAAATTCATTACACCACACCTACATTATGACAATGGTTATTATATATATAATTATGCTTTTATGCACTTTAAAGCATAAATATGTTATTTAGCCTAACTTTACATCAATTTTTCTTTTCCTCTTATTTTAATCTTTAGCTCAAACACTATGATACCATCCCAATGTGTAAATGTATGTACTTCCACTGACCTTCCCCAAAATGCTCCTCTCTACAAATCCTCCCAGAATCTGTGCACTGGTTTAGGTTTCTCTGGAACTCTGAGTTACAGAGATGCTGAAAGTAATCTAAGGTGTTTGTATAAATGGGTGATATAAAAATGGAAATAGCACAAGAGCTGATTAAAGCTAAGTTTAAAATTAGATGGGTTCCCTTGATTAATGGCATAGCAACAGTGATGAGTGATAGGTAGAGAACATCCCAATTCACACTAATCTAGATTCCAGAGCTCTGAGAGTGAAGAATTCTCATCCCTACCTTAAAATTAAATTTTTCAGAAAAAGCTCCCCCAGGAAACATTGAGAAAGACTAAACAATTCTGGCAGCATGATCTACCTGATAAGAGTAACTCCGTAATTTTAACTTTTTCAAACTTAATTCACTCTGGAGGAAGAGACAGCCAGTTACTAAACTAACTCAAAGCCTCAGGTAAAATACAAGTTCATCTAAATGGAGGAATTAAGCACACAGATCCTAAAAGTTCTAGAGAACACTGCAGGATGCCCTGCTACACCATTCTAAAAATGTACATTTGTTCGGGTACACTGATCAGGAAAAGGAACATTTGCACATTTACTGAAAGGAAATTAAATGGCAGGCGTTGTTATGTGACTTGAATGTTACATTCCATCCTTTACATAGTAATTCCCAAGCCTATATTGGGGGAAAAGAAAACAAAGCTCTTACTATCTTCTGTGGTTTTCTTATGGCCATAGCAGGCAAATCCTTCATAAGAAGGGCCAGGCTTCTGAAAGGTCAGTGGTAGACTGAATGAGATGTGCAATGAGAAGTTTTGTCTTTCATATATGATACTTAGTTGTAAATAACTTTAAAATAACTTGTTTCATTTGGCTAGGCTGGAGCATCCTGTAGTGCCATAAATCAAGAAAGCACGAAAGAGAAGGGAGGGGCATGTAGAAAGATCACAGGAGCCAATCTGAAAGAGCTTCCAATGGCCACCGCTGAAACAATTTGGGCGAAAAATTAAATAAGGATTGTATTGGATTATAACCGAAAGAATAAAGTAAATATCCATGGGACCGTATTGCTATAAATAAATGACTGGATAAATAAATAAAAGGAGGAAAAGGAACAACTGTGCTTTACAGAAGAATTCCAACTAATGATGATGAATGAAGGAAAGAGAAAACTCACCATTACAAAACCACAGGAATAGCTGCTACAGCCAAGAGTCCTGGAGAATGTTCAAGTTAGTGGGTGAAAGTTGAAGTCGCATAGTTTCAAAATATCTCCCCCCAAATGTTTCTTAATTACAAAAAAAAAAAAAAAAAGAGAGAGAAAGAAAGAAAAAGTTAAGCCTCCAGCAGAGAAACCCAGCAGAAACCACCTTAACCAAGTGAAGAAAGTTAACATCATCAATAACAAGTCACATAGCTGTGAGCACGCTTGGAGAGGGCACATAACCTACACGGATCCTCCCCAAAAATGAATAACCTCAATCCAATAATAGGGAAACAGGGGACAAGCCCAAATCAGAGGACATTCTACACAACACCTGACACATTACTTTTTAAAATTGTCAGCGCCATGAACACAAAATTAGAAGACACTAAGGAGATCCCAGCAAATCAACTAACATGCGAGGGGGCTCTCAGAATGGATCTTAGAACAAAAAAAGGACATTGGTGGAAAAATTGCTGAATATAAACTAAGTCTGTAGGTTATAGGATTGTGCCACTGTCAATTTCTTCAGTTTTGATCATTGTCTTACATCTATGTAAGTTGTTAATGTGAGGAGGAACTGGGTGGGGGCTATAGTCTCCATTATTACAACTCCTCTGTTCAGTCGTAAAGCATCTCAAAATAAAAAAAAAACTAAATAAGTGACTGAAAAATTGTTTAGCTGCTTGATCTGTATCCAAACTGAGTTGTATCTAGAAGGACGAACAGAAGTTAAATGATGAAAATGAGGCTGCCTTCATCTTTCTAACCAGCATGGTGATCTATAATAGGTGTTCTTAAGTTCATTGACTTGCTAATCCTCCTTGTGTGTCTAGAAATCTTACATTCCTTTCTAGGAGGAGAACAGAAAGGCCTGCACCTCACAGAGCAGGAATTAGACTGCTTGCACAACCCTGAAGCACTGAAAGATGAAAAGAGGCATCACTAAATCAATAGAGAATCAGGAAATTTTAGAGGCCACTGTGCCCCTTTACTGATCAATGACTCCCTGACCCTTTAAAGCCCTCTTGGCGAGGCAGAACCAGAGAGTTGCCTTTCGGATAAGAGTCAGCCTTGCCCCCAGGTGGCCAGGCTCCTGAATAGAGCTCATATTCCTTTCCAGTCAATAGGCATCTCTTGAATATTGGACTTTCCGGTGACAGGCAGCTGAATTTGGGATTCAGTAACAAAAATGAGGAACACAACCAATTTAGACAGAAGAAGGATGAATCGTATAACCTGGTTCCATTTCTCACTCAACCAATCATGAGCTGTGTGACCTTGGGCAAGTTACTCACTTTCTCTAAAGCTCCGTTTCTTTATCAATAAGTAAGGGACAAGGCAGGATACCTACCTCATGGAGTTAGAGGGAATGACTAAGTGAAATAAAACATAGGAGGAGAGTAACACGCCTGGCATATTATATGAACCCAGTCAGTGTTAACCGTACTGACAGTGATGATGGAAACAACACTAGAAATGACGATGATGAACACACTGGCCACTTGCACAAATCTTCTTCCTCCATAAGCCCACAGAAATAATCAAAGCTCTGGCCTACGTACCACCAATTTGGATTCTTTCAGAGACCTCCAGATACCTTCCTGGCCCTGTTCCTACCCAGTTCTGTTCAAAGGTTTATTGAGCACTCACTATATGACTCAGTACTTTCATTAGGGTAGCAAAGACAGATAAAAGAGATCTGGTCTCTGGCTTTGGAAGGAAAAATAGACTGTTGCTTGTCTAATGGGAGAACAGACATGAATAAATCAATTCATTTAATACAGGGAATGTTCTGCGGGAGATAGGCCAAGGTAATACTACAAGACCACCTAACACAGCCTGAGCTGAGTGTTTCTGGATGAACGGGAGTTTACACAGCAAAGAAGGATGAGATGAGGATGGGGAAGGGAGGGTTGGGGAAGAATGAGATAAGGATTACAGGCAGAAGGAACAATTGAATTAGAAAAGGCAAAGGATCCTTGAAATAGCCAGGAGTATGGGGAACTGTGCTAAAAGAGAAGATGGGAAAAAATTGAACAGAGGCAAGTAAGGCGTAAGTCATTAATGACTATGTATATCAAGGTAAGTCCTTGAATTTTAACCTGTGGGTGATGGTTTGTAGTGAGGGGAGCAAGATGGTTAGATTTGTATTTTAGAGCGATTGTTCTGATGACATTTGGGAGAAAGGATTAAAGAGATAGAGGGTAGATTATATCAGGGCCGCCAAATGGAAGAGTTTTGCTATCCTTTAAACAAGAGACAATAACTACTGATACAAATAAGTCAATTATTATTCTGAAATTATTAGCAGGGCACTAATAGTGGGGCTGAAAAAAATGAGAGGGATTTAGAAATATACAGAGAAAACCCTGGCAGAACTTAATGTCCCATTTCCTGACACATTTCCCACTCAATACACAAAGTTTGACTGAGTTGACTCGCTATGAAAGGAAGGGTCTGTAATGGATCTAGATTTCTAGCTTAGGTAACTGAGTAGTGGTGCCTATCAAGGAGACAGAGGGCAAAGAAATATGTTGTGAGGGAAAACAAGAAAGAGTGATAGAGAAATGATAGATTCTGTCGTGTACATGTTGACTCTGGTGTAGGGGGCAATTCAGTTCATATTTCTAAGAATTAGGTTTTTTTTTATATATTTGCTTGAAGCTCAGGGGAGACTGGAATTATAGAGAAGTTAAGACCACAGTCTGTAGAAAATCCCCATCCAGAGGCAACATGGATAAAAATAAGGACTTGGACCAAAGATGGAGCTGTTGGTTAGGGTTGGGTACAGAGAGGGTTGCCAAGAGGAAAACCAGAAAGGAATTGTCAGGGAGAAAGCCTGGGTAGAGCTAGCCAAATCATCCAGAAAACAAGACTGAGAAGAGTCTGCTAGACTGAGAATATAACCATCACAATTAGCCTTGCCAGAGCAATTTCAGTTGAGTTTGGGGGATAAATAAGTCAATTAATTGAAGAGAGGTAAAAAAAAATGCAGACATTGAGATATCAATAAACATAGCCAATGATAATAATATAACTAACTTATTGCCATCTTGCAGGGGGAAATAGGGCTCTGTATCTTGCATGTATTTTTTGAAAGAGATTTTATTTATGTATTCATGAGAGCCAGAGAGAGAGAGAGAGAGAGAGGCAGAGACACAGGCAGAAGGAGAAGTAGGCTCCCCACAAGAAGCCCGATGTAGGACTCTATCCGGGACCCCAGGATCATGCCCTGAGCCGAAGGCAGATGCTCAACCACTGAGCCACCCAGGCATCCCTGTATTTTGCATGTAGTAATTCATCTACTTCTCTCAGGAACTCTGTAATGTAGCTACTATTATTACTGCCATTTTAGAGATGAGGGAATAGATGAGGGAAGGAGAGAGACAAAATGCTAGCAAGAAATGGATAAGGGAAAAGCTTTTGCTAACAAAGGAAGAAATACGCTTGATTATGATCATACTTAAAGAGGAAAAAGTCATAGGAAAGGGGAGGTTGGAATGTGGAACAGATGGTGGGTCTCTGGGCAAAGTTCTGGAAAGGTGGGATTGTGAGCACCAGTGAACTATGAAGGACCTCATGTTCAGAAATGAGAAGGAAGGACAGGAAGATGAGTTTAGTTACAAATCAGTTTGGGGGCACCTGGGTTTCTCAGTCAACTCTTCATTTCAGCTCAGGTCATGATCTCAGGTTTGTGAGATCCAGCCCCGAGTGGGCTCCATGCTGGGCATGCAACCTGTTTAAGATTCTCTCTCTTCCATATATATATATCTCAATAAGTTTGGAAGTAATGGATTTGTTATATATATATATATATATATATATATTGTTTGTTTGTTTGATATATATAATGGGTCAGAAAGTGGAGATAGCTCACTTTTATCACCTCAGTTTTGCATCTAAGTTCCCAAGGAAATAAAAACTCTCCTCCTTTCCCCAGCTGTTTTACCCCTACTGAATTTCCTGCCACCAGTGGCACCTCAACCCCCTGCAGCCACCCACAGCCTCTATCAAGGCTTGTGTAATAAGGGAAGAGGGGAGAGATCAGACAGTGTGGGGTGGGACACAAACATCAGAACTCTACCTAATGGGGCTTTTTCCCCCCAAATAATGGTGACATCTATAGGGCAACTATGATCATCTGAACTTTTCCCTCAAACAATCACATAGCAAAATATTCATTTTCTGCAATAATGGTCTTTAAACTAGAATATGGATACCTCTGGGAGCACACAATTTTTCTTAAGGTATATATGCTGGCATTAGTTTTAAGGGACTCAATTTGCAACTTCTAGATCCTAAAACTGATCTGCCCGAGAAAGCAACAGCCATCTGAGGTTCTCCTTTCTTACTTCTCATTTAGCAACCCCTTCCTCCCATTAGACAGTGCAAAGGCAAACCAGCCCCCAGGCCCCATCTCCACAGTGCATTTTCCCAGGATAGCAATCCTTTGCAGAGGAAAAAAAAGGGGGAATACTAAAAGATGCACAAAGGAAATTTCTTCAGTGATTGGAATTGCTTTGGTAACTGATTAACAACTATTCTGCAACTCAGGTAAATTCTAATTTTTTCCTTTCAACCAAATTATTGAAGACAGAATGAAGTAGCTATTACATTAGTTCCAAGAATTGGGGGATATTTGCCATAGTACGGAACTTCTTCCATTTGCATCCACTTCTGTACCTAAATAATTTTGCCTGTGATTATCTAAGAAATTAGATAGAAAGAAAGAAAAGAAAGAAAGAAAGAAAGAAAGAAAGAAAGAAAGAAAGAGGTTGGAGGGGGGAAGGAAGATGGGGAGGAAGGAAGGAGGATGTTACTGAGTTACGTCTCATTTTAGCAATACATAATATTTACCCACAAATTCAAGAACTAATGGGAAAAAATGCTCTCTTTGTCTTACTAAGAGGTTAATTTCCAGTAACAGATTACTTTTTATGTTTAGTATTTATCATAGTTTGTAAAATGTGTTGTTTACACTTGTGTTTACTGGTAATAATTATACTGATCACTTAGTCCAAAAAATAGTTGTGAGACTTAGAACATTATGGCCGCATAAAATGAAAAATGAAGCTCAAATTTCAATTTACGCACCCATTTTATTGCAGAGAATTTTAATAGGTAATCAATAAAATATTTCGAAGCATGAAAATAATACATTAGGGTAGGATTCTGTGCAGGAAGTAGAATGGAAATAAAAGTTTAAGGAGGAAAAGAAATGATGCAAAATATCTGTAAAAGAAAAGTTTGTTACTGTACTTGTGAAATAGATGATGATGGACACCCAATTGCTGTGGTATTTAAAAGGAACATATAAAAAAGTGATGTATTTATTTGATTATAAAAAAGCACAATATATGCATGATATCTGAAATTATATCTGAAACCATTTAAATTCAAGATAAATATTTTAGATGTGAGCTTGAAAATGTGTAAGGGATACATAGTTTACATAGTTCTCAAACTTTTTAAGAAATGGTACAGAAGCAAAAAGCTCAAGGACCATTGGTCCTTAATGGAGTACCATCCCATCCAAACCCAAGAGCTTCCCTTTTGTCTCCACTCTGGCTTCTACCAAGTCCTCTGAATAGTTTTAAAAAAAATCAGGTACGAGGAAAGAAAAGCTTTGTTGACATATCAAAGAAGGTTTCGAAACATTAAACGTGAAATATGGATCCAGATTTCCCAGGAGTAAAGCCACATTTGCTAGCTGCCCCCATACTCAAGCCTTGATTAAATGCACAACATCTGTGGGTGATACGGATTGTTTGTCAACAGGAGAGACTAACAAAGTTGCAAACTTTCCCCAAGGCATCTTCCAGCAGTATATATTCAAATCGTTCCCACGCTCCACAATGGGAGAAGCATGTTAAATATTTTATTCTTGGGGCACCTGGGTGGCTGAGTCGGTTATGCATCTGCCTTTGGCTCCGGTCATAATCCCAGGGTCCGGGGATCGGGGATGGAGCCCTGAGTTGGGCTCTCTGCTCATCAGGGAGTCTGCTTCTCCCTCTCCCTCTGTGCTCATGCTGTCTCTCACAAATATATAATCATTAAACATTTCGCTCTTAAAGTCCATATTTTCACCCCTGAATCCCAAAATAAGAAGTTGTTACTGAATATGTTGCATGCTAACCACATCTTTTTTTTTTTTTTTTTATGATAGTCACACAGAGAGAGAGAGAGGCAGAGAGACATAGGCAGAGGGAGAAGCAGGCTCCATGCACTGGGAGCCCGACGTGGGATTCGATCCTGGGCCTCCAGGATCGCGTCCTGGGCCAAAGGCAGGCGCTAAACCGCTGCGCCACCCAGGGTTCCCGCATGCTAACCACATCTTATCAGATTCTTCCAAGAGCCCTGGCATTAGCCCCAACAGGCTTTGGACTTCAGGAATTCTCTAAGAAACTCAAACTGAAAAATTAGGAAAGGATATCAAAATTTCCAGTTATTAAAACTTGAGGAACTGTGTAGAAGATTAAGTGCAGTGCTGGCTTATGGAATCTCCTAAGGCACATTTCCATAAATACAGTTTTACAAAATGTATCTTGATTATAATCTGTAGATTTGATTGGGCAACATTTCCTTTCAAAAAGACTGCATAGCATTTTGGAACAATTTTCAGTAATCTGGGATGGGAATACTCAAAACGCGTCCTGCAGATATAGAAGCACGCCAGAGGAAGAAATAATGCCACGGAACAGTGACAGCAGGCTCAGTTAGGGTAAGCAGAACATGTTTAGTTAGATGGTTGCATCTTAAAGAGGTGGTGGCTGCCTCCAGATATTTTTAGCAAGTATTGGCAATTACCGAGTAAAGTTAACCCAACACTTAATACCAATCACTCACCTTTTAATTTGGAATTACTGTCACTGCTGTGTGCATGACCAAAACAGCAATTAAGAATCAGCAGGGCTCGTGAACAATTAGATTAAAATGTTGCTGAAGTGTAATATATAAATTAGTCCTCAGATTGGGGATAGTCCCATTGTGAATGAGCAGCCCACCTTAAGGGTGAGAAGAAGGGAAGCATGCTTTTGGCCTCTTTAGGGGCAAATGGGTTTTCTAGACAATTCACACCTTGGTGATTAACTTAGAGATGTGTATTTCTCTTACATAAAGGTGGAAACATTTCTTCTCTTTTCTGTATGTTTCCCAAGAGCAGATTGCTAAATTTCAATGCCTCTGAGTGGGGGATGTTTATCTGGTGTCCCTAGTTGAAATTCCTAATACATTTCCCCATGGCAACATCTCATAAATCATATGTCTAATTAAATTGCTGCATTTCTCTTTAAAAAAAAAAAGATTTTATTTGTTTATTTGAGAAAGAAAGAGCAAGCACCAGAGGAAGAGGGCGAAGCAGGCACCCTGCAAGGAGCCGGATGCAGGGTTTGATCCCAGGACCCCTGGATCAAGACCTAAGCTAAAGGCAGCCACTTAACTGACTGAGCTACTCAAGTGCCCCAAATTGCTACATTTCTATAAAAAAGTGAGCTACACAGAAATCTCAGGTTTTTGTTAACTTCACACAAGCTTCGTTTAGAGCTGAAGATGTACCCCTTCAAAATTTAGAGTCAGTGCTGTTTTCTTCCAAATGTTATTTACAATACAAACTTTCTAAAATGCACAGATTAGTTGTTATGGGATGGTTATCATAATTCTTATAAGAAGGTAGAAAACAGTGCAAGACGTCTAATGGTAGATGGAGCTTAGTACGTTGTTGTATTTTGAGCTGTCTTAAGTTTTCTGTATCTACCTCTGCATTCAGGTTGTCAGCAATCGCTTCTGAATTTTGTCCCTGTTCCTCCTTATATCATCCTTTCTCACTCTTCAAACCAAATAGCAAGATCTTTTAAAATTATATTTTTAAAAAAAGAGTACATGGCATTCTTGTATGTGGCTGTAGATTCATTTTACTGTTCCTCTAAGAATACGCTCTCATACAAGGACTCTGCAACATCTATTTTGACCATTCAGTGGCCTTTTCTCATATTCTGGAATCTGGCATTTTGGAGAAGAGAACCATGAAGTGATCTGGATAGCAAAGGTGCCGCCTTTCAATACTTCAAGAGCATTACGAGTAGGTTTACAGTGGCCAGTGTGGGTATGGAACTACCATTTATAACATTTTTAACATGAACAAATGTATTTAAAATCTAAATAAGTGGCTCACCAGTTTCTAGAATACAGCTCATTCTTATGTTGGGAACTTTTTTCACTCACACAGGTTTTATTGCTCCACTGTTGCCTGGCAACAGAGATGTGGCGAGAGATGTCAGAGGTTAAGGAGCAGACTAGAGTTATTATGGAAAGTGAGCCTTATCAGCATTTTCCATCTAACTTTGTAATCCTTGAAATAAAATAGGTTTCATTGTATTGAATAGTCTGTATTTTGTTTCTTATCAAATGCAAGTTTTTTAGAGACTCTTCTTTCTGAATATAAGTCCAGTACCAGGGAGAATTTTAATATGTACACTGCTTTATAATGGGCTTCTCTATCACGCTAGCACACTCTAAAGGTTAAAGTGAAGATTTTCTGGCATTCTGAAGTCATGTACTGGGCAGAAAGTGCTCATGGACATGTTTGGAAGCATTCCAAGATGTATCAGAAATACACATTGGCTCTACACTTCCTGACTTTGAACCACTAGTTAATGTTGAATAAAATTCCGTTTTCAACTAGCCTGCTTATTAAAAAAAAATTACTCTTTAGAGAAAAGAATGCAAAATGTTCTATAGGTTTGTTTGTCTCTATTCTGAAATGAGAAGGAACGTGATCAAAATTTAAGCATCTCTGGGATTTATTTCTTTCAGTCAGTTGTGTACCAAATACTAGGCCCCCTAAGGATTCGTGGCTCATGGATAGTTAATTACATTTCAGCCTGATGCATTTTAAGATTTCTTTTCTGGTGGGCATAACACATATGCCTTGAATGATATTTCATTTCTAGGCAATGTAGTTGTTCCATGACTCCTAACCCCAATTTTTAATTTCCCCAAATTACTGTTATACAGGTAAGGTAACCTGAATTAGAATCACAATCTATGTTGGTTTGAAGTGGATCCAGAATTATTTCTGGAGGAAGATCTTTATCCCTGCCAGTGGGTCGTCCCTCATCTCTGAGCAAAGCCACGGTGGCCATCCATTCAGGGATGCATCCTGAATTTCATTAGAGAAAATGAACTCCTTCCTTGATGGAGTCCCAAATACTTTGTCCACACTGCACTCTCTGTTTTAGTCAGAGATTACAAACCAAAGGTCTATGTTGAATAATTCTTATGAAAAACCCCGTGGGGAGAAATACATCCATGCATATAATTGCCTGAAGGATATGGGGATTGCCTAGCCTTCTAAATTTCCTTTGGACAGAGCTGTGTATTTGGAATCACTGTATTTTAGAACTGCAGCTCCTCAATTAGGCTTGTGCAGTATGTAAACAAGTATGTATTGATGAGGTCATTAACATAGCCATGGGAGTCTCACTACCTTTGTTGTAGGGAGCTGGTGAGATCATTGTCCTTCACATTACCCTGTAAGAGCATCCATGGAAGGCACTCCTCTTAGGTTTTAATATTAGAAAAACTTGGGTTTTTATCTTACAGGTGTTTCAAATCTATCACCAACCATGCTTCCCTCTTCACTTTCATTGCTAGGAACCGAAGGGCCAAATCTGCAGCCTACTTCTCTTCACTGCACAAGGCCCTGACGTCTTCATTTGTCCCACTCAGCTTATCCTGGCTTTATTTTTCTCTCCCGTATTGGCCTGACTTTCTCCACTATTTATTCTATTTTAATAACTGGGATGCCTACCTCAAGTGTGCTTTACAGCAATGCAGGGTATGATTTTTATTTATTTTTATTTTTTTAAAGATTTTACTTATTTATTCATGAGAGACATTGAGAGAGAGAGGCAGAGACACAGGCAGAGGGAGAATAAGTCTCCCTGCAGGGAGCCCCATGTGGGACTCGATCCCAGTACCCTGGGATCATGACCTGAGCCAAAGGCGGACACTCAACTGAGTGACACCACTGAGCCACCCAGGAGCCCTAGGATCTGAGTTTTAAAAATCAACAACAAGAGAGGCAATGGAAGATAAAGAAGATAATCCTCTTACCATGTCCTTGATTTTCCATTTTGTGACTCTACATAGAATGAAGGGTTCCCCCGTGACATCCCCCCACTTGTTGCAGCTGTGAGTCCTGGCATCTAGAGGGGATAGCACGAGCTCAAGGGAACAGGAGCAGGCGGGAGCTGGAGGGCACAGATGAGGGCAGGAGAGAAACCTCACTCTCTGATAGCAAGGGACTGCAAGCAAGTTTCTGTGGCTACAGGCCTTCTAAGGAAGATCAGGGAAATGCCAGTCAGGAACTTGCATTAAATCCAAAGGTGACATTTAAAATCCTGATGCATCCAATTTGTGTAACAAGAATGTTATCTCCATAATACATATTTATGAAGTAGTTGTGTTCGTATTTCTGTACAACCATTGCATCCCCATTTGTCCCACACACATAACGCAATTTTAAAAATTGACCCAGGAGTGCCTGGGTGCTCAGTCAGTTAGGCGTCCGACTCCTGATCTCAGCTCAGGTCTTGATCTCAGATACACGAGTTCAAGCCCTGTGTTGGGCTCCACCTTGTGTGGAGCCCACTTAAAAAAAAAAATTACCCCAAACCTGTTACTTGATTGTCTACCCCCACAAAGAGAGAAGCTTCTTTTTAAAAACACACACACACATGAGAAACATAGAGAAGTTGCTTTGGCTAAATAAAATGGTGCCAGTTCTGATCAAAAGCAAAAATCAGCATTTGAATAATTAATTTAATAACTACAGGAAGGAAATATAACTGTGGATTCTCAGAAGCCACTGTGGGGCTAGTGATATGTCACGGATATTCCTACATGGCTGAAATTTGCCCAGATTATATGGGCGATCAGTGAGAGGGACGCCTGGGTGGCTCAGTGGTTTAACACCTGCCTTCGGCCCAGGGCATGATCCTGGGGTCCCGGGATCAAGTCCCACGTCGGGCTCCCTGCATGGAGCCTGCTTCTTCCTCTGCCTGTGTCTCTGCCTCTCTCTCTCTCTCATGAATAAATAAATAAAATCTTAAAAAAAAAAGATAATCAGTGAGAAAGAGGTTTTATGTTAGAATGTTTAGAAGCTCACATACACACATTGTTTCACTGGTTTGGTGCAAAGACTAACAACCTCCACAGCATTTCACATTACCCTCAAAGACATCATTTCCAATGTTCTTGTGCTTAATCTATACCCATCAGGACCTTTCTCCTATAGGGGGAGGGAACTCTAGGGAATTCTTACTATAATTCTTATTATTCACGTAATTCTTACAAAACAAGGAAAAATTAGCTACTTATTTTTTTGTGTGTGTTTTTTTTAAATCAAGACTAGATTAGACAACTTGGGTGAAGAATTACTCAATTTTGGTCACCTGGGTGGCTCAGTGGTTGAGCGTCTGCCTTTGGCTCAGGGCGTCATCCTGGGGTCCTGGGATCGAGTCCCACATTGGCCTCCCTGGAGGGAGCCTGCTTCTCCCTCTATGTCTCTGTCTCTCTCTGTGTGTCTCTCATGAATAGATAAATAGAATCTTAAAAAAAAAAACGAATCACTTAATTTCAATGAGTAGTAAGTAGAAGCTAGTTCAGGTCCTTTGAAAAAGTTGCTAATGTATATACTTTTTAATAACATTAATAGTATTTTCATGTTAAAATTATGTCTTTTAACAGCGTGTCCTTCACAGCTAATACAAAGTCAAAATTCCCTCTTAACACTAATTCTTTAATTATGTGATTTGCTCTAATTCCATAAGCATGACCAAGGAATGTACCACAGATGTGAATGTCATATTAGAATCAGGTTTTTTAATGCAATCTACCAGTATCTTGAATGTATTTTATTTGTGGTAAAAAGAAAATTCTAACTCGATTCCTTTGTCATCTCATATTTAATATACCCAGAATGTAGAATGTTTCCCCTTCCTATCCAGCCACTCTTCCTAAATAATCCTAAATAAACCTTAGGGCGGGGCACTAGTTTTACAATCAACTTTTGACATTTTTTTTTTAGTAGGGTTTTTTCTTTGGACCATGTTTGTCTTCCAGTGTGTTTCTGCAGTAGGTAGCAGTGATTCCCCATAACTTTCTCCTATTACTTCTTATACCTTTCTTCCCAAAGGGGTTTGCTCCTCTAAATAAGCTTTCTCAGAGGGCTATCTGCCAATTGTTTTTTAATGCTTTTCCTCCCAAAATCTATTTAGTTTTGCATTGGACTCTTTGGATTCTATCTGCATTCACAGTCCTAAATCAAACTTTCCGGCGGGGGTGGGGTGGGTGGGGGTGGGTGGAGAAACACACACACACACACACACACACACACACACACCCTTCCCATGTATTTCATCTCCCAGACTTGAAATTCTCTTCCTATTCCCTCATTCCTTACCTCCCACCTGTTTATTCTTGCTGTCAGTTCTCTCTGTTGGAATCTGATACAACCTTTGAAACAACTGTTTTCAGTGTTGCTGTAGCTGTTCCATAACGACCCTAGCTCCTGTGCAACAGAGTTACTGTAGCAGGCCTGAGATGCTGTCCTCAGAAAGTCTTCCTTGCAAGGTTGACCCTTGGCTGGTGTCTGGAAACTTGGATTGGGGCAGAGTCCCATGCTTCTCAACTGAGGAGGGTGGCTCACTGTACCCAAACTCTTACTAGAAAACAATATGGTCCATGCCACACATGTGCTTTTCTTCTGGAAGCCTGGAGTTTTTCTAGGTGCGAGGTAGAGGCTATCTCTGACCAGCCCCCAGTAAACATCCTGGGCAGAGTCTGTAACAGCCTGCCAAGGTAGACAGCATTTTACATGTGTTGTCACAGTCTGTTGCTGTTGGAATGAAGCATATCCTATGTGACTACCCTGGGAAAAGACTCTTGGAAGCTCCTGCTGGGTTTCCAGGACGTTGCCCCATGCACCTTCTCCCGTTGCTGAGTTTGCCTTGTGTCATTTCACTGCAATACATCTTAGCTGGGAGCACAACTATATGCAGAATCCCATGAGTCCTCTTAGCAAACCACCAAATCTAGCACCGGTGACACAACTCGTATGGCCTGTTACATTATTTCTATCCTCCTTGGTCCACCTTGTAAAAGCACTTCAGAACCTGCCTTTACCATTACTTCTCTAGGCGCTTCCACTGGATTCCAAAGTGGACCCACTGCTTCCGACAGATCACTGCCGGCACAGGAGCGATGGCAGTTTGTAGGGGAAGCTCTTGGCCTGGTGTGAAGACACCTGGTTTCTGTTCTTAGATCTGCCATTCCCTATTTAATTTAGAGCAATCCACAACCTCTCTAGGTTTTAACGTCCTTACACATAAAATGTGAATAAAACTACAGATAACGCGATATCCTGGCGCAAGATTTTGGCTTTCTGCACAAATAATTTCTTACCAATTTGCAACTAAAAGGTACATTGTATCAAGGTTCATTGTAATGCAAAACTGCTCTTTTAAGGCATCCTTATTTTCTCTGTACCTTCCACTATGAAAAGTTCTTTTTGTATAGTGAAAGATTTTTGCACTATTTTTTTTTTTTGGCAAAAATTTCTGGATTCACTGGGGAAAATATGTGAGAAATGTTTCAGAATTAGAGATTTAAAGGAAAATATACTACAAAAATAGGAATAATGCTCAAACTATCGCACCAAAATTTCCTGGGTAATGGTATTATTTTTGAAAGTTGCTGTCAGAAAAGAAAAGAATGAAGAGAAATGAACAACCCAGGAGTTGGCTGGAAAGGGGCTGAATTTCTGTTCAGCCAGGGCCCCATGTCCCTCATAATGAGACAGCTGACATAGATAGGTAATAGCCCCTTCTCAAACATCAAGGGACTCCCTTTGTAAAACAACATCAAGATCAGAAAGTTTCAAGAGCCCACTGAAAAATCTCTCTGAATTTACTGCAGTGTCTGTATACACACTTTGCTCATTACTCACTTCCAATACCAATGATTGAAATTCATTTCCCAATGATCGACAAAAGGCCTACCAAAGCCACTGGGGGAGCCATACATAAGAATCTTGAGCCTGAAATAGGTTCCCAGGTTGACTGATGGGCAGCTCCAGTCTTCTGAGGTCTCATCCAAGTTCATGTTTTCATGAAGCTGTTTTTACAATTGCTTACAAAATATATTCCAGTTATGTTTCACTATTCTTCTGTGTAATTCTTGGCACAAAAGAAAACACATGATCATTTGTGAATTGCAAAGGCTAAGCATAAGTGCAGGGCATTCTTGTCTTTGGAGAGCATTCAGACTTTTCTCTTAACCACTTCCTTAAATTGAAGCTGCCATCACAGCTAAAAGGTGTTTCCAAACTCTTAAGCATGTGTCCTTAGAGCAAACAATTTCAGACGAATCGGTCGGTCAAACTGATGTGTACTAAGGACAGAGGGAAAGCTGAGATGACATTGTAGCTAACCTGCATCTGTTCTTAATTCCACATTATCCTCCTAAAAACTGCAAAGGAGAGCATTCAAACCAGAAAAAAACAAAAACAAACAAAAACCCAAAGAACCATTAGCATAGCATTGAATGAACAAACATTTTAAGAAGCATCCTGCACAAAAAATTATTTCCACATTTCCCTGGTTGAATTTACACAAACTATTGCTTCAATATTTATCAAATTCAGAGTTATCATCACTAAAAATGGTCACTTGTCATAGGTATACTTAATGGTAGGAATACAAAAACGTTACCTCCAAATCCTAAGAGGGACTTTGAACACAGATAGAGACAGATGAAAGATGGCATGCTGCAGTGCAGCAATTTCAGAAGTACTGGAGCACTGACATTCCAGCTTCCATTCCTCCAGGAATATTCTCAGTGAGACACACAAAGATCCAGGGTGGTAGAGGCGATTGTTTTTACTATCATATCCAGGTTCTCTCCTTGAATTCAACACTCAAAAAGACAAGGCAGGAACAGGAAGCAGTAACTGCATGGCCTCTAGTGGTGCCCTTCAGATTCTTCCTCTAATATTTTCCCTGGTCCCCAGTGTAGCTTTTCCGCGTGACTGCACAGCAGTCTCAAAAGTGCTGTGGAAGTAGCTTCCAGCAGCAGGCAGGCAGAAAGCCTAAAGTGGCATAGGGCTTCTTGACCACTGGCTCCCAAGCATCATCAGAGAATCTTCGGCTTGCTAGAATTTTCAGTTTCATGATGGATATGGATATTTCATTAATCCTTAGTTTTCCTGATTGCCATACTAATACACAGTTCAAACATCTACAGACAGCTGTTGAGACCAACATAATAATTATACTGATATTTTTCCCTTCATTTTGCCAAGCACCCCCACTGAAGTTCTTCCTTTTCACGTTCTTTTTCTATGTTTCCTCCCGAACAGTATGAGTTCATCTAACTAGCTTTATTCCCTAAGGTACAACATTAGCAGGACCACACTGGTCATACCAATAAGCAAAGATTCTCCACTAAGCAAATGGGGCAAAATCTGACAAACTACTCCACCAAATGATAGCTTCAGAGCAAGCGAGGCTAAGTAGGGAGTAAGAACTAACATTTTTTTTTTTACTATCTATTATGTTATGTACCAATATTCACAGTACCATACATAAACATTAATTCAATCCTAAAATCAACACTATGAATGCTGTATTATCATCCCCACTTTACAGATGCAAGAATGGTCCCAAAATGATCATGTAATTTGCTTGACATCTTCTGCAAACAAATAAGCAAATCACAAGCAACCTATCATAAAAGCGATCAAAAGATATGAATACACATTTCATGGCTGAACAAACGCATGTGCCAATAAGCATGAGAACTGGCATTCAGCATCATTAGTAGTCAGAGCGAGGTAAATTAAAACCCCAATGAAATAACCATGTTACACACATTCAAGTAGGAAACATGAAAAATCTAACAGTTCCAAGAGTTGAAAGATGGTGGATCCACATTCCAATGAGAGTTAAAATTGGGGCACCCACCTTTGAGAACAATTTGCAACTATCTCCTAATATTGAACATTGATACTCCCTACAATCCACTAATTCAACTCCTACTCAAGAGAGATTCCTGCACATGTGCGTGAAGAGTTATGTTCAATAATGCTGAACAGCTCTTTTCACAACAGTAAAATCCTGAAAACACCCAAATGCCCATCAGCAAGATAGGATGTAAATATGGTATATTTTACACAATAGAATATTAAATAGAACAGAAGAGATGTAGTACAGAATATCTCAACATAGATGAATCTTCTCAATAAACAGTCTCAAAGGATTACACACAATATTAGGTTCTTTTAGAAAGTTAAAAAACCACTATAATCAAAAGTTTCATAATACTAAAGAATGGAATAAGGTTACATATAAAGGAAAGTAAAGGAATAACAAACATGAGACTCAGATGAGGTCATTGTAGGTGGAGATGGGACAAAATGGTGGTGGTGGTGGTGGGGGCCAAATGGTAAATGGTTACATGAAGGTGACTGTCAAAATACTAGCTTTTGTTTGGGAGGTGGTCTTATAGGTGCTTACTGCATTACTTAAAATGTCAGACTAATGACAAAAGAAAGAAAGCAAGCAAGAAAGAAAGACCAATGAGAGTATCTCCTTATCTAAGGATTCGTAGTCCAACTTTATACACCTGACTTCCTGAAAGCACCCACAGAACTAAGAAAAACAACAACAAATAAACCCAAACCAGGCCCAGATCATTAGTGGTGCATTAAAGGTTCCAATTCAGGTCTACCAGACTCCAAAGCCTGTGCTGCCACCAGGGAAGGGGCTACTCTTTCTTTCCCAACTGGAGGCACAAAAACAAGAGTGAGTTTCTCCTGTTCGCCCACAGTGATGGAATGAGGTTGTCGAAGGGTTATAACAAGAACTGATCAAATTATTTCTTCCAGATAGTGTGGAAAGACAAGAAAGATATTACCCGCCTCACAGATTCTTCTGGGCAATACACCAACTGACCTAGGCTGGACCCCTGGACCTACTCTATAATGCCACTGTGTCTGGAGGAAAGTGTTCCATCCTCCTGGCCTCAGAGTCCTCAGCGTATGAAGACTGGGGATGACAGCAAAGGTGACAATCATAGGAACTGATACTTTTAGTTACTTATAAGCTGTAGTTTTACCAACATCATTTAACGTGAACTTTACTATAGACTATAAGGCATGAATTGTTATTATTCCCAGCTTAAAGATGAAGTGATTGAAAGAAAAAGAAGTTAAGAAACTTCTTTATATATATATATAAATATATATATATATCATATTATATCTCAATTATATTGAGATATATTATATTATATCTCAATTAACAACAACAAAAACTTCTCCAGGGTTGTACAACTGGGATGGGTGAGTACTGAATGCAGCTCTTCCTGCTTAGTCACCCAAGCTCTTATCAGCTAAGATACACACACATACACATACATATAGACACCACATATCTATGAACACAAAATGCACACATGAATAAATATGCTTAGGTTTATAGACATTTGTATAGACATACATGTATATAGTACATTTATGCATGTAGGCATACACATATTCATGACATGTAAGTATAGACACACAGACATCTCCATACAGATATACATACTCCAACACACAGATACAGATACACATATGGATGGACACATAATATATAGATGCACACACACACACACACACACACACACACGTCCAAACACACCCAGAGCAAATATTGCCTGGCTTTTCCAGCACTGCTTGAGAGATTCATGAACTATTGTTAAAATCTTCCTGTTCCTTCTCCCTCCAGCACCCATCCCAAACAGTTGCGTGTGAGAAGCAACTCGACCTAAAACAGATGTATTGCCCCTGGAGACCTTGCCCCGTGACGTTCATCCAGGGTCTCTTAGGTATAGCCATCGTTCGCTTTTTCAGCATATGCTTCCCAGCGTGGCCTGTCCCTCCACATTAGCAGGCACAGGAGCCTCTAGGTGGACCTCCCTTCCTGCCGCTCTGGAGAAAAACGCCCACATCAGAGACTGGCCTCACAGAGAAAACTAGGTAGGGGCTAACTTTTCAATATTTATAGTCAGATCTCTCTAAATTTAGAAAAATCCATCAAGCCTTCTTGGTGTGACACAACCTGATGAACCAAAGTCTAGTTTTATTTAGATTGATATATAGTGGATGGAGTCTGGGGCGTAACCAGTGTTTGATGAATGGTAGCAATTTCTATTGTAAAAAGTAAGACTCACTATCATTACTTACAAAAATTCAAGTTTTCCTAAATTTGGCTTTCGTTATCTTAATTCTGGGGCTTTTTGGTGTCTAAATATGAAGTTCTCCAGTGAGTTTAGGTTCTGTTACAAGAACACTCTCTCAAATTGGATTTTAAGAGGCTAGGGACTCTGGAGAATGATGAAACAGTAAATAGGTTGTAATTTTCAGCATGTTCTGTTGATATAAATAAGTGGGATGGGTATAAGAGTTGGAAGTGGGATGCAGAACCTACTGAACCCCTAAAATATATGGGACCTAGGTATATTTATTACTAGGGGAAACGTGAACAGGACCCACTCCCCCAAGCCCCTACTCAGACACACACTCCATGGTTTATTTCTGCCACATTTCATCAAACACCACTCAGGTCCTCCAAGCACAAAAAAGCTCAATTTTTAAGAGACTAAGACATTGTGGTTTTACCTATACCTTTTGGATAAAAATGAGTAAAGGAAAAGAAAAACAGAATAAAAATTTAGAATACTGAAGTTTTAAGTCAAAATAGAAAAATCTGCTTTTTGGTGTCTCGGTGGAAAAAAACCCCGCCTCCCACTGTGATTTCAAATCCAAGGGCCATCAGAGTTGGCTCTCATATTGAATCCCAAGGCAGTGGGGCTCCAGAGTCACTCAATTTTGCTCATACATCAGAGAGGAAATGGCAGTGGGAGGCTGTAATATGATACCAGGCTAGAAAAAGTGCTGAACACAAAAGAGACAGAGAAGCCAACAGAGCTAGAACAACTTCACAAATCTTCATCCCACAAAGAGTAGAAAGCAGGTAGAGAGAAACAGGTGGGGAGGACAAGAGTCTCGGCAGCTGCCTCAAGGCAGCTATGAGATCTATGATTTAGATACATATTTCCACAGAGAACTGAATCGCATCTGGAGCCCACCATTTAATTTCTCCCAATGCTGAAGAGATGCTTACTTTTTAGATGCTGAACAGTGTGTATTTAAATATATTCTGAAACTAACATTTTATAAATACAACAAATGCAACTTGTTTTTGTTTTTTGTTTTTTACAATGGCCAAAATGGTTCTAACAGAGAATATAAGTGCCTGAAGGGACTAAAGAGATAATCTCCTGTAGCCCTCCTTTTTAGGAAGGAAGAAACTGAGTCCCAGACAGTTAAGTGACTTATTGATTCAACATAAATAGTCTGCAACTGAGCTGGAAGCAGGACCTAAATGGTGATTTTCACTTTAGCTATGTTAACCTCATAAAAACTTCAATCTCCCATGGAATTCCAGGAGCCTTTAAGAAAGTCTAAGTGTGAACTAAAAGCATTTCCAGGGGATCCCTGAGGTACATGAGCTTGGGTAGCACTGATGCTGGAATTTTAGCAGGGCAAGTAAAGGGCTGCCTGGGGAAGTCGCTGGCCTCTCCCAGAAATGGGGACCACATCCTGGCAGGGAATTAGAGCAGCAGAAATGAAGGTGCAGACACCATAAGGTAACGAAGAACACTACGCCAATGCGATGCTCCTGGCATACTCCAGAGACAAAGAGTGAATGGAGAAGAACCTGAAAGAATTCTGGAATTCTTGGGATTCAGCCAGAGAGAAGAGTCAGGGAAGTAGTATTTTCTATTTTTAGCACATGGTTTAACTCCCAGGCAGGATGGCTGGGACCAACAGGTCATAAAACCATTGTGGCAAACACATGGCAATAGTCCTGACTACATGCCCAACACTGAGCCAGGCAGCCGGCATATGCTAGCTCTTCGCAACTTTCTCCAGCTTCACCTGATAGGCCTTCATCTACCCACTGCATCAGAGAAACCTGGAGAAGTTCTGATATCTGTGTCAGAGTTATAGTTTTATTCCGGGTCTACTAACTTGGGAGCCACCCCAGGAGAGTCACTGCCCCCATCATGACCCATTTTCCCAAATCACCATCTAAATGGGTCATCCAGAATAGCATAATTCAAAATCAACAGGCATTTTCCTTCCTCCTTGTTTTCAGAATATCATCTGGATACAGCTGACATAGGAGAAAAAGGTTATTTCAAGAAAATTATGTCCTAAGTAACTCCTGTTTCCTCATTTCTCACCCATGCTTTTCTCCGAACATTTCAACATTTCTAGAATCGGGATGTGGAACTGATTCCTATATTCAATGTGATCGTGTTTTCTCCCCCTGAAAAGCCATTATTAAATTGGTGGAGTAGCTGTACAGCATCTGAGAATCGAAGAGCTATCTTACTTATTTTTAGGGGATAAATGCCTTTGAAAATCTCAGATGAACCATTGTAAGAGGTGTGATCCTAGAAAGTAATTCTTAAATGCTTACCTAACACATTTCTGGCCTGAACCATGCCTTCTCTATACAGACTTTCAATCTACAATACAACTGGAAACAAAAGTATACATACAGCAAAAGGTGGTGAAAATCTGGGATCTTTATTTCCTCGATTCGGTCACTAAGGATCATCTTGGGCCTATCTGTGGCAGATTCAAATTTCCTTGAATGGCTCGGCCGCAACAGAATGTCATTGCATTTGATACAGGTGCAATCCAAAGGCATCCAATATGGGGTGCAAGGCATACATTGTCGTCATGGCACTGAGTTTAAGACTAGCAGATAATCTAATTTTCACTAGGGAGACATCAATGTTTAACTTAAATATTTCACAGTTCATTCCACAGTTTTACAAAATTAAGCTCTCTGGATCTTCGTTTCCTCATCTATAAGGAGGAGTTAATAGCACCAACATCATATATATACTATAAAGACTGTTGCCTCTTAATAAAAATTATTCCAAACTTCTTTGTGAAATAAAATGAAAAGTAAAAATATTGTGGGCATGTAATAGATGTTCAATAAATTCAATAAATGTTAGTTACCTTCCCTGAGTAATATTTTATGCTTCTTCCTATCATAAAAAGGAGAATCTCACCATTCTAATCAATAAATATATGAAAATAACTTGCAACCACCAATGGTGAGACACTTCAAAATACCAAAGTATTTAATCTGCTTCAAAAGCTGTAAAGTGAAAATCTGTAGCGAGTTGAAACAAAAGGTGCATAGCTTTAAAGAGAAGGCTGACTTGAATGGAAAAAAAATTAATATAATGCTGGGTCCAGCATGAGACGATGACTCAGAAAACTGGACTCCACTACAGAGTGACTTTTACTGTACCAGTCAATGGTTGCCTTGTGTAGGGAAGGGTGAGATTTCCCCAAATTAATAGAATGACCCTTTCATGCCTTCAGGAATTGTGTATAACTTCTCAAGAAACAAGACTCAACAACGGAAATTAAAAGCAGAAAATAAATACATATGCTAGATGCGGCGGTTACATTTTAGGTTTTTAGGCTCTTTCTTTTTAGGCTCTTAATAATTTCGCCTGATTGGTGCCTGCGGTTGTCAGTTACAGAAAATAGAATCTGTCTGTTGGTTGTGGTGAACAAGTATTGCCAACGTGTGATCATCTCTCTCCTTGTTCCTGCCACTGAAATTATACAGAAAGATTGAATACAGAAAGATTGAGTATGTGTCTTTGAAACAAGTAATGCACATTACAGATCTATTTAAAATATAAATGGGTTGTGCACTCTCTTCTGTTTATCCTCAAAGGGAAGCTCAAGATTCTATTATGCTAACTCTTGTCCAATGGAACCCAGATCCATTTTCCACTTTGCTTTGCTCTGCTCGGTACTATGGAGTTGGACGGGAGGGTCTACCCCTATGGACTGCATCATTCAGGCTGCCTGACCATCTTACTTGGGTTGGCTTTGGCCATCAAGAAGGTAGCAATAGAGGAAAGAGGGAGGCAGAGATATTCCCCAGGCTTCCTCCCTACTCTACTGTCTGCCAGTGGCCGCATCTATCTCCAGGACAATTCTTGTTGGATAGAGTCTCCCTCCTACTATTTTAGTTCACAGTGGGCTCTGTTAACAGTTTCCTCCCCTTAACATCTCAGCCTGGGGGTGGTAATGTCTTCCTGCTATTCTGGTCAAGTGACTCAACATTCCTTGTTGGCTTCTGTAAAATTTCTTGCCTTACATTTTCCAAAACTCACAGCTGAACATGCCTCCTGCTTCCTGGGATGATCCTGATTGATAGGTCCACAAACAAGCTAATAAATACCAAAATTTGTTCCTCACTTCCAATAATTCAGTGATAGCAAAATTCTGTATTTTAGCATATGCTGTTCTTTTTTTTTTTTTTTTAAATCCATTTATTTGACCAAGCCACACTAGAGAGAGAAGTGGAAAGATTGAAGGGGATCATATAGTGTGGGTAAGTCATCTACATTTTTAAAAAATATCAGTGAATTTTATTGCATTGTTTTTCTACGTATGGTACTGTTTCAGATAAACAGGAAGTTGTATATGGTAATTTAAGTTATTTCCAAAGATAATAATTTGGCACGTTGGTTATTCAGCGTGCTCCACGGAGCCTGACAACATGACACGTTTACAGGCAGGTGTTAGAAAAACAGAGCTGATATTCGAATTGTTGGTGTCACAGGTAGTTATAGCCATAATTTTGTAATCTATCCAGAACCCTTATAATTATTTTGTTCTTTACCTGCATAAGAAGCAGCAGTAAGACCTTGATTCATTAAAATACCTTGAGTGGATATGAGTATATTACATATTTTGGTTTAGGACACTTAAAAAATTCATTAAAAGAGGTTTTGATATATACCTTGGAATGAAATTAACCCATTGAAGTCATGATCCCTGTCAGAAATTAATTAGTAAGGAGAATAATTTCATGCAACTTTGAGGAAATAGCAGTGACCAGGAAGAAGCAGGGAAGGGTAGAAATTAATTGCACAAACCTGGGCCTTATAATTGGAAAAAGGCCATCCTGGACAAAAAACACTGGTAACATGGAACTGGAACAGCCACAGTATTCTATTCCTTTCCCTTCCTGCTTCTGCTTCCTTATGACATCCACAGAAATTTCCATATGATGTAAAGGCAACCAAAAAAAGCTTCAAAGGATGAGCGAGAGAGGGAAAATGAGAGAGGAATTTTAATTCTGGAGAGACCTAGAGTTTTTTCGGTGCTTATAATCTATTAATCCCCTTAATGTAATGAAATAAATCTCTGAAATAAACTTCCATATAACACGAAAATGAGAACAAGGCTGAAAATAAAAACAGCTACAATTATCACAATAATTTCCCTCATATTCTAAATGCAAAAAAGCCTATTAGAAATACCTGCCTATAAGAAATACCATAAGAAAACACCCCCTTCTACCTGCCGAGAGTAAAATGCAGTTGCCACAAATGAGCACTGAAATGACACACTTTGAAATAGTACTCAGCTCTACAATGAACAGAACACACATTTAAATAAATATAAAGTACCATCTTGCACTCACTGACCTAGGAACCACAAATGAAAATAATAAATCTAATGTTGGCAGGAGTTACCAGGGTTCATACAAATTCCTGTAAATGAATGCAATGAATGTGAAGAACAACCACACAACAGTCAGCAAGACACAAAACACTGATCATAGCCTGGCACGTAAGAGTTCCAACTTTAGAATAGGCACCCTTAGATGCAACTCAAAAGGAAAAGGAAGTTGGATGTGCAAATTGTACGTATGTTGCTTAACATGGCTTCAATAATGTGGAAATGTCCCTTTTCCAGTTATAAATGAGTAAGCTAAAAATGATATGGTATTATGATCAAATAAAATACTTTGACATTTGAAACACACAAAGTATGCACATGCTGGAAAAGTTATCTATAAAGCAGTCTTGAGTGAAAAAAGTAGAAATAAAATAGTAGATCTATTCACTTATTCAATAAGTAGCTGTTAAATTGCTAAGTACTTTATCACATCCTTGAGATGTAAGTACTCATCCCATGTTCCTTTGTCATGAACATTTCCAAGTTAAGGACATTGGCCAAGGTCACAAAGGTTTTACTGGTGAGCAAATGTCAGGCATCTGTTACTGATACTAAGCCTCTAACATCAAAATATTGTCTCTGCTAGAATTAAAGCAATAGGTTCCTATTTCCAGGGGCTTTGTGATGAGTTGGAAAAAAATCAATTTGGCCAAATAAAATCTTGAGACTTGCAAAGTAGAATTCATTAACAAATGTGACTTTACTTTTTGAACAAAAATGAAGAGTAGGAAAGTCATCACAAGATGCACTTCTAGACACCCAAGTATTTATGGCTGCTTTATTCAATACAATATGTATTACTACAGAGTAAGAAAGTGTATTTAATTTAAATGATGGGTATTTAAATACCTGTGCTGTATCGCACTTAGAGGGACATAGGCACACTATGTTCCCATAAATAATTAAATGAGTAGACAGCTGATTCTATGCATTTACTGTAGATAAAGACATAAAAAGAATGGATCATAATTTCTTTTATCCATTGAGGAGAATTCAAAGCTGTCTTTATAGTGTCAACTCATTACAGTGTACTCTTATAAATGCTAATGATTCTAGGAAACCATTAAAACATTCAGCAATTTATATCAGACTTCCTTCCCTGTCAAACCCTCCCAGTCTACCCCACCCATAAAAATACTCACTATAAACATACTTGAGTCTCTTGTAAAAGACTAATAAGGATGATGTTTGGTTTATAATAATGTTGTTATTTAGCTCTTATTCAAGGTAATCATGACTTGACAATATAAAATATAGCTATACAGCAAGCAATGTAATACATCTTTTTTGATCATGTGGTTCTAAAACATATAAAGATACGGAGCTCCATTAGACACATTTTATTATGTTTAGATAACTCTTTGGCTCTGTGTAGTCTCATCTGAAGTTGTCATAAAAAGAAAATGTATTTGAACAACAGCAACAAAGACCTTTCTATAGTTAGTATATTCCCCAGTTTTCTCTGTGTTTTAATGATCAGTTTCCCAAATCCTAAATTTTGCCAATGTTTTTTTGTCAATGTTTGGCCTTTTTTTTAAAAAAAAAAAAAAAAAAGGAAGAAAGAAAGAATATTTATTTATTTATTTATTTGAGAGCAAGAACGAGAGAGCACAAGCGGCAGGGGAGGGGGAGAGGGAGAAGCAGGCTCTCCGCTGAGCAGGGAGCCAGAAGCCAGGCTGGGCTGGATCCCAGGACCCCAGGATCATGACCTGAGCTGAAGGCAGATGCTCAACCACCAAGGCACCCTCTTCCAATGTTTTGGAAAAAAAACTTTTCCACTATAAGTATAGCTCTCAAGTCTATGTACACTTTGCTTGGTTTGGGGGCTTGGGGTGGGGTGGGGTGGGGTGGGGGTGGGGGGGAGGTGGGGGGTGGGTGCTGCTATTCTAAATGAGGATTCCTGCCAGGTGAGTGACTCTCTGATGTTTCAAGGACATTAATGAGATTCACAGCTGATGGCACAGTGATCTGGATAAAAACACAGAGATCCTTTGATTATTTCAACTTATTTTTGCTAGAATTTTTTTCTTCCATCACTGTTCACTGAAGTAAAATGTGTTTTGTCTTCCTCAGGGTGGGCATCAATTTGAATTAAAAGGAGCAACTTGCAAGACCCATTTATATTCCACTGTGGAGAAAGGAGGTGGGGGAGTAGCAGAAAGAAGGCATGGAAGTATAGAGGAGGAGGCCTAATACAAACTGCTCCATCCCTTTGAAGCTGCTTCTCACAATATCCCTCCTGTTCTCTTCCTAATTCTTCTTGGGATTGCAAAGCTTGGCCAGGGAGAGGTGAGGGTAGGCATCCTTGATGGAGGGAGAGCAGTCTCCGAGGACATTATTTGAGGCCCCAATTCATCTCTGACTCTGCAGAGTGATGCAGAGCCCAGGTAGTACCAAGGGCCCACTCCTTTCCTCCCATAAGACCCTCAGCTGGGCCACCTCACGTCTATTGCAATAGCTAAATCAAAAGTGCCTGACCATACCAAGGCTGACAAAGATGTGGAGCAACTGGAACTCTCATACATTGCTGGTGGGGAAGCAACATGATAGACCCTCTCTGGAAGTTTGACAGTTTCTTATGGGGTTCTTACCATATGACCTGGCAATCTTATTTAAAAAAAAATTTTTTTTTTAGATTTTATTTATTTGTTAGAGAGAGAGAGAGAGGCAGAGGGAGAAGCAGGGTCCACGCAGGGAGCCCGATGCGGGACTCGATCCCGGGTCTCCAGGATCACCCCCTGGGCTGAAGGCGGCACTAAACCGCTAAGGCACCAGGGCTGCCCTGACCCGGCAATCTTATACTCCTGGGCATTTACCCTCAGAAGTGAAAATTTATGTTCACACACACACAAAATTATACAGGAACATTTATAGCAGCTCTATTCATAATTACCAAAAGCTAGAAACAATTTAAATATCCTTCCAGGGAAAAATGGATAAACACAAAATGAAATTGTATTGTATGAATTGTATCCATACACTGAAACAATACTCAGCAACAAAAAACAACATCCAACAACATCCCACAACTTGGATGAATTTCAAAGACATTATGCTAAGTGAAAGGAACCACTCACATATGGTTATGTATGATGTCATATAAATGTCTCCATTTATATGACATTCTAGAAAACATGAAAATATAGTGATGGAGAAAAGATCAGAGGTTGCCAGGGCTATGGGTGGGGGAAGAATGTGACTACAAAGGGACAGCACAAGGGAGTTTTTTATGGTGATGGAACCATTACATATCCTGGTTGTGGCGGTTGGTTACATGAATCTATACATACTCAAAGAGTACATGTAAAAATTCAAATGTATTGTATGATAATTTAAAAAATAAAATAAAAAATAAAAGGAGCTTTAAAGACAAAGAGAGAGAGATAGAGGAAGAGAGAGAGAGAGAGAGAGAGAGAGAGAGAGAGAATGAGAACCCAAGCCTGGAATCAATTAAAAAAAATAAAAAATGAAAACAATATCCACCCATCATTTTCCCTCTCCTTTCCATTCCATAAACATTCATGGAATCTCTACACTCTAATATCTTACTTTTCAGGCTTGGGAGGGGAAAATATCATTTGCTGGGGGGGGGGCAGTGGGGGAAGAGAAAAGAAATATTAGGAAAATAAAATTTCCAACAGCATTGCAATGATGGCTAAAATTTTAGGTGTGTCATTTTTCTTTTGTAAAACTTGTGTGGGAACTCACCTTTATTCTGACCCCTAAGTATAGGGTGAGAAAGAAATGTCAGGAGTGAATGATAAGTGAAATAAAAAACTTTCAAAGATTTCAATATATGGTATTCAGGAAAGTGAGACTATCATGGAATAGATGTGTGATGTAACCCTTTACAGCCACACCCTTCCCAGAAAGAGAAAACAGTTGTCAAGTAACTGCCAGACCCACTGCTGTTTGAAGGCCACTCTAGATTTCCTTCCTATGAAATAACACTAAGCTAAGCATACTCTGGACCTAGACAAAAATGCTTTAGACAATGGTGAATTTTCTTAGCATCTTTCATCTTTGAAAAACAGGAAAAAACAATGAGCTGATCAATGATTATGATAAATAACTTACCTAAAAAACTTATGCCACAAAAAACTAATTAGAAAAATTATCTCAATCCTTAAAATAGAAGTTAGAGAAACTGCTAATTGGCCTATGTAGGAATAGTCCTTAGAAGGTTGGAGATCCTGCCTGGACTGGCTGAGGGATGCCTCCAGGAGTTCCTCCCTTAATCCTTCATACTCTGGAATGTTGTTGGGGTGGTGGTGGTGGTGGGGTGTCACACAGGCTACATGCACCCTCTGAGTGGCAAACAAGTAAGTAATGAGGCTCCCTGGAACACAGGCAGAGGGAGGAGGCAGGAGCACAGACAGAGTTAGAGGCCAGTGATGTCCCCTGCCCCCAGGAGATCCTCCCTCCACACAGGCTTAATCAACCACGGCTGTAAATCACCATGGGGGACTTTCAGGGCCTTGAAAGTCATGTCTCTGGAAAGGTATACAGCTATATCTTCAAGCTGTATCTGTTGGCATCTTTTCATTAATCATGTCACTGCCAAATGTCACCACCATGCAGGTGTCGTGGAGGCCAGGGCACCTCAATTCTAATCACACTTGAGAATCACCTGGGAGCCTTCAAAAACCAGCGCTAGCTAGGGCCCATTCTCCGGAGATCTGGACTTCATTGAGGGGGTCCAGCAGCAATATTTCTAATTCTCCTGGTGACTATCAATGATAGGAAACACTGACAACACCACAGATCTTGTACTGTTTTGCTGACATTTCAGCATTGTATAGATGCAGTTTCGATGCGTAATTTACCCCCACTGCATTTTAAACATCTGTTACCTACTTCTCCTAGCTGGTGCTAATTCTTCACTAGGGAAGGCCTTTTGATGACTTTCAATGCACACAAAATAAGATTAGACTTCCTGCGTGGTTCTTCTGAACCAGTACTATCAAGCCGAGAGGAAAACACTTTCCCTTAAGGCTTTATACTGTCATAAAATGTACAAAAATGTATAATTTGTGTTTTTCATAAAAGTTTACTTACTAGGTGATTTTTTTGAAAAGATTTTATTTATTTATTCATGAGAGACAGAGAGAGAGAGAGAGAGAGAGAGAGAGGCAGAGGGAGAAGCAGGCTCCATGCAGGGAGTCCAACGCAGGACTCCATCCCGGGTCTCCAGGATCAGGCCCTGGGCTGAAGGCGGTGCTAAACTGCTGAGCCACCTGGGCTGCCCTTACTAGGTGATTTTAACGTGGGCTATTTGACTCTTAATTACATCATCCTGAATTCTGATCATGGATTGTGTATCTTCTACCTTCAGACTCAGCAATAGCCTCATTTGCCTTCAGCCAACTTTTTTAGAAGTTAGCCTCAAAAAGCAGCTTGTGAATTGCTGGTTCCCCTCACAGTGAATGGAAGCAGCCTCTGTCGGTAGTGACGTCCAGATACAGTCTAGTGATGAATACAAGGAAAAGATTCTATTGGATCAGAAAACGCTGTTACACAGGTTTCTTTCTTCTGAAATTAAATAACCAAGGAAAAATGTCAGGCTACATGAAGTAAAGACAGAACTATTGTAATTATAATTGGAAAGGTCTAGAAAATAAGTAGAAAATTATCTCTTCTATAAGAATTAATTAAAATCTTGTTAAAACACTAAAAGACAATGTCTTGTGATCACCTATTAAGACTACAGAATTAATCAATTCACACTAGGCACATTGAGAGCAAGAAACCTCATTACTAGCTCTCTAAAATGACTGATCTTTGGATTCTGTAGAGTTGAACACTAGGAAACGTCTTGTGGGCAAAAAGTTATGACTTGTTCTGTAAGAACAGCCTAATTGTTTAAGATTAAATACCCTTAGTTGGAAGAAATTTTTCCTTTCCAAGAGAATCCTCAGAGATAAAGCAGACATCTGAGAACTTTGCATGTTAGCATAAGTGTGGGAAGAAAGGAATCCACCTCATGTAAAGGCTTCTGTGTGGCTCTTGAAGAAAGCCTGGAGGAAGATACAGGTTCCTGATGGGCAACTCCTCCATCACTTGGGCCTCCTGAGCAGCTTTTCACTTCCAGCCTTGCTTCACACCATCCTCTTAGCTTACAAATGCTCCCCTAGCTGATCCCCAAAAGACCAACTTGAGAATTTTCCCCAAAATCTTTTCTGGCAAAAGAAATCTTCTGAATCATTTGGTACTTATTCTTCCACTTTCACAAATAATTGTGTGAAAGCTGACAGAAAGTAGGATATAGCCCACCCTGGGACCTAAAAGAGCACCTTCCCCAACAGAGAGTGGTGAACAAATGGAAACCGGGAAAAATGTGTAGGATGCTTTAGAACCCCTGGAAATGTGCTTACATTCTTCAACAATTTACTAACAAATTTCTTAGTTCTTCTTAACCAAGTCCATGAGGATCATTACAGAATCTATGAACCTCTTAAAATAGTATATACATTTAAACTATGTCCCTGCCCACCCCCCACCCCCGCCAACTATAGACCCTGGAGAATCTTTATAGCTCTTCTCAAGTCTTTATGGTAACTGTAATCTAAAACTCAATTTGAAAAAGTCATTGCTTTGAATATATTTTTGTACAAACAATAAGGCATAAGAACTTCTTGAAATGGTTAAACAATGAAATGAGCCACCTAAGGCAGTCTCAATCCTCTAGATATTTACAAAAGAACAGCAATTCTCTGTTCTGACTGCTCTAGAGTTGCCTGAGAGCCAGAATGAGCCACATGACTCTTAGAATATGAAAGCATTTAAACCAGAAGGTGATCAGAGATCATCTAGTCCAGTGGCTCTCAGAATCATGTGGAGGGCATAGTAGGACACCCACTGCGGGGTTCCACTCCTACCGTTCATGCTTCAGTATGTCTGGGATGAGGCCCAGGAACATATTCCTAAGCAATTCCACATTGATGTTGCTGGTCCATGGACTACACTTTGAGAACCACTGCTCTAATATTATTTCCTCATGTAATAAATGAGTAGACTGAGACTTCAGAAGCCTGGATGAGGCCTACCCAAAGTAACACAGCTGAGCCCTGGGTTCTAACTACACTCTGATCAGCAGGATCCTCTCCAACGGGTCACATTTGTGTCTCTAAAACATGTAGAGGACCACCACAGACCCCAAAATGTGTCTCAGCTGGTGACATTCACACTACTTGGCAATACTGGTTTTACCTGATACCTGATAATGAGAGAAAGGAATCACTCATTCTGCTCATCCCAAGCAGAGAGTTGAGAAAGACGTTTTTGTTTTTGTTTTTTTCCTTTTTCCTTCGTCTAAATGATAAATCTCTTGTGGCAATTTTATTGTTGTGGCTAAAATGTTCTTTTGAAACAAAAACATTATGTCATCCTTCTGACAATGCAATAAGATTCTTTTCATTGGGTTATGTCCATAGTGTTCTAATAATGACAGAGTTTTTTTTCATAAACATTTTGAATAAGTTTTTAAATCTTATTTTGAAAGAGTGTATTTTCTAGCATTTTTGGAATCTCTCTCCCAGCTAGCTCTACAAGTAAGCAAGACCCTAGAGAAAAGCATGGTCTGCAAGATTTGGCCTCCAACAAAGCCTTTCATACTCTTGCCTGGCCCCATCCCAGATGGTCTAGCTTTGGTCTCCTGTCTGTGGTCTGTTCCCGATCTCTCCTCCAACGGCATCAAACTCTCCCCAGATCTCTGACCCATATTCTAGACCTGTCTCATAACCTCCTTTCTGACTCAGAATATGAAAATTCATCACCCTGTAATTATGACTTGGCTCTGTACTTCATCCTGACGACAACCCTTTCAAGTCACATGTCAGACTGACATAACACTTACCAAAGTGTTACAGAAAAGGTGAACACAGGGAGCACGTGGGTGGCTCAGATGGTTTAGAGTCTGCCTTTGGCCCAGGTCATGATCCCCAGGTCCTGGGATTACTAGAGACCTGCATGGGGGGCTCCCTGCTCAGAGGGGAGTCTGCTTCTCCATTTCCCTCTGCCCCTGTTCCCCCTGATTGTGTTCCCCCCTCTCTCAAATGAATAAATAAAAAATCTTTAAAGAAAGGAAAGGTGAGCACAACACATGTTATAAATAACATGTCCTTTACTCAACATCACAGTGCACTAAACTACATAAAAGCATTTATAAAGACTTCCCAGAATTTGTGTTTTTTTACTTTTTTCAATATGGAAATAATTCTCTACTTTTTCTTAATGAAAGATTGCCACTATTAATTATACTTCAAACAACAAATTTCATATTAAATATAAATATAAACTATAAAACCCCATAGCTATCACATGTCTTCCAATAATAACTACCATAGTTGGTTCTCTAGTGCAGTATATATAATCACAATTGAAGAAGGTTGTACAAACCCTGCAAATCAGCTTCATTCTGGATGAGAAGGATGGAACACCTGATGGAAGCCATATAACCTAGGAAGGAGATGACTCCTGCCTTAACAGTTTGACTCCTAGACACTCTCAAGTTGGATGTGACTTCATTTTCTGACTCTGGCCTTCACACCATCCAAGACCAATAGAAGAGCAGCATTTTATCCCTGACATTACATTGGCCTCATAAGTGTTTATTTGAGGACCTTCTCTTTTTTTTTTTAATTTTTATTTATTTATGATAGTCACAGAGAGAGAGAGAGAGAGAGAGAGGCGCAGAGACACAGGCAGAGGGAGAAGCAGGCTCCATGCACCGGGAGCCCGATGTGGGATTCAATCCCGGGTCTCCAGGATCGTGCCCTGGGCCAAAGGCAGGCGCCAAACCGCTGCGTCACCCAGGGATCCCCTTGAGGACCTTCTCTATCTCAGATCTTGCACGTGTATTCTTTCTAGTTTTTGCAACAGTTCTGCCAAAGGTTTAGTAACTTCTCAGGGCTTCACACCTGGGAAATGAAAACGCTGAGATTTGAAACTGGGTCTCAGATTATTTAGTCCAGCAGTTCTCAAAGTGAGGTCCAGGAACTCCTTGACGTTCCTCAAACCCCTTTCATGGGTCAAATAGTTATCTGAAAAGGCTATTTAAATGTTCCTCTTTTTTCCAATAATATTTTGGTGTAAAGCTGAATTTTCTTGCTGTGTTTCAACTGAAATGTATGGCCACAAACTGAACGCAGACACAGATGAGAATCTGGTTGTCTTCTAGTCGACATCAGACATTAAAGAGATTTGAAAAAAATGTAAAGCAATGTTACTCCTTTCACTACATTGTTTTGTTTTGGAAAACATATTTTTTTTTCATATAAAGTATGTCATTTATGTTAACATATAATGGGTTTATAATATTTTTAATTGGATTAATACATATTTTTAAATATTCTTGGTTTTGATTTCTAAAATATTTAATACCAATAGGTACAGCTTACTTAAGCAAAAGCTTTTTGTGGATCCTCAATAATTTTTAAGGTCTGGAAGGAGTATCAACCTCAGCTACTGTTCTCAGATAATACAGCTTTGACTCACTCTATCACCCCCTTCCCAGAAGGAAAGTTCTCATTGCTGGAGATGGGCAGGTGGAAAGGAGCATTCTTGCTTTAAGAAATCAGAACTCTTGGGCAGCCCTGGTGGCGCAGCGGTTTAGCGCCGCCTGCAGCCTAGGGCGTGATCCTGGTAGACCCTGGATGGAGTCCCATGTCAGGCTCCCTGCATGGAACCTGCTTCTCCCTCTGCCTGTGTCTCTGCCTCTCTCTCTCTCTCTCTCTCTCTCTGTGTGTGTGTCTATGAATAAATAAATAATCTTTAAAAAAAAGAAATCAGAACTCTTATTGCATCTATTATTTATACCATACACCTGGCACTTAGCTAAATGTACAAGCGAATATATTATCTTAGAAAACACACTTGTGCTCAGTCTCCTGAGCACAAAAAACTAGAAGTTTTTTGAGGACATCAATAGCATAACTCCCTTGGAATCTAGTACAGATTGAGTCTTGAATAAAAATAGTGATTAATTGGAAATGTAAAGAAGAGTTGGTATCATGAAGGATAAGCCTTATATGTAGGTTAGTAATATGATGCAGAGGGGAAAAAAGCATGTATGGTGGAGAAACAGATTCAGTTCAAATCCAGACACAATTCTGATAAGCTACTGGATTTCTATGAGCCTGTTTTCTTATCTCAGAGTCCCTAGCTCACAGGGTGTTAAGAGGAGTAAATATATCATATATGTACAACCGTTGTTACTCAGTAACAAGACACACAAGAAATATTACCCCAGCTGGATGATGGGTCAGTTCCAGGGCAAAGGATGCACATCCCCAAATCCAAATGCTTGAGTGGACACTTTTCTCAAGTGAATTTCTCAACTTTCTGTATCTTCTGGCTACTAATGTTCATCATTCAGTCTGCTCATTTTCCTGTATGTGTCACTTCAGTCTAGGGTTTAGTCCTTTAGAGATACACATACATTCTGTTCTTAGAACTCACTGGCAAGAGATATAAGCACTGGAAATACCCTTCTATGAGAAAAAAAAATAAAGAAACTGAATATCAATCACACCACAGTGATATTTTCAAAGTTGTAAACAATTACCTTATCAACAGTAGCACAACTCCACTTAGTGGTTGCTGAGTAGAAAATCTGAACCTTAAAGTTGGATGCAATACAAACATGTTAAAAAATGTGATTAGTATTAGATAAAAATGTCAATCTAAAACTGAAGCCCCTGTTTAGCAAAGCAAAAAGGCAAAAAAACAAAAAGAATGTATAATTTCAAGCAGTAGCTCTAGGTTTACTAACTGAAGATATCCCCAACTATTTCATTTAAGATTCTTATTTTGTTACACCACCAGAAAATTGGATCTAAATCCATTTACCATAGGCCGAGAAAATGTTTACAATCTAAAACTGTATTTACACACATCTGTAATGTAATTTTGCCTTTTAAAAATAGGTATAAAAGCAAGAACTTGTGGATGATGAGGGAATGAGAAAGAATGTCTCTATTTACCTAAGTTACATGACGCATCTGAACCACAAAAGTGTTTTATGAAATATCACTCTTTTGTCTTGCATTCTTATCATAAAGCAGTATATTCTTTTTAAAAGGAGGAGCTTTTGCCCTTTCTTTAGCTCTCTCCTATTTTTTAACCTAAAACTTACACTAGGTGGAGCCCCTTGTCCAAGGTTTGGAGTGATTTTTGAAAAAGGAAAGGAAAAAATTACCAATTGAAAGCAAAACCAAAAAGGCATTTTCATCCTTTCATTTTTTAAAAAGATTTTATTTATTTGAGAGATAGAGAGAGCAATTGCATGAGCAGGGTGAGAGGCAGAGACAGAGAATTGCAAGCAGACTCTGTGCTGAGCCCAGAGCCTGACACTAGGCTCAATCTGATGATCCTGAGATCATGACCTGAGCCGAATCAAGAGTCCAATGCTTAACTAAGTCACCCAGGCATCCCTTCTTTCATTTTTATTTATTTATTTTTTAAAGATTTTATTTATTTATTCATGACAGACTCACACAGAGAGAGAGAGAGAGAGAGAGAGGCAGAGACACAGGTAGAGGGAGAAGCAGGCCCCATGCAGGGAGCCTGATGTGGGACTCAATCCCGGGTCCCCAGGATCAGGCCCTGGGCTGAATGCAGGTGCTAAACCGCTGAGCCACCCAGGGATCCCCCCCCCTCTTCTTTCATTTTTAAAATGTATCCTCAAAATCTACAGTACCACTAGAAAAGAATTTTTCTTTCTAATAATTAAAACCTTGACAATGGATAGGACCATTAACATTTGCTACAGAGAAGCACTAGTTGCAATGCTGCTGCTGCTACGGAGTCAACAGCCATAAGTTTCTGAATTCAATGCAAATAGTAATTTCATTTGGAAAGAACGTATAGTGAGTATGAAGAATCAAATCTTTGTTTCTTTTTTTTAAAAAATACATTATTTATTCGAGAGAGAGAGAGAGAGAAGCAGAGACATAGAGAGAGAAGCAGGCTCCCTGAGCAAAGTCCAATGTGGGACTCGATCCCAGGACACTGGGATCATGCCCTGAGCAGAAGGCAGACACTCAACCACTGAGCTACCCAGGTGCCCCAAAGAATCCAATCTTTTCTGGATACTTGTAAAGATATTTTAACAAGGTTAATGTCCTCCTGTGTCTGAAATACTTCATGACATTCCAATTAGAGATACACTTATTAAAAAGCAAACAAAAGACTTAAAAGCACCAGAACTCTAGCAAAAGACAAAACATCCAACATACATTCAAACCTTAAAGTTTTCCATGATGCAGAAATACAGGAAGCCCTAATCAGATATTTCAGGGTGTCTGCAGAGGGAGGGGCTTCTGAACTGAACAAACCACATGTTTAATTATGGGTTCATAGGACTTGCAGTTAAAAATAGTCTCTAACTGTACTCTTGAGCCTCACAGTGGACTCGAGCTACAGGAGATAAGCCTTGTGAAATAACCCGCCAAACTCAGTGATCACTCTTTGCTGCAGATAAACACACCACTATCTCCCTACAACTATCTCCCTCCACTGTTGCTAGTTTGGCTCTCTCTGTGCTATCTCAGGGTTGTCCTTCCAATCCAAAAATGCTTCAAATGCAAAGTTCAGATCAGCAGCAAGGAGAACCCTTGCCTAATTCCCAAATACTTGTGCTGACATAGCTGACAGGGATATGTCGGTTTCTTGGGCAATAAATTTGTGGACTCTTTTTGTTTTTTTCCCCTTCAGATTTATACAAAATCTTGGACCAGGCAAGACATAGTTCTGCTGACAGCTGAATTATGTGGCAGAGTAACCTTTGAACAAGTACAAATCATTGACCTCACATAAATTCTTCCCCAGAAAGTCCAAGAAACTGGCTGAATCAGGGTCACATAGGCATGAAGGCAGTTAACGCTATCACAAGAATCCAGTGCTAACATAGTGGGATTTACATCCTGTTTAACCAAGACAATTATGAAAAACAAATATTCTCTGATGTTTGCCTCATATATTCCATAAGCAAGCTGATTTGTTTTTCCCTTTTCGAGCTTTGCATTAGATTCAAATTACTGGTCTGCTGCCATAAATGGTTTCTAGGAACAAAATTGGGGGGGGGAATTTAAAGAAGAATAATATTTAAATATTTAATATTTAAATATTAAATAATATTTAAAGAAGAATAATACTTCGGAGTGGATAATCTTTTTTGATGACAGGGGTAAATTTTTAAAAAGAAAAGAAACTGAGCTTTGGGTTCTCAAGCCATTTGGCTGAAATAAGGACTAAGCGAATTGGACAAATTATATTGGACAGGATAGCCTTGGTCAATACCTTTAAAACTGATAGAAGTTTTCATGTAAAATTAGTCATTAAACTTGACATATTTTCATACCAGCTTCTCATATTGATGGTAAAGCAGTTGCCCTTCTGCTGCAATATAGGAGTTTTCCAATTAGTTTTTCAAATGGGGTGGGGGTAGTATGGTTGGGGCTGGCCCCTGTCCTGCAGCATAGAATATATGCACTTATACACTTTCCCCTCAGTACTCTACTTTCTCCATCTCTCCTGCCATCTCTCCTGCCAGCATCGATAATGTGGTAATAGAGTCTTCCAAAGTAAAGCTTATATTCAAATTGTTGTCTAAAAGATAAAGAGGAGCCAGGTACCACATATCTACTGCTGCTGGAGTGATACAAGAGAGGGGATGTCAAATCTAGAGGGAAGGTTTGGTACAGATCCATGAGATTCACAGTCCTTCTGCCCTCCCCTCTTTATCTCCAGAGTTAATGACTTCAGAAGAGTCAGAAGAGGAGAATGGGTAAGTAATGTTTTAAAATTTTTAAAAATCGTACCTTAGGACTGATAGGAAAAAAAATGGTTGATAAAGAAAGCTACAGACTAAAATAGATTTTTAGAATAACTTTGTCTAGCTAATAATCTCATTCTCTGTATGGCAGGGAGAAAAGAACTTGATGAATCAATTGTTTTTCATTTTGCTGACACTCAGTATTGGTCCTGAGAACAATTTCTCTCTAAGCAAAGTAATGTTTAACCACTTCCTTATCATCAACATTGCCTCATAAGCATAATTTAGAACTTTGCTATTGTAATTCAGTATGCTTCATTCCCCCCCCCTTTTTACTAAACCCTTGAGAGAGAGAGACATAATGTCTTATTCATCAGTGCTGACATCATCCTGGCAATTAAAGATAAGGTAGAGAAAACAAAGGAACTCCATATATACAGAAGCCACTAAAAGGAAGGAGGAGCCCTCCTTGAGAGAGAGAGAGAGAGAGAGAGAGAGAGAAGCGAACAAAGGTGCTTTCTTACAGATTCAGTGGAAATGAGCAGAGGCACACCTCCGACCTGCACAGGGCTCAGAGTCACATGGAAGACAGAGGCCTGTAGTGAGCCTGGGGAAGTGATTACATGATGTCAGAAGGCAAGATCTGAGAGGCTCTGAGCCCAACCCTGGAACTGAAATACCATCCCATGTTTGGGGACATTGTTCCCCTACAGAAACCAAACCTAAAAGACATGGGGATCATTTTATTTGGATTTTTGGAGTGAAACTGAAAGAAACAGCCCTAATTCTGATTTCAGTGGCTATGGTAGGTTTGGATAAAAGTGCTCCTCCTTCCACTACATAAAGGGTCAGTGGTTGCAGAGCTATAAAAGTTGAATGAGATATTATTTCGGGCAGAAAAGTAAAAGCTAACATTTCCTGGATGAGTTGGACTCAAGTCTCTAGAGGTTTCAAAGCTCAGCTCATATGACATCTCATTCCAAAGTTTTCTTCTACTTTGTATTATGATCAATTGTCTTAATGTCCTCATCTACCAATGGTTTGAAATCTTGATATCTGACTTTTAAAAATTGTTTCTGGTCCCACACCAACTACCACAGTGCTATGTGCCCTTTGGGGGAGGCAATAAGTGTTTACAGAAAGAGTAGCAGAAGTTGAAATACTTGGAATAGTCACAAACAACGCATTTGCTGCTTTAAGGTTGGAAGGCTTAAAGTTTAAGGGGTCTTTAAAAATCATATCTCCTTATTCAGAAAGAAGTCCATTTTTAAAAATCAGTAGTCTTTTAATTATTTTTTTTTACAAACCCATCTTTTGAATATATTTACCCATAAGATGAAATAATAGACTCACTAAGGTCTAAATCTTGACCTATATCTACAGTAATGAGGTTTTTAGAAAATGAACCCAGGTCATAGCCATATCAATAAAATGACAACAACTAAAAAATACACTCAAATGATATAATATATAATAAATAAATATGTGTGCATTAATTTTATATGAAATATATAAAATAGGTGTTATTGGAAATTATGTATTATCCTGGGTTATTTACATCTCTGTGTCATAAATCCTATCTTCACAAAAGAAATAAATGGAACTAGGTGGCAGGGAACTCAATAGTAATAAATAAATAAATAAAGTGTGGTTTCATATATTTTTATTTTGAAATAGTTTCAGATTTTTAGAAAATTTACAAAGATGATATAGGATTTCACAAGTAGACCAGATCATTTTCCAATCTTAATACCATCTCATATTATTATGTACATCATTATAATTAATGAACCAATGATGATACATTGTTATTAGCTACAGTCCAGAGAGAAATCCATTTTATTAAAACCATTTCTATTAATAGAGCAGATAGAAGTTGTCCACTGTTTAATTTCCTTCTCTCATCCCCAGTTCCCCTAATTCACAGGCATTCTGCTCTTCGGTTAATTTCACAAAAATAGTCATGGCGTCCTATTCTTAGGATCTAATATTAGGATAAATTTTTATCATATGGTGGACACTATGGTAAGCTGCCTAGATCCCCTTCCAGGGAGAAGAATCAATAATCCTCTAGCCGCTCAAAGTACTGCCAGAGGACAGCCCTCAGCTTTTAGTTCTCTTTGGGGACTGTCTCTACTGAAGACAATTGCCTTGCTCATGTCACCCCTTCTACCAGGAGCAGCCAAAGTCCCAAATGTCCAGTCTATGTGGGGATAAAAATGCTCGTGTCTTCTTGCTCTAACTAAAAACAACCTGAAGTTTACCCCCATTCCAGAGCTCCCCATAGGGTAGGCTAATGCCTCTGTGGAGATCACAGGCAAGCCCAACTTCTCCCTCTGCCCAGTCCTGTTTTTTTGCTTGGTGTTGGTCTCCGGAGTACTTGTGAATAAGCACGTTGGGCAACCATTTCACAGTCTACTTCTCAAGAAACACAACCTGTGACGGCCTACAAAATTTAGGTGTTAGGCGTAAAGAAATTGTTGAGAATGAAGTCCCAGCTCTTTCTGGTTTTAGAAAACATTAGGAGAGATATGCAGGTAAATCCATATCCATCACATCACTCCTTCACAATAAGCAAAGATGTGAGGGAGACACATGAAGGGCAGCGGTACAAGTCTGAAGGGTTCTTACATCCAGCAGGGTAAGGGGAGAGGAAAGCTATCAGGATAGATTTCTTGTAGAGCTGTGTGTAAAAGAGAAGCAGGAGGTGCTAGATAAAAAATGAGGTAAGGAGTTGGAGTCAGAAAGAAGATAGAAAAATCACAGATGCATGAGAGTTTCTGGGATGCTGAAGGCAGGCCATACGAGTGAACACAGCAGGAGTGACAAGGATGGCGTCACAAGTGAAATAGCAAATGCAGTAGTAATCAGATCTGGGAAGAATTTGCCAGTAATCATAACTTCAGTTTTGAAGTTTCCTCTTCAGACTGAGAGACAAGACAGATGACTTTTCCATGCAAGCTACACTTCTAGATTTTTCCAACTCCTCACCTCTACCAAAATTGTTGAGGATCTAAAGCAAAGAGCAGCACAGACATTTTGGGAGAACAAGCACAATACTGATAACACTTTATGTCAAGCCAAAAGTAATGACATTATCTATTATACCCTACATCAGTCATTGCATAAGAAAAATCTTCAACATATAAAATGTTTCAAAATATTTTGCTTTATTTTGAAAAAGGCTTTTTTCCAGACCTTCATTATATGGGTAATATTAAAAAGGTAAATAAATATGGACTATTGAAGAATAAATGTTATTTATTGTTATTGAAACAAATGAACTATACATATTTTAACCTTTTATTTATATGAATTATCCTATTGCAAGTTTTACATTTATCATCATTTTGTTGTTTATTTTGTAATCATAAACTATTGTCATTATGGGAAAGAATATTCACAATATCATTACATATAATACAAGTGTTGGAGCTTTCTTCATCTATCCTTGCCTTCTGTCTTATCTAGAACTTATCCATAAGTAAAATTACATAGACAAAGTTAATAATTATAAAATCACAACTCGCAAGTGCTACAGAAACTCTTGATAAACAGAATTATTAGCTGTACACCAGGAACTGTTAGGTGATGGGCTCGATAAGCAAGGCTGATGATTTTACACAACCACCAGTACCTAATCAGCCATGGCATCCTTCCTCCTCACCCCGCTCCTACGCACAAAAAATAATACAGAATAAGAGCAAGTGAAAACAATGTTGCCTTAGAGGTAAACCTGAAACCAGTCTATTTTACTTTTAAAAATATATACCTTTTGTGCATTTCTATACACCAATAATGAAGCAGCAGAAGGAGAAATCAAGGAATCTATCTCATTTATGATGCACAAACCATAAAACACCTAGGAATAAACCTAACCAAATGATCTCTACTCTGAAAGCTATAGAATACTTATGAAAGAAATTGGAGATGACACAAAGAAATGGAAAAACATCCCATGCTCATGGATTGGGAGAACAAATATTGTTAAAATGTCTACATTATCCAAAGTAATCTACACACTCCATGTAATCCCTATCAAAATAGCACCAGCATTTTTCACAGAGCTAAAACACACAATTCTAAAATTTGTGTGGAACCAGAAAAGACTGAATAGCCAAAGTAATGTTGAAATAGAAAACCAAAGCTGGAGGCATCACAATTCCAAACTTTAAGCTGTATTACAAAGCTGTAATCATCAAGACAGTATGGTATTGGTACAAAAACGGAATAGAAAACCCCCAAATGGACCCTCAACTCTACGGGCAACTAATCTTCAACAAAACAGGAAAGAATATTCTCTGGAAAAAAGACATTCTCTTCAGGAAATGGTGTTGGGGAAATTGGACAGCCAATGTAGGAGAATGAAACTGGTCTATTTTCTTATACCATACACAAACTCAAAATAGATAAAAGACCTAAATGTGAGACAGGAATCCATCAAAACCCTAGAGGAGAACACAGGTAGCAACCTCTTTGATCCTTGCTGCATGAGCTTCTCACTAGATACATCTCTGGAGGCAAGGGAAACAAAAGCAGAAATGAACCATTGGAACTTCATCAAGATAAAAAGCTTCTGCTCAGCAGAGGAAAGAGTCCAAAACCAAAAGACAACTGGCAGAATGAGAGAAGATATTTGCAAATGTCTTCTCAGATAAAGGACTGCTATCTAAAATCTATAAAGAACTAATAAGACTCAACACCCCAAACACAAAATATCCATTTAAGATATACGCAGAAGACATGAACAGACATTTTTTCCAAAGAAGGCATACAGATGACCAACAGACACGTGAAAAAATGCTCAACATCACTCATCATCAGGGAAATACAAGTCAAAATCATGATGAGATACCACCTCACACCAGGCAGAATGGCTAAAATTAACAAGTCAGGAAACAACAGATGTTGGAGAGCATGTGGAGACACGGGAACCCTCTTACTCTGCTAGTAGGAATGCACACTGGTGCAGCCACTCTGGAAAACAGTATGGAGGTTCCTCAAAAAGTTAAAAAAAGTTAAAAGTTAAAAAAAAGAACTACCCTATGATCTAGAAATTGCACTACTAGATATTTACCAAAAGAATGCAAACAGTAATTTGAAGGAGCATCTGCACCCCAATATTTATGGCAGCAATATCCACAATAGTCAAAATATGCAAAGAGCCCAGATGTCCATCAACTGATGAATGGATAAAAAAGATGTACACACACACACACACACACACACACACACACACACTGGAATATTACTCAGCCATCAAAAAGAATGAAATTTTGCCGCTTGGAATGATGTGGATGGAGCTAGAGGGTATTATGCTAAGGGAAATATGTCAATCAGAGAAAGATGATTATCATATGATCTCACTCATATGTGGAATTTAAGAAAAAAACAGATGAACAAAGGGAAAGGAAAATAAAATAAAAACAGAGAGGGAGGCAAATCATAAGAGACTCTTAACTCTAAGGAACAAACAGGGAGTAGCTGGAAGGGATATGGGTGGGAGATGGACTAAAAGGGGAATGGGCATTAAGGAGGGTATTTGTAATGAGCACTGGGTGTTACATGCAAGCATTGAGTCACTGAATTCTACCCCTGAAACTAATAATACACTATACATTAACTAACTGGAATTTAAATTAAATCTTGAAAACATACCTTTTAAACTTTAGTACTTGATTTATGAGTAACACCCTAACTGTGTCACCCACACAAGTGATCAATATTCAGCAGGGTGCGGCAATCCTATGGAAAAACACCATGAGAAGCAATATGGAACCACAGGGTGCTTCAAGCAAGGGATTTGTAGTTTGGATATGTCTCTCAGAAGCCAGATGGAGGATAGAATAAAGATGAAAAGAGCTTAGCAAGCAGTTGCACAACTCCAATACGATAGGACAGGGATCTGCACACCTTCAGCAACTGGAAACATCAGCATTCTGGCCAAACCCTTCCATACTTGGCTCCATTAACTCCCATATTGTCAACGGAGTACCTTGAAAGATTCAAGCAAGGTGAATTAGCTGACCAAGATAATGTTTTGCATTTCATGTCTCTCTGATTTTGAGAAGGCCTTATTACCCCGACTAATAAAGCAGAAAATTAGCTATTAGAGATGTACTCATGATTAGATTAAGGTGTTCAATAACACTCGAAAACAAGAGTTGGAAATCCAAATGGAGTTTGCAGGTACAAGGTTTATGTGAATTTGGAAAAAAGGTAGCCTCTTATTTTCCTCCAAAACTACTTTTAGTTCTATTAAAATACGATTATACTGTCAGAGATATCAACTTCTCTAGAAACGGAAATCACTTCCACAGGGCAAATCACCCCACTAAGATGTCTTTTACTATAATCACTCTTGCCCCCAGGATCCTGCCACCACAGAATTGTCATTTTTGACTCATGAAAGAGCTTTATATAACTGCCAGATAAAAGACATATTTAGTTGTACATGACAAATTATTGTCTGAGATGCACCAAAATTCCATCTTTGGGGGCACAGAAGAGTCAAAAAGTATATTAAACTGAGTAAGAGACAAGGTGTTCAGAGAAAACATTTTATGAATCGATGACCCTGGTGGATTTTGGCAGGTTAAGTTTTACCTCAGTCTGCTCAACCCATAAAATTAGATGATAGATTGTTCCTGTATCATAAGGCTGTTTGGAGAGTTAAATGGGACCCATGTAAAGTCCATAAACCAGTGCTTGGGGACAAGGAAGTCAGAATGTGCTGCTTAATGTGAAGAAGATGATGATTGTGTGATTGTGCATATCACAGAGAGTGAACCGTCAGTGTGCAAGGCTACCAGCTATTTTGTATGTGTTTTTGTTTTGTTTTGTTTTGTTTTAGAAAATGGTCCTTAATTAATCAAACCAGTAACTCTTTATGCTGCAGAGCCAGCTTATCTCCCTCCCTCCCTCCAAGTTGAACAAAAACAAAAAACCCCGAATGACCCCCAAGTCAAGAGTCCCTCAGTAGAAGGAGGCCTTAGAACAAGGAGAGGGAGAGGCTGGTATGAAGAACACACGTGTACTGCTAGAGTCAGGTGAAAAATTATAGTAAAACAGCCTTGTTTGCACTTCGCTACTTTTAGGATCAAAGATTTCTGAAGATTTTCAGAGCCTCTCACAAATAAAGCCTTATCTTCAGAAGGCTTTCAAGGTCCCAGACAAAAGATTTCACAAGATTTATCCCATGATAAATTTAAAATAAGTAGGTTCTGGCTACTGATCATTCACTACTGGAAGGGAAAATGAGATTTTAAGGATGATGGTCTATCTGGTTATTGTTTCTGAGAAGGAGGGAGATAAAAAACCTAGAGAGATACAAAGAGGAAAACATACAATGTGAATTCTGGAAGGAGTTTTTTTTATGTATTTGAGAGAAAGAGAGAGAGAGAGAGATTGAGAGAGAGAGAGAGAAGGAGCAGAGGAAAAGAATCTCAAGCAGACTCCCTGCTGAGCACAGAGCCTCATGTGGGGCTTGATCTTATGACCTATGAGATCATGACCTGAACCAAAACCAAGAGTTGGATGCTTAACCAACTGAGCCACCCAGGAGCCATCCCTGGAAGGAGGTTTTAATATGGAGCAAAGAATCATAACATAACCCAATAGGCAAAACAGATGATTAGGTGGTAATTGTGTCAAATCAACTACTCACAGCTCACAGATTAAACTCAAATGACACATATTCCTAAGGATATTTATGGGCAAGTAAATCATCTAAGATAAAGATTCAGAAATTACTTACACCAGAATAGAAAATCTTACAAACCTGGATGCCAAATTTCATGCTAACACTCAATATAATTTTAGAAATTTCAGAAATAACAGATTGCAACAACAAATGTGTTTGCTCCCAGCAAGTGAAATCCTGCTACTTCAACTGACTACGACAATGACATGGCAGTTTGAAATCTGCTTAGTGGGAGACTCAGTATGAAAGTGGAATTGATAACCAAGACAATGATTTTCCAATGAAGGTGAACCTCAACTAATTTATTTTTCCCAGGAATCAGCCATGCTAAGTACTTTAAGAAATATATAGAAGCTATTGGGCCAGCCACTTCTATAATATCATGCTAATTAAAGACTCTTCTCGGAATCCAGCTTCCCACGTGCTTGAGAACTAGAAAAAAAAAGTATTTAAAAATCCAATTTTTGTATTTAAAATCTGCCTGCTTTTTACTCTCCATTCCATAGCAAGAAATCCACCAACAGACTTAAACCCTCTCTCTCAACCCTGGTCCTGCATGCAGCATAGCTGAGTGCCTGTTATATCCTTACCGTCCTTGAGGACATCATGCTAATATCCAACGAGTTCGATATTTAACAGTTTTTCTACCTTGTTTTTGTCCGTCTACTAAGGACCAACTGAAGTGGGAAGTTTTCACGTCAAGATTCATCAATCATTTAATGTAAATACATCAACAATGAACAATTTCCACTGGGTTGTTTTCCAATGCGTTTATATTAGAAATGTCAGCACCACAAAAATAAATATGTTTGTATCTGACACAATTGGTACCAATGAATACTTGAGGTGTGTGATTTATAGAGACAACTGGGCAGGAGCCTTAGAAAACTCCATTTCAAACCCTGTGTGATATTTTTGAATTGCTTTGTTATAAAGAGCTATTATTCAAGATTATATTAACCCCCTCCAAAAAGGATAGCAACAGCAAAAATGTGAATATCAACTTTTGTCATTGAATATGATTCATCCTTGTTTCATTTGAATTTGGGTGCTCCTCATAATACACATCATGTTTTCTCCCTCTTTAATGCAGGAAGACTAACTCTAACTAAAGGCACACACAGGGTACATGCATATGGGCAGTGGGATGCTGAAGGTATTTCCCCATCAAATAATTTCATTTGGCAGTTTTCTTCTTCCACAAAGAGAGAAACCAACAACTTAAACATTATTTCAGGACTCACCCACATCATCAATGTCCCATGGTGCCGAGATAACATTTTTCCAGATGGATGGGCAGATCCACGTTCCGCGTTCCGAGAGGCAGTGAGACAGGAAGGGTGGGCAGGAAAAAGAAGAAAAATTGTTTAGGAATAATTCAAAAACCGCTGGTAACTTATCCCCATACCAAGCATGATAATTAGAGTTCCCTCCTTTCCTAAAACTGCCCCGCTGCCAAGATGCTGAGGATTAAGGAGAAAGTTGCTGTAGAAAAACAAGGTAGATAATTCATGAGAGAGCCAAAGGGATCTCTCATTAACATTTTCATTTAGCAGTTGCAAATAAGAGAAAACACATGCAAGCCACTTTTGAATATGTAATAGATGTTTTCAGAAAGAGACTAAGAAAGAGTTGTATGAACATATAGGGACACAAAAATAATTAAAGCAAGTCTGAATTAGCATGGGGGATGGGAAGGATTGCTGAGAGGTAAAGACTTAGCTGACTCAAAATCATAATCAGAAAACCCAGTAAAATTATTTACACATCCCAAAAAGCATTTGACTGAAATCATTCTAATTACACATTCTCAAAGAATATCAATTATAACCCATTTTAGATGTGCTACAGGTTGGAGCCATGGAACAGAATTTAAATTCTTCAAAGAAAGGAACAAGGAAATAAATTATTTCTTTTTATAAAGGCACAGGAAAAATTTCTACATGGCATAAAAATTCTAGCATACATGTTTTTCAATCCTATATGCCATGACGGTTGCTTTATTTGGGAAGAAATTTCACAGTATAAAATCACACAGAACATATTTTCAAGTAGATGGAACTCCCCAAACTGAGCCTTCATTTAAAACAGCTCATCTGTCACAGACTTTCCACATGAGCAGTCACCTTGGAAAACCAGGCTGTGCCAAGGTCATGCTAGAGGAATTCTGTGATCCTTGGGTATTTTGGGGCCTCCTGGGCCTCTGCCTTACACTACTAATCCATTCAATCAAAAGCTACTGTTGAGTCAAAAGAATTGAAAGCAAGGTCTCAAAGAGTTATTTGTAGACCCCAGGTTCATAGCAGTACTATACACAATAGCCAAGAAGTGGAAGCAACCCAAATGTACACAGATGCATGAATGGATAAACAAAATGTGATCTATCCATACAGTGGAATACTATTCAGCCTTTAAAAATAATAAAATTCTGACACGTGCCACAACATAGATGAAACTTGAGGGCATCATGCTAAAAAACCAGACCAGACACAAGATAACAAATATTGTAGATTCCACTTATATGAGGTACTTAAAGTAGTGAAATTCATAGAGACAGAAAATATAAAGGTAGTTGCCAGGCATTGGGGGTGATGGAGAAATTAAGGGTTGTTGTTTAGGGAGAAGATGAAAAGAGTTCTGGAGGTTGGTTGTACCACAATGTTAATGTGTGCAACACTACTGGACTGCCTACTTAAATATTGTTAAGATGGTACATTTTAGGTGATGTGCACTTTACTACAATTCAAAAAAAAAAACAGCTAGTGTCAGAATGGTTCTTTGAAACTACGTGGCCACACTGTGCAGGCCTAATTTTCTTTTTTTTTTCTTCTTTTTTATTTAATAAATTTATTTTTTATTGCTGTTCAATTTGCCAACATACAGAATAACACCCAGTGCTCATCCCGTCAAGTGCCCACCTCAGTGCCTGCCACCCAGTCACCCGCACCCCCCACCCACCTCCCTTTCCACCACCCCTAGTTCGTTTCCCAGAGTTAGGAGTCTCTCACGTTCTGTCTCCCTTTCTGATTATTTCCCACTCATTTTTTCTCCTTTCCCCTTTATTCCCTTTCACTATTTTTTATATTCCCCAAATGAATGAGACCATATAATGTTTGTTCTTCTCCGATTGACTCATTTCACTCAGCATAATACCCTCCAGTTCCATCCACGTTGAAGCAAATGGTGGGTATTTGTAGTTTCTAATGACAGGCCCAATTTTCAAAGGAAAGAATGAATACAAGGATATAAGTCAACACTCGGTGTAGAATGTTAAAAAGATTGCAATCTGTAATAGAACAAAATCAGCCTAGCCTGCTGAAGCAATTTTACCTGAAGAAATGTGGTCTTTCTCTCAGCAGATGGTAGGATGAGAGTAGTTACTTAAAGGATGCTGGTTTTCTCACAGTTATGGTAGAAATCATGAGATAGTCCAGTAAAGACCAGAGATAAGCCAGCCTGTCAGCACTCAATCCACAGTGCCCTTTCGTAGCACCAGGACACTTTGAAAAGAATCCATGCAAGGTCTTCCTAATATTCTTTGGGTATTTTTAAAGTTTAGTGACTTGGCTTGTGGATCACATTTGTTTCATCTGCTGCCACTGGTCCTGGTAATGAATCGTGAATTTTCTTCTCATTGTAGACATGCACACTTTAATAGTACCAACCCAAGGATCTAGTTGATCCTTCTGCATACATTAACTATTTTTCTTTGCTAAAGAATCAGAAAAGAGAATACACTGGTACATCTGTGAGTCACTATAATAGAAAGAAGCTTAAATATTTGCTTTCAATCACTTTCTATCCATGATTTCTATCACTGGTCCCCTGTGTACACGGGTTGACCTCACAATGAAGGAAGACAACTTACATAGGGAAGGCCTTAGGGAATCAAAGAATGAGTTCAGTGGTCGTTGAAGGAACTGAGTGACCTTGAGAAAGCCTCTAAACATCTCTTTACTTGAATGGAAAAGGAGATTAGCAGTTGCGTTTCTTTCCTCACAGAGTTACGGTAGAGATCAAACAAAATGGTGCTTGAAAAAGACCTTTGAGAAATACAAAGCTGTGTAAATTGGTGTGTGTGTGTGTGTGTGTGTGTGTGTGTGTGTATGTGTGTGTGTAATTTTGGGATGTCCCTAATTGTTGTCTGCTTCCGGGGCAGGAATGCTTAGTTTCTTCCTAGGAGATAGGGAATGTCTAAATAAGGTAGGATATGCTTTCACCTCAACTTAATTCTTCACCCTTATTTTTTTTAAAGATTTTGTTTATTTATTCATGAGAGAAACAGAGAGAAAGAGAGAGAGAGAGAGGCAGAGACACAGGCAAAGGGAGAAGCAGGCTCCATGCAGGGAGCCCGACATGGGACTCGATCCCGGGCCTCCAGGACCACGCCCTGGGCTGAAGGCAGGCACTATACCGTTGAGCCCCCCAGACTGCCGGTTATTTTCTGTTATCTGGCAGTCACCCTACTGACTTATTTCCAACCAAATGAAGGTCCATGAGTCTGGAGTTGTAGTTCTTAAGGTGTAGCCCAGGATCTCTGGGAGGCCTCTAAGACTCTTAAAGGAGGCTAAGGAGGTCAAAACCTTTTTCCTAATCATACCAAGATATTATTGGCCTTTTCACTCTCATTCTCTCAGGAGTGAATGGTGGAAGTTTCCAGAAGCTACATGATGTATATCACACAGCCTCAGTTTTTCATACGGAAGCAGACATAAGAATCTACTTTCCTGTCTTAAGCCAGACATTAAACAGGTTTGCAGTGGTACTCTTTACCCTAAATTATTTTTTCATTTTTTTTTATTTATTTTTTTTTATTTTTATTTTTTTATTTTTTATTTTTATTTTTTTTTTCATTTTTTAAAAAAAGATTTATTTATTTTAGAGAGAGAGCACATGCATGTGTGCACACACACTTGGGAGGAGAGGAAGGGGAAGAGGAAGAGAGAATCTCAGACTCCCTGCTGAGCCCCACATGGGGCTTGATCTCACAACCCATGAGATCATGACTGGAGCCAAAACTAATAGTCAGATGCTTAGCTGACTGAGCCACCCAGGTACCCTTACTCTAAATTATTTTTGTTTTGGGAAATACAGTTAACTTTCATAAACATGCTTATGTTAACATGGAATGGACTAATTTTATTGTTCTTTTTAGGTGAATTAAAATAAATATTTAAAAGTGCCACAGCTGTCATTTCTAATGTAATACATGTCAGTAGGTATAACATGCATAAACAGAAGTTCTTTGCATTCTTCAGTCATTTTAAAGAGTGTACAGAGGTGCTAAGATGTAACTATTTGAGCATCTCTGTGTCTGGAGCACATAGCAGGAGGGCAAATGATATGAAGTGGGCTGCAGAAGGCTGTAGGAACAGACCAAGGAGCAGGAACAGAGCCCAGTGGTGATGTGCAGGATTCTGGTCTTTATCTGAGGGCAATGTCAGGCTCTTCCATACATATTGGAGGCTGTGGTTAACATCCCTTTCTCTCTCTGGGATAGTTGTACAGAATTACTCATTGTTCAAGTTATTTTCCACCCTATCATGATTCTCTGTAAAAAAATGAATTCATAAAGCTCCATCAGAAAACTTCATCACCCTATAACAAATCTCTAGTTTGCTTTCTGAAAGAATAACTATTTTTCCTACATGGTCAGATGCAGTGTCTACACTGCACTTAACCACTTAAAACCAAGGCTATGATTCATCTAGAAGTGGGAAATGTTAATAGATGAGGTACTTTTATCTCTCAATACTGGTAGGTGGCCCACATTCCAGTGGAGCCAGAATCAGAAGCAGAGCTCATATTCTGGGGATGCTCTGTGGGGTGGGGGTAGACGGCCTTTTTAACATGGTGAGGCCCCCCTGTGCTGCTTGCAACCCTCTCTGCTCTGCCTCAAGGGATCTTTTGCATCTCCCCCCTCAGAGGTTTTTGTAAACTTTATCAATCGTCAAGTCCCTTCTGCATTCCATTCACCCTTAGGAAACAACCTCACTTCTCTCTTCGCTGAGAAGCTACAGGCAGGAAGCCATGGAGTTAAATATCCACGCACCATGACTATAAAATTTATGAGTTGTAACTTTAGTGCCGGCAAGATAAAAATAATTATCTTAATATGCAGTTTCCAGGAATAAATAGCAACGGAAGGCGTGATTATGATTTTCAATAACAAGAAAATAATTGTATATGAGTAAAATCAGTGAGAAGAGACAGATCTGAGCCATGTCAAGGTAAGGGGATGTGTGTGAAGAGGGACTGTGGAATGTAGCCAGGGGACAAGGCTAGTCACAGCAAAAAATTTTATCAAAGTACATTCTCCAGGGGCTTCTGGTAGAACAGCATGACTGAGGGGACAGCCTGTACCTTGAAGGAAGCAGCTGATAAGGTGTTGGACTTCCATCAAGACTCGGGGGACAGGAAAGCATCAAGACATGGGGGCAGGTCTTTAAAAATGCTAGCCACCTGAGCAAAGAATGCATGGGATTATACTTTGCAGTGTATGTAATTGCAAACAAATGTTTTAAGGTGCTTCTTTTTTTGTTTTTGTTTTCTTTGTTTCTCTCTCTCCCTTTTTTTTTTCCTTCCCTTTTTTTTTTCGTGGGGGGGGGTGGTTTGTGAAGGAGGAGGGAAACTATGATTTCACAGAGATAGTCTGTCTCCTTTGAATCGACTTTGGTTTGGGTGGGTCACTGGCCCTGCGTAAACCTGGATTTTGCTGTCTTAACACTGCACACGAGTGGTGAAAGCCTGATATAGACACTGCCAGCCCTTAGAGCAGAACACCTGGCACACAGTAGGTGCTCAGTAAATGGCAGCTCTTTTTCCTCATCTCTTCCCTTTTCTTCTTCCTATCTCAGCTGGCATCCAATATAACAATGATGTCTGTGTATTCACAAAGATATTTTCTAACAAACAGAAACATAGAAAGAGAGCAAATGTATATAGTGGAGAAGATGGATGCCTGTAGTTAATGAATATATTAAAAATAGAATCCCGTCTCCATTGACGTCTGATACTGGATGTGGTAACTGGATAGGTATATATTCTACAGACATCGTCATGTTTGTCTAGAATCTTTCTGAGATTTCATTTACCCTCCTCTTCTGATGGCTTTTCCTTACTTCCTTTTTGCTAGAAGACAACCTCTTTTCTGTGCTATGGAATCCTACCCTCTGTCGGTCAGAATCAACCCTTCTGCCCAGGATGTCCTGGTTCTGTGCCCTCTGGTTCTCCTCCAGTATCTCAAATCTTCCTTCGAGGGGTCTTCCTGGTTTTCTTTACCTGGGTTTCCTGCCCTCCCCTAGCAACCTCCCCAAACCTCTGTTCTAGCTGTGGCTTCTTTTTTCATTCCAGGCATGGGTAATCTTGTAGGTTTTTGAGGAGGGTGATAGGCATCATGGTCACCTGCTTGCCTTGCATAGAAATACTGTGACATCTCCCTTTCTTCACCCCATCCTCTCCTAAAGTTAGCCTTTATACCTGCAGTTCCCACATAGTCCACCCACGTGGCTCTGGCTCGAGCCCACTGTGTATGTGCGTACCTCTCCCTCTTTCTCTCTTCCTCATCACTTAACACCACTCAACATTTTTCTGATCCCTGAAGCCTTACTATTCCTTCAAATCCAGGGTAAACACAAACTCCCCTGTGAAGCCTCCCTAGTCTCCCTGTCAGAATTAACTGTTTCCCTGAAACTGGGGTGGTCATTTTTAAAATGTACATAAAATGTTTCATCATGTAATAATGTCATACACAGGGTCAGCTATGAAGCATAATAATAAAACTCATATCTGTGAACCCGTCACCTATATTAATAACAAGAATATTACCAATACCATTGCATCTACTATTTGGTCCTCTTGGCTCCCCCGCCTAGGTTTTCCTAAAGAATGCTATTAAATTTTGCATGATTTTGAGACTTTAAAAAATGGCATAATATCATTCAATCTCCTGTAACATTTTTAAAATCAACTGTGTTAAAGATCCATCCACGTGGTTGCTTGGCACTTGTAGTTTATTCATTTCTGTCACTGCATAATATCTTATTTTGTGAATATGCCATGATTTATTTATCCAGTCTCCTGTCCATAGACATTTATGTTATTTCCAATCTCTTGCTATTATGGATATTTTTGAAACATTTCACAATGCATATATGTGACAATTTTTCCATGGTTTATTGAGATATTTCATATCATATCAATTTAATATTAAATTAATATCATACTTAATGATATGTAGAAGTACAATATATACCTTTATAAGATAATGCATAATTGTTTTTCAATATTGTTGTATCAGCTTACCCAACTTCCTCCAATGTATAAGATTTAGCATTTTCATAAAGTTCTCTTTTGAAACTCATCATTATCACACTTTATACCATCTTTATTGGTATTTAAATACTCATCTCTTGATAAGATTATAACCATCATATTTTATTCACCTGTTTATTCCCATGGCCTACATCAGTTATTTAAAAATGCTTATGAAAATGATAAATGAATACCAAACTGAAATGAACACAACAACCTGTATTTGATTTGAGTTACTAGACTTTCTGCCTTTTAATGAAAATAGCATGGAAGGATTACAGTGTTATCAATCCTCTGCACAAAAATGATTAATTCAATCAGACTGCTTTCCTATTAAATTAGCAGAACTAAGAAAATGATAGTTTCATTTGAGAAGGTAATAAATTTGAAAGGAGAGGAGAAAGCTTGACTCAGGATGTGGACACTAGAGCCCAGAGAAATGGGCACTAGAAGATAAATAAGAGATTTGGGAAGGGAATCACAAAGCACTTTATACTCATCCAAAGATCTTCACCTTAGGCTCTCTATGTGGCTTTCCGCACCAAAGTCTCACAACTGATGCTAATAGTTTCAATTTTTTTTTTTTATCATATAGATTAAGTATAGTTGTCTGGGCTAGTGTGGAAATCTAACCATAATTTTTAACATTTTCAGGATAAAGAACTCAAAATTCTGAACAACTACTGACAAACACACTCTTGGAAAAATGACTCAGCTGTAAAATGGGGAATACCTGTGTTCAGAAAGTAGGTCTCTGCCTTTTATCACTCCCATCTTTTCACCCCTAGGGCTGAAAAAGCCAGAGGCTAAAGAAAAGAAGCATTTCCATGCTGTTAAAAACAAAACGCACAACATCCATTAAACTACTCTTTGATCATTGTCTTCTGCTTTGAAAAATAACTCAGGAAAGGAGTGCCCAAACCTCCCAAAGGATGAGATAGGCATACATTCCTTGTGGGGCAAATGTAAGAAGCTTAAAAGAAGACGACTGGCTCAAAAAAAGAGGAAGACTATGTCAGCAGTGTTGCTCAACCTGTGTCTAAAGGGCACAAGATACTCCTGAAACCCCCATGTGAATACAGTTGAAAATAAAAGGCTTCAAAGTATTCAGAGGTCATTGACCTGGTCCTGTCCGCATCTTTGATGCTGGCTTTCAGACCACGTGCAGACTGATACTTTAGTAGGTCAATACCTAAAAACAATATCCTGAATTCAGTGTGTCTCTTTGTGAATGGAGAAGAGTCAACAAAAAGTGGGTAAGAAGTACACCATAAATCTCAAGCAAGCAACCCCACATGGGCAAATTCAGCTTGTCTCTACAAGAACAAAACCACCCAACCGTCATAAAGAGAGTGCATTTGGAACAGAATTCTGTGTTTTCAGCCCTGCTAGAACACTCATGCTCACAGCACTCTGTTTGGAGGTTACAGGGAAAGGTTTAATAGAAACAGAAGTCTTTAAAATATTACTCTAATTAACGCTGACACTTAAACTGTGTTTGAAAACCCACGAACAGATGTGTTTTAATTTCCATCCTAGTTCATAATGCTAAGCCACTGTAACTATTTTTATTTGCTGAACACCTACTATGTCACAAAATCCAGCTCTTGGCTATTCAGAGGGTTTAGGGTTTGGGGGGTTGGTGCTAGAATGATGTTCAGAAGTAATGGGTAGAAAAAGAGGAACAGCACATTTATTTGACTCTGATTAATTTTCTGGGAACACAATGCAACTTGCTTTCTCTTAGGCCCATGATACACGGCATTCACTTTCATCTACACTCAGCGCCGAGAAATGTCATGGGAGGAGCTGATGCTTTTCCCTTTCGCAGTTTGTTTTTAGATTCTCAACTCTTTTCCTCAATCGTGCTGAAATTATACTTTTGGTCAGAGCAGTAATTTTATGGGTCAGACACTTTTTCTCAAATCAACTCATTTCCAAAGTAGTAAGTTAGCTGCATTCCCATGGAAAACCACTGGTGGTTCAGCCCAGCTGTTCTCTGCAGCATCATATAAGCAGCTCACAGTGAAAGCCACTTGCTACATTCCAGGCCTGCCTGGAGGATTTTATCTTCCACTAGACTAACAGCTAGTCAGATATAACCAACACTCCCTTTCCCTATGCCAAATGGAGGCCAGGAGAAAGAAAGCATTTGGAAAAATGTGCTGTTAGCCTATATTTATCTTAACAATAGACTTTAATGGAAACTACACAGATAAAGCATCTTGCTAGGCTTTATAAAGTTTATTCAGAGTAACTTTATTTTTTAAAATATTCATTTATTTATTCATTTAAAAACCACCTGTCCTTCCCCACCTGTGCCTGGAGTTGAGCCCCAGGACCTGGACTGCTTCCCCTTAAGTGGCTCTACCTCTTTCTTCTGCACATGCTCTGTCTGCTAACAGCCAGCAATCTGAAAGATGTTGTCAGGCAAATGGCAGAGGCTAACGTTCAGAGGGGAAAAACAAAAGGAGGGTTTGATTTCTTGGCTGATTCCTTGGCTGCTGCTACTCCCCACAGCCCTCTCTTGAGTAACCAAATTATAGCCCCCTGGGCCCTCCAGGCCACCTTACAACTCAGAGGCCTCATGTTCCCAGCCCTGGGATTTTTCTGACAGAGTGGGACAAAGACCTACCGAGAATATCTTTAAAATCACCCAAATTTGTGAGGAGAAGTAAAAGAAGAGGAAAAGAGGAAAATAAAATTAAATTCTAGGTAACACAGTCAAACAGGCAAAGTGCTGAGCCAGTTCAGAAAAACAGGTTAACTGTCATCAAGTTACTTTATCAATTATCTAGAGAATGAAAATTACATTACTTGATGCTAATAATAATGAATCATTCTTGTTAAAGGATTCCTTAGGATTTTTATATAGCAAAGTGCTATTTTCATTCCCTTGGGTCAAATTGTGTTTCAATAACACTGACCTGTAGGAACTATCCTGGTGCTTATACTGTGTTATCTATCAGGTTTAAAAAACAAAGGGTTTTTAATCTATCATAATGATTTAGGGTTAGAGATTTGAAAGCTGAAGCAGCTGTAACTCCATCATAAAGATGGGTAAACTGTCATCCAGGGAAATTAAGTGACGATCAACCCACAATCTGGAAAAGTACACCAGTGCTTATTTTTCCTGAAACACATCTGGTTATGTCCTAACTGTATCTTAGGGACAGCAAAGCTACATGTAAGACAAAATAGGACATCAGGGCACCTGGGTGGCTCAGTCATCTCTTGATTTTGGCTCAGGTCATGATCTCAGGGTCATGAGATCAAGCCCTGCATTGAGCCCTGTGCATTAGGGCTCTGTGCTGAGCATTGAGTCTGCTTAAGATTCTCTCTCTCCCCCTCCCTATGCCTCCAATGTGTGCATGCTCTCTCTTACTTAAAAAAAGTATATATTTGATTAAATAAAATGAAGTCAAAATTAGGCCATGAAGTAACCTGAAACATATGAGTATATTCATATGGAGGGCTCCTGGGTGGTTCAGTTGGTTAAAGGTCTGCCTTTGGCTCAGGTCATGATCCTGGGGTCCTGGGATTGAGCCCAGTGTTGGGCTTCTTGCTCAGTGGGGTGTCTGAGTCTCCCTCTCCTTCTGCACCTCACCCCCCCCCATCCTGCCCATGCTCTCTCTCTCTTTCAAATAAATAAAAATTTTTTTTAAAAAAGAGTATATTCAGGGACACCCAGGTGGCTCAGTGGTTGATTGTCTGTCTTTGGCTCAGGGCGTGATCCTGGGATCAGGATGGAGTCCCACATCATGCTCCCTGTGAGGAGCCTGCTTCTCCCTCTGCCTGTGTCTCTGCCTCTCTCTGTGTCTCTCATGAATAAATAAATAAATCTTTAAAAAAATAAAAATAAATGAAATAAAAAAGAGTATATTCTTATGTTAAATATACTGGACATAAAACAAAAGACAAAACAAAATATGTTACTTTTTTACTTAGTGAAAAGGTCTGACAACTGGGTCACACATACAGCATTACTCATTGTTGCATTACCTAATTCATTTTCATCTTAATATGTTTTTCAAATAGCTCAGAATAGCACAAATTACTCATCCTTTATAAATACAATGCAGATGATGTTGTAACATGATAATATTCCCCGGGATTCATAAATTTTGTGACAGAAAAGTATCTAAATCATCCCACCTTTTAAAAATAGGATCTTCTGTTTTTCCAATATCTAACCATAAGAGAAAAAGTAGAGTCTCCTGAGAAACGATTGAGTTCAAGGGAGGAAAGAATCAAGGTACAAACCATGGTGCAAGGTCAGTGTGGCTATACTGGTTAAGTACAAAAGCCTTCTAGGTGCTCATCTAACTTCCTGTCCTCTTGTGCCATTAAACTTTGTCCACTTGCAGCCCTGGTAATCTTTGTATATCTAACCTCCCCATATTACTTTTCTGCATAAAATCCTTCCTTGCTTCCCCAATGCCTACCTTATAACTTCCAAAATTTCACATGCATACAAGTTGGGTATACTTATTCAAGCATTTACCATGCAGCAAGCATTTTATATGAAAGCACAGAAGCTGTAGCAGACTTGGAATGTGATATGGAATACTCCATCCTCCATCCTAGCACCTAGATGCTTGTGTCTGAGTCCTGGGTGAAAGAGCTGCTTCTCTTCAATCACAAAATCCACTGAGTGGCATCACTGCATGGTGGTGTCGCTAAGGCGAGAGGTGAATGCTGGACCTCATGAGGCCAAAGGGATAACAGTGCACTGAGCAGTGACCCACACAACTTGCACCTAGTCCAGACTTCAGGAAGGCCAAGGAACATATCACTTACTCGCTGGTAATTCTGGTGACATCATATTAGGTTCGGGCCACAGCGAATTCAGCAGCATCCATTGGTGCCTTTGGCACCTTTAATGTCAGTATGGTGGCCAGAATGAGAGCAAGTAAAAATAGTAGGGTTCAGGCAGCACAGAGGAGGCTAGGTTTTGCAAGCAGGGGATTCCCCAGGGTTTCTAAAGGCTGGTAAGGATAAATCTGACCATGGTCAGAATTAGTATTGTTGCAGGTGGTAACAAAGTCAAAGAAATACAGTTGTACTACAGTTATTAAGCTATTTGGCCTTGGAAACATGGGTTACTCTTGTATACACTATTAATTAAAGTGCTCTTTAAATTAAAAGAAAAAAACAGATTAGCTCTGTCCATTTGAAAAAAATGAAGTGTAGCAGTTTTACCTAATTATCTTGGTAATTAAATGATCAGTGTAGATCACTTCAAGATCAAGGAGCCTAAATGAATTCGCCACAGATTATTTTAGTGTAGACAGAAATGAATGTTCATGATACTCGTTATTTTTCCAACATGAGTGATACAGCTATAGAGGGGATAGTCTAACAAAATAATAATTTCTATTTGATTTTGAAATGTAGAAACATTTTGCAGTAGGATTATCAGGTTTATCTTCCTAATTGCATTTTGCTTTGGTTACTATTAAAAAAAAAACTTGAAAAGTGGCTAAGAGAAAATTACATTGAAATACCTTCAGGATTAAGGTTTATTTTTTTAATTATTAAAAATTATTATTATTATATATTATTATATAAGTTAAACTTAAAAAAATAAACAAATACAGTCAGGACCAAAAGCTTGAAACATAAATATTAACGGTAAAAGTCAATTGGTTAAATATAAATTTTCACGCTGAATTGTTAAAAAATACACATCACAAAACACAAAGGAATGAGTGTGTTTGTTTGAGCACTTATCAAGTGCTAGACATTTTATAAATGTTATTTCCACTTCTTATAACAATCCTGGCTGGGTTGTATTACTAAGCTAGTTTTACAGAAGAAGAAATTAAGACTTAGAAAACTTAGGTGATTTGTCCCCAGACACTCAGCTAGATCTCACTGGTACTGGAGTGCAGCTGGGTGACTGTGGCAGCTTGACTGCCTCCCACTTGCACCCAAATCCTATCTCGGGATCTGTTTCCAAGAGAATCCAGACTAAAACAACACAGACACTGACGTGTGTGTATGGCTGGGGGACAGAGGCTTAGCTCAGAGGAGAGTAAAGGTAGATGAAGGCAGGGACAGCACTGCCAAAATGACAATATTTCAACAATTTTTAAGGACCCAGGTTAAAAGTCATTGTTAAGACCAAGATGAAAGGGAATTTGTGAAATTGGCATGAAAGCAAAACAGGGAGAGATGGAGGAACAAAATAGGCAAAATATGGAACCTTTTTATTTGTTCCCTCCCCTGCATCTACCCACATATGAACATTTTCCTCTTTCTTCCCAAAGATACTTCCCTTGGACTCCTTACACATTGGGATGGGTACTGCACATATTACAGGTTACTGTGCTCATTGTATCCTATCACTGTTTGTTCTGCTCTTCAGGGTTTGCAGGCTACATCTTTTTAAACATTCTCATGATGTACAGATATTTTCTTATTTACAATGCAAATGAAAAAGGGCACCAGCATCCAAAGAAACAACTATTTTAGGTGGAATGCAAATGTGTCTTAATCTGTTTTAAATCAGACCTCTAGCTTATCCAAGTGGTCTTTGCCCACATGGACTCCTGGCTTGATGATTTAGCTCTTCAGAATTTTTGTGGCCATGGGGAGGGAGGGGAATAAGTTCTCTTGGTAAAGGTGGATATGAGTCTCTGGTTAAATATTTGAATGTATTTGAATTTGTTCTCATGAATCTTTCACGATGTACTTTTATATTGAAAAGTTTAAAGAGATGGAGAGATTTGCCGATTAAAAAAACCTATCAGACAAGTAATGAAAATATTGTGTCTCGCTTTACGATATTATTTAGTTTTTTTATCCTCTGTGTAATGTAGAGCTAGTTATCCTCTATTATATACACTTTCCAGGGAGGAAGCTATGGCTGAGAAAGGCCGAACAAGCTGTCAGAGGAGCTGGGTTTGGAACACCACCCTGATAAGGAATCACATTTGGCCATTTGTGGCCAAATGTTTTCTCAAAGTGGATGACCAATGTCTTTTCCAGTTTGAAACATGTTTATGTAAACTTTTTAAACATGATGTGCCAAAATCTACATAACATAGACACAAAAGCCCTTGTTCACTTAGAACCATCCGATTTCTCATATTCCAGAAGAGATCTGAGTATATAATCCTAACACATCATAATAAAGTGTGTAATTCCCAACTATTCAAAACCCCGAAGCACCTCATCATGTCCTGGTTCATTCCTCATGGGCCACGGGCACTTTATAACTATTTGATGAGGTTGGATTTATACCCTCAAGTTTGAAGGTTGTATATTTAAAGACTGTTTGGAAGCATTTCTGTTCCTGGAATATGGAAGCTGGCAAGCTTTTTATAATAATTTGTTTCTCCACCTGTCCTCAAACATGTCGTATACACAAGAGGAATGGCTGTCTTTTCATTCTTCTGGATCAGAAGAATTGGAACAACTACCCAGGCTAATTAACAAGGCATGATTATATTTTGTGAATCAAGGAGCCATGATAGGAATCAGATGAAAAGCTTCCTACAAGAGATTCTAGATCCGACAAATTCATAAGCCCAGAACTAAGAATTCTCCCACATATTTCTGGATGCTTCAGCACTTGATGGGCATCTTGCCCAGCAAGCCTCATTTTCCTTTCAGCCCAATTACTATGAGCTTGGCTCTCCACATGCAAGTCTGCTTTTTCTCATCATTCTCTCATCTCTACCATGAAGAATATTAAGAATTACATGGACCCTTCCACCTGCCAAGGCCTAAATTATTTGTGTAATAAAACAAAAATGAGGTAGAGGGTGGTTCATAAAGTTTCCAGACAACTGCCTCTTCTCCTCTTTGCCTCTCAGCCAACCTGGTCAAGGGTTGGCTACTTCCTCCTTATACTGCCTTGACTTGGGTTTAGAACATCTTTTCCCTTCTCAGGCATCCCTATGTGATGGTTCACTCAATGAAAAGTCATTGAGCCCCCACTTTGGGCACCCCTTAGCAGCAAATACAAAGCTGAATAAGCTCTCAACCAATAGGAATACACTGAAGAATAAATACATGGGATTTGCCATTGAGAGGAAAAAGCAAAGAGCTGCAGAAACAAGGATGAGGGAGAAAGACCTGAGCATGACCAAGAAAAACTTCCTGAGCAAGTTGGTCTTTGAGCTGGGCCTTGAAAAACCAGTAGGATTTCAAGGTCTAGGGTGAGGAGGGGCATTTTAGTTGGAGGAATTGGGTGAGTAAAGAACACAAAAAATAAAGCCTAAAGAGATGCATCAGACATGATGACAGGTGTGATGGGTTTCCTATTGGGGCCAGTGGGCTATAACACTGAATGTATAGAGTGAGGAGAGAGAATGTAGGGTTTTGAATACAGACCTAAGGATTTTAGGAAATAGGAAAGAGGAGGTTTGGAGCTGGGGAGTGATATAATCAAAGCTGTACTATGAAGGGACTGAAGTGCAAGCAGAAGTCAGGGGAGGTGGGAGGAGAGAGGGTTCAGCTGATTAGCACAACAGTCCAAGCAGGAGGTAACAAGGGCCTGGGGCAGAATGGGTAGCAATCAGAAGGGTGGGAAGTGACAGTGGGAGTCACCACAACATGGCCACTAACATTTCTGTGGCGTGTGTCTGTGGAGGAGCAACATGAGAAAAGGAAAATCCAAGGAATGATGACCCAACCCCCGCCCCACCTCCCACCCCCACTGACTCAGGATATGTTGCCCTGAGATGAGGGAGGAAAGTATGAAACTGATGAGTGAATTTTAGACACATCCAGATCGAATGGAACAGCTAGGTAAAGATATCCACTTGGCAGGTGGTAATGCAAGACAAGATTTCTAACGGATGCTGAAAAGTTAAGATCTGGTCCTACTCCATCCAGCCAGCCTCCACTCCTACTTCTAGAAAACAGAGGCTCATTGCTAACCTAAAAGCCAGGCTAGGTGCTAAGAGTCTTACCTGTTCCTGACCCCTCCCCAGGAAGCATTCCCATTCCCATTTTACTGGTAGGGATGCTGTAGCTCATACATTATATAATGTGCTAGATTCAGCAGTGGGGTGGCCAAGCTCTGATTCACATCCTTGTGAATCCATGTTTGCATGTTTCATGTCCACACTAAGAAGTGATAGCTCCTTCCCTCCTTTTATTTCAGGGCTCCCCATATAAGTACTACCATGCATTCCTTTGTCCATTAATATCTATTCTCCTCTTCTGATCATTCATTCTGTTTGACTGTCATCTCTCCTGTTTAGTCCCAATTATATTCAGTGCTATTCCACATCCCATCACTGGATGAGGAATAACCTTGTTAGCTACTAACTTAACCTAGTTAGCTACTTACTCGCTCATTATAGAGATTCTAAGATAGTGTACTCTTCAGCTCCTGTGTCTTGAGTCTTGTCCACAGTTCCACCAGGGTATGATCCTTTGGGTAAATTTTGGGCTATGTGATCCCTAGCACTTCAGAACACATGCTGGACATCTAGAAAAACTGCTTTTTTAAATGGAACATGCCATCATGGCACCAAATGCTCCCCCCAAAAGCCTCACATGATAGTCAACTAAAAGTAATTTTCTTCTCTTCAGCAATTTGGTGATTTCTATATTGCAATTTCCCTGACTCCCTGGTAAAATGACAAATCATAAGCTTTCTAACAGCTGTCTATCTTTCTCCATCTTTACTATGGAGATCATGCTAAAGCGGCTCTTACATTTCTAGCCTCTAGCTCTCCACTGAAAGTTATACTTTCTAATTAGTTGTGTGTCTTGCAATTCTTGGTTAACTAGTTCTGAATCAGAACATTCTATATGCTCCATGTGCTAGGTCTCACACTTTCCTTCCCAGTACCTCTGATAACTCTGAAGTCATAAATGAATTCTCACAGTGTGGCAGGTGAAAATTATTATTCTCCTTCCAGAGGAGGAAGTGGCTGCCCAGGTTGGACTGTGACTCATTCGGCTCCCTGGATCTTTTTAATGAACCATTCTCAGCCAACCACCCTGGCCTCGAGAATAACAGGGAGACATGGAGACTTCTTAAATAAGAATGGTGGGCATGTGGGAGATGAGTGTTATATAACTCAAGAGATGGAACTGGAAGGGATGAGTAGCTAGGCAGGCTGTCCTTCAGGGAACTTCCTATTAGTCTGTTTATATATAGTCCTGGGGGAGAACTTCTCCTTCAAATCCAAACCATAGGACCCCTCTTTAGTGAAGTTTCTTTTGCTGTTGCTGCTCAAAGCTGGGGTTCACTCTGCTGACACCTTTTACCTTTCTCACCTCCCTATACAATAGCAACAAAATCGTGTTTTCTTTTTGGCCCACCAACTAGAATATGTAGGCAGAGGCCATATCATGTTCACTTTTATGGTCCCAACATTTGAATAATGAATGTATCTAAAATAGATAGAATACTTGTCAAAGTAGTGAGACCTCTGTTTCTAGACATACGTAACCAGACTATTATAGGGAGACTGCAGCCATGCAGCTGTCATTCTGTTATTTCTAAATGTCCTAATATTTTAAGGACATTCTTGTTTAAAGTGATTAAACCAATCCCAAACAGTTTTAAAATGCATGTAACTGAATAATGCATACCAGTCTTCAAATGGCTATTACAATTAGCTTAATATTCTAATTTTAATAATGATTGACCCCAGAAATTATTAAATGTCTTCAGGCCATTGTTTTCAATTATAAGTATCAGTCTATAAATGTTAACTGAACACCTACTTTATGCCAGACCCTAGGGATAATAGGATGAGAAATACAGAGCCTTGCCCTCAATAGTTTCCATTCTAGTGAAGGGAATGTCTCCGTTATTGGGACTGAGGGGTCACAGTCTAGTTATATAATTTCATTTTTTATGTGTGCTACTCAGAACAGAGAATGTTTTCCTGGGGTTAAGACTGGTTCTAAGAAGCCTATGTAAAAGTCCTCTCTGGAAACTAATGTTAGGAGAGAGGATCTTTAACCCTCTGATGTCACTCCTCACTACTGTAATCGATCCAGCTAGGAAATGCCAATGGCAGATAAAGGAAGGGGAAGAAGGAGGCCTGCAAGGTCACTTCAAACCAACCTGAACGTGAGCCCTTCCTTGCTATATAAACTAAATGTAGACTTCTATACACCTTCACCCCCACCCCCACCCCCACAAGCAGCACCATTCCAGCGCAGGAAGGGCAAATCTTGCTTGGCCCCTTAGTAACTGTCATTTCGAGAAATGCAATATAGGGGCTTCCACTCAGACCCTTTTCTACCAGATTAGAGTCTGTTTCTAATCAAATGGAATTTAGGTTTAAACCGGAATCAGATTTGGGATTTACAGTCATTTCTACTTTCATTCATCTCGTGGATTTCAGCCCTCTCTCGGCCTAGTTTTAATCCAGTGCGCTTGGGAAGGAATTACACAGGAGTTGTCCATGAGCCCGGGGCGGGGGCTCGGAGGGGCTCTAGGACCCGGGCCCCTCCGCAAACCTCCATCCAGACGAGGTCAGCCCTGACTCTCCTGGGCATCGTGGGCGCTCGCCGCCACCTACAGCTTCTGCAGGCGTGGCCCCTCCTCGCGTGTAGTGGACACCGCCCCTCGCTCCCGAGACGATTTCGCCACCAGCCCCCAGGCTTTCCCCGCGCAGAGGCGGAAGGAAAAGCGAAAGCCGAGCAGGCGGGCCGAGGGGGCGGCCGAACGCGCCGCGGGGCTGCGGCTCCCCAGTCCGCAGTGGCCGCGAGGGCTGTGCACGCACAGCGAGGACCCGGTCCTCAACTTTCCGCGCCAGCCCGCTGCCCCCCGGCCCCCGCGGCCCCGCCGCGCCCTCCCGCAGCCGGTCCCCGGCCACCCCACCGCCGCGCGGCGCGCCTCCCGCAGGCCCGCCGGCCGAGCTCCCCTCCTCGGAGCCAGAGGAGCCCAAGGGAGTTCGGCTGCTCGGCAGCCTCAACTTCGGCTTCCCAAGTGACACGACGCCCTCCCTCGAGCGCGCGCAGCCTCCGCCAGCCTCCGCCCCGAGTCCTTGCAGCCCAGCCGCGGGAAAATGAAACGCCCTGCAAGGGGCGCTCCCCTGGATTTTGAAAAACCGCTTCTTTCGCCTCGGGAGCCCCTCGATCCTCCACCCGCAGCCTCCGGCCAGATGATTTTCACCCTGGGACGCGCCCGGGTGGAGGGGCCTGGGCTCTGGGGCGGGAGGAGAGGGGGCAGCAGCGCGGAGTGGCCGGGATGCAGCTGCGCGCCGCTCGTGCGGGGGGCCGAAGGGCCCTGCGGCTCGGCTGAGCAGCCGGAGCGGGCTCCTGCGCCTCTGCCTCGCGGAGGATCGCACACGCTGACCCGCACGCGCGCGCACACACACACACACACACGCACTCTCTCTCTCTCTCTCTCTGCGTCCAGCACCCTCACCCCGCGAGCCGGGACGCGGAGGTCGGAGCCACTGGCCACTTTAAGGCAGGGGCTGAAACGCCCAGATGGAGGCAGAGGCTCTCGCGTCTCCTCCAAGCCTGCACCATCCTAGGGGCTCCCCGTCCACCGCCACCACCAGCACCCCCCAGTTTCCCGGAGCAAAAGAGGTCTGGCTTTCTGCGATTCCGCTCCCTGAGCTAGCGGTTCAAGCTGCGGGGGGAGGGGGGGGCGGGGATGGATAGCGGGAGCACTGGAAAGCGAGCCCGCGCTCACCTCCGCCCTCCGCGCGGAGAGCTGGCCAGCCTCGCTCGCCCCCGGAGCACTAGCAGGCGGCCACGGCCGGGCAGCCGGACCCCGGGGCGCCCCAACTCCAGTGAGAGCAGGGAGGGGAGTGACAAGAGCCGCCACTTGGCGCGTTGGCAGAAGCACGGAATCTCCGAAGAGGCTGAGCCGCCGGCGCGCAGGGGTGGAGGCGCGAGGGGCGGAGGAGGAGTTGCCGGGCCGAGAGGGATGACGTCCTCCAGCGCCTTGGGCTCCGGGGACCGAAGATTCCTGCTCTCGACCGGCCCCACGCGCGCTCTCCAGGGCTTCGCAGAGGCGCCGCGCCCGGCTCCGCTGCGGCTCCCGAACGGCGCGCGCCCGGGCGACCCCCGCCGGCTTGAACCGGGGTGCACAGCCCTCCGGCCATCTCAGCGCACCTCTTCGCCTGTCCCTCGCCTCGGGGGGCCCGCCCAAGAGTCCCTGCCGATTCGAGGCGGCACGCGGAAGGCAGCCCCCGGCCGGGCCAGCCTCGCCCCTTCCTCGCGCTCTCCCCCATCGACCTCGAGCCAAGGGCAGGCGCCCGCGCCCCGGCCCCGGCCCCGGCCCCAGCCCCTGCCCACCCGGCGAGCCGCTGTCCCGGCCTGCGCGCGGCTGCGAAAAGGCTCGGGGCACAGGAAAGGAGAGGCGCTCACCTGGGTCGCCCGAAGCCTTCCTCTCCAGCCCCTTCCGGAGCCCGCCCGCAGCGCCCAGGCACAACCTTCCTCGAAGAAAAAAAGTAGCGCAAGGGCGCAAGACGGGTAGGGCGGCGCAGGTCCTCGCGCAGCGGCTTTTCCCTCCGGGTTCTCCCGGGCCCGGGCCCGGGTTCGGCGGCGGGAAAGGGCTGTCAGAGGCCGGAGGGGGCCGCCAGACCCGGGCTCCTCCCGCAGCGGAGGCGGCGGCGGCACCTCCAAGTTGCCACCTGCAGCGCGCGTCGGGCGCCTGTGACAGCCCGCGCCGCTCTGCCCGCGCCGGGCCGCCCCCCAGCCCCCCCCGCCCGCTGGTTGGCTGCGCCCCGCGCCTGGGCGGTGCCCCCGCTCGGCCCCGCCCGCTCCCAGCAGCCGCGCGGCCGCTTCGCCCAGCGGGTCTCCTCGCAGGCCTGCCTGGGCTCCAGAGCCCCCGACTTTGGGGAGCTGCTCGGGCTTTGCAAACAGAGCAAGGATCCGTCACACGCTCGACACACACACACACACACACACACACACACACACACACAGTTTTGTGTAGGTTGGGGATTGCAGGAAAGAGAGAGGAGATGAGAAATGCCCTTCGTGTGCCTGAAGGGGACCTGGTTCCTTGCTGGTTTGTTTCTGATGTGGGTCTTTGGTTTTGTTTTCTCGCTGGTGTGAAATTGGTGCAATCTCTGAGAAGAGTTACCCTCACAGCGGCAATCAGTGCGCGGGGACGTGGGTTAGAAAGTGATGTGGGGATTGTGTCGCTTAAGCGGCACACAAAGTCCGCTCAAAGCCTTACAGGGCGAAGGGAGGTCCTGGGATCCCGTCGGGGTCCAGCAGCTGAAGAGCCACCTGCTCCTGCTGTGGCCTGTAGTCCCCGAGGGGCACGCGCTTGCTTGATCCTGGGGCTGCGAGGACCCGCGATGAAAAGTCACGCCGAAGCATATATGAAGCCACTGTTTTAAACAACTCTTGGGCCTTTTTTTTTTTTTTTTTAAAGATTTTATTTATTTACTCATGAGAGACAGAGTCTCCTTCCGGAAAGATGATTTGGCAAAGCCTTCCAGAGGAGAAGAACTATAACAATATGAAAAGTACCAGTCTGGAAAGCCATCTAATCAACCAGTGACGTCTCACTCCTGGTGAATCCATGTGAAAGGGGTACATTGCCAAGTGCCTATTAGCTTGACAACATTTCAAAATTAGCTTCCCAAATAGCACATTTTATAGCCCATTAGGGAAACATCTCTGTATTGTGAGTGCAAGGGTGGCACCGTTAAATGGGACAAAGCACGCAGATGTAATCTCATGTCTAACAGTGCTCTGCAGAATCCTCAGCAGGGTGAGGCAGGAGGAAAGGGGCTTTACTACAGGAAGTCGGAAGGTGGCTCCTTCACAGGGCATATCCAGCACAGTTGTGACCAGTAAAGAAGCCATTCCCTGTCAACTGTTGCTAAGGAAGTTGGGATGCGGCTTTATAGCACCTGTCCAGATCCAAACATCTGGCGTCCACTTTGGGAACTAATAGCAAACCACCCCCCACCCCCCCCATCCCCCACCACCATGGCCAAGTAGCACAGTTCAGAGGCAAAGCATTCAGAGAGATATTTCAATACTCCAGATTAAGTGCTTTCTTAATGAGTTGCCCTTTGACCTGGACTGGGTGAAACAAGGAGTAGAATGGAGGCGTGGCTTGCTCAGATTTGAGTGCAGGTTGACTCAATAACTGGAGGCGTATCTGATCAAGATTGGGGTGGGGTGGTGATTTGAGGGGGGTGGAAGGTAGTGGTCCTTAACCCAGATATCCAGGTAAAGCACAAACTACTGGACAAGATGCATTTTCCTAATAGTAGGGAAGGAGCTATGACTCAAGTGAATGAGAAAGCATTATGGAAAGAGGAGAGGAAGGAGAAAGAATTGAAAGAGAAAATTGGAGAGTCTATGGACAGTGAGAGAAATCAATGGGCACCGGTCCATTGGACATAACAATGGCTCAAGATTCTGAAGGAGGAGACAACAGAGAATTGCTGAGACTGCCAGGCAGTAAGTGGGGAAGCTGAGGATCCTGCAGTAGCTTCCGGTTACAGGAGGCAGAGGGCTGAACCCTGCTCCCAGGACTTGCATGTGGGACACATGCTTTGAGCTTCATTTTCTTCCTGTGTGGCCATGAACAGGGGTAAGGGTGCCTACCTGATAGAGACCTGGAGAGGATGAACTGAGATCATGCATCTGTAATGCTTGGCACAATGTTTTGCAACTCCCTAAGCTTTCAATAAATAGTAGATATTATGTAAGCGGTGTTTAAAAAGACCTCAAGGATCCCCTAACACTTTTGATATTTGGTTCTGATAAATATTTCTTTTTTTTTAAAGATTTTATTTATTCATGAGAGATATATATACACACACACACAGAGGCAGAGACATAGGCAGAGGGAGAAGCAGGGTCCCTGTGAGAAGCCCCATGTGGGACTCAATCCCAGGACCCCAGGATTACGCCCTAAACCAAAGGCAGATGCTCACTTGCTGAGGCACCCAGGTGTCCCTTGATAGAATATTTCTATCAAGCACTCCTCCTGCTTGTGCATTCCCTGTGATAAAAACCTCACTCACACCAAGTTCATTTCATTTTCCTTGTTTGAAAATGAGATGAGTGACATTACATTTCTTTTCACTGATTGGTTCTGTTTTTATCCATGGTTGTCATACAAATGTCTAAAATCTATTTCACAAGAGCCCTCCAGATTGCTTAAGACAAAGAATAGATCCCCTGTGTGACTTCTTTTGTCTGAGCTAAACATGTCCCTCCCCTTCTGCCTCTCCACTCAGTACTGGGGTTTCACAATTTTTCACCCTCTTATTCTCCAAATTGCCTCTGACCTCTTTAAAATAAGAACAGCTCTCCAGCCCAGTCTTTCCAGGGGGAAAACAACAACAACAACCACAAAATCAGCACCCTTTTTTCAATGGTAGCATAGCCTGCACTTTTGTACATGTTTCGAATGGGCGATTAACTTTTGAAACCTACTGAGTTGCCTATTAACTAAAACTCATAACTCTTTTTTCAGATGTTACTATTTGCTCAGAACTTTGGGGGTCATAATGTTGTCATTCACTTTTTCCATTAGGATAGGATTCAACTCAACGACCAATGAAGTGACTTCTTAATGATTTATCTTGAAATAATTCCAAACCTACAAAAATATGGGAAAATGGTACAAAGGACTCCCATGTCTTTCTCTCCTATTTTCCCCGACTGTTATCATTTTGAATTTGATCCCTCTCTCTCAACTTCATTTGAAAGACAGAGAGATACTCATGATCTATATTCTTTTATTAAGCCATTTAGGAGCAAGTGTAGACATGACTCCCATCATCCTCGAATACTTCAGTGTATATATTCCTTCCAAACCAAGATTCTCTCCCAACATAAGCACAATGTGTGTGTTAAACCGGAAGCTACTGCAGGATCCATTCAAAGTTCACCAACTTTTCCCAAGATGTTTCTTTTTCATTTCTGGTTCAGAATCCAATCCAAGATGGCACAATACATTTAGCTGGCATGTGTCCTTACTCTCCTTTAACCTGCTACAGTTCTGCAGTCTTTCCCTGTCTTTCTTGCCCCTGACAGCTTTGAAAACCATATGACCTTCATTCTATAGATTTCGTGGATCTCAAGCTGGATCCACCTAATGTTCCTTCAAGTCCAAATCAGGCCATGCATTCTTGTCAGGAATATCAACGCAACGATGATGCCGTGCTCATATTACATTTCCGATAAAAGGCAAATGGTGTTAAACCATCCCACCATTGAGATGTTAACCTTGATCACCTGGATTGGTGGGCTCTGGAATGCTCCTTTTTTGAGTCACCATTTTCGCCTTGGTAATCAATCCCGTTGGCATTTTGTAGGAATATATTCTGAGGCTACACCCGTATTCTGTTCCTTGTTGAATCTTCACTGAACTGTCTGAGGAGACATTGATGACTCCCACTTGAATCAACTTCCACTATGATGATTGTCAATGATAATCTTCCATTTGCATCATTCCGTTTGCAATTGTGAATTGGCATTCTTCTGCAGAAATCTTTCCATTCCCTGCATTTATTTAGTTGTGTCGGTGTAGACTCATCGATTCCTATCTTATTCAGTGAGTTGTATTCTGCTACTTTCATTATTTATTTTGATGCTCAAAGGGTCTCAGATTTAGCCAGAGGGTAAATTCAGCCTGGCTCTTAGGTCCCTCTGTCTCCATTATTCTTGGGTACCTTCTTACTTTCTGGCACATCAAAATGTTCCAGGCTCAGTTTGTACTTTTTCTGCCCCAGCCCTGGAATCATCCAGCTCCTCAAGGAGCCCTAGCTCCTTTTAGTGGAGTCATGATGACATTTAGAAACAAGACCTGGGCACCCAACATGCTCACTGTTACCAGCCTGTCATAGCCTCTAGGCTCTCTCAGTGGGTAGAACAAGGAAATAAATAATACATGTTCACACACAAACACACACACACTTATGTCTATTTCTATGTGTACATCTATACATCTTTTTCTCCATGGATCCATCTATGAATATATATCCATGTAAATATATAGAGACATACCTCTATCTCTATATCTGTATTTATATCTGTATATATATATATATATATATATATATATATATATATCATGAGTTCACACCAATACCTCCAATTCTAACCCAACACATCAGGATTCTTTATAGCCTTTGTCCTTTCTATATTTATAAATCTCTTCTCTGATAGAGCGAAACTTGACTCCCATTACCCTCAGCATATTGACTTATTTGCTCTGGCTTGCCTTATGTAACATTCTTCTGACCACATCAGCCACCTCCACCCTCCTGCCCTAGCTGCTACCCACTGCACTTGCGGCCTCCTGGGCCCTTGGATCCACTGCAGCCTCTTCTCTCTCAGCCTCCTGGGTGTCTAGTGCTGCTGTCAGCTCCTGACCATAACTCACCAGTACAATGACATTTCTCTCCTTGCACTTGTTCAGGTCAAACCCTGAAGTCAGCCTTAATAATACCCTTTCTCTCACATCCTATATCTAATCTGTAGTAAATTCTATTTGTTCTACCTTCATGAGGTCCAAAATTTAACTCTTTGTCACTACCTCTGCACTACTACTCTGCTCAGGTCAACATTGTCTCTGTCTTAATTATTGTAATAATCCCTAACTGGTTCCCCTGTGTTGGTCCTGGCTTTCCTAAAGACTACTGTCAGCCCAGCAGCCAAAATAATTACTTTCAAAAATATAAGTAGTATTTTGCTTCCTTGCTTAGTGGCTTCTATCTTGTTGAAATAAAAAGCCCAAATCCTAACAGATCTGCCCCCTTAACCTCAATATCTCCCTTTTCACATCTCCTGCCGTTCACCACCTTCAGCCTCCGCCCCAGGCACACTGGCTTCCATGCTGCTCCTGGAGCATGCCAGGCATCCTCTTCCCTCTACCTGAAACACTCTTCCTCAGGTATCCCTGTAAGTCTCACCACATCTAGGTCTTTGCACAAATGTGTCTTCCTCCATGAAGACTTCCTAGGATACCATATTTAAAATCACACTTCCTTCTTCCCACCCACCTTCTGTCTCTACCTACTTGTTTTTTCTCTATGGCATGTACTACAATCCAACATAAATGTGTTGTCTTTATTTATATGTAGTCTCCCCTTTGACTATAAGCTCCATGGAGAGGCGCATTTGTGCCTCTTTTGTTTACTGCTACATCTCCAGTACCTCTATCAGAGCCTGGTATACAATAGACCCTCAACAAATATTCTTTAAATGAATGGGTGAAATGATGAAGACATATAAATACATTTACGACAGATATCTTCACATGCTAAGTGGTTGCCAATACGACTGAAAAGATTGAAACCAAATAGCTTAACTTAAAAGGTTTCACAGGCATAAAGGCAGAGTGTAGCAAGGGGTTATCAAAACTAAGACAGAGAAAAGGCTCTGTGTTTGATGATTATGAAGTAGAGTAGGCAAATTGGAAAAAATGTGTTGTTAGGTTTCAATTGACCATTTGTTGAGCAAATGACTAGATTACATATCACTAGGCCTTAAAATGAAAAGTTCTGCAAATATTTCCAAACATATTCTTTAAAATCATATAGTCTATTAAAAGGATTTTGGGGGCAGCCAGGGTGGCTCAGCGGTTTAGTGCCGCCTTCAGCCCAGGGTGTGATCCTGGAGACCTGGGATCCAGTCCCACATCGGGTTTCCTGTATGGAGCCTGCTTCTCCCTCTGCCTGTGTCTTTGCCTCTCTCTGTGTGTCACTCATGAATGCATAAATAAAATCTTTAAAAAACAATTAAAAAATTAAAAATTAAAAAAAGGATTTGGGACACTTTTTGTGAAAGAGAAGCCTCTCAGAACAAAAAGAACTAATTAAAGGAGCCCACGATAGTTCAAATTTAGCATTTCTTTTTTTTTTTTTTTTTTTTTTTTTACAGTGGCAATTTGGCTCACAAGGGAAATAAATCCCCTTCTTGTATTATTGAAACCCTGTGTCCAGCTTGGTCCTTTATAAGCTTTAGAAAATGTTTATGTAAAATGAAATGGAAAGCCATACACATGGGACACACTTTCAGCATCTATTGGTTATCATATTTTTAATGCATCTTATTCTGCATGCTTTAGAAACAGTTCTGCACATTTGTGAACTGTTCAGAAAGCAAGTTTCACTGAGGCCCATCCTACAATTATTTAATGACTGAGCTTGGAGACAGCACATAAGATATAGTGATTTATAGTTGGAGTTGCAGAAATAATTGTTTCCACTTTCCATAAATTTCCCCCAAATTTCTAGGTAGTTAAAAAGAAAACAAATTTCTAGGTAGATATTTCCATAAAACTCAGTGAGTTGAATGAAATATATAACTCTAATAGAAATGTTAGGTTTCCTAACTTTTAAAAGTTTTCAGCTCATCCAGAATGGAAGAAAAATGAGATAGTTGGAAAGAGAGTTATTTCTCTTAAATTTATCTCATTAGTGTGTAGCCTTCAAAATGAATTTTTGGACTCTGCAAAAATAGCTATCCGGTTTATGCATTAAGTTTCTTTTGAAAGGAAGACCTTTCTATGTTTTCTCAAAGGAGTCATCATTGCTAACAGAATGGCTGGCAAAACCCATTGCTGGCATCCCATGCCTACTGATGCACGACCTGGAGACTTCTCTTCTCAATCATAAATCTTTTCTTCCTCCTGCTGCTGTTCTGCTGCTGAAATTTCAAAATGTTAAGCAAAAAGTCAAATAAAGTTATGATTTCTTGAAATGCCTTCCAAGTTCCTCTTCAGTGCTGTTCCTTTACTGGCTATGTGATCTCAGCATTAACCTCTCTGAATCTCCATTTCCTTATATAAATTGGGAATGGCATTGAATAGGTAGGATTAAATGAAATAATTTGACAGAAGGGCTTTAAGAGCCACAAAAATCCATCAGAATGACAATGCCACCATCCTTCTCTTCATCAAGCTATTTACATAGCATGATGGCAGAAATTTAAAAATGGTGTTGACGTGAAGGCTGTCCTTTTCTTTTCTTTCTTTCTTTTCTTTTATTTTTCTTTCTTTCTTCTTCTTTTTTTTTTTAACATTCAGATACTGCTCTAATTTTAACCAGCTTTCTCTTAAGAGAAGCCCTGTTCTAATTCTTAAAATTATTGAGTCTTCAGTGATTCCTCTGTACTCCAGAACTCATTAGGGTTTGCCATGGCATGAACCAACCCCAGAACGATTTTTCTTTCTTTTTCTTTTTTAAAAACATCTCTAAATTATAATAAAAGTTTAACGAAGTTGCTGAGAGCAGAGAGTTCCAGAGTAAGCTCTGCCCTTTGCAGCAAAATATCAAACAAGAATGACTGATCAATAAACCTTCCACATAACTGCAGATCATAAACTCATCGTAAAGATTTAGGGCTTGACGTTTCCTTGTTCTTTGCTTGATGCGTGCCAGCCCATGAAAAAGAACATTCTAGATGAAGAAACTGTTTAGGTTATTTTCTGATCTGGGGCAAAGCATGCAAATTCAGCAATAAGCAGAAGTTAATTATCTGAAAAGTGAATTCTTTGCCAAATCTTGCAAAGCACGAAGCTTTCACAAAACAGTATAACACTGATGTAAAGTTGGCTGTTAACCTCTTTATCACCTTAAGCCAATGCTGGTAACAAATATTAATCTGATTTCTATTTTTCCTCTTAAAATCAGAGCCATCCTCTTGGCCATCAAGATGCACATATTGGAGATGAGTAGGGATATTTATTTTCATTAACTGAGATTTAGTGAATTTTTATTTTTACTATAAGAGATCACTAAATGTCTTTCAGTTAGCTGAACCCTAAGAACAGAATCCCAGTTCCAAAAGAAAGCGACCACTTTCTTCAATTAACTTGGAGTCTATGGGCTCCATTTTTGTTAAGGTGATGGCTAATGATCTTATCATCTATTGTGTTTGAGGTTCGAGTGCAAGACCACTGCTAACCCAAAGACCACCTTTCCTAAAGTCTAGGAAAAGACATCCCTTCCAGGAGAACCCACCCCTGCAAGCACACAGCTATCTTGCACCAAAGAAAGAAGTTGGCGGAATCCCAGCTGTTGCTGGCCACCTTGTGCTGCTCAGAGCTTGAAAGGTTAGTGTCTGTATGTTCTCGTCCTACTGAAATCGAAAGAAGTGAGTTGCCAGTTATGATGAACATGTCTCTGCTTTGATTGTCTTCAGGAACTCCATCCTGGCTAATGGACCCCCAAGTTTATCTCAAAGCAGCAGCTGGAGCTTCCTCTGCCTCCAGTTGTGTCTGGGGAAGAGAAGAGGAAATGCTCGGCAAAACAGAATGGCTGAGGCAAGGGCTTTGTGGTTGGATAGATTTTGTGTAAATCAAAAGCAGATATTCTATGAGTGGAATTAGTACCCATTCAGTGCATCTCTAGGATACTCTCATGAAATCCATTGGGGTCAGTTCAGGTCAAGGCAAATGGCTGACCAGTGTTGATAGTACAAATTTCTATAAGCTTGATCATGTGGCTCCAGGACCTTGCTAGTCTCTGTCTCTGGCCTAGCCCTCGCTTTGGTGATCTAGTACTCAAGTTGTTTAGGTCGTGAGGTCATGCCTTGGGGTATGAGCTCACACAGAACTTTGCTAGACCCAAGATGTCTCAAGAAGGGATTTGGTAGAGGTGTGGCTCAGACATCTCTGACCTGTGAAGGGTTTCTTTGGACGTAGGCTATGAGTAGTTCCTAAGGAGATACTGTACAAGTGACACTTCAAAGGGAAGGATTTCCTCCAGAGAATTGCTCCATCATCAGTTTTTAAGCAAACCTGGTAGTGTTCTCTTGTTTCACATACCACTGACCCATAAAAAGAACAATACATATTTTAAAGCATAACCCAGGATTTAAAATGTGTACAAAAATGGCATTGTTTCCAGTGTTTCAACTTTTAAACTCGTGTTTATGCACACATGGCAAAGAGTCCTCTGGGGTCTTGAGTCACCTGGACACCTGCCAAGCGTGACCAGATCTACCTCCAGATGCACCTTGAATGCATCCACCTCTTCCATCACTTCTCGTTTCCAAACCTACATCTGCCCTTGCCTGGGCTATCAGAGCCCTCCTAAATGCTGTTCTGCTTTGTTTCCAGCCCTCCTGCCTTCTAGCACATTCCTCTCATACCAACCAGAAGAATCTCTCCTTTGCTTAAAATTTTTCAATGACCTTCCATTCACCTCAGATAAAATTTTAAAAAGCCTCAGGGAACCTTATCTGGGATTGCCACTGCCTACCCAGCAACTGCACCGCCTCCCACTTTGCTTTGCCCCCATGGTGGGCTCGCTTTGGGATTCAGGATTGCCTAAGCTCTCCCACCTCTGGGCCTCCCTCACAAGCTGTTTTACTTCAGAGACCCCTCTGTTCCCAGTCCGTCATCTTGTTAAGGCTTATTCATCCTGCAAGCTCCAATGTAAGATGTACTTTGTCTGAGAAGACTTGCCTTCCTTTGTGTCTTTCCTTTTAAATCAGATTCCACACAACCTTCTGGACACTGCCTCTTCCCTCCACCTGGGCACTTATCATTCAGGTTTGATTGATCTGATGTGCTTTCCTGCTAAGGTTGTAAGTTCCCTGAAGAAAAGGACAGGGAGGGTTTTCTTGTCTCTATGTACAACCTAGAAAGAAGCTGTTCTGTGTGGTTCTATTACCCAGATCTGGAATCACATTGCCTGGGGTAAATTCTAGCTCTGTCCTTCTGACTTGGGATAAGTGACCCAACAGCCTTTTTTTGTCAACTTCCTCGTCAGCAAAAAGGAGCCACTGAAATACTTCATTGATTTCGTTCCCTGTAAATGGGAATTCTGATAGTTTTTTTCCATTGTGGGAATTTTTTTTTTAAAGATTTATTTATTCATGAGAGACACACAGTGAGAGGCAGAGACATAGGCAGAGAAAGAAGCAGGCTCCCTGCAGGGAACCGGTTGGGGGACTAGATCCCAGGACCCCAGGATCATGGCCTGAGCCAAGGGCAGATGCTCCACCACTGAGCCACCCAGATGCCCCACCATTGTGGGAAATTGTGAGGCTTTACTTAGTTTATATGTGTAAAGTGCTAGAAAAATTCTATGATAAACAGTGTTAGTTACTTTAGCAAGCACTCAATATTTTTGATAGAATTAATTCATTCATAAAGCTTTGGTCACAGATTTCCTCCTCACTTTGAATAATTCCTCCTTGATTTAAATGATATAAAACAATACAGAGAAAATAAAATTATCTCGCTTGACGTAATTAAGAATGACAACTGTCCCTTCATCAAGAAGGCTATCACAAACAATATTGAAAGTGCCAAATCTGCAACATAAGCATACTCATAAGTTGAAATGGATATTTTTTTGATACTTTCTTTGCCTTTCCTTCACAGTCCAGGCCCATAATGATGACTCATACAGGATCCCAAATTTGGCACTTTTTTTTTCTCTCCCAAGCTTTATCAAAATATAATTGACATATAACATTGTGTAAATTTAGAGTGTATAATATGATGGTGTGATACCGTACATGCTGTGAAATATTTACCGCAATAAGATTAGTTAACATATCCTCCACCTCACAAAATTACCATTTGTTGTTGTCATGGTGAGAACATTAAAGCTCTACTCTCATAGCAACTTTCAAGTATACAACACAGTATTGCTAACTATAGTCACCATGCAGTGCCTTAGATCCCCAAAACTTATTCATCTTGTAACTGAAAGTTTGTACCCTCTGATCAACATCACCCCATTTCCCCACCCCTCAGCTCCTGGCAACCCTCATTCTAGTCTCTGTTTCTATTAGTTCAATCTTTTAGATTCCACATATAAGTGAGATCATATCGTATTTATCTTTCTGTCTCATTTATCTTACTTGGCATAATACCTTCATAGTCTGTCCACGTTGTCACAAATAAGAATACAATGAAATATATATATTTATATTTTGATATATATATATATAAAATATTCTATATATTTATTTATCCATTCATCTGCCAATGGTCACTTAGGTTGTTTCTATGTTTTGGCTATTGTGAATAATGCTGCCATGAACACAGGAGGGCAGATATCTCTTCAAGATAATAATTTCATTTTCTTTGAATATATACCTCAAAGTAAGATTGCTGGATAGTATGGTAGTTTTATTTGAAAGTTTTTAGGAAGCCTCCATACTGTTTTCCACAGTGGCTGCACCAATTTACATCCTCCCCAGCAGTGCACAAGGGCTCCTCTTTCTCCATATTCTTGGCCAACATTTGTCATCTTTCATCTTTTTGATCATTCTAACAGGTGTGAGGTAATGTTGTGGTTTTGATTTGTATTTCCCTGATGATGAGTCATGTTTAGCACCTCTTCATATACTCATTGGCCATTTATATGTCTTCTTTGGAGAAATGTCAATTCAAGCCCTCTGCCCATATTTTAATCCGAGTTGTTTAATTTTGCTTTTGAGTTGTATGAGCTCTTTATATATTTTGAATATCAACCCCTTATCAGATGTATGCTTTACAAATACTTTCTCTCATTCCATAGTTTGCTTTCTAATTTTTGATTTTTTTCCTTTGCAGCAGCTTTTTAGTTTGAGGTGGTCTCATTTATTAATTGTTGCTTGTTGTCTTTGCTTTTAATGTAATAATCTAAAAAAATAATTGCCAAGACTGATGTCAAGAAGATTTTTTCTTTTATTTTATTCTAGAGGTTTTCTGGTGTCAGGTCTTACATTCATGTCCTTAATCTATTTCGAATTAATTTTTGTAAGTGATCTAAGATAGGGGTATAATATCACTCTTGCATGTGGACATCCAGTTTTCCCACCATTCATTGATGAGACTACTTTTTCCGTTGAGTATTCTTGTATTTCTTGTCAAATATTAGTTGGCCATGTATGCATGGGTTTATTTCTGAGTTCTCAATTTTGTCCCATTGGTCTGTCTGTTTTTATGATAGTAACCATGCTGTTTTGCTTATTATAGATTTATAATGAAGTTTGAAATCAGTAAACCAAATTTGGCACTTCTTTTGATGGAACAACAGAAGAAAGGTCCAGAACATCTGTGTTAATAAAAATGAGATGTTTGGGACCCCTGGGTGGCTCAGCGGTTGAACATGTCTTTGGCTCAGGGCATGCTCCCAGGCCCTGGGATTGAGTTCCACATGGGGCTCATTGCAGGGAGCCTGCTTCTTCCTCTGTCCATGTCTCTGCCTCTCTCTGTGTGTGTCTCTCATGAACAAATAAATAAAAATGAGATATTTTGTTCCATTTTTCAGTAATTTTTACTAAAATCGTGATGTATTTATTAGGGATATTACCGTAGAGAAAATGTAAGAGTTGCCAACTTCTTGACCTATATCAGGAAAATTGGCCTCAAGTAATATTAGCTACCTATATGTTTGGTCTTCCTTTCTTCTTTAAATGAATATACTCATTACATGAATTGAAAGAACAGTGACAGGGCAGTCCGGGTGGCTCAGTGATTTAGTGCCACCTTCAGCCCAGGGTGTGATCCTGGAGACCCAGGATCGAGTCCCAAGTCGAGCTTCCTGCGTGGAGCCTGTTTCTCCCTCTGCCTGTGTCTCTGTCTCTCTCTGTCTCTCTCTCTCTCTCTCTCTCTGTGTCTCTTATGAGTGAATAAATAAAAGTTTAAAAAAAACAGTGGCAAAATAATGTTTGTTTCTGCTCAAACCTTAGCTCTCTGTGGTTGTAATGCCTCTTTCTAAGCTCACTGCATCTTTATGATTATATTCCATACTAGTCCATCATTCAACACAACAGATTTATCATCTTGCGCTCCATAAAGTTTAGAAAAAAATAAGTGTGACCCTGATGCTAATGTAGCCTATTTTGTTAGAATGGCTTTTCTAATAATATACTGAGCCATAATTTGGATATGTAATTATTACCTTGGAATTGGGCAAAATAACAGAGAATTCTGTAAGTGCCAGTATCGCATACCATATCTTCGATAGATTCTTCTTATTGTTTTATAAAAAGCATATATAAATATGTGTAGACTTTGCACTGAATATTGAAGAAAAATATCCTCTTGTTTAGAATGCAAATAGTTTACAGATTCTCTCAGGGCATGAGTTAGTTGCCTGCTTTACTGAGTTTTAAAAAGGCTTTTGTACATAAAATTACACCTTAATTTAGTGAATCAAACCCACACCTATTTTGGTTAGAAGATTGGAACATAATTAATGTCTTGAGTTGTTGGCTGGTTTATCCTTGGCAGACTAAATTTAGATGCATAGAATCATTTTATATTAAAGGCCATTTTCTTTGCTATTCAATAAGTTCTATTTCTTATTACAAATAAGCCAGCATATCTTGGGTGCACCTGGGTGGCTCAGTTGGTTAAATGTCTGCCCTCATTTCAGGTCATGATCTCAGGGTCCTGGGATCAAGCCCCACATTAGGCTCCCTACTCATCGGGGAGTCTGCTTCTCCCTCTCCCTCTGCCCCTCCCCCCACCTGTGTTCTCACTCTCTCTCTCAAATAAATAAAATCTTAAAAATAAAATAAAATAAAATAAGCCTGTATATCTTTCTACAGCTTCCCACTCCCCATTCCCAGATTATTTTACTATTTAATTCACTGTTTAAAAATTTTTAAAAGAGATTTTATTTATTTCTTTGACAGAGAGAGAGAGAGAGATTGAGAGCACAAGCAGGGGAAGGCAGGTGGAGAAGCAGGCTCCCTGCTGTGCAGAGATCCGGATATGGGGCTAGATCCTGGAACCCTGGAATCATGACCTAAGCCGAAGGGAAAGCTTAATGGATTGAGCCACCCAGGCACCCCCACTGTTTTAAATTTCTAACAAGCCTGTACTTTTTATATATATATAAAATATAAAAATAGAATCCTATTGCAGATATTGCTTGTTAGCCTGATTCTTTTCACTTAATAAGTATTGTGAAAATCTTGCCACTCAGTAAGTACAATTTTTACTTATTTTTTAAAACCATAGCCCTGTTTCTGAGGTCATATTTCTCAAAGACTCAAGTGCTAAAATACTGACTCTGCAAATCAATATCTAGGTATGAGTCCAAACAGTTCAAACAACTGCACAAATGTTGCAGTCAAACATGGAGACTAAGTATTAGTTCTGCGAAGCCTTAGGTTTTGCAAATAGCTTCCCAGTAGCCAAGGACAGTCCAGGGTGCAAAAGTCTGTTGTTCATAATTTGATCAGTTTTATAACACTTACATATGCAGTGATTAAAATAATCTTCATGTCCAAAGTGCAGATGTATATCCATTTTACTGCCCAAGTATAGATTCCCACTTGCTGAGATCAGGCTATATCAAATGTAGTTTGGCACATTCTATCCGCCTAACCCTGGAAATTGTCTCGATTTAGACAGCTCAGAGCAAGGTTGGAGTGGTTTTCCTTACTGCAGCTCGAACACCCTCTCAAACCCACTTTTTTATTGTGATATTATATACAGACATTCTCCTTTTATTGTGCTTCACAGATTGTGGTGTGTGTGTGTGTGTGTGTGTGTGTGTGTGTTAACAAATTGAAGGTTTGTGGCAACTCTGCATTGAGCAAGTTTATAGGTGCCATATTTCCAACAACATTTGCTCACTTCATGTCTCTGGGTCACACCAGGCAGTTCTTAGAACATTTGAAATGTTTCCATTATTACATCTGCTAAAGTCATCTGTGATCGGTGATCTTGGATGTTATTATTGTAATTATTTTGTGACACTGCAAACTGTGCTCATATGAGACAGCAAACTCAATGGGTACACCTTTGTGTTCTATCTACCAAGCAGTCACCCGTTCTCATGTCTCTCTTCTCCACAGGCCTCCTTACCTCTTGAGACACTATTGAAATCAGGCCAGTTAATAACCTTACAATGGCCTCTAAGTGTTCAAGTGAAAGGAGAAGTCACATGTCTCTCACTTTAAATCAAAAGCTAGAAATGATTAAGCTTAGCAAGGAAGGCATGTCAAAAGCCAAGAGAGGCTGAAAGCTAGGCCTCTTGCACCAAACAGCCAGGTTGTGAATGCAAAGGGAAAGTTCTTAAAAGAAATGAAAAGGGCTACTCCAGTGAATACATGAATGATAAGAAAGCAAAACAGCCCCATTGCTGTATGGAGAAAGTTTAGTGGTCTGAATATGAGATCAAACCAGCCACAACATGCCCTTGAGCCAAAGCCTAATACAGAGCAAGACCCTAACTCTCTTCGACTCTGTGAAGGCTCATGAGGTTTAAGGAAAGAAGGCCTCTCCATGACATTAAAGTGCAAGGTCAAGCAGCAAATGAATGCAACAAGTTAAACAGATATAACTAGGATAATTCAGGATGATTCTATTCTCTCTCTCTCTCTCTCTCTGTCATTTATTTTATTTGAGAGAGAGAGTGAGAGAGAGCAGGAGCAGGAGGGGCAGAGAGAGAGAGAGAGAGAGAGAGGAGAAAATCTCCAGTAGATGTTGCACTGAGCCCTGAGCCCAATGCGGGGCTCCATCTCAGGATCCTGAGATCATGACCTGAGCGGAAACCAGGAGTCAGAGGCTTAAACAACCTTGCCACCCAGCCACCCCCGAATAAATATATCTTAAGAAAAGAAAAGAAAAGAAAAGAAAAAAGAAAAGAAAATCTTCCAGAAAGAATTTGCCGTTCTAAGTGCCATGAGGAACATTCATGATTCATGGGAAGAGGTCAAAATATCAACATTAACAGAAGTTTGGAAGAAGTTAATTCCCACCCTCACAGTTGACTTTGAGGGGTTCAGGACTTCAGTGGAAGAAGTCTCTACAGATGTGGTGGAAATAGCAAAAAAACTAGAATTCCAAGTAGAGGCTGAAGTTGTGACTCATTACAGCAATTTCATGATAAAACTTTCACAGACAAGGAGTCACTTCTTATGGATGAGCAAAGAAAGTGGTTTCTTGAGATGGAAACCACTCCTGCTGAAAATGCTATGGAGATTGTTGAAATGACAGCAAAGTATTTAGAATATTATTAGCTAAACGTGGTTGAGAAAGCAGCGGCAGGGTTTGAGAGGATAGACTCCAATACTGAAAGAAGTTCTACTGTGGACAAAATACTATCAGATGGCATTCATGCTACCGGGAAGTCATTCTTGAAAGGAAGAGTCAATGGATGTGGCAAACTTCATTGTTGTCATCTTTTAGGAAATTGTCACAGCCACCCCAACCTTCAGCAGCCATCATGAAGCAAGACCCTCCCCCAGCAGAAAGATTACGACTCATCCAAAGTTCAGATGATGGCTAGCATTTTTTAGCAACAACATAATTTTTTTAGATTAAGATGTACATTTTTTAGACATAATACTATTGCATACTTAGTAGAATACAGTATAGTGTAAACATAACTTTTATATGCAGTGGGAAACCAAAACATTCATTTGACTCACTTTATTGGGATATTTACTTTTTTACTGTAGCCTGGAACAAAACCCACAATATCTCCAAAGTATGCCTGTACATAACATAAAAGTGACCATCTTACCTGTATTTAAATATATAGTTCAGTGGCATTAAGTACATTCACATTGTTGTACATCCATTGCTTGAGCTCTTTTGAGTTAAGCAGCATGATGGACTGTACTTTTCTTTGGATGCATTTCTCTGTTCAGCAGTGACTGATGAGAACATATAGTAATCAGAAGTACCTGGGATGTGGATACTTGAAATTTTATTCTATGTAAAGTACTTCCTGATATTGTCTTGAATGACTGTTTAGAATAATTCTGAGTTTTAAAGCTATTGCTTACGAGCATAGGGCTTTGTAGAAATCTGCCAGTATTAAGTACATCAATCAAAACCAGGACACAACTTTCTCAGAACTTGGCCTTCGAAAAGTGGACACTTCATTCCTCTCAACTTCCCAAAGTTCTGAAGGCTATCAGTGCTACTTCTTCTTATGTGATCAGATAATTGCAAACTTGGGTGCAGAGAAAACCCACAAAACATAGCATTTGTGGGGTTTGATTACACAAAGAATAACTAATCAGACTGCTTTTGCAAGGCCCACAATGAGGCAGCTTTGAGACTGCACCCGATCACTTGTTTGGGACTGCCATCCTTGACAAGACCGAACAGGTGGGCTCTCTGTAAAGCCAGCATTCCTCCAAATGGCATCTGTCATTTGGATCCAAGGAGAGTCCATGCTAAGCAGACTGGCACTTACCTCAACTTTCCTCTCTGTACTCCTCAAAGGGTGCAGGCAGACACTGTAGATTAGACCAGCACGGCTAAAATTGCTGTCCATGTATTTGTGCTTGGTCAGATGAACCCGGGCAGTTGACCCAACAGGGGAACACCAATCTTGACTTGAATTTTTCTGTTGAATTCCTCATCTAGATCCACTCATTTTTGCTGTGTTAAATCTTTTTTTTAATATTTTATTTATTCATGAGACACACACACACAGAGAGAGAGAGAGAGAGAGAGAGGCAGAGATACAGGCAGAGGGAGAAGCAGGTTCCATGCAGGGAACCCGACGTGGGACTTGATCCCGGGACTCCAGGATCACGCCCTGGGCGGAAGGCAGCGCTAAACCGCTGAGCCACCCAGGGATCCCCTGCTGTGTTAATTCTGAACGAGTGCTCAGATCATGGCTAGCGAGGTCATTGCTCTTACACCGTCGTTTTGCTGCTGTACATGCAGAGCTTGCAGGTGTGGGTCCCAGCCTGATGTCCTCAGAGCAGTCTTTGGGAATACTGGAACTCATTTCTTTTCCTCCTGTTACCTCCTCCATTTCCATCACTATCCTGGTAATGTGGTGCCTTCTTTCTGCATATTTCATGTGATACTAATTTCAGATGACCAAGTATTTCTTGGAATAGCCTTCAGACTTTTTGGTTTCATGATCCTTTTTTACGGTCTTAAAAGTTATTGGGGACCTCATAGAGCTTTTGCTCAAATAGATTATATTAATCTTTATTGTATTAGAAAGTAAAAATGGGAGACTTTTAAAATATCAGAATAAAAGTTGTCAAAGCAATGGTATCATTACCATTGCCACATAGCCTCTGGAAAACCCCACTGTATTCTCATGACAGAGTAAGAGTAAAAAAGGCATAATGTCTTAATTTTGTTGTGAAAAGAGTTTTAACTTTGCAGCATCCCTGCAATGATCTCACATACTACTCAGAGCTCCCAGGATCACACTTTGAGAACTCTTCTCCTAGAATAAATCTTTTTTAAAGAAGATCTTCATACTTTTTAAAACATTACTATTACACAGAATCTAAAGGGCGTATTTTAGGAAAAGATATTTGGTAGCATTCTTCTTGACTTGGAATGTAGGTGGGAAAGGTGCTTGGAAAAAAAGATTTTTTTTTTTGACTCGAAGATACTTTCTTCATAGTTAGATTAAGTCTATTTTTTCCCACCTCCTACATCTCGCAAAGTTAGTCCTCTGTCAAGACTAGAATCTTCAGTTATAGTTAAAGAATTCTAGTATAGAAATACATAAAAATGCATAAAACTAAGCTTCTTTCTACCTCTGTGTTGAAGTCCAGTTAACAGACTTTGTAGCAATTTGAGCCCTGTGTTTGAGATCCAGTCAAAATAAGGGAAAAAAAAAATATTTCCCTTGGACGCTCATTCTGCAAGGAATGAGGATTGAGGGTGGGGGTGGGGAACATTGATGGTGTTTCGGGAAAATGCTATCAAAGCTACTTGCTGCTGGAGATTGAAGGGGAAGCCTACAGGGAGCCAGAAAAGACTGAAATGTCACAGCAATAAAAACAAAACTGAAAGGAAAGGTCGTGATTTAGGAATGAGAAGGGTCGGGCTAGCATGTAGGGAGATGTGTGCATAGACCTATGTTTATACACAGTGAGCATATAATTAGTAGTCACCCTGCAATGCAGGCAAGACGTAGCCCAGTGAAATGGAAACGGCTGGGTTTCGAAGCCAGGCTGTCTTGATGTCTACTTACTACTAATTGTGGGAATCTGGGCAAATGACTTCGTCTCTCTGAATGTATTTCCCCATCTGGGGAATAGTTTTCTAGTACCTGCTTCACCAGGTGATCATGAGGAGGTGCCGTAGTTTCTGCACATGTCATTGATTAATAAGTGATTGCAGAGAAGATTGTTAGGAAATGAAAAGCCACATCGCCGTAACTACAATGAGGATGATTGTACACTCTATGCTGCACAGACCCCCAAAGGTCTAAGGAAAGGGAAGCATCACCAACTTCACTGCCACCCAGGTCTCCAATTTGGCCTTGACCGCCTGAGATCCTGCCGTTGTCCTGCAGGTGCAGCTGAGCTCCGTGCTTAGAATGACATCGGCCTGGAGTATCATCAGGGAGGGCTCACACTGTGGAATCGCTCCAAGACCACCTCTGCGGGGGCCAGTCAAGTGGTTCTTTCCTGGCCAGACTCTGCCTTCCAACATCATATGCAAGATCGCAGTGTTCGTTGGGAAATTTCTTTCATCAAAGGTCAATAAAAGCATCCAATGCCTTCTACTGAAAGTGAAATATGGCAATTCTACTGGCATTCTATCCTAAGGAATATGGGAAATAGGTCTGGCTGGTGAGTTTTGTCTTCCCTGCCAGTATTATTGCATGTGTAAGTTAGAGTGTTAATGCTCCAGATGAATCACTCATGGCAATGGCTAGACATTTTCTCATTACTTATTAAGAATGGTGTGACTCTTTATGTCCTACCCAACTGCCCTCCCTCTCTTTGAACCCTTTGCAACTATCTAATCTGTCAGCACTGGCAAATTTCACTTATGTGCTATTTTCTCCATCTCTCATATAATTAACAAAGGTGTAAAAGATGAGGGGAAAACAGAAAGAAATGAGACATGTTTCAGAAGTTTTTAATAACATAAGACTACATTTAAAGTTGTAAAAAAGATAGTTTAAGATTTAAAAAAAACACACACACACACTTTAGTAATGGGATGCTCCACCCTTCCCAACCAAGGTTATTATTCTGAATAGTGATAGACCGAAAGTTTTATTAGAGAGAAAGAATGATTTTAAAACATTGTGTTGTTCTTTAAATGTTGGTCAGGGTGCATGATGTCACCTTTCACTTCGCTAGGTACTTCAGGGAATGCTGCCTGGGACCCCGGGGTCATATATGCAGGATTCGAAAGGAGGCAGGGAAGAAATAATAAGAGTTGGTGAGGGGGATGCCTGGATGGCTCAGCGGTTTAGCGCCACCTTCGGCCCACAGCATGATCTTGGAGTCCTGGGATTGAGTCCCACGTCAGGCTTCCTGAATGGAGCCTGCTTCTCCCTCTGCCTGTGTCTCTGCCTCTCTCTCTCTCTCTCTCTCTATCTCTGTGTGTGTGTCTCTCATGAATAAATAAGTCTCTCGTGAATAAATAAATTAGATCTTTAAAAAGATAAGTGTTGGTGAGGAAGTGGAAGAAAAAGTGCGCTTATGCACTACTGGTGGGAATGTAAGTTAGTGTGGCCACCATGGAAGACCGGATGGAGGTTCCTCAAAAACCTGAAAATAAACTACCAAATGATCATTCAACAACCTTACTCGTGAGTATGTATCCAAAGGACTAGAAATCAGAGTTTTCTAGAGATAATTGCATTCCCATGCTCATTGCAGCATTAGTCACAATAGTCAATACGTGGAAACAACATAAGTATCCATGGATGGATGATGCATGGATAAAGATGTGATATATACATAATGGAATATTATTCAGCCACGAGAGGGTAAAATCTTGCCCTTTACAACAACTTGGATGGATCTTGAGGGCATTATACTAAGTGAACTAAGACAGACAGAAGAAGATAAATATACAATATTACATATATATGGAATCTAAAAAAGCTGAGCTCAGAGAAACAGAGTAGAGTGGTAGTTACCAGGAGCTGCGGGATGGAGGCAATGGGGAGATGTTGGCCAAAAGGTACAAAATATTAGTTATAAGATTAACAAGACGTGAGGATCTGATGTACAGCATGGTGATTATAGCTTTTAATACTGTATCACATACATCTTAAACTTACATGATGTTATATGTCAATTATATCTCAGTAAGAGCTGGGAGAAAAAGACTCGAAAAAGAAGAAAAGCACGGATGATAGGAAGTAAGCAAAAAAAGTCACACCATTCTCTACCTGCCAAGACTTGGTGAAATATTTTATTCTCTCTTGGGCTGCAAGTTGGACTATTCTTTTGGAAATCTCCTGTTTCACAGGAACTGGCCAAGTGACACCAGACCCATTAACTGCTTGGCTTTCCTTTGAAGTCAGAGAAACCTAAGCCACTAGCATCTTGTTTTACACAATGACCAGGAGCTATGATCCAACAATAACCAGCAGTCTTGAAAGCTTAGCATGTCAGCTGAGTGCAGTGAACATCAATGAACTTGTATCAATAATGAATTGGGCACCCACCATGTGGTATTCCATTTTAGTCAGTGAGAGCAGAGTTTGTTCCCCTTAAGAATATACAATATGAGCACCTGGGTGGCTCAGTGGTTGATTATCTGCCTTTGGCTCAGGTCATTACCCTGGGGTCCTAGGATCGAGTCCCACATTGGGCTTCTCATAGGGAGCCTGCTTCTCCCTCACCCTACATATCTCCCTCTCCCTCTGTGTCTCTCATGAATAAATAAATAAAATCCTTTAAAAAAAAGAACATACAATATATATTTTTAAGAAGACCTATTAGAGGGACACAACAAACTGACATAGAAAGCTGGCAGCATTAGATGAAGTGGCCACATGAGTGAGGGCACAGAGACTTCATAGTGGAGGAGGGTTTGTGTCTTATGGCCTCAGGGTGATCTTTGAAGTGAGAGGAGGAAATACCAGAATGTATTAATTTCTATTTTTGTGAAGCTTTCTCCTTTTTTTAAGATTGATTGATTGATTTGACAGAGAGATAGAGTCAGAGAGTATGAGTCAGGGGAGTGGCAGAGGGAGAGTGAGAAGAAGACTCCCCACTGAGCAGGGAGCTGGATGTGGAGCTCCATCCCAGGACTTTGGGATCATGACCTGAGCCATAGGCAGCGGCTTAACTGACTGGACCACCCAGGCACCCCTTTGTGAAGATTGAAACTGCACATTTACAATATCTATAAAGAAGTACATTTACGTAGTGTATAAATCTATGTGCATAGATATTTGACTGAGAGGGACCTTGTTCTATGAAGTTGAGAGACCACTCCAGCAGGCAGTGAAAGCTGAAGGAGGACAGGGAGGAGCGAGAGGGTCAATGTAGGCTCAGGCCAAGAGGTGATGAGGGGTGGAATTTGATTCGGTATAAGAGAGAAGAGAGAATATTCCAGTCCAGAAGACAACAGGAGCTGAAGAATGGAGCTGGGGCGACCACAGACCCTTTCTGAGGCTGGAAGGACCCTGATCAGTCTAGGGAGAAGGGAATGTACGTAAGAATAGAGTGAATAACAGACCAAAGTTTGTCGCCAGAGTGAGCATGGGTAGGCATCCAAATCCATTATTGCAGGGGGAGACGGGAGGGGCAGAGGACGTAAAGACAAGAGATTTGATGCTTAGGAGTTTCTGACCTGCCCTCTGACAGGTTGAAAGTCCTGTTTGAAGAAAGCTCACTTGCCAGCCTGAGTGAAGCCTGGGCTGAACAGAGGGAGGCACGGGGTAGGGATTTTCAGTCAAAATACCACAGAAAGTGAAAGCAGATTGTATTTAAATGGGACAAGGAGAGTCACAGGGAGAGGGACTGAGATTGTCCTCAAATTCATTAGTCAGGACCTTCTACCCAACAGAGAAGAATAAATGCTGAGTAAGTTCTGAGTCTGGGTTAGATAGACTAAATTTAAATTAAAGCTTTGCTATTTACTCTAGTTGTGGCCAAAGGCAAGATACCTTCGTTTCTTTAATCTGTATTCTCATCTGTAAAATGGGGTTTTATAATCCCCATAGTGGTGGGTTATTGTGAGGCCTGAATAGGATAATGTACTTAATGTTTTTTGCAAAGGACTAAAGATAGTTAGAACGCAGCAAGTTTTTTAAAAAAATTAATAAAAATGCAATTTAATTGAAACTAACAAAATATAAATATTAATTGGATTAGATGCCCTTTGAAAATGAACTTTGAAGAAAAATATATAGATAACAATTTTCTATTGCTCTGGTTTTTTGTTTCCTGGATTTATTTGTACTTAGCATTTCATGCCACTAAAAGTAAACATTTAATTTTCACTCTGCTTTCTTGTTTGAAAATTCCACCCCTCTCCCCACTTCCTCCATTAACTCATATTCCATGAGTCGTAATGGCATTCATACTTACCAGGGTCTCGAACTTGAGCAGAGCTTATTAAAACATAGATTGCAGAGTCCCACTCAGATTTTCTGATCAGATCCTAGGTGATGCCAATGTTGTTGGTCTGGATCACCTCCTTGAAAACCACAGCTTTTTAAAGAAAATAGAATCTCAAAGTTTACTTTCCAGGTCCACACTAGGTTTGGATCCCTGGCCCTGCAGTAACTTCCTCATTCTATCAGCTGAAGACCAGTTGGTGGTAGTGGTGTGGCATGGGGATGGGACTGTGCTGTATTGTTTTTATTTCCTTGTCTTAGTTTGGCTGCTGTTTCTTACAAGAAAGAAAGAAAGAAAGAAAGAAAGAAAGAAAGAAAGAAAGAAAGAAAGAAAGAAAGAAAGAAAGAAAGAAAGAAAGAAAGAAAGAAAGAAAGAAAGAAAGAAAGAAAGAAAGAAGAAAGAAAGAAAGAAAGAAAGAAAGAAAGAAAGAAAGAAAAAAAGACAGAAATGCGTATAGATTTTGCATCTTCAGAGAGATACAATAAAGCTTTGTTCTTCCATTAGAAATTCATCTTAGAGTTTTTCTCTGTGCCATATAGAGAGTCAAAATGCCCCCAGCCCCTCTCTTCCTAAATCCTTTAGTGTGGGTGATTGGATGTTTCTGTAATGAGATTTATTTTTTATTTTTTAATAATAAATTTATTTTTTATTGGTGTTCAATTTGCCAACATACAGAATAACACCCAGTGCTCATCCCGTCAAGTGCCCCCCTCAGTGCCCGTCACCCATTCACCCCCACCCCCTGCCCTCCTCCCCTTCCACCACCCCTAGTTCGTTTCCCAGAGTTAGGAGTCTTCATGTTCTGTCTCCCTTTCTGATATTTCCTACCCATTTCTTCTCCCTTCGCTTCTATTCCCTTTCACTATTATTTATATTCCCCAAATGAATGAGACCATATAATGTTTGTCCTTCTCTGACTGACTTATTTCACTCAGCATAATACCCTCCAGTTCCATCCACGTCGAAGCAAATGGTGGGTATTTGTCATTTCTAATGGCTGAGTAATATTCCATTGAATACATAGACCACATCTTCTTTATCCATTCATCTTTCGATGGACTTATTTTTTAATTTTTTTAATTTATTCATTTGAGAGAGAGACGAGCACAAGCAGAGGGAGAAGAAGAAGCAGACTCCCCACTGAGCTGGGAGCCCAATGGGAGGCTCAATTCCAGGACCCTGAGATCATGACCTAAGCCAAAGGCAGACGCTTAACCATCTGAGCCACCCAGGCACCCCTCTGTAATGAGATTTAATGACAGGGTTCCCTTGGCACTGGCTGTAACTCATGTACTTGGGTCAAACAAAAAATGTGTTCTGATGGAGACTTTGTTTGCAAGTCCAAGCTTATGCTAAAACATGCAATCTTTAATCTTTATTTAATTTTTTTAAATTGTGGTATAATGCACAGAATATGAAATTTACCATCATAACCATTTTAAGTGTACAGCTCAGTAATGTTAAATATATTCATTTTGTGCAACCAATTTCCAGAACTTATGCATTTTCCCCAACTGAAACTCTATACCAATTAAACTATAATTCCTTATTTCTTCCTTCCTCAGTCCCTGGCAGCTACTACCCTCCTTTCTGCCTCTAGGAGTTTCACTATTCCAAATATCTCCTATAGGTGGAACTTACAGTACTTGTGTGTGTGTGTGTGTGTGTGTGTGTGTGTGTGTGTGTGTGTATGTGTGACTTGTTTATTTCACTAAGCAAAATGTCTCCAAAGGTCATGTTGTGGCATGTAGTATTAGGATGCCCTTCCTTTTTAAGGATGAATAATATTCCATTACATGTATAAACCACATTTTGTTTATCCAATCATCTAGATGGCAGTGGACATTTGGCTTGCTTCCACCATGGGTGTATACACATCTCTTTGAGATCCCGCTTTCAGTTCTTTTGGGTATATACTCAGACACCTCAGACACAGAATTGCTGAATTATATGGTAATTCTATTTTTTAATTTTTTGGAAATTGCTATACTGTTTTCTTTAGCATCTGAGCCATTTATATTCCCATCAACGATGCGCAAAGATCCTAATTTCTCCACATCCTTACCAACACTTCCTATTTTCTGTTTTTTTTTTCTCTCTTTCTTTCTTTTTTTTTATAGTAACCATCCTAACGGCTGTGAGGTGGTATCTCTTTGTGGTTTTGATTGGCATTTCTCTAATCATTTGTGATGTTGAGCATCTTTTCACATGCTTCTTGGCCATTTGTATGTTTTATTTGGATAATTTTCTATTCAAGTTTTTTTACCATTTTAAAAATAGCATGATTTGGGAGGTTTTGTGGTTGAATTGTAAGAGTTCTTTATATATTCTGGATATTAACACATTGTGAGATATGTGATTTGCAAATATTTTCTCCCATTTCCAGGATGAAAAGGGCTGACTTTAAACTCTATTAACTGTATCTTTGATGCACAGAAGTTTTAAGTTTTTATGTAGTCCCATTTATCTATTTTTCCTTTTGGCGCCTGTACTTTCAGTGTCATATCCAAGAAGTCATTACCAAATGATTTCATAAAGCTTTCCTCTTGTGTTTTGTTTTAGTAGTTTTATATATATATATATATATATATATATATATATATATATATATCTTACATTTAGGTCTTTGTTCCATTTTAAGTTAATTAGAGTATATGTTTTAAGATAAAGTTTTAACTTCAGCCTTTTGCATGTGGATATCTACTTTTCTCAACACCATTTTTTGAAAAGATTGTCCTTTCCCATTTGAATGGTCTTGGCATCCTTGTTGAAAATAATTTGACAATATATGTGAGGATATATTTAGTACTCAGTAACTTTTAACTATTGTTAACACCAGTATTATCATCCAAAGGTTGAAATCTCTTATTGGCACCTGAGCTGACTTGAAATGTGGTGACGCCATACTGCTTCCTTGAGCATTTTACTACTCCTTTTTAAAAGATTACAGCAGCTATTTATAGTTTCCTAAGTTGTTCCATCATCCACCATGGGAGAAATATTCCTCAAACATTATTTTGATCGTATGATTCCTCTGTTCACAAACTTCTAGTGTCTATAACTTGCCTGTAGCATGAAATCCAATTTTTCCACTTAAAGATGGAGAGGCTTCTCCATGGTTGGTTGATTCTTAGGATCCTCAACCACTGTATGTACCCATATATATGCCCTGGGTTCGTGTAGGGGAGGAATCCAGGCCATGGTTGTGTGTCTGTTTGTATGAGATATTCATTCAGCCTGTATTTCTCTCAAGCTCATAGAGGTAGGAAGCCCCAGAGATAATGCAGAAAATATCTTCTCGGGGATCCCTGGGTGGCTCAGCAGTTTAGCCCCTGCCTTTGGCCCAGGACGTGATCCTGGGGACCCAGGATCGAGTCCCACATTGGGCTCCCTGCACAGAGCCTGCTTCTCCCTCTGCCTCTGTCTCTCTCTGTGTGTGTCTCTCATAAATAAATAAATAAAATCTTAAAAAAAAAAAGAAAATATATTCTCCTCCAGTCTTATGAAGATAATGATACCTGCAAACATGACCCATCGGTGTGATTTCTTATGAGCTCTGCTTCTTCTGCCTCTTGGAACTATAGCAGGCCAAGAAAATACCTGCCACTACCAGACATCCTGTGTTAGTGGAAAGAACAGATTTTAGCTTCCTTTCTCCTGTGTTAATGCTGATAATCTCATGTACCTCATATCACTGGTGTCCTAAGGACAGGGCCAGAATGAGCTTTTAGAGGTGAGTGTATTGACAGCAATAAGAATTGCCCATTGATCAAGAGAGGGACAGACATGTTACAAAGAAACACGTAATTTCACAATCTCTAAGAAATTTTCTGTTTATCCTGAGTACTCTTATAGTATGCTGTGTTATTATCATACTTGATAATAATATCTACATTTTTAAATGTCTAATATGTTACAGGCTCCAACCTTTGCCCTAAGAATTCTACAAGGAGCTATCTGTTCCCATTTCCAAAGATGAAGAAACTTGGATTCAGAAAGGATACGTAACTTACACAAGACCACACAGCTAAGAAGAGACAAACTATATTTTAAAATAGCACAACTCTTTTAAATGTGAAGATCATGTAAAGTCTAGTAAAACTGTGTTTTCACTTGTTCATCTTCCTCATTCCACTGTGAGCTTTTCGAAGGCAAGGAAAATCTTATCCATTATTTTATCTTTAACAACTAGCAGAGTGAATGATTTTTGTTCAGTGAATGAATTAGTAGATTAGAGGGATGAATAAATGAATGAAATATGTGAACTTAAAAAGCACAGGAGCCTGATGGCATTACTTGAAGGGATCAAAAACCATACATACCTGTTGGCATGATGTCCTTAAAGATGAACGTAAGTAATGGAAAGATGAAGATGTATTCATTATGTTCTTATCTGGATGGTGAGAAAAATATTTTAGAAACACTGCTGTTGTGCAATTAAAGTTTCAGTTACTTAAAACTTATTTATGTGGAACATCCAATTCTCTATTAAGACTGGAAACATAAGGAATTTTCCTGACAATTTTAACAATTCCCAAGTAGAACCCACAATATTTATTTTCATTTCTTTATACTAAAAATTGAATTAGCTCTCAGAGACTCTACTATATATACGGACAACAAATGAATGGCAAATTTCAAAGTACAAAATGCTCACCTAGAGGTAGAAACTTCATGGCATCCATTTAATATGCTGTAAAACTTTCTGAAAAGAGCCTTTGGATCTAGTCAATTGAGAAAATAACAAATCATGTCACAAATCTTGCTGCACATATTTATATGTATTTTAAAGAAACAAAAAATAGGAGTGTGTTTAAGTGTGTTTAGCTACAGATATACAGAGATATGGTATTTTACTATGACCCACATATAGATTATTTACAATGATCCTTATTCCTTCCTTAAATCTCCATCACCATCTGGTATCATTTTTCTCTAGCCTGAAGAAATTTCTTCACTATGTTTTGTAATGGTGTCTGCTGTAATGAATTCTCAGTTTTTATATAAAGATATCTACCGCATAGTCATTTTTGATGGATAGTTTTGCTGTATATAGAATTACAAGTTTACTTCTTTTTTTTTTTGCTTTCAATACCTCAAAGATCTCCTTCCATCATTTCTGACCTCCACTGTAACTGACAGTAAATCACTATGATCTCTATCATTGTTCCTTCATTGTCATTTTTCTCCTCCCACTCTCAAGGTTTTTTTGCCTCATGTTTGAATGTTAGCAGTTTGATCATGTGCTGAATATAGTTTTCTTTGTACTTATCCTGTTTAGGGTTTGTGGAAATTCTTAGATTTGTCATTTAACACAGTTATAAAATTTAGAATTTTTTTGGCCATTATATTCTTTTTTTTTTTTTTTTTTTCACTATCACTCTCTGTCTTCTCCTTCTCTAGTGCTTGATTATCCTACTGGTCTCTGCAATTCTGTTCATTATTCTTTAACCTTTTTCTTTCTGTTGCTTATGATGAATATTTCTTTTTCAAAATCATTAGCTCTTTTATTGCCATTATGTCCATCCAATGAATTTTCTAAGTTATTAATTGCATCTCTAGAATTTCCATTTCATTCCTTTATATTCTTTCTATTTCTTTACTAAGATTCCACATCTGTTTATTCATTATTCACATATCTTCCTTTTCTTTTCTTTTCTCTACTTTTCTTTCTTTCTTTTTTTTTTTTTTAAGGAGAGTGAGAATGTGCACAAGTGAGGGGTGCAGAAGGAAAGGGAGAAAGAGAATCTTACGCAGGCTCCATCCCTAGCACAGAGCCTGACATGGGGCTCAATCTCACAACCCTGAGATCATTACCTGAGCTGAAATCAAGAGTCATTTAATCAACTGAGCTACCCAGGTGCCCCTCAAATATCTTCCTTTAGACTGAACATATTTGTTTTTTTTGTTTTGTTTTTTTATTGGAGTTCAATTTGTCAACATATAGCATAACACCCAGTGCTCATCCCGCCAAGGGCCCCCCTCAGTGCCCATCACCCCATCACCCCAACCCCCCGCCCACCCCCCTTTCCACTACCCCTTGTTCGTTTCCCAGAGTTAGGTGTCTCTCATGTTTTGTCACCCTCACTGATATTTTCACTCATTTTCTCTCCTTTCCCTTTATTCCCTTTCATTAATTTTTATATTCCCCAAATGAATGAGACCATATAATATTTGTCCTTCTCCGATTGACTTATTTCACTCAGCATAATACCCTCCAGTTCCATCCATGTTGAAGCAAATGGTGGGTATTTGTCGTTTCTAATGGCTGAGTAATATTCCATTGTATACATAGACCACATCTTCTTTATCCATTCATCTTTTGATGGACACTGAGGCTCCTTCCACAGTTTGGCTATTGTGGACATTGCTGCTAAAAATATCAGGGTGCAGGTGTCCCGGCGTTTCACTGCATCTGTATCTTTGGAGTAAATCCCCAGAAGTGCAATTGCTGGGTTGTAGGGCAGATCTATTTCTAACTCTTTGAGGATTCTCCACACAGTTTTCCAGAGTGTCTGCACCAGTTCACATTCCCACCAACAGTGCAAGAGGGTTCCCCTTTCTTCACATCCTCTCCAACATTTGTTGTTTCCTGTCTTGTTAGTTTTCCCTATTCTCACTGGTGTGAGGTGGTATCTCATTGTGGTTTTGATTTGTATTTCCCTGATGGCCAGTGATGCGGAGCATTTTCTCATGTGCTTGTTGGCCATGTCTGTGTCTTCCTCTGTGAGATTTCTGCTCATGTCTTTGCCCATTTCATGATTGGATTGTTTGTTTCTTTGCTGTTGAGTTTAATAAGTTCTCTATAGATCTTAGATACTAGCCCTTTATCTGATGGGTCATTTGCAAATATCTTCTCCCATTCTGTAGGTTGTCTTTTAGTTTTGTTGACTGTTCTTTTGCTGTGCAGAAGCTTTTTATTTTGATGAAGTCCCAATAATTCATTTTTGCTTTTGTTTCTCTTGCCTTCATGGATGTTTCTTGCAAGAAGTTGCTATGGCCAAGTTCAAAAAGGGTGTTGCCTGTGTTCTCCTCTAGGATTTTGATGGATTCTTGTCTCACATTTAGATCTTTCATCCATTTTGAGTTTATCTTTGTGTATGATGTAAGAGAATGGTCTAGTTTCATTCCTCTGCATGTGGATGTCCAATTTTTCCAGCACCATTTATTGAAGAGACTGTCTTTCTTCCAGTGGATAGTCTTTCCTGCTTTGTCGAATATTAGTTTACCATAAAGTTGAGGGTCCACTTCTGGGTTCTCTATTCTGTTCCATTGATCTATGTGTCTGTTTTTGTGCCAGTACCACACTGTCTTGATGACCACAGCTTTGTAGTACAACCTGAAATCTGGCATTGTGATGCCCCCAGATATGGTTTTCTTTTTTAATACTCCCCTGGCTATTCGAGGTCTTTTCTGGTTCCACACAAATCTTAAGATGATTTGTTCCAACTGTCTGAAGAAAGTCCATGGTATTTTGATCAGGATTGCATTAAATGTGTATATTGCCCTGGGTAACATTGACATTTTCACAATATTAATTCTGCCAATCCATGAGCATGGAATATTTTTCCATCTCTTTGTGTCTTCCTCAATTTCTTTCAGAAGTGTTATGTAGTTTTTAGGGTATAGATCCTTTACCTCTTTGGTTAGGTTTATTCCTAGGTATCTCATACTTTTGGGTGCAATTGTAAATGGGATTGACTCCTTAATTTCTCTTTCTTCAGTCTCATTGTTAGTGTATAGAAATGCCACTGATTTCTGGGCATTGATTTTGTATCCTGCCACACTGCCGAATTGCTATATGAGTTCTAGCAATCTTGGGGTGGAGTCTTTGGGTTTTCTATGTACAGCATCATGTCATCTGCGAAGAGGGAGAGTTTGACTTCTTTGCCAATTTGAATGCCTTTTATTTCTTTTTGTGCCTGATTGCTGAGGCTAGGACTTCTAATACTATGTTGAATAGCAGTGGTGAGAGTGGATATTGCTGTCTTGTTCCTGATTTTAGGGGAAAGGCTCCCAGTGTTTCCCCATTGAGAATATTTGCTGTGGGCTTTTTGTGTAGGTGGCTTTTAAGATGCTGAGGAATGTTCCCTCTATCCCTACACTCTGAAGAGTTTTGATCAGGAATGGAGGCTGTATTTTGTCAAATGCTTTCTCTGCATCTATTGAGAGGATCATATGGTTCTTGTTTTTTCTCTTGCTGATATGATCAATCACATTGATTGCTTTACAAGTGTTGAACCAGCCTTGCATCCCAGGGATAAATCCCACTTGAAGACTGAACATATTTGTACTTGCTACTCTAACATCCTTCTCTATTAATTGAAATCTCTAGGTCACTTTAGTGAGTGTCTGCTTCTATTGATTACTTTTTAAAAATGTGTGTCACATTTTCCTGTATATCTGAGGACTGACGAGTTTTGATTAGATAATGGACATTGTGAATGACATTGTAGAAACTCTGGATTCTGTGGCATTCTTCTAAAGAGTAGCTTCTGTGGCATTCTGTCCATTCTTCTGTGGACATTATGAATGACATTGTAGAAACTCTGGAATCTGTAGCATTACTTCTAAGAGTGTCAATGTTTTAGTTGGCAATTGACGTGGCTGGATCTGAATTCCCAAATGACCTCCCTATGGTGGGTAGAAGATGAAACCACTGCTCAGTCCTTTCAATTTCTACTTCTTTTTGCTTGGGCCTTCCTGTGATCTCCTCCGTATATGTTTCATTTATAATTTTGCCAAGAATTTCATCAGATTTTTTAACACAAATTTTTGTGCTTACCTTCTGAAATTCCCTTTCTTCCAAGAATTGGAAGCTTGCTGGCTTCTCCGTGAGCCTCTAAGTCTGCTCTCTAGCACCGTAAGTTAGTAACGTTGCAGATTTCTGCTGCCTAAGTACACAGAAATTGAGAAGTGTATTCAAGCAAAAGAATCACAAACTTATAAATACCACCACTGTAGTTGCTCTCTCAAGGATAGATTCCCTTCTGGTTTCTGCCTGCCTTTGATCGTTTCAAATAGTTCAAATAGTTATTTTCTTTTCTATTTGTGCTGATTTATAATTGTTATCTTGGAGAGGCTAAGTCTGATCAAGCTACTTCACCATTAAAGGAAGCTAGAACTCAGAGTCTGTAAATACTAGATTTAATAAAGAATTTCCTTATCTTACATAAAGATTGTTCATTTCAATTCATTTTAATGCTGTAAGGACTAGGAATTCTGGCAAATATTTTCTTAGTTTACTAATCCTTTAGTATGACATAGACAATAAATACTTTATAATTTCCAATTATTATGTACATATGTTAAGGTCACTTTATACTTTTTACCCTCATTGTGGTACTCTAAGCTAAATATTCTATTTTATGCGTGTGTGGTGGGGTGCACAGGCGACTGGGGTGATCTGCAATGCCTAAATATCTCTAAAAATTGAATTATCTACTCTACTTTTAAGAAAGTCTACACTATTGGGGGTCTTAAGGCTCCTATGATTCCTATTTTCCCAGATCTCTGAGCATCTTTGACAGTTTCCAAGCATTGTTTATTTGAAATGAGAGAAGGAAAAAGTATTTCTTTTAACACAGCTGCTTCAGAAACCAGTGATGTAATATGGAATTAAAAAGAAAATCTATATTGTATAGAACTTGTGATTCACATTTTGTAGCATTTCTCCAGGGTCTGGTTCAGAGTCTGGAAACAGTTTTTAAGGAGATTTTAAGAATATTGTGTATGTTCAAACTGCAAACAGAATCAGAAATTGGAAAATAGACATTGGAGATACAAGTGAAAAAGAGTTCATTTAGTCATACTGAAAAGCAGTTTTGGGCTTTTAAAAATGGCATCACATCTCAAACTAGAACCTTAAGGAAGCAGATATATGATTGCAATAGAATTCCCACATTGTTGTTTATTTTCACATGCCAGCAGAAGAGGCATGGTTTATGTGAAAGAGGTGAAATAAAATCTTATAATTTTTCCATCATCTCCATCATTTAATACCCATATTAAGGTTTAAAAATATCTCATTATTAAATGCACTCTGATTAGCAGGTATTTATAGATGCCAATGATTTCAACCAAGATGTTCATCAGAATTATGTTGGGTCCTTTTTCAAATATACAGGCCTGAACTCCACTTTAAGGGATGCTGATTCCGTAGAACTCAAGGAGGGATTTGGGCATCTGTTGCATTCTAATGCATTTTCAAATATTTTTAAATTGACTTTACTTTTTTAGAGTGGTTTTAGGTTCACAGAAAAATTGAGGGGATGGTGCAGAGATTTCCCATTTACTCCCTACCCCCACATGCACAGCCTGTTCCCTTGTTAACATATTCCACCAGAATGATACATTTGTTATAATTAATGAACCTACACTGACATATTGTAATCACCCAAAGTCCATAGTTATATTTGGGTTCACTCTTGGTGTTGTACATTCTATGGATTTGAACAAGTGTATAATAGCATGTATCCATCATTTTGTTGTCATAAAGAGTATTTTCACTGCCGTAAAAATCATCTATGTTCCATCTATTCATTCCTATCATCAACACCCCACCCTCCATCTGGCAACCACTGATTTTTTGACTGTCTCCATAGTTTTGCTTGTCCAGAATGTCTATAGTTGGAATCACACATTATGTAGCCTTTTAGTTTGGTTTCTTTCACCTAATAATATGCATTTAAGGCTCTTCTTTGTCTTCTTCATGGCTTAATATCTTATTTATTCTGAACACTGAAAATTATTCCATTGTCTAGATATATTGGTTTATTTATCCACTCACCTTCTGAAGCACATGTTGGTTGATCCCAAGTGTTGGCAATTATGAATAAAGCAGCTAGAAACATCCACGTGTGGACATGGTTTTCAATTTTTTTGGACAAATACCAAGGAGAGAGGTTGGTAGATCACATGCTAAGAATATGTCTGTTTTTTTAAGAAGCTGCCAAACTGTCACCCAAAGTGGATTATACCATTTTACATTCCAACCAGCAACAGATGAGAATTTCTCTTGTTCCACATCTTTGCCAGCATTAATGTGTTGATGTTCTGGATCTTGGCCATTCTAATAGGTGTGTAGTGGGGTCTCATTATTGTTTTAATTTGCAATTCCCTCATGACATATGATGTGGCACATCTTTTCATATGCTTGTTTGCCTTCTCTGTATATTCTTTGGTGAGGTGTCAATTAAGGTCTTTGGTCCATCTTTTAAAAAACTGGGTTGTTTGGCCCACTGTTGAGATTTTAAAGTTCTATGTATATTTTGAGGAACGGTTCTTTATCAGATGTGTATTTTACAAATATTTCCTCCCAGTTGGTGATTTGTTTTCTCATTCTCTTAACTTTGTCTTTGAGGGAGCAGAATTTTTAAATTTCTGTTAAGTTCAGTTTGTCAATTCTCTCTTTCATGGGCTGTGCTTTTAATATTCTATGTCAAAAGTCATTGCCACAGCAAAGGTCATCTAGGCATTCTTCTATGTTGTCCTGCAAGAATTTTATAGTTTTGCATTTTACATTCAGAGCTGTGATCCATTTTGAGCTAATTTTTGTGAAGGGTGGAGGGTCTTGTCTAGACTGGTCTTGTCTGTTTTTTCTTTCTTTCTTTCTTTCTTTCTTTCTTTCTTTCTTTCTTTCTTTCTTTCTTTCTTTCTTTTTGCATGTAGATGTCCAATTGCTTCAGCATCATTTATTGAAAAGATTGCCTTTGCTCCATTGTTTTGCCTTTGCTTCTTTGTCAAAAATCATTTAACTAGATAGATAGATAGATAGATAGATAGATAGATAGATAGATAGTGACCATATCACTATATATTTATATGTGAGCACCAACTGTATTTTTAAAGAGGTATCTCAGGGATTCTATGAACATCCTTTAGGAACTGCAAAGAAAAGTCTGCCAATACGAACCCAATAATAAATAGTTACTCACAAGTAAGAAAACCAAAGAAAGAAGAATGTTCACTGTTTTACTGAAGTCAAATTTGGAATGTTTCAGGGCATAAAATAGATGCAGTGAGGCTATATGCTGGATTTAATGAAATAGAGCAAATCTAAGAGTATAAGTTTTATGGGTTATTCTTGGTGTCATCTTTAAAGAATTACATAAGATGCATTAAAATATTCTTCTAATGACAGATAAAGGACTTAAAAATCCAAACATGCATTTTATTCCCTTTCAGATCCAGTAAATGGGAAGCAGATTTCAACCACATACAGAATTTAATATGCACAGAGCTGCCTTCACTCCCTGGAGGCAAATCTAGTTTCTGGTTGAAATCATGTCACCATTGTAGCTGTTCTTGTTCTGCTTATTGAAAGAGCTCTTGCCATGATGGTAGATTCTAAAATAGACTTCTTAAGAACTGAATCACAGTCAGACAAAAGTCATAGAGGTAGAAAAAAATCCTTGTGAAAAATGAAGATGAACACCAACTCTTGACCTATTTCCCATATATCTTCTTCGTCTGGAGCCTGCATCTCATTTTTAGTTTAAACATTTGTAGGATAGCACTCTTTGTGAAGTTTTTTGAATATAAGAGCCAGCTACATGAGTTGGTGCATTTAGTTGCTGGCTCCGTTGTAGATAGTCAAGTGCAAAGCAAGGAACAAAGAAGGGTAATGTTCTTGGGGGCAGTAATGATGTCCTCATATTCCAAAATTTTAATTTCTGTCGCTCTCATTATAATAGAGTGCCATAGCAAAGTCATCAATGCAAATGATAGTGCCTGACAAAGCTCTTGCCCAATGACATCAAAGACTAATATCTCTTATATTCATTCAGTGCTTGAGAAATGGATGAATTAACTTTTCAGTGTAGTGTATTTGGAAAATTCTCTAAAGCTAAGATTACTGAAAAGATCAGAAACACAAATAATTCCCATAAACTTCATAAGTGTAGAATGATACAGCTTTCAAATATTTTATAATATGGAAAAAATCTTACCTTATGTTTTTTTCTCAGCCTGTATCTTTTCCCCAGCTACCTTACATTTTTCAGTGTTAAGAGTGTCTGGTAAATTTGTTATCAGGGGAAGTAGAGTACTAATACTGGAAGATATTATATAAACTTCTATCAAAATCTGCGTACAACCTTGTGAAGCTGAATTAATGTCTTTAAGGCCATGAGTTTTATTCTAATTGCACAATAATTAATAGTCCTCTGTAGACAACATCTATGACAAAATACAAGATATTATTGTCCTTCATAATCAAAATGACATTAACAATGTTAATATGATATTTGTGAGGCATTTCTAATTTTAAATCAGTACTCATGACATATAGGGAGGCAGAACAAAATATTTTTAACTGCTATCTGTTGTCCACTAAAAGAAGATATTCCTCCTAAATGTTAAACACGGCTAACATTCTCTGTATTGAGCTTATTCTGTTTAAACTGAATTTCAATCACAGTGTTAGAGGGGTTCAGGTCACAAGTTCTAAGGGATTTGATCTCATAGCCCTTAGAATGTTGTTAGATAAGGGAAATGAGGAACACCTTGTTCATTTCTACATTGACCATGCATTATCTGCTTATCATTAATGCTTTCCCTTGACTTACATTCTATGGCAATAATCTGAGTCAGGCATCATCATATGGGATTAGCCAAAAATCCAGATCCAGAGACTTATTTCATTAAGGCTCAGAAGGATGTGACGTAGTATTAAAAATGATTTCATAGCAAGATTTAGCATATTCTATCATCTGATTCATGCTCTGAGGTCAACTGGATGGGTATGTGCTTAAAGTTGGAAAATTTATGAATGGAGTAAAGTGGATAACACTGCCAGCTTCAAGGCATCTGTTTTCTGGAATAAGAACCCATTCTAGACCAGAAAGAATACAATGCTAGATGGAAAAGGGAATCAGAATAAAGTTAGATTGATAGTTCATGTTGTTGCTACAGCTAGTAATGCTGTTATCTACTGAGAACAGGTGCACAGCTTTCTTTCTGTGTGTACTAGCAGTGATGGTGAGTTTCCATCTCTCCAGCTCCAATTGGTGCACTCAGTCTGTCCAGATGCTGAGCCAGTCCTGGCACAATCAGACGGACTCTTTCTAAGCCACTGGGGGACTGGTGGGTAAAGAGGGGAGGATGGCAATGGCAAGTCTTGAATTTGTTCTGGAGCTATCAGCCCGATGCTGGGGCATCCCTGGGGTGACTCTGTGGGCATTGAGCTGAGGCTATTTTCTGAGTCTCCTTGGAGTTTGCCCAAGAGTCAGGATAGCCCAGTGATTATGATTCAGCTCCTGGAATCAGAATTCTAGCTTTAAAGCTCAACTCTTCTTGTTACTGTGTGACCTGAGCAATGTACTCAATGTACTCAACCTCTTCAGCACTAAGTTTCTCTAACTGTGATGCAGATAAGCATAGCTCCTATTCCCTATCTACAGAATTATGGCCATCCTATGCTTTAGGTTCCTTATTTGTAAAATTGTATTAATAGGATTTATCTCTCAGGTCATATGAGTATTAAATGAGCCAGTCTGTGGAAAACCATTAACTATGTATGGCACATGCTAAGTACAACATCAAGGAATATAAAGCAGACAGTGAACATTTGAAATGTTAACTGCATGAACTTCTGTTGTGGGTCCTGATTTCCATGCAGCTCCTGTTGGGGGACTATAGCTCTCAACGCCAGCAAGCTAGGAGTGGTTCTGATAATCATACTCCCATATCCTAGTCCTTCCTAGGGGCTCAACTCTGCCTCAGCCACTACCTGGAGACCTCAGAGCCACAGTACTTACACAGTCTTTGAGGCTGTCTGTTATCTCAAAATTCTGCTACTGTGTCCTACTCTCTCCTCCCAATCCCCTTATATGTTGACAGCTGTGTCAATGTTAAGTGTACTATACCAGTTTGAACTTTGCAATTTGGATGGTGCTGACCTCCCTGGCCAAGGACACACAGATATATCCTCTCCTGATCCAACCTAAACCAGCCCTGCATCTTCCTCTACCATCCTTCTGCTTCCATCCCAGTATATCCTGCAGTCATGTTCCCTTGGAACAGTACAATTATATCCATCAAAATAAGGCAATATACCATCTTGACCATTTTTCAACATACAGTTCAGTGGCATTATATGCATTCACATTGTTGCATAAGCAACATCACCGCCCAACGCCAGACTCTTTTCATTTCGCAAAACTGAAACTCCTTGCTCCTCCCCTTCCCCCAGCCCCTGGTAATGACTGTTCTACTTTCTGTCTATGAATTTGATTACCCTAGATCTCCATATAAATGGAGTCATACAGCATTTTTCCTTATGTGACTGGCTCATTTCTCTTAGCATAATGTCTCCAAGGCTCATCCCTGCTATAGCATGTGTTAGGATTTCTCCTAACTCTCCTTTTTTAAGGCTGAATAATATTCCATTGTATGTATGTGCTGCATTTTGTTTATCCATTCTTCTGTTGATGGACACTTGGGTTGCCTTCACCTCTTGACTATTGTGAATAATGCTTTTATGGGCATGGGTGTACATATATTTCTTCAAGACCCTGCTTTTAATTCTTTTGGGTATATATCCAGAAGTAGGCTTGCTGAATCTTATGGTAATTCTGCTTTTAATTTTTTGGAAAACTGCCATACTGTATTTGAGGGAAAACTTTTTTCATAAAAGTTATTTTTGTGTTATTTTATTCCATTTTTCACTTTGATAATGAGTTATATAATTGCATATTGCGTTTCTACCATCCAGATTCCAGCTTAGATGCCAATACTTGAGCTCCACCTTAATTTTAATTTTAATTTTTGTGTCACTTCATGATGGAAGACTTTTGGTTGTAAAAACCTAAATATGCTGAAGGAAATATTAAAATGCTGCATCAAGAAGAGAGGAGCCACTAGGACATCTGGAAATCATTAGCATCAATCAAGAAATTGTTGCCTTACAAATATTGCTATGAGTATTCCTTGTTAGTTATAAAAACTAGCTATCTGGGAGAAGGAATGAAAAGGTAGTTTTGCTGAGTAAAGAGTAATTAGCTTAGACCCCAAGGAGAGCAGATGTTAGCTTTCATTTCTTAAATACCAGACTGGAAAGTTTTGTATTGTGCTATCAAATTTTGATATTCCAGACAAGGCACTGCCAACTTTGTTCTCAAGAGTAATTCCAAGTGGAAGCTCTACCACCTGGGGTCTCATGGTGACACATAGCCTAAATGGGAAGTATGTAGTAATGAGAAGGAGCAGAAACAGAAAGTCCATAGAGAGGAAGTATTTATGAATTCTTGGGGAAAATACCAAATGTCCATCAGGGATGAAGCCAATTGCTAATGAAAACCCACCATTTTATTTTTTCCAAGCAGAAATTGATCTGAAATTTCATCATAGTGTTGAAGTAAGGTATGGCCTATGAAAGAAAGATTGGTTGGTTCCATCCTCATTAGCGGTTTCCTATAACTACAGGGGAATTTTAGGTTCGTATTAATATTTGTTAACTCCTTGTATATTTTATTCTGCAGAAAAGAAGAAAGTAGAGGATGAAACATTTTTCAGTTTCTGGTGAATATTTATTTTAAAAATCTCAACTTCTAACTTCCAAAACAACCTAATGACTTTTCGAATGACTTTGTAACACTTTGCCCTTAGACGAAGACCTTTAGAATTGATTTCTCATAGGAGAAAAATGACCAAATGGAAAATGTTTCTGTTAAAATCACTTGTGATACAATAAACCATTAGCTTGTTTTGTTTTTGGATAGGGGAAGACATTAGTGAATAAATTTTGGTTGCAATGTGGGCCTACATTCAGTTTTTAGTGGCTCACCAGATCTATAATACCATTACTTACAACATTGATGCAGAATCTCAAAACTCAGCCCTGAGATCTTACACAGTCCCACCATCTCTCCTCCTGGCAGTGTCTTTTCTGCAGAGAAGATCTACAGGACATTAGTGGTCACAGAGAGAGATTTCACAAAGGATTTTTATTTGACATTTTAATGCTCAGAGATGCAAACAGAATATCTAATAGGCCAAGTACTAAGGGTATTGGCAAAGAGTGTTTTGTAATATGCATATTTGTACATATACCGGTTAAATTCAGCTAAATTACCAGAAGAAAGGTGTACTGGTTTCTGTTGTGTAATTAATGCTAATTCTCACTAAGCTTCAAAGAGAAAACATTTACAGTGTTTTACTTGCCATTATCAAATAGTTAGAATTGAAGAACGAATGATTAAAAGATATATATATATATATTTTTTTTGCCGTTTTCCATCTTAAAAATTGGAAATTTAATCCTTAGGTTTATTTTACGTCTTTGGTGCTTCCTTCACATTATACTTCATACTGGGAGTCTGGGTGGAACTGACCTTTTTATAACTGCTGAGCAGATGGGAGGGAGGGCTTCAGTGATGGCTTATGCAACCTCACCTAGCCACTGCTTAGGTGAACCTCACAGGCCACTTGGTCTTCTAGGCTGGTTATTGATTGACCAGACACTTAAAATTATCTATTGTGAGCCTGCTCTGTACTAAACGCTCTGCTAGATGAACATAAGAGAAACAGAGAAATCACACCTGCCTTCAGGGAGCTGGGGTAAACAGATATTAAGCAAATAACTAGAGCACTTAAATCATATCCTTAGCTAAGTGCTTTGGGGGGAGAGTTTGGGGTGCTAAGAAAGTCAAAAGCAGGGCGGTGTCCAGTGTAGAGAATGCACTGGAGAGTGAACACCAGTTGGGAAGCCCAGAAGAGAAGGCCAATGTGTTGTGTTAAGGGTTTTGGAATATAACTCTTCTCGAGCTATTTGCATATTTAAGGTGAGTCTCTTGAGTGGAATGACAGAGTGCTGGGAGGTACTCTAGGAAAGGCAGTCTTCTCTGTGAGCTTGCCCACAGCTCTCTACCCTACCCGCCTCCAGCCACCTGAGAAGCATTGCCTCCTCCCTTCTAAAGGTCACCAAAGTCTGCTCTGGACCTAGGTGTTTTTTTGTTTTGTTTTGTTTTGTTTTTTTTTTTACCACTTGTGTATCCTTTACATAGTTGAATACTTAAGGTCTATTTTCAGTTGTTACTGGCAAAGCAGTTGTAGCCAGCCCTGTAGAATCTCACAGAATCAGATTTCTTTTTTTAACGAGGCTTCTTTTTTATTGTGGTAAAATAATACATAATATAGAATTGACCATATTAACCATTTTAAGTGCACAGCTAGCTCAGTAGTGTACGGACATGCACATTGGTTTTTTTGTTTCTTTGTTTAGTACATGCACATTGTTGACAACCAGTCTCCAGAATGCTTTCCATCTGGTGGAAAACTGAAATCTGTACCCATAAAACAAGAACTTCCGGTTCCCCTCCTCCCACCCCTGGCAACCTTCATTCTACTTTCTGTCTCTATGGATTTCAATCCTGGAGGTTCCTTGTGGAAGTGGAATCATAAAGTATTTGTCCTTTCCTGACTGACCATTTCACTTAGTTCGAGTACTTAGCTACATGTTGCAGCATGTATTGGAAATTCACTCCTTTTAATTTTTTAAAAAAGACTTTATTTATTTATTCATGAGAGACACAGAGAGAGAGAGGCAGAGAGGGAAGTAGGCTCCATGCATGGAGCTCGATGTGGGACTCGATCTCAGGACCCTGGGATCATGTTCTGAGCCAAAGGCAGATGCTCAACTGCTGAGCACCCAGGCATTCCAGAAATTCACTCCTTTTGAAGGCTGAATAGTATTCCATTGTTGGTGTACAGACCCTATTTTGTTTATCCGTTCATCTGTCTATGGGCTTGTGGGTTGCTTCCACCTCTTAGCTATTGTGAATAAAGCTGCTCTGAAGGTAGGTAGACTGGCCTTTGTTTTTAAACAATAATATACTGGAATGATTTTTCACCTGTACATATCAATTGATAAGATAGAAATAACTGCAGATTGAAAAGATTCAGGAAACATGAGTGTGAGATACAATAGTATCTTGTATTTGTGTAGCTTTGGGCAAGATGTGTCCATCTTTGGGTCTCTGTTTCCTCACCTATGAAGGCACAGATTGTCCTCAATCTCCAAGGCCTGCAAGTGATCCTCACCGCCACTGGGAAGGTATTGTGGGCTTGAAGCAAATTAAGGGTTGGATTTACATGGTTGCCATATAATATCTTTATTAATTGGGCTGACCTCGATCTTTAAATGGCCTTGTGCACATGTGGGGTTTTTCCTTAGTCTTCTCATCCTGGAAGAGAAGGGGAAATTAAGGTTGGGAGCTTTCCAAAGGAATTTAGAAGTGAAAAAATAGGAGGCTTTTTTCTATGTGGAAACCTATGAAAAGAATGCTAAGTGCTCTCCTTAGCTTCCCCTTGTGAAGTGACACATGCTTAAGAGGGTCTGTCTAATAGTAAAGCAATTTTCATTGGAATATAAGTGGAATCCTTTGTCTCTGTCAAATGCAATTTAGGGAAATGGCTACAAAAAGACCGCATTTCGAGCATATAACAGTCCTAGGTGCAGACCCAGCTAGCATCTTCCTCACTTCAGAATTGTGTGAAATAATGCCTGAACATTTGAATGATTGTATAAACCTAAATCTAACCTCCCTCCTGACCCAGAATATTGGCTCTCCATCCCGTTTCACATGTTGTGAGTGAAATGCAGAGAGAACCATCTTTCCACATGTCCCCAGAAATTCCTATTTTCCCTCACCATTTTTTGCCTTTTTAAAAAAGACTTTATCCCTTAAAGACAGACTATATGCTCATTTACTAAGAATCTAGCATGACAGTTTCCTGTCAAAAGCACTCTGTAAATACACATAGAGAGGGGCTATTGTTCAAAATAAAATATTCCAGTGGTTATAGTCTTCTGCAGAGACACGAAATATCAAGGAAGCCAGGGTTATTCGGTTTGTATGTTAACTCTCAGTTTATAAAAGGTTTTGGCTTCCCAGATTAGATGAGGGACACCCAGTGAGAATATCAGATAAATAATGAGTTATTTTTTAGTGTAAGAGTGTCCCAAAGAGTCCATAGAACATAGTTACACTAAAAAATGTTATTTACCTGAAATTCAAATTTAATTGGACATCCTGTTTTTATTTACTTATTTATTTTTAATTTATTTTAAAGATTTGATTTATTTATTCATCACACACACACACACACACACACACACAGAGGCACAGACACAGGCAGAGGGAGAAGCAGGCTCCATTCCATGCAGGGACTCGATCCTGGGGCTCCAGGACCACACCCTGGGCTGAAGGCAGTGCTAAACCACTGAACCCCACCCTGGGCTGCCCAAGACATCCTGTTTTTACTTGCTAAATCTGGCAATCCTAAGTAGGCTGTATAAAAGTACATGGTAGGATTGTTCCATTTTTAAAACATCAGAACTCTTAAGAGAAGAGGATTTATTATCTAAGAGACTTTTGCAAACATGTACGGCCATCTAAACTATGCTTTACTGATTGAAACACAAAACCGTAGCAGGCCATGACTTCTGGATCAATTTAAATATAAAAGCTCTTTTTTCCTCCCAAATAACTGAGAATTACAGTGCAATGGATAAAAATAAATATGCCCCAGCACTAAAAAAAAACATCCAGACTAAGTGCAACAAAAATCAGGTAACAGACTTGAAAAAATTGGTCTAGATTCTATTTCCTCTTACTTTTATGGAAAATCTACACTTGTGGAGTAACTCTGAGCACAACTCCTGAAGATAGATGTTTCTGTTCTATTAGCCCAGAGTTGCATAATGAACTAGAAAGACGATAGAGTGATTTTTAAATGGGAAAGATGGTTTTATTAGATGTAGAAGTTTGTGGTAAATGGAACAGTTGAGGGACTAATAGAATTTTTACAAACCAATGATTTAAAGACTTTCAAAACCACCCAAAAAGATATTTGTGCTGTTACAGAAATAGCTCATAATGCTTGATTTGGTCCATACCCCAAGTCCCAACATCCCCCTCTACCTATTTGCAAGTCAACTCTAAAAAATTTGAGTCATACCAGCCAGTGATGGGCTCCCAGCCACAGGACTGTCCATTAGTAATTGGTGATGAGCCAGGACTATACCAGGCAATGTGGGATTTCTTGGCCAAAGAATACAATTAAACAAAAAAAGGGACACATTCCACTGCACAGGGCTACATTACTGGAAAATGTGGTCTCCGTCCCTCCCAGAGAAGGAAGGGCCCTGTCCCTTCTGAGTGCCAACTTTATCGGTGGTGTAACATTGATGGGAACAAAGTCTTGATCTTTAAATGTTTATTGATCAGCTCTTTCCAAGAGAAGAGCTCGCACCTATTTCAAGCAGAAAAAGATTCTGGTTCATTTTCCTCATCTCATAAATGAAATGATAGGCTGAAGGAGGCTGAGCCCGTAACATATATTTTGCTAGGTAGCCATCCTCATCTGATATAACTAAAGCTAATTCCTCAGCCTAAATTGGCCTCTCACTTAGAAATAAGATCATGAATGAATAAGATAATGAATCTCTCGAGAGTTCTGGAAAGAGTTTATGTCTTCCTCTCTGGAAGGGTGAGCAAGAGGAGCGACCTGCCGTGATTGCTTTCAAAAATCTTGGAGTGGGGACCGGGCTCCCTCAGGTTCCCTTTCCTTGGGCCTAGGAGTCACATGCCTTCTCATCACCCCTGACTTCCCCTCCACCATAAGCCCCCCACTCACCAAGTCCTACAGGCTTTCAGTTCTCCCTCCCAAGATACTTTTAGACACAACCCTGCCTCTTCACCTTGCCTTTGCCTTAGACTTGTGCCCTTGTCATTCCTCACATGACCTTCCCCAGCTGCCTCTTCCATGGTCTTCTTCCCACTGGCTGCTCCTACTCATATGTTTACTCTGTAGTTATTAAGGATTATATTTCTAAACTGTACACTGGGTCATTAGACCTACTTCATTCATGATGAATTCAAATTCCTCAGCAGGATTATAGAAGCTTTCTTACCATTGTAGTTATACTTTCTGCCACTACCCTCCTCCCTGAATGCTGTGCTCTGGGTATCCTAAACTCATTCTCCAGATTTCTGGTGTTCTTTCATGCACATACCTCCCCACTCTCTGGCTTCCCTGATGAATCCATTCTTCAAAACCAAGGCCAAAGGCCTAAGTCCCTACAGGGCGCAGTCACAACTCTAAGTGCTAGCCTGTACCTCTCTCGTGGTTCTTGGATAGTTAAAAAAATATATGTATACCACACTATACATCACAAGCCTTCAGAAAATGCTTGCCACGATCAAGAAATAATCCCTGATTATTTCTTACATTTTATCTCTTAAATGTTGGCTTTGCAGAGAGAAACCTAAAGAAGAGTCTTTTTATGTATATGCCTATTTAATTCTCTGCCTTCTCCCCTTCTTCCCAAGCCCATCTCTCCCCCGGGGCCCTCTCTCACCTCCAGAATAAACATCAGCAAGTACGTCCTGCAGATTCTTCCAGGAGTGTCCTTGCATTTTGGCTCCTGTCTGCCCCCAGCTGTGCTCCAACCCAGTTTCCCTATCACCAGCTTGTGCCATCTGAGGTCTGGAATCAGAGTTGGGCAGAGGGATGTGTCTGTTGGTGAACTAGGGAAATAGGTAGTTTATAGCCGAGAGTGAGGGAAGCCAAAGAGATGGGTGGTTGCTACTGTGTTTTGGAAGTGTGGAGATTCAGGTAACAGTCGTGCGGGAGCTATTAGTGATGTCAGTTGGGCTGGATACCTTTGGGGTGACCCACTATGCTGCCTCCGTCTCAGTCATCCTCATAAATTTTATCTTTGCTTTATGATGGTTGCACCTTCAGCTAGGTCAGGTCCAGAGCCCTCTACTCTTGTGAAATGAAAATAAGACCTTAAGTCACCTTTCTGCAAATTCTGCAAATTGTCTTCAAGCACAGCCAACTGGACAAGGATACAACTCGCCTTTTGGCATCGGGCTACCTGTTCCCTGCAGTTGAGCCAGAGTGTAAGAGATGGTCCCTGCAGAGCTCTCTCTGAGGTGGAGGAAGGAAAGGAGCCCAACGCAACATTATAAGCTTTTCCAGGGAACCGAGCTTCACTGTGTGTTGCATGCGGCATTTTTGATGCTACACAGATTGTCTCAGGCTAGAGATGGAGCTTTGGAACACCAACAAGGAGACTCAGTTTGCCTGTGCAGCAGGTGGCCAGCAGCGCTTCCGGGCCTGGTACGGAGTTGAGCTGCCGCAACGGCCACCTTGCCCAGCTCAGGGCCACCAAGGGCAGGTCTGAGAGGACGGGGTTGAGGGAGAAAGGGCACGCTGCTGGAACCCACCAGGTGTCCTCCCCCACCCCCCCACCCCTGGTCAAACTGGTAACTCCTGAAAACCAACACAAGGGTGAGTCCTTGCCGGTGGTCACAGGGCTGTGTGCTTTTGTGCAGGGCCAACCGTCCTGTGGAGTCTGGAAGCGGGGCCTATAGCTCCAGCTATTCCCCAAGCCTGGGGGTTTTGCTTTTCAAGTTTAAGGGGGGAGTGGATTTCATGAATGGAGGGTAGGCTCTCTGGCTTGCAGCAAGTTCATTCACAATTTTTATTACAAAATTCCAGTGGGTATGACCCTGCATGGTGCTTCCGAAATGTACTAAAACAGTGGCTTCCAGAGTAGACGTCAAGGAACCCACAGGCCTTCAGAAGCTGCAAGGCCCACAATGCAGTGTGAATGTGTGTGTGTGTGTATGTTCATGCATGTGTGTGCAGGTGTGTGTTCACGTTTGTATGTGTGAATATGTGTGTGTGTGTCTATGTGCATGTACAGCTATGTGTCCAGGTGGGTTTGTGCACGTGTATACAAGTATGTGCATATGTGAGTGTCAGCGTGGAGGTGTGCACATGTACAGGTATGTGCAATGAGTGCATGCCCACATGTGCGTACAGGTGTGGTGAGCACCCTGCAGTGGGGGGCACCAGAAGGGAAGGAACGTGAGCAGGTGCCACTCACCGTGTTTATCGGAGCTGTTACGTTGGATTATTTTCCATATCTACTTGAAAACTGCAATTTTATTTGAATCAACAGCTCTGTTGCTTAAAGGAAGAACAAAATGAGAAGGAAGAGAAATGAAGGAAGGAAAGGAGGAAGGGAGGGTGAGAAGGCATGAGGGGAGGCAGGGAGGAGAAATGGAAAAGAGAAGAGAAAAAAAGGAAAAGGGAAGGGAGACCAATTTTAAAAGGAAAAGAAAGTTTTCTCTCACTCTCTCCTTTCAGATCAATTGCCTCGGGGCAAATGATCAATTGATCATTTCCGCCTCGGGGTCGGGCGCGGATGATACCTCTTTGGGTTGGGGGTGATGAAGAGTCCTCATCCTGGAGGCCTTGAGTGGGTTCAGGCCCAGACTAGAGCTGGGGATTATGGAGGCTTTGTCGCCAGCTGCACAGTACCGAGTTCTTCACTGGGGGAGGAATCTCTTCCCAGTGGAGCTTCTGGGCTTTCCCCCCGGACCTGTGGAGGCTCTGGGCTGTCTCAGAGGAGCAGTGATGGGGTCATGGAGCACCATGCAGTCCATCACGGGGCCCTCCCTGCACCTGCCTCAGGGCCTTGAGCCTCTGCAGGACCCAGGGCCACCTCACTCCTGAAGAGGCTAAAAAGGGGGTATCATTGGACAATCTGGGGGCTCACAAATATAGCCCATTTGCAAAAAAAGCAGATCAACATATTTGGCAACATGGAGTTTGTGAAGACTTGATCATACAAAACACAAATGTTGAGGCTCTGGGAGATGTGAGATCAGGGGAGAGAGTGACAGTGATTGCCAAGATTTGCGTAAGTGGAAGTGTGATCAAAACGAAATGTAGGGTTTTCCTCCAGCAAGCCTGGGCTGATGGGTGCTTCTGGAGTCAGCTCTGTTCCAAGGGAGATTTACAGGACAGTCACGGCCATCCAACCGTGGGCATTCTCGCTGTCCAGTGCAGCTTCCTTGGTATGAGCGGCCAGGGTACTCAGGAATTGAGGATGCAGTTATATGATGCCCTGACCACTTTCTATTTAACAAGACTCCTTTCCCACTGGGACTCACCCAAGCAGACAAGCTCCTCTAAGACCCAGATTGGCTTAGGGGAGAGCAGATTTAGTCCGCAAACTGCCTGATATACTTTGCAGCCAAAAATGTCAGTTCCAGTCTTGTAAAGTAATGTGCATTGATTGTGCTAATTATGATATGGACTCATTCAAAGCAGAAAGACGCTGGCTGTTCTCCCGATTTTCTTTTTTTTTTTATAGTCAATAATATTTTATTAACATATTTATATGGTGACAGATGATAACTAGTCTTGCGGTAATCATTTTGCAATGTATACAAATGTTGAGTCACTATGTTGTACACCTGAAACTAATATATTACATTGTTCTCCCGATTTTCACCTGAAGCTCGATTGTTTCTTACTTTTCCTTGTTACTCCTCCGTGGATGTGAGGATTCGTTGTTTTATTTTTACTCCCTGAGGATTTATAGCATGACCACCATCTTGGCCTGTACTCCCCCAAACCTAGACCTCAAAATGAACTCAAGGTAAGATATCTCTCGATCCTGTTCTCATTGCTTTTCCAGTCCCATTCAAATGCATAAGGGGATCTCAAACCTTCATTGTAAATCTTTATACTAGGCCTATATGACTTCTGGCTGAAAAAGGAAATAATCCACCAAATAATTAATGCCTAGGCTGGAGCAGACTCACAATACCTCCTGACTCCAGAGCTCTGAGCTTGCTGGCCTAAAAGGTATGTGGTGGTTGGGATGACTAGGACTTGATGTTCTGGGTGTTCGTCTTCCAGACAGCAAATGCTATCTTGTCCCTTCTAAATAAGCCACAACTGTTTCTCCTTCTATTTTTATGTATCCCACAGGGGATCAGAGAGGGGCAAGTGTGCCATGCTTCTTAATAGTTTTAGGCAGCAGGGGCCAGCAACTCTGAACACAGCCCTCTGGGTGTACATCAGGCCCGAAGAGAAAGCAGAGCACAGCCTTAGGTCTGATGGGGCTGTCTCTGTGGAACTCACTTGTTGTCTGTTACAGATCTAAAGTGCTTTCCCCTTTCTTCGCTTCACTGTTGCCATCCGTGTGTTAAAGTCTGGGGGCAAATGGGACTCAGGGAGGTTGACACACACGAGTGAATCACAGGCATATATGCAGGACAAGATCAAGCCTGGGTCTCCTGACTCCAGACCCAGCACCGTTTACCACTACAGGAGCTCATCTGCCATCAAGTGGGAAAGTACGTGAGACCTCCTTGCTTCAACTCAGTAAGCACTTGCCAAATGAAGACCCAGTGCTGATTCCATGCTGGGGCGTGGGGCGTGAGGAGCTGTACATCAGAGAGACCGCAAGCCTTGCCCCTAGGAGTCCCCAGGTGCAAGGGGACAGGCCACCAAAAGGGCTGTTAGGTCAGGTGACAGGTGCTACTCCTGAGTGTTGTGAGGGGTGGTGTGGCCTAAGACCATGAAGATTGGCGATTAGTGGGGAAGCAAGCCTCCTAGTAGACAGGAGGGCTCAGGACACAGTGCAGAGACCTTGGGGTTTGGGAGACCTCCACAAAGCTTCTCATGGCTCAAGGTAGAGAATCCAGGGTGGGAATGGTGGTTTTTTTTTTTTTTTTTTTTTTTTTTTTTGGGAATGGTGTTTTAAGAGGTGACTTGTATCCGTCACCTAGATTCTTCTAGGCCACGCTGATAACAGAGTTCAGATTTTTATCCTACCGCCAGAAGGGAGCCATGAAGACTTAAGCAGGAGATGATTTGATGAGGATGGAGCTTTGGAGAGATCCCTTGGGCTCCAAGGAAGAAATCTGTGCCTCCTGTTGGCTCACAGACCCCTGGAGCCTCGAGGGGTTATTGCAGGTATAGGCATTTAAGAAGCACTAGCTGTATGTACATGTAATCTGGAATCAACCAAAAGAAATAAAGGACCTGTGACTGGCATGAGAAAAGGTTCCTGAAAAAAAATTTTTTATAGTTAAGATCTCAGTTGTTAAAAAAAAAAAAAAGTTAAATATTTTATGTGTGTCCCTCCTTGCATTGTGTACTCCTGGAGGTTGCTCCCTGAAGACCCAGAACAACATCAAAATGCAATAAATATTTCATGTTTTATATCAAGATGCCAGTGCCTGAAAACTGCTCTCCACCCTTACCTATCTCAGGCTGGGAGCTCATCGGAGAGTGTCAAGGGCACGTCTTCTCACCTTCCCACCAGAGCCCTGAACACTGAGAGGCCAAGGTATTCTGGGTCACGTGAAGCACAGGCGAGCTTAAACATGGGAGCCAAGTTTTCACTTCTCCCCATGTATGGCTTCACACCTATGTACCGTCTTGGAATTCATGAGATCATGAGATCCTGACTTCTTACTGAAGATAGTGAAGCCCAGAATCAGGAGAGTAAAGGGTATTAACAATAAATATAGAGAGGCTTTCTTTACTCTTTATTCTTTACTTTATTACTGGATTGCTTTCTGAAAGAGGACGGAAGGATTGTGGATTGGAATACATGGAAATCACTCGAAGGAGCCATCATTCAAATGTAATCACGAAATATTCATTGAGCCAATTGTTTTGCAACTATATGTCTTTCCCCCTCCATGCAGCCCTTCTCAACTTGCTGAGATAGAAAATATATATTATATATACACATATATATGTCACACACAAATACATATGCACATCTATCTTCCTTCCTTTCTTCCTTCCTCTCTTTCTTTCTCTCCCTTTTGTCTTTTTCAAAAAAAAATTTTTAAAGATTTTTTTTTATTTATTTGACAGAGAGAGAGAGAGCATGCAAGCAGGGAGAGTGGCAGGCAGAGGGAGAGGGAGAAGCAGGCTCCCCACTGAGCAAGGAGTCCCATGCAAGGGGCTCTCTCCCAAGACCCCAGGATCATGACCTGAGCCAAAGGCAGATGCTTAACCAACTGACCCACCCCAGGCATCCCGTTTTCTTTCTTTCTTTCTTTCTTTCTTTCTTTCTTTCTTTCTTTCTTTCTTTCTTTCTTTCTTTCTTTCTTCCTTCCTTCCTTCCTTCCTTCCTTCCTTCCTTCCTTCCTTCCTTCCTTCCTTCCTTCTTTCTTTCTTTCTTCTTTCTTCTCTCTCTTTTCCTTTTGCCAGTCTGCCATCTCACTCCCCCCTTTTCTATCTATTCTATCTATCATCTGTCTATCTAACATTGGATAGGAAAAAGCTTTGATAATCAAAATCCCCAATTTCCTAAAGCATTCTGGAATTGCACTATGATGTCTTAAGGAGCATCTGATAGCATGCAAATTCCTATGGGTTTTATCTGCTTATAAAAACGGAATCTGTCCAAAAGCGCGGTACCTATGCTTTTATTTATATTCATCAAAAAGATCGCCTTGGTTCTTACTTTGTCCTGATAATGTACTAATTGTACTTTCTCTTTTTATGTATTTGGCAAACAAATTAAACAATGATACTTTATTTCTTAGACTAAATTGTACTTACATATACAAAAGTTAAAGGTACTACAAAATCCTGGGATTGATTTTTCTTAGTAGGGGCCTAAATAGCTAAGGAATTTTTTTAAAATTTAAAAAACAAATTAGATTTCTCTAAGATAATATGAAAATTGATTTAAAATCTAAGAGCTTATTTTGTAATCATTATAGATCTAGGTGCTTCTATCCCAAAGTGTTCATTACATGTCAATAAAATAAAAATAAAATAATTGTAAATAGCAAGAATATCAGTATCCATTGACAGCTAGGACTCCAAATTATCGATGATATTGCAAAGCAGTCACAAAGCCAAGGTTCTCTAAGTGTTGGCTAACCCAACATGAACTCAATTCTCTGTGATTTCCCCTATGCACAAATTTGAGAAGCATCTCTGGATCCCAAGGTGGGATTTCTGTAACTCCAAGGTGGGAGGCCTGGAACCACCACAATGTGTATCTTTCAAGGCAATCAAAGGAGAGAGGAGGAGAAGCCAAATGATTCAACATAAATATCAGTATGTTTATGCTCCTTCTGTAGCTCTCTGACCCTTCAGAGTGCACACAACTCAATCCCTGCCTATCTGCGTGGCTGTCACAGAACACGGGGGCACATTCTCAGGGCACAAGCTGTTGCTGATCTGCCTCCAACGTGTCTAATCACTTTCATTGGGGACTAGCTTTCATTTTTCACCAAGAACTTAATGTTGAATTTCTGTTTTTCAGTAAGGCCTTCTCAATTTTTATTTTCAGTGTTCTGCTGACTTTATTTTTTTATGTTTTCTTTTTTTAATAATAAATTTATTTTTTATTGGTGTTCAATTTGCCAACATACAGAATAACACCCAGTGCTCATCCCGTCAAGTGCCCCCCTCAGTGCCCGTCACCCATTCACCCCCACCCCCCGCCCTCCTCCCCTTCCACCACCCCTAGTTCGTTTCCCAGAGTTAGGAGTCTTCATGTTCTGTCTCCCTTTCTGATATTTCCCACACACTTCTTCTCCCTTCCCTTATAGTCCCTTTCAGTATTATTTATATTCCCCAAATGAATGAGATCATATAATGTTTGTCCTTCTCCGATTGACTCATTTCACTCAGCATAATACCCTCCAGTTCCATCCACGTTGAAGCAAATGGCGGGTATTTGTCATTTCTAATGGCTGAGTAATATTCCATTGTATACCACCTCACACCAGTGAGAATGGGGAAAATTAACAAGGCAGGAAACCACAAATGTTGGAGAGGAAGCGGAGAAAAGGGAACCCTCTTGCACTGTTGGTGGGAATGTGAAATGGTGCAGCCACTCTGGAAAACTGTGTGGAGGTTACTCTGCTGACTTTATAAGACATATTTTTAACCTTACGTGATACTGGTAAGTGGCAACAATATTATCCCATCCATGTTGTCCAGGCAATTGTCACTACCCGAAAATAAATAAGAGGGAAGTTTGCACAGCAGTAACAACGTATCAACAAAAGTAATTGCAATTTATCCTGGCCACAAATCAATCCGTTATTAGCATAGGAGGAAGAATTGGGCATCATCACCCTTGATATCGAGAGGCAAATAAAGAGCTGGCGTGTTAAAAAGTATAATATTTACAATAGAAATTCTCTTAATAGTCCTGAACATGAACAATTTCAGAGTACATTTGGGAAAACATCTCAAGGATATCAGTGTTTCTTTTATAATTGTTTTGCAACTAAATAGAGTTTTATTAATTAAAGAAGGATTAACCTGAGCAAATGTCTATAGCTGTGAAAAACTCTAACTTTTCAAAATCCTTTTTAATCGTTAAAGACATTAGAAATAGAGGGCACATTTTTCCGTTAATGGCAAATTTTTAAAGGTTCAGGTCCCAGCGATGCAAGAATTCAGGGTGGAGATGTGGCCATATCGAATGTTCGTTAGATTGCCAGGGTCTTATCTGGCTGCGTGAGTCCTCAGACATAGGGGCTGGAAGCAGAAGGACTTGTTCAGGAGCAATGCCATCTTGCTATAGGGGACAATAACATCTCGCTTTTGTGGGGCAGAGGAAATGTGAGAACACTTCATATCAGCACTTAACCATAAAAAATGCTCTAAGCTGCTTTACACTGTTCTAGAGTCTCCTTGGAGACTCTGTGCCCACTCCTTCCCCCTTTCCCTTTAGACACCTTGAGGTTTGGATGTTTATAAGCCTTGGTATGACCTCTAATACACACACAAATTGTAAAACAGAATTAACCTTCCTGCTAGTTCTTAAGGGCATAGGAGTTTCAGAGTCTATTTGGGTAAATGACTTTTTTTCACCAAGGTCAACTTCATGCATATCTTCTGAGTACATAGTGCTTTCCTGCCTCCTTGATACTCAAATGTAGTCTGTAGACCAGCAGCATTAGCATCACGCTCATTAGAAATGCAGAACCTTGGGCCTTCTCTCAGTCACAATGGACCAGAATCTTCTTTTAAATGAGATCCCTATCACATGCATCTGAAAGTTTGAGAAGCACTAGTCTTCTTGCCCTCCTAAGATGGTGTACAATTGTCTGTCTTGGTATTCTTTGGTAACCTCACAGAAATGCAAATTAATTTCCAATCATAGACCAAGCCTTCCCTGGTTTCATTCCACTACTAGGAAAGCGCATAGAACTCTTTCCCTAGCTACATATACCTAAATCCTAATTATTTCTAATCCTACTGAAGGCATATCATGAGATCAAGGGAACACAGTTTTAGCGACTAGTAATTTCAACATAAATTAAATTTGTAATTGTATTTCTCAAATGTCATGACACATACGCTTTTTTAAAATCCCCTTTATCTCTTACATCTACTTTCTTTATATACCATAGACCTCTCCCTCCCACTTCCTGGAAACTGCTTCTTCTCCCACCGTCCTAGACTGTCTATTTCTTCCTTTTCTAGCCCCACACCCCCTCCCTTTCCTCAGTTTTGCATCTAGAAAGACAAAGAAACTAGTTGTCCATGATGGAAATCTCCAAAGGGAGGAGAAAGAAGTGAAGGAACCAAGGCGGTGTGCAGAGAAAGTCTGGGAACACCTGTCTGTTCATAACCTTCTCTGTGTCCCACATGCCCCTTTGTGTCTGTATTTCTCTTTATTAGACAGTTAGGAGTGGAGACAGCTAGTACTCATCAGTTTTCAGTTCTTCCTTTCTTCTTCGACACTCAGCTAGAAGACAGTTCCCAGCCTCTTTGATTCTAGAGGGGAACACGTGATTAGTTGTCACCAGTGAAATGTGAACCCAAGTGGGGGATGCACCTTCTCTGTTTTCTTTTATTAGCTGGCTGAATGTAGAGGATGAAGTGGAAGGCCGCCAAGTTCTAGAGCAATGGGTCTTAACTAAGGGTGAGGTGGGAGGAGGGAAGAAGGGGAGGAGGGGAGGAGGCAGTTTTGGCTTTCAGGTGAACTTTGACAATATCTGGAGACATTTCGGGTTGTCATAACTAAGAGAAGCTATTGGCATCTAGTGGGTCAAAGCCAAGGATTCTGCTAAATATGCTGTAATGCCTGGGATAGCCCCCTGGGACAAACAGAGATCCAGTCCAAAATGTCACTAGTGCTAAGTTTGAGAAACTCTATCATAACGGATGGTGGAGCCACTAGATGGAAGGAGCCTGGATCTTCCCACAGAGCACTCCCAAACCCAACTGCTGATATATATGAAACTGTGAAAAGAGCAACAAATACTGTGTGTGTGTGTATGTGTGTGTGTGTGTGTGTGTGTCTGTGTGAAGAAAGACACTGAGACTTGAGAGCTGTTTGTTTCAACGGGTAGCTTATCCTGCCTGGCAATACAGAGTTCTACTCAGAACTGAGGTCTCTCAGTGATTTGGTGGTCTGCTGTGTAGACCCACCTATGCAAGCTTTATTGGAACGATCCATTTTATTCAGAGACTTTGAAATAAGCTTCAGCATTGTTATGAGAATAGTGTCTTCAATTAGAGGCAGTAAACATTTGTCATAGCCTCGTGCATTTCTGTTGCTGTGCATCAGAGCCGACTCTGGGGCAGAAAGCAGGTACCTACGGCCATTAAGGAATCACAGTTACTACAGTGGGTCTCCCTGTAGTCTGCACGCCCATCCTTAGAAAAGCATGAGGCAAATTGGTCTCAACTGCCTGTGAGGAAAGGCTTTATTCGGGATTAACGTCATGGTGCCACCTCTATTTCAATACTTTCTTAAGTGAGAAAAGGCAAATTCTTCCATGGATTCAGACTCAAAATGTTCATTTTGATTTTATAAACATTATAGACAACAGAAAGAGAAGCCTCGTTATTAGCCTGGAAAGGAACGTCTTGCTGCAATACGACCATAATTGATGGTTGCGAACCATCAAATTGATGGGAAGAAGTCAGCACTGAATGACTTGCCTGAGCTGGAGAACAGAGGTAAAAACCCACATGGCTCAACAGCCCACGTTGCCTTCTGCATCCTGATTGCCTTTAGAGCCAACATTCCCAGTATCAGTTTGTGAACCACCTTTTCATTTACAAAGCGTTATGCTGCTCCGCCAGGCAATTAGAGAATGAGGCTTGGCAGTGTCATATTGATCTTTCCTGTTCAGATGTATAATTAGCTGTTAACATTTCATTATAATCAGGGTTTTCCCGGGTTCTCCATGACCCTTGACTCATGAAGTTTCTAGACCTCTGAATGTTGTGAGTTAATTAATTTTGCTGTCTGATGTGAACATACAAAACATGGAGCCTGGAGTCTTGATTGGAACATAGTGTTTGGCAATCACATTATTTTTCATACTAAGTAAGCTTTATTAAGAATACCAACAGTGAAGCAACTTAACAAAGCAGTTCTCTCTAGTTCCAGTAGAGAGGCACTGGGCTAGCAGATAAATGCTGAAAGTTGTACTGTATTTAGTTATATATGGATATAACTCTTGAGGGTCATTCTTATTCAAGGAGAAAGACACTGATGACTCAAAGGAGAGAAATACCTGCTGTGTTACTTTGTGGAGTACAGTCAGGTGCCAGGTATCTGTGTTCAGGTACTAGCAGAAGCTTCGCTTAGTGTCCCTGCAAGCCACGCCCTAGGGTCAGCTCCTGAAAAGGGTAGAGCATGTGCCAATGAGTGACTTACCTAGGATATATTCCAATGATGGACTATTGAGAGCAAACTTAATGTGTCATTTGAATTCAAAGATGAAACTAGGAAGCAAGAGGGAGAGGCACTTATCTTGTCCATACCCTGTGTAGGTATTGACTTCCAGCATGTTCTTTGGCCACTGCTGTGTTTTCAGCATCCTTTGACATTTGTTGCTCTGCTCCCCCCTCAGAAGGCCTAAAGTCTCTGATGCAAAGGAGTTTTGCTTTTTTTCTTTTCTTTTCTTTTTTTTTTTTTTTTTTTTTTGCAGGAAAACTATTCTGTTTAATAACTTGGTTCAATTAGCTTTGCACCTAGTCCACCCATTTCGAGTGGTCTTTTTTTCGCATTTAAGCTTTTTATTGCAAATTCACTTAAATTCAAAATATTTCCCCTAATGAGTGAAGGAACATACTCATCCAGAATGATCCTAGGTGCAACCCACTGGAACTGTGTAGACGCACAGAGAGATTTAAGGCAAGTCATTGGGATGTGTCTCTGGGTGTCACTGTTGATGATTATTGTCTTCTAGGAAAATTTAGCATGGCTTTCTGAAGATTCTGTTAGGACTAGGCAAAAAACTATCATGTTTGGACATGACTGAGTCTTAGAGCCTTGTAGAAAATTGTAGAAAATGGGCCAGCTGCTGATAGGGTGAGAGACGGTCTCTGAGTGAAGGATACACTCATTTGATTAGCAAGCCAGTGCATTTTATAGGGTGGCAAAGGGTTGGCTAAGAAAAGACACATCTTGGAGCTTAGGTAGCTGTCATTGACTAAAGCTTTTATGTTATTTCCCACACCTCTATCCCATCTTCCATTCCTGCTTCTCTGCTGGAATGCCTTCTATGCAAATCTCTCTGACCTCATCTCCCACTTACGCATCAACTGCATAAGCTTCCCACCCTGTGGACTTCTGATCTGATGCGTAGAACTTACAGGAGTCTAGAACTTCACCTTGGGAATCAGACCCTTTATTTTATATTCCAGTTTCACCACTTAGTTTCTTGGACAAGCTCTTTAACTTTCTTGAGTTGTTCTCTCATTTGCAGAGTGGGGGTAATAATAATTTCTACTTTATAGACTTTTTGTGTGAATTAAAATAAAGAATGTGTGCAAAATGCTTAGCAAAAATGCTTAGCAATAGGCCTGGCACATAGCAAGTATTCTACAGACAATAACTGTTAGTGGGTTTTGCTTATGATTAATGTGATTGTCATTATTACTACCACGAGGCTGGGCAGCTCTGCTTTCAAAATGTATGTGAATCTAGCCATGCCTCCTTGCCTCTCTGCTGCCAGTCTAGTCCAAGCCATGATCAACCCCCTCTTGAACACATCAACATCCTTCTGAACTGGTTTTCTGCTTCCACCCTTTCTTTCTTTCTTTTTTTTTTTTTTAAGATTTTTATTTATTTATTCATAGAGACAGAGACAGAGAGGCAGAGACACAGGCAGAGGGAGAAGCAGGCTCCATGCAGGGAGCCCGACGTGGACTTGATTCAGGGTCTCCAGGATCACGCCCCGGGCTGCAGGCGGCGCTAAACCGCTGTGCCACCGGGGCTGCCCTGCTTCCACCCTTTGTTACCCTTTTCCCATGCAACAGCCAGAGCAATCTTTTAACGTTTCCTTTGATTACATCATATGACTCCCCTGCTGCAAACCCCCATCACAACTAGAAGAAAGTCCATACTCCTTACCAGAGACCTTGGCCTTCTAACCTCCGTGGCCTCCTGTCTGCCTCTCAGCCACGCCTCCCACCCAGCTCCGTTTGGCTCTCCTTGACTCAGCCACTTGGTCAGCCTCTCCCTCAGTTCTGTATTTCCTTTTTTTTTTTTTTAATTTCCTTTTTTTTTTTAATTTATTTATTATTGGTGTTCAATTTACTAACATACAGAATAACACCCAGTGCCCGTCACCCATTCACTCCCACCCCCCGCCCTCCTCCCCTTCTACCACCCCTAGTTCGTTTCCCAGAGTTAGCAGTCTTTACGTTCTGTCTCCCTTTCTGATATTTCCCACACATTTCTTCTCCCTTCCCTTATATTCCCTTTCACTATTATTTATATTCCCCAAATGAATGAGAACATATAATGTTTGTCCTTCTCCGACTGACTTACTTCACTCAGCATAATACCCTCCAGTTCCATCCACGTTGAAGCAAATGGTGGGTATTTGTCATTTCTAATAGCTGAGTAATATTCCATTGTATACATAAACCACATCTTCTTTATCCATTCATCTTTCGTTGGACACCGAGGCTCCTTCCACAGTTTGGCTATCGTGGCCATTGCTGCTAGAAACATCGGGGTGCAGGTGTCCCGGCGTTTCATTGCATTTGTATCTTTGGGGTAAATCCCCAACAGTGCAATTGCTGGGTCGTAGGGCAGGTCTATTTTTAACTGTTTGAGGAACTTCCACACAGTTTTCCAGAGTGTCTGCACCAGTTCACATTCCCACCAACAGTGCAAGAGGGTTCCCCTTTCTTCACATCCTCTCCAACATTTGTGGTTTCCTGCCTTGTTAATTTTCCCCATTCTCACTGGTGTGAGGTGGTATCTCATTGTAGTTTTGATTTGTATTTCCCTGATGGCAAGTGATGCAGAACATTTTCTCATATGCATGTTGGCCATGTCTATGTCTTCCTCTGTGAGATTTCTGTTCATGTCTTTTGCCCATTTCATGATTGGATTGTTTGTTTCTTTGGTGTTGAGTTTAATAAGTTCTTTATAGATCTTGGAAACTAGCCCTTTATCTGATATGTCATTTGCAAATATCTTCTCCCATTCTGTAGGTTGTCTTTGAGTTTTGTTGACTGTATCCTTTGCTGTGCAAAAGCTTCTTATCTTGATGAAGTCCCAATAGTTCATTTTTGCTTTTGTTTCTTTTACCTTCGTGGATGTATCTTGCAAGAAGTTACTATGGCCGAGTTCAAAAAGGGTGTTGCCTGTGTTCTTCTCTAGGATTTTGATGAAATCTTGTCTCACATTTAGATCTTTCATCCATTTTGAGTTTATCTTTGTGTATGGTGAAAGAGAGTGGTCTAGTTTCATTCTTCTGCATGTGGATGTCCAATTTTCCCAGCACCATTTATTGAAGAGACTGTCTTTCTTCCAATGGCTAAATCACAACAAGAAGTTTGGAAGGACCTCAAACACGTGGAGGTTAAGGACCATCCTGCTAAAAGATAAAAGGGTCAACCAGGAAATTAAGGAAGAATTAAAAAGATTCATGGAAACTAATGAGAATGAAGATACAACCGTTCAAAATCTTTGGGATGCAGCAAAAGCAGTCCTAAGGGGGAAATACATCGCAATACAAGCATCCATTCAAAAACTGGAAAGAACTCAAATACAAAAGCTAACCTTACACATAAAGGAGCTAGAGAAAAAACAGCAAATAGATCCTACACCCAAGAGAAGAAGGGAGTTAATAAAGATTCGAGCAGAACTCAACGAAATCGAGACCAGAAGAACTGTGGAACAGATCAACAGAACCAGGAGTTGGTTCTTTGAAAGAATTAATAAGATAGATAAACCATTAGCCAGCCTTATTAAAAAGAAGAGAGAGAAGACTCAAATTAATAAAATCATGAATGAGAAAGGAGAGATCACTACCAACACCAAGGAAATACAAACGATTTTAAAAACATATTATGAACAGCTATACGCCAATAAATTAGGCAATCTAGAAGAAATGGACGCATTCCTGGAAAGCCACAAACTACCAAAACTGGAACAGGAAGAAATAGAAAACCTGAACAGGCCAATAACCAGGGAGGAAATTGAAGCAGTCATCAAAAACCTCCCAAGACACAAGAGTCCAGGGCCAGATGGCTTCCCAGGGGAATTTTATCAAACATTTAAAGAAGAAATCATACCTATTCTCCTAAAGCTGTTTGGAAAGATAGAAAGAGATGGAGTACTTCCAAATTCGTTCTATGAAGCCAGCATCACCTTAATTCCAAAGCCAGACAAAGACCCCACCAAAAAGGAGAATTACAGACCAATATCCCTGATGAACATGGATGCAAAAATTCTCAACAAGATACTGGCCAATAGGATCCAACAGTACATTAAGAAAATTATTCACCATGACCAAGTAGGATTTATCCCTGGGACACAAGGCTGGTTCAACACCCGTAAAACAATCAATGTGATTCATCATATCAGCAAGAGAAAAACCAAGAACCATATGATCCTCTCATTGGATGCAGAGAAAGCATTTGACAAAATACAGCATCCATTCCTGATCAAAACTCTTCAGAGTGTAGGGATAGAGGGAACATTCCTCGACATCTTAAAAGCCATCTATGAAAAGCCCACAGCAAATATCATTCTCAATGGGGAAGCACTAGGAGCCTTTCCCCTAAGATCAGGAACAAGACAGGGATGTCCACTCTCACCACTGCTGTTCAACATAGTACTGGAAGTCCTAGCCTCAGCAATCAGACAACAAAAAGACATTAAAGGCATTCAAATTGGCAAAGAAGAAGTCAAACTCTCCCTCTTCGCCGATGACATGATACTCTACATAGAAAACCCAAAAGTCTCCACCCCAAGATTGCTAGAACTCATACAGCAATTCGGTAGCGTGGCAGGATACAAAATCAATGCCCAGAAGTCAGTGGCATTTCTATACACTAACAATGAGACTGAAGAAAGAGAAATTAAGGAGTCAATCCCATTTACAATTGCACCCAAAAGCATAAGATACCTAGGAATAAACCTAACCAAAGAGGTAAAGGATCTATACCCTCAAAACTATAGAACACTTCTGAAAGAAATTGAGGAAGACACAAAGAGATGGAAAAATATTCCATGCTCATGGATTGGCAGAATTAATATTGTGAAAATGTCAATGTTACCCAGGGCAATATACATGTTTAATGCAATCCCTATCAAAATACCATGGACTTTCTTCAGAGAGTTAGAACAAATTATTTTAAGATTTGTGTGGAATCAGAAAAGACCCCGAATAGCCAGGGGAATTTTAAAAAAGAAAACCATATCTGGGGGCATCACAATGCCAGATTTCAGGTTGTACTACAAAGCTGTGGTCATCAAGACAGTGTGGTACTGGCACAAAAACAGACACACAGATCAGTGGAACAGAATAGAGAATCCAGAAGTGGACCCTGAACTTTATGGGCAACTAATATTCGATAAAGCAGTTCTGTATTTCCTGCTTCGGTGCCTTCCCGCCTGCTCTTCTCTTGCCAGGAGAGCTCTATTCCAGGTATTTGCATGCTCATATCTTCCTCTTGTTGGATAATCAGCTCACGTGCCATCCCCTTGAAGGCGATTGCCTGACCATCTTGTTAAACTATAGATTCAACTTCAGTATGAAGTTGTTGATATTTGGCTCTTCTTGACCTACAAAAATGGCAGCTTCATGTTATTAACCTAATAACTCTCCCCACCACTCTCTCATCCCATCACCACACTGTTGATATGATTTTTACTTTTAAATACTAGATGTAATGTAATTTCATTTGCAATTAGATATGTAGGTAGAGAGTAACAAGGAATTCTATTAGAAGGTAAGCTTTAAGGGGGGCAGGTAGTGAGCATTTCTTCATTTCTGTGTCTCCAGCACTTGGTGAGTCCTCTGCAGAAATATATCAAGTCTATGAACAACAACAACAAAAAATGAGTAACACAAGCTTGGTATGCTGTCTTCCACAGGGTGGAGTTCTCTTATTCCAGGTTTTACTGTGCCAATATATTATCTGCACGTCATGCAGGCATGAGTCTAGGTCAGGAATACAAATAGATTCCCTCTCATATAACAAACAGCTTGTATAAATGGGTACTGCCTGTTAACACACTGGGTTAAGAAGGACTCTGAGGTTGCATTCAGGCTAAGCAGAAAGAGTCCCATGATTCATTTGCTAATGAATCATTTGCTAATTCATTTGCAGGATCTTCCGTGGGTGAGGCACTTGCCATTCCTCCTCTGATGAATTTTGTTGTATGTTGTTGGTTTTGTCAGATAGGTTGGGAAAGGGTCTCAGCCTCCTTTGCCCAGTTATGAGCTCATGGTGCTGCTTGTTTCTGTGAAGCAGCCATATCATCTTGTGTATACTTTGGAGGCCACTTACGGGTACTGGTCTCCTCCAGTGGCTTCTATGGAAAACTTTCACTAGAACTTCTGCACATGTTGATTTTTTCTGTTTATCTAAAGACCATCAATTATTCCAAGTCTGCAGATAATTTTTATGTGACCCCCCCTAAGATTCATTTAAAAATTAAACATTTTATACAACACTGATTTACATTATTCAGATGGGGCAGGGGCCAGATAGGACACCAGAGAGATTTTTAAAGATTAGTGAACTCCTTGAGGGAGTCATGGCTACTTAATAGCTTCCATTAGGCTCCCTAGAAAAAGATTTAAGGTTCAGACATGGAGAAAGCATATTGTCTCATACTGCCTGTTAGCTGACTATTGTGTTCAACTTGCATCAACTATGGAAAAACGACGCAAATCATATGATTAGATTAAAACATGGACTCAACGTTTGGATCTATTTAAACCTTGAGTTCAATACACATCCAGTGAAATAAACTGGCCTCATACAACATGCTCCAGACACAGATCCCTTTAAAATTTATTTTCCCCTTAATTTTGTTGGCCGATTGAGTTGGGTCCAGGAAAGGTGCTCCTCAACCAACATCCTGGAAACACTGCCTGGCAGGTATGCTCTGAGGCCATATTTTAAATGAGTTCTTTCAGTGCACTTCTCTGGGCTCCTGTCCAAATTCTGTCTGAATTCACATTCACTGGGACAGAGGAGGCAGATGGAAAGCCTGCCTTTCTCCTGCATTTCCCTGCAGGAACTTCTGTCCTGGTCAGAATGCCATGGTCCTTTCCCCAGCCACTCAGCATGCTTTCCGGAGCCTGCACCTTCCCTGCTCACCTCCACCTTGAAGGAAACCTTCCTTTGTACTCCACTTTGGATCTAACCTTGCCTAGGCATTCAACGTGATCCATTTCGAAGAAACACAATTTGTCCCTTTCTAGGTGTTCCGTAATGCTCATTTGCCTAACTGAGAGAAAAAAGCCTTCCCAGCAAAGTCATCTCCTTTTCCTCTGGGCTGGCTACAGACCATCTATTTCATTTGCATCTGTTTTATGCTGTTATCTTGTAACATCTTTTCTATTTTGTAATTTAAGGCATCAAGTTTTTATATTGGGTTTTGACTTTGTGAGTGCACATGCTTTGCACTTTGGCTAATTCCATGTTCCTGGAAGCGAGGGGGAGGATCATTCTTTATATCTCAAAACAGGTAGCAAATTGCTCTTCACACAGAGGTTTCTTAGTTAAATAATTGCGGAAGTTAAGAAATAAAAGAAGATGGAAATGGGGTAAGGAAGGGAGAGGAGGAGGGAAGGAAAATATAAAGAAAGGGAGGCCATGTTCCTGAAATCCAGAGCCTAGTACAGTGCTTGTCTTCAAATAGATGCAAAATACATGCTTGATTAATATACAGAAATACTCAATCTTGCAAAAACTGTTCTAAAGTTGCAAATGCAACTTCTACTGCTTCTGGTTCTCTTCATCTTATCACACATACAAAGTACCTGTTCAGGCCTCAGTTCCAAAATGCAGATTTCTAAGGAATGCCAATGCAAACTAAAAAACAAAGCCTCTAATAAAAAATTTCTCATCAGTGCATGGGCTGATTATCTTCATTCCTACAGCCTCCAGAGCTAACGAGCCTCTGCTTTAGCACAGTGCACATTAAATGCCCGTGTTAATCACATCATCACCAATTTAGAAGTTGCTTGTCAGAGCTCACAACTGATAACAAGGACTTTTGAAACACGATCTTAGAGTTGAAAATCAAAGGTTGACAATGTTTTCATCAGAAATATGTGAATATATTTATTAAGGAGGGAGACCGTGTAAAACTAGTCCAAGTAGAGGAACGTTCTCAACCCAGTGAGAACCATGCTCTCTTTGCCCCCAGCTAGGAGCAAACTGGCGGAATGAGATGCCAGTGACAATAGAAACGGAAGCCCCCTTCAACCTTGAGATCAACTGGACAGATTTACAGGCTCACAGACTTTCCCAAACCCAGAGGGAGAGAGAGAGAGAGAGAGAGAGAGAGAAAGAGAGAGTGTGTGTGTGTGTGTGTACATGCTCCTACCTGTGTATTTGCTTGACTTTAAAAGTAAAAGCATTCACTTTCGGATAGGTTTATCTTTTGTAACCCCAGTGGATGTGATTTCAGGGTCAATGAGATGAAACATTTCAGTACTTGAGTGTTTAGCATGATTTTGAATGTGGAGCATGCAAAAAAAAAAGTTGAAACTCGGTGTTTCTCTTTGTGTGAGCACCCTCGGGCAACACCTTTTTTCCCCTAGAGCAAGGTGCTCACACACCTACTCAAAGCAATGCTCCCAATCTCCTGACCTCTGTGGGGAAAATGAGTTTTACCCCCTAATCACAAAGGTCTGCTCAATGCAGTCATGTTGTCAAATCTATAAAGGCGCAGAGGTAAGACTAACGACTTAAGATCTTGCCACTAAAATGAACCTGTTATTTCTGTTGTTTACATTGGGATGTTTGCTCTTTGGTGGTTTTTAAATATAATGTTACAATTTTCATACAATATTATTATTCTGTGTTTTTTGCAGAAGGCATGGCACGTTTTAGCTGATGATGAATTGGGATGCTGTCCGAGTGATGATTGAAACGATGGGCATCTGGCCCTCAGGCGTCTGTTTTCAGGAACTGATGTGACTGGGGAGGAGTCAGTCACTGCACTGGGGCCAACCAGGAAATTGGGAGAAATTGAGAGTCTTGGATGTGCCTGTTTGAAGCTCTGAAGTTGGGTAAGAAGTCCTCTGTCCTTAGGTTACAAAATAGTTTATTGGATAGTCATTTGGTAGCACAATAGTTTTTATGTTTTGCAAGTGATCCATCTGGTGTTCATTTTTTTATATATATTTTTTTATTGAAGTTCAATTTGCCAACATATAACGTAACACCCAGTGCTCATCCCGTCAAGTGCCCCCCTCAGTGTCCGTCACCCAGTCACCCCACCCCCCGCCCACCTCCTCTTCCACTACCCTTTGTTCGTTTCCCAGAGTTAGGAGTCTCTTATGGTTTGTCACCCTCACTGACTTTTCCCACTCATTTTTCCCCTCCTTTCCTATATAATCATTTTCACTATTTCTTATATTCCCCATATGAGTGAAACACTACTGGGGATTTACCCCAAAGATACAGATGCAGTGAAACACCAGACACCTGCACCCCAATGTTTATAGCAGCAATGTTCACAACAGCCAAACTGTGGAAGGAGCCTCAGTGTTCACCAGCAGATGAATGGATAAAGATGATGTTGTCTATGTACTCAATGGAATATTCCTCAGCCATCAGAAAGGACGAATACCCACCATTTGCTTCAACGTGGATGGAACTGGAGGGTATTATGCTGAGTGAAGAAAGTCAATCGGAGAAGGACAATCATTTTACGGTTTCACTCATCTGGTGTTCATTTAATATGTGGTTACAGAAGGGATTCCATCTTCTATTTCCCATTTAGGGAGCCAGTCTCCAAGCACTACCCACTGAATAGCTCATCCTTGCCCAGCTGGCCTGTGAGGCTATTCCTGCCATCTATGATGCTCCTGTGCACACATGTGGCTCTTGCTCTGAGCTCCCTCTTTGGCCAACTTGTCTGCTGTTGTATGTTGTACCACTACTGCATGTTACTATTATTATGGCTTGATAATATCTTGAGAAATCTGCTAGACAAGTTCTTACTCTTTTCTTTTACAAAGTTGAGTTCGCTGTTCTTGGATATGTATTCTTTCATATAAAGTTTAATCTAAGTTGGTTAGGTAAAAACATACAACTGGGAATTTCTAAAGATTACATTTAATTTGTACATGGATTTGGGGAGAATTTCCATCTTTGCAATATTGTAGCATCCCATGACAAAGCATGGGACATCTCTCTGTTTAGTAATAAAATCCTCTATGGCTTTTAGTAAAGTTTGAAAATCTGCTTCCTAAGGGTCTCATGTATTTTTTGTCCAGTTTTTTCAAGCGTACAGAAAAGTTTTCAAGCATACAGAAAAGTTTTTGCAATTTTATAGTGAACACCTGTATAAACACCACTTAGATCTTACCACTAACATCTTATTTTGCCTTTTTCTCATGTATCCCCTCATCTATCTATCCATCTATCCCTCTTATCCATACTTTAATCGATCTCACTTTGGGTGCATTTTAAGGTAAATCATAGACATCAGTACACTTCTCTATAAATATTTCAGTGTGAATATCCTCCAAAAGAAATCAGCTTATTTACAGTTTTTCTTTTAAGGACACCATTTATACAAGAACTTCCAAATGGGCAAGACTTGTCATGGTGAAAAAAAATAATAATAGAATAATAGAATCAACAGTTATACCATATTGTGTAAAGCTTCTTTCACACAGCATAATGTCTTCTGAGACTCAACCATGTGTTGCAAGTACTACTAAAAATTAATTACTTTTTATTATAGAGTTTTATTCCATTGTATGAATTTACGAGGTTTTTGTGTGTTTGTTTTTCCATTCTCTTGTTAATGGACACTTTGGGCTGTTTTCAGTTTGGGACTTTTATGAATAAAGATGCTATGAACATTCTTGTCTAAGTTGAAGCTGCTATGAACACATGTTTTCATTTCTGTAGATATGGAATGGCTGAGATGTGATTATATGTTTAGTTTTATGTTTTTTAAAAACTGCCAGAACTTTTCCCAAAGCAGTTGTATCATTTTATTTTCCCACCAAAAATTAATGAGTTTCAACTGTTCTACAACCTCAACACATTTGACATTTAAAAAAAATATAATTAGCCATTCTGTCAGTGTGTAGTTGTATCTAACTATGGTTTTAATTCTCATTTTCCTGATGACCAATGACATAGAACATTTTCTTTTTTTAATTGAACATAACGTGTTGCATTAGTTTCAGGTATGCAAGATAATGATTCAACAATTCCATACGTTTGTCAGTGCTCATCTCATTAAGTGTACTCTTAATCCCTTTAGTCTATTTCCCCCGTCCCCTCACCCACCTGTCCTCTGGCAACCGCCAGATTGTCTTCTGTATTTAAGATTCTATTTTTCTGTTTGTATCTTTTTTTCTTTGTTTGCTCATTTGTTTTGTTTCTTAAATTCCACATATGAATGAAATCATATAGTATTTGTCTTTCCCTGTCTGACTTGTTTCACTTAGCATTATACCCTTTAGGTTCATCCATGCTGCTGCGAATGGCACGATTTCATTCCTTTTTATGGCAGCATAATACTCCATTGTATTTAGATACATCACATCTTCTTTATCCATTCATCTATCGATGGACACTTGGGTTGCTTTCACGTCTTAGCTATTGCAAATAATGCTACGATAAACATATGATTGAATATATCTTTTCAAATTAGTGTTTTGGTTTTCTTAGGGTAAATACCCAAGAGTGGAATTACTGGATCAAGACTTAATTCTATTTTTAACTTTTTGAGGAACCTCCATACTGTTTTCCATAGTGGCTGTACCAGTTAGCACGAGGGTTCCTTTTGCATCACATCCTCCCCAACAGTTGCTATTTCTTGTGTTTTTGATTTTAACCATTTTGACAGGTGTGAAGTGATATATCATTGTGGTTTTGATTTGCATTTCCCTAATAAGTGATGTTGAACACTTTTTATTGTGTGTGTTGGCCATTTATATGTCCTTGGAAAAATGTCAGTTTGGGTCCAACAAATGAAGTCAGTATAGTTTAAGGATACAGAATTCAATTTATAGAAATCTGTTCCATTTCTATATATGAGTAATGAAGTAACAGAAAGAGATAAATAATCCCATTTACAACTGAACATTTTTTTTCATGTGCTTATCGACCATTATGTCTCTTCTTTGGTAAAAGGTCTATTTAGATCTTTTGCCTATTTTTCTTTTACTCTGGATAGGACATGTTCACCAAGTGGGGTATTCTAGATGAAGGCTATGACCTTTCAGCACTTCATGAAAACATTGCATTTTCATCTGGCTTCCTGCATTCCCAACTGAATATGGAGTTGATCATACTGCTGCTGTTTTGTCATTTTTCTCTAGATGGTTTAGAGATTGTGCTCTTGCTCTTTGCTTTTCAGGGTTCAGCTGAATTAGGTCTTTGTGTTTATTTTGAGGGTTCTTAGAAATTCTTGAATTTGTGGCTTGATGTTTTACAGTTTAGAAAATTTTGGCCAATGTCTTTTGAAAAAAACCTTTCTGTCCCCCCTGAAAATGAAAATTGTGGATTTCTCTGTTTCTTGCTGATGTTCTGTCAATATTACTTAATACAGTAGGAGGGTACAGTTAGTCATGTGTGTGTATATGACTGTCATCTTCCTATTCCATTGTTCCACTTATCAGACATCCATTTGTCCCTTTTGGTGTTTTTGATTTATATTCTTTATTGTCAAGAGAGCAAGATTTCTTCTACTTCAGATTTACCTGTTTCAACTTTTCCCATCATTTTTCTGTGTCTTTTTAAAGCATTCTCTTGCAGATAATTTATGGTAAACTTTTGAGTCTGTTGAATCCAACCTAAAACTTCTGCCCTTTACTATGTGTGCTTGCCCCATGTATATTTGTTGATGACTATATTAGAAATTGTTCCTGCCGTTGTACTTCATGTACTCAAATTTTTGTTTTCTCTATTTGTTCTTGTTTTCTCCTTTCCTGTTTTCCCTTGGATTGGGTTTCCTTCTGATGTTTTAAAAGCTAAACATTCTATTTTTGTCCCTAGGTGTCCTGAAACCTAAAATTGTTCGTGATTACTTGCTCCTATTGGTTTAAAAAACTCAACAATATTCTATTTTCCCACTAACTGGTACGTATTTGGGCACATTCTCATATCTCTCTGGTTCCCTCATTCCTCCCATCAAGTTACTATTGTCTGAAATTCTAGCTGTGGGTTGTAATGGGTATTGTCTTTCTCCCATTTTCTCTTTTTTATCAGCTGTTACTCCTGATAGAATCCTGTTGATACCAGTGTCCTGGACTGTTGCTGCTGACTTGGAGAAGGAGCAGGCGAGGATTGTCTCAGGATATCTCAAGGAGAAAGTGAGAGCAGAACCTAATTCTTCCTTTTCCATGGTGACACCTCCAGTGACCTGCCCCACCCCACCACCACCCCCATTTACATCAGTTCAAAACTACCTTCAGTTGCCACAGAGCTTTTCTTGGTTTTAAAAATTCTTGGAGTTTATACTTCCCCCTCTAGCTTCTATAACTTTTCTCAGGGCGATCCTGGGAAGAAAGCTAGCATCAGACACTTTATGAGCACAGAAATCTGATGGTCTGTATTTCTTTATAGAACAGAGCACAACTCCTCTGAGAAAGGAAGGCCTGAACGGAGCAGAACCTTCCTTGGAACTGGTTTTATGGCTTTGAAGGTGTCAGAAAGAATGCCACGGGCAGTGCAGAATGCTTGTCTTAGAGGCCACTGTAGCCATGGCAATGGTGAAGTAGCTGCTCAACTAGTTTAGGAGAAGAGGAGGACAACGAGAAGATAGGAATGGAAAGATATTGACAACTTTTTTTCCCGGAATATGTGAGAAATCTCCTGGGAATTCCCTTCCAAAAAACTGATGTGTGGGGGAGGTGACTATAGGTAGGACATCTCCCCTGGAGTTCTGCAGCTATGCAGAACTATTCAATTTGTGAAGTTTGAATATTCTTATATCATTATCCTAGCATATATTAGGTATCTTCTAATTACTCTCTGTATATACTTTTTCTCCTTCCCTTCAACCTTCTGCAACTAGATTGAAGCCTCTGAGAAGTGCAGGATGCTTCGTGACCTTACTGACTTATGTCCCGTGCCTGGCACATAATCATGTGTCCTTAATAAATATTTGTTGAAGTTGTACTAAAACTGAAGTTCTTCTTTATTAAATGTATGCTCCTTTCAGTCATGCATGAGAATGCCTGTTTTCCTAAACCTCTGTCAATACAAGTTATCACTGTTCTTTGTAAAGATTGCAAATTAAATAGATATGAAGAGACATCTCATTTTTATTTTTAATTTGCATTTTCCTGATTCTTGTTGCAATAAAATATTTATCATAGATTTCATTTTCATTTGAGCCACTTGTATTGTGAATTTCTTGTTCATATCTTTTGTCCATTTCCTAGTAGAGTTTTCATTGCTTTCTTACTGATTTGAAGTGCTCTTTCTGTAAGAATAGCAAGCATTTGTTATACTTCCAATTTGAAAAGGTCATTTTTTTCCTAATGATCTTTAAATTTTGTTTTTTGATAAAGTTAAGTTTTTACATCATCAAATCTATCAAATGCTTCCTTTCTAGCTATGTTGCTAATATATTTTCTTGAGTTAATCTTCTTCCTTATTCTGTCTTTCTTAATATTTAACGCATTAAAATACCTTATTTAAATAGTTAGTTATTCTGGCACCACTTTTCTTTGGCATAATTTCCCCTCACTACTTTGGAATTCCAATTCTGTTGTGTTTTAATACAACAAATTGAAACTTATCATTTCTAATGAAATGATGCTATCACGGGAAGAGCAAGTATGTCCAAGTGATGAGGGCATTTGAACTTGGCCAGATAGACTCAATGGCCTGTACTCTTTATTGAAATTAGAGAATGGTGTTAGAATGAACAAATGTACAGTGTGTCGTGAGAAATTTCTGGAACAGGATAAATGAACTAATACAATGACTCAACAGTACATAATGTTCTGTTCAACAAATGGAACCCCCTGCCTTGCTGGTCTTTTAAGACAGATTGGATTACATGTTCCTCCTTTGTGTGTGCTGCTACTTCCATTTCTCGTGACCCCAACAGCTGTATGTCATTTGTTCTCTAAGTGTCTTGTCTGAAAGACACATTCACAGCTACAGACACTGTGCAAAACAAAGCATTTGAGAAAAGTACGTCAGAATTTAGAACAGTTTCAAAGAAAAAGGTAATAAGAGTTGGTGACAGTTGGAGTGACAAAGGTTGTAATTTGAAATAGAAATGCAGACTTCCATAGTGCTCCTGTGGATCAGCTCTGAAGGGAAGGGATTACAAATGGCTCAAGTGTCTCAGGCAGCCCTTGACACTCCAAAGTAGACAAGCACTCAGGTTAACACAGAACAGTCCAAAGCTGCTTCCTCCCAAAGATCACAGGGTTTGGATGACATGCTTTCTGGTAAGAAAGGTCAGGGGAAAACACATAGAGGTAACCTCTGAGGATTTTGGTGGCCCTCCCCGGCATCTTTACAAAAACCAAGTGAACAATGTGCTTCCATTTATAACAGCCTGGGACTGCCTTCCTGCAACTGCACCAGCCTCTCCTAGAAGCCACATATATATAGTACCTGGCAGCGCTGGCTTTGTTCAGAAAGAGTAAGGTATGAGGCTATCCACTGCATGTATTTTGTAGGCCTTACGCAATGTATAGCTTTCCGTTAGCATACTGATGGGCCAGCTCATGAATGTGAGACTCTGTGGTCAGAAAGCCAAAGGCAAAATGCTCTCTCCCATCAGCCCATTAGCTCAGGGCAAGGTTCTGCTCATCATTGATCTCCTGGTCCCAGAAGGAGTGAGGTTTGGGTGAGTGGTTCTCTCCCAGGCAGATGTGTTGCTAATAATCCCTGATGGCTACAGGACACATGAGACCCAGGATCAGGAGGTCATCCCAGTATGACAGCACTCAGGCCTTGGTCCAAAGCCAGCAGAGACCAAAGAGCAGAGCAGTGTGATAGAGAGGGATGGAGGCACAGCTCAAGACAGATTCTCAAACTTGCCCTGGACCACACAGGGAGTTCTGCTGCCTTGTGTTACCTTATAATGAAGGGTATGCGATAGAGAATCTGGAAGTAAAGAATCATTGATCTGCAAGAATATGGTGAGGACTGCTGGCTCAACTCTGAGGTCCAAAGAGGAAGGTGACTTGCCCAACATCACACAAATGCGGGGGGCTAGTTCCATTAAGCAAGACAGTCAAACTTCGTGGCACCATGGGATGATGAGCACAACTGAGAAAACTCTCTGTGTGGATCACATTAATTTTTCCCCCCTTTTAGGATAACATTCTGAAAGAGGAGCCCGCTGCTGGTATGAGAGTGAAGCATGTGATTGAATCCTGCTGCTCATGGCTTTGTTACCTACTGGCATGGGCCTCATCTGCTCCATCTCTTCCCCAAATTTCTCGGTTATTTCTGGGCTCTTCGTTTAGCTCTCCCCATCCTCTTCAAATCCCGCCCTGACCATCTGCTCTGACCTCCTCTTTCTAGTGTGATGGATGATAGATAGGGAAGATAGGGGAATGTAAACTGGCCAGAGGGAACCACAGGACCACCCACCATGCATCTTAGACTCAACATCTAGGCTCCCATGGCCACAGGGTGCCCCTGCCGCCTGTCATGGGGAGCTGTATCTGTGATCACCTCTAACATCAATCAACAGTCACACCTGATGTCTGACAGGGTCATCATTTTCTAGATCTGAAGGAAGATCTCAATGCCTAGAAAACTATAAATATACTGTAAAACTTCAAAAGATAATCAATAATGAATGCAGGCTTTGACTGTTGGCTACTTACTCCTGAGTGAAGATGGGAACTTGTTCAATCAAGTGGAGTGTTTGGAGGGGCTAACCACTCCAGTGTGGCCATGGATAACTCTGGTTGCACTACTGGCCTAGCGTCAGGCAAGTCAAGAGAAAGGTCTGACTTGAGGCAGAGTCCTTCTTTATCTTGTCCAGCTTGAAAGGCTCTCCAGGCTACCGCAGTGAGGTTTGGAGGTGTGTTATTCTCACACTGACTGGTCATGACTGAAATGCTGTCTCTTCCCTCCTTCACTCTCGCATTCATTCAATAAACCAATGTTTATTTTACATGGAGGTCAATGGTTCTCAAACTTCACTGTGCAACAGAATCATCTGGATGGATAATTCCACTCCTGGGAATATATTCAAAGGAAACAAAACCACAATCCTGAAGAGATATCTGCACCCTCATGCCACTGCAGCATTATTCACAGTAGCTAAGACATAGAGACATTATTAGTTCCCATCGAGAGATAAATGCATAAAGAAGTTGTGGCTTATAAACATAATGGAATATTATTCAGCCATAAGAAAAGAAGGAAAGTCTGTCATTTGTGACAACATGGATGAACCTGGAAGGCATTATACTAAGTGAAATGTCAGAGAGAGAAAGACAAACACTGTGTGATATTGCTTATGCGGAGAATCTAAAAAAAAAGCTAAACTCCTAGAAAAAGAGAACATATTGGTGGTGGCCCAGAGGTGGGGAGGTGGGGGAAAGGTGGTCAGAAGGCACAAACTTCCAGTTATAAGATGAATAAGCCATGGGGACGTAATGTGCAGCCCGGTGATAAAATTAATAAGTTCTGTATATTTGAAAGTTGCTGAGAGAGTAGATCTTAAAAGTTCTTATCTCTCTCTCTCTCTCTCTCTCTCACACACACACATACACAATTTTGCTGTGTGAAGCGATGGATATGTTAACTAGCCTTATTGTGGTGATCATTTTGCAATATACACGTATCTTAAATCGTGGTGCTATACACCTTAAGCTTCTACAATGTTCTATGTTAATTATATTTCAAGAAAGCTGGAAACAGACAAAGAAACAAAAGTACCATCTGAAAGATGTGTTAAATCACAAAATTCTAGGGATCCCTGGGTGGCGCAGTGGTTTAGCGCCTGCCTTTGGCCCAGGGAGCGATCCTGGAGACCCGGGATCGAGTCCCACGTCGGGCTCCCGGTGCATGGAGCCTGCTTCTCCCTCTGCCTGTGTCTCTGCCTCTCTCTCTCTCTCTCTCTCTCTGTGTGTGTGACTATCATAAATAAAAAAATAAAAAAATAAAAAAATAAATTCAAGCTTCTTTAAAAAAAAAATCACAAAATTCTAGGCCATCACTCAAAGGTTTCTGATTCAGCAGGACTAGAGTAGGGCCTGAGAATTTGCATTTGCAACAAATTCCTAGGGGAAGGCGAAGCTGCTAGCCTGGCATCCACACTTGGGGAATCACTGATCTGGATGCTGAGGCCAGAAGATTTAAATCCATCCCAAGAGCTGAAAATAGAGGCGAAGTTTCTGGAGCAGGGAGTTTATGTGGGATATGATCTCAGGAAGCCCTGGGAGAGGAATGAGGGGCAAGAAACTGAAGGAAGGAAGAAGATGGACGTTGTACCACTGACCACCTGGGGCTGCTTGCCCCAGAACTCCACCGGGGGGTCGTGCAGACAGCGCATCACATGCCTCCAAGCTGTCCCGGTTGGGGGCTGGGGAGGGGGCACCTGGGCCTTACTCTAGTCAACCAGTGGGTGAGGGTTTTTCCTGCCCACATTTGTGGCCGAGGCAGGGCAGGCTCGGGGTCAGAGGACAGCCACAAGTAGGCCAAGAATTGGGACCTTACGTGTTGGTCAGGGATGTTTGGAAAGGGAGGCCAAGGGGGCAGGGCACTAACAGGCATCAGCACACACACCTAATAACTTCTGTTCCATTTGCGGATATAAGTTATACACACAGAAAGTTTTAATAACTGCAGACAGAGAACATTAAACATTTAAATTACATTGCCATGTTAAAAACTTTCCCGCGTGATCTTGAGACATTGGGTCAGGTTTTGTTTTTGTGCTCAAACACTTCAATTTTCTGGGAAAGAAAGGCACCTGCCTTTGGCTCTAGACTTCCATTAGAGACTGACTGGCCACCATGGAAACAGGATACCTGTTTCCAAAATTAGGACAGAAACTGTGGAGCCCTCCCCACATGCCTCTTCACCTCCAGGCACATCACCAGCTTCACAGTCACTGCCACCATCACAAATGCACGCACACATGGACACACTCAGACACACACGTGCACACACATGGCTACTAGGGGTTGAGCTACTTCCTTTTCTTTTTCCCCTCCAGGGCCAGTCTCTGTGGGTCATCAGATTCATCCAGCCCTTGCCTTCTCCACACCCAGTGAACTGGCCTTTGCACACTACAGTTTTTTCCTTTTCCCTGTTGCCCACTCTGGTGCAAACCTGGTCTGAGGTTGGGAGGGGGGCTGTTGGAGCTCAGACCCTGGTGTTGGACAAAACTAAGTTTTCATCCAGCTTCTACAGTTTATGGGCTGCATGACCTTCAGGTGTGTTGTGTAGCCTCTTAAACTTCAAATTTGCCCTCAATAAAGTGGAGAGAATGATTGTTCTCTCTTCGTGGAATTGTCGTGAGGATTAAATTAATGCCTTGGACTTTTTTTCTTTTTTTGGATTTTATTTATTCATGAGAGATACAGAGAGAGAGGCAGAAACACAGGCAGAGGAAGAAGCAGGCTCCCTGTGGGGAGCCCGAGGTGGGACTAGGGATCACACCCTGGCCCAAAGGCAGATGCTCAACCACTGAGCCACCCAGCTGCCCCAGTGCCTTGGACTTTTGATGTGTTCATTAAATAGTAGCTCCTAAAGGAGTGGGCTTAGTTTCACAGAGGTGTTGTGAGGATTCAAGAAGATCAGGCTTATGAAGTGACCAGCAATTCCCAGCTCACAGGAGGGTGCAGATGTAACTCATGCTCATTACTCTCCAGGAGCAGTTGTAAAGTATTCTTCGCCTGAGGTTGGGCAAAATTCAATGCTGGATGATTCCGATCCTTCAGGACACACGTCCTCTTAGAGCTTACCTGGCTCCCCTCAGCCAGGACCAGCTTCTGCCTGGGGTCCAGAGCATGTGGGCAGTGTTAGGTCACCTCATGATGGGTGGCCAGGGGCCCCAGCACCCTCTTTGCAGCCACCATCCCTCCTGGGGATAGTAATTCCTCATTCATAACAGATATGCTTTTGCCTTGTGAACACAAATAGCATGCCTCACTGAATTAAACAAACATTTCACTGTCTTTGCAGACCATGAAATTACTCACATTTTAATCTACTTGTTATTAAGAAATGAGGCTTCTAATTTAATAGGTTCCACAAAAGTAAGTAATTCATAAACACATTTTCAAACTCTGAAGGCAGATGAAAGAGTGAAATGATGTGTTAGGAAAAATCTGCCTGAGTCACAGTTTGGGGTTTCAGGGTGTGAGGACTTTCGTGCTCTCCCCAGCAGATTGGGGCTGTACTTGGACTGCTTTGTAAAGCAGAGCCTCCTCTGGGGGTGCCAGGCTCCTGTCCTCTGAGTCATACAAGATGAATTCTTCATGCTTTTAGAGAAAATGCCAGCTGGACCAAAATATGAACCTACAAATATATATGTTCCGATCCTTGTCTCAATACCAAATGAGAGACTTCCGGTAAGGACATTATAAGATTCAGAAGGAAGACATGCTATTGTATTCTTCCCATTATCTCATTATGTGGCAGAAATATCATCAATATCTGCTGAGCGGCTGAAGATACCTGCTATCAGAGAGGCATGAAATGCCCATGCATGAGTCCATGGGGGGTGATGGGGGGCCACGGGGCGTGTTTAGGCTTCTCTGACCCCTGTAGATTGCTGCGTTGAGGGCTTGTGGGTTTGTTCACGGAATTAATTGCCAAGGGGAATTTCAGTCTATTTTTAAGATTTAATTTACAAATATGAAATACACATATCTTAATGGTGCAGCTTGATGATTCTGTGCCTATCTGTGCAGCCATCACTGAATACTTAGGTGATGCCTGTCACCTCAGAAAGTTGTCAGGTTCCTTTGCTGTCAATACCACCACTCCACCCTCCCAGGTAGCTACTACTTTGCCGTCTATCACTAGCATTCTTGAACTTTGGGATTATATAGTATATATTCCCTTGTGTTTGATTTCCTTTGTTTGATTCAATGATTTTCAGATCAACCCATCTTGTCGCATGGATCACTAGTGTCTTCCTTTTTCTGGCTCCGTACTATTCCAGGGTGTGGACACCCCCTAGTTTGTTTATCCAATCACCAGCTGGTGAACTTTTGGTCTCTTTTAGAATTTTTGTCTATTGTGAATAAAGCTGATGTAAACATTCTTGTACAAGAATGTTGTTCTTGTACAGAATGTGTTCTGGGGACATACACATTCATTTCTAGGAGTGGTAGTGCTGGGTCATACGGTAAGTACGTGATTCGCTTTATAGAAACTTCCAAAGAGTTTCCCCAAATGGTCACACCATTTGACATGTCATCAGTTCCAGTTGTGCCACACCCTTGACAAGCCAAGTCCTGCCATTTGAAAGATCAATGGAGAGTCTGTTTCCTATGTTTACTTCACGTGCCTGAAGAACACACTTGTCATTCATGGGAAGCCTCCTGTATGCCTAGTAAATATTTTTACTTTAAATGTTACAACAACCCTACCAAGGGAGTAGTTTAATTTTCCATTTACAGAGGAAGAAAGTTGAAATTCGTACATCCTCACAGCTAGTAATGCTTCTCACCAGGACTCGGCCAGCATTCTTACCTCTGCGGTGGAGTGGCCAAGGACCTCAAAGAGCACTTTTCCCTTCCTCTTCAATTTGCTGATCCAGAGTAGGGAGTGAGACATGAGGACTTGTGTGAGGCCACAGATTTAAAACCTATTTATAAAGCAGTTCAGCCTCATTTCTCTCTGTAGTCAGACATCGAATGAGGTAACCTGTCTCTAAAACCTGCAGAAAAAAAGGCATAATTTACATGGCTTATTTCTTTCCAACCTGTGTAAACATAGACTCCAGTTTCCACTATCACATTGAAATTTTGTTTTGCCACTGTGGGAGGTAACTAAACAAAAAGATAAAGAGAGAAAAAGAGAAAGGAAAAAATGAGATGACTTTGTGTAAAAATACCTTGAAAATTCCCACATGGGCACTTCTGGAGAGGGTGGCTTCCACATTGGTTTAAAGAACCAGGAGGAGAGTCGTGAACAAGTGGGCTGGGAAGGCTCAAATTTTCCCAAATCAGCAGTTGTAATTCAGGTCAGTAGGTAGAGTCTGCTTCCTGAAAACGGTGCATTTGTCAGGCTTCTCCAGAGAAACAGAAGAAACAGGAAATATATAAAAAGATTTATCATAAGGAACTGGTTCATGAGATGATGGAAGCTAACAATCTGCTGTCCACAGGGTGGAGCCCAGGAAAGCCAGTGGTGTAGTTCAGTCGGAGTCTGAAGGCCTGGGAAACAGGAGAGCTATTGGTGTAAGTATCCATCCTGAGGGCAACCAATGCCAGAGGTCCACCAGACAGACAGAGATGGGATAAATTCTCTCTTCTTCCACCTTTCGTTGTACTCAGGGATTGGACAGTTCCCACCCACACTGGGGAGGGCAATCTGCTCTACTGAGTCCACAGACTCAAATGCTAATCTCATCCAGAAACATCCTCACAGACACACCCAGAAATAATGTTTAACCAGATACCTTGGTATCCCTTGGCCCAGTCAATGTGACACATGAAATTAACCATCATTAATAAATTCTGCAGCTGGTATGACTCGATGAGGCAATGTTACCCTTCTAAGATATATTTGGTTTTCTAGATTATTTGGTTTTGGTCAAGGCAATATATGATACAATTTGTTTTCTTTTGTTTTGTTTTTGTCATCTGTTTGTTTAGGGAGAGAGTGTGTGTGACAGAGCGAGCATTCTGGTAGGGGGAGGGGGAGGGGCAGAGGGAGAGGGAAAATCCTAAGCAGGTTCCATGTGCAACTCGGACTCCAACATGAGGCTCCATCTCATGATCCTGAGATCATGGCCTGAGCCAAAGTCAAGAGTCAAATGCTTAACCAACTGAGCCATCCAGGGGCCCCAATTTGTTTTCTTAAATCATCGGGGGAAATCTGACTTTCTTCAACAACCACTAGGAATCAGGCACTTTCACATATCCTCTCATATAATCTCCAGCCTGACCCTCTCTGTAAGAGAACGATTTTTATCTTTATTTCTTGGAGGAGGAAGTCCAGGCTCAGAGAGGTTAAATAATTTTTTTCATAGTCACACGGCAGGGGCTAAAATTTCACTCAGGTCATGTCTGATTTCAAAGCTAGAACTCAGCTCACTATACTACACTATCTTTCCAAAACAGAAGTTTCTATAACACATTTAGATAAATTAAGGTTATTTACTTTAAAAATACGATTGTTTCAAAAGCCACAATTATCCTTCATGTATGATATGAATCAATGTTGGACAAAAATTATACTTAATTCTCTCTGGATAACATTTATGATTTTTATGAGATACTCTCTTCCACAGAAGAACATGAGCCTATGGACTCAAGAACTTGAAAAACAGTATTAGTTTAATTAGAAAATGAATCAAATTACTGTTCACTACAATTCTAAACAAAACTCCAAAACTTCAATTGCCTGTGTTCCAACTAATCAGGGTCCTCCATTAACCAGACCTGTTTTATGCCCTCAATGGCAAATTACAAAAAGGAAACGAAAAGACTTGTTTATAAATCTCAGCTCCTAGAAGGTATCAGGATTTGTCCATGTCCAGCTTCTATACCTTCTAAATCTACCTGAATAATCTTATAATTGGCATTTAAGAATGATGGCCGGGAATTCCTGCTGAACCCCCTGTCCTCTAAGAAAGATTCCACTGTGTTCATTCCTCTGTTCTTACAAGGACAGGAGAATGGACTAGTTCATTTCAGAAATGTTTTCAGTCACAGGGATCAAAAAGGATTTCTTACTTAACTCTCAGTTACTCAGAACCTAAAATTCATCAAACTACCCCATTGCCCAAACATCTCTCTTAATCAAGCTTTTGCTGTGCTCCTAGACTTGCTGGTTGTTGTTGTTGTTGTTGTTTTTAATCAAATGCATCATTCTGGTAACACTGACAAATATGGAGGAGAAGTCTGGGGCGAATTGTGAGCTGAGCAGATCTGGGCACATAAACCAGTGCCTCTGCAGGTCCTCGTGGAAGAGAGGTTGGGAAGAAGCCAAATGCAGCACCTATTAGCTTTCCAGGATTATTTACCTGGCATTTGCACTAGTTATTTTCAAGATGGGGAAGCATGCATCCTCACACCACAAGTTTGTGGTGAGCTGCCTCCAAATCTCCCCTTTGCCACCGAAGGGGACAGAGCCGGGCTGCCCGCCCATGCTGGTGATGGCTCATCCTCAGGGAGCCCAAAGTCAGATATTCTGTTCCTAGGAGACTGGCTTTGTGTTGTTTGCTACTGCTGTTTGTTTTATCATTTGAAACACTAAATTTGTTCATTTCTAATTTGTAAAGCAAAGGAGGTATTTTGGTTCAGATCCCCTGAGGAACGAAGGCAGAAAGGAGGAAATGGGAAACAGGTGAATCTCATACACTAAAAACAAACATAATCGTGTGAATCCAGGCTCAGGGCATGTGCACGATGCAGAGAGCTACTGACCAGGCAGTGCCCTTGGAATAATTAAAATCTATGGCTTATTATATTTCTCGGTGAAGAAGATTCACCCAGGGACTCAGGCATCTTGGGAAGTTTTATCCTGGCTTTCAGGCCAACTGAATAATTTAGTGGAGTCCTAAAACAGTAAGTTACTGATGCTTTTGCAGCAAATTCAGCAAAGCTGCAAATATTCTTTGAGTACCTGCTGTGTGCCAGGCTGGGCTCTGGGACGACAAGACGGAAGGCACAGGTTCAGTCCCTAGCCCCAGGTGACCAGTATAGGAGTGCAGCGACACTTGTTGGGCAGGGCTCACCAGTCCCAGAGAACTGACCTTGCAAATGCCTTATCCCCATGTGGTGACTTCAGGGCACCTCACAGAGCTAGCTCACAGGCTCCGAGGAGGTGCCAGGCAAAGGATGGGGCCAGACCATTTTACAGATGTGGATAAGAAACAACACTGAAACCACATGGGAAATCAGGACCCTTGGCACCACTGGTAGCAGTATAAATTTATACTGGCCTTTCCAAATGTGTGACATTTTGGTAGTATTTAATGGAATTAAGTGTGCCCAGACTTAGGACCAAGTCATCTGACTCCTGCCCACAGATCGCAGAGCAATTCTTGCTGATTTTATAAGGGATTCTGTGTTGGATTTCGTGTTGGCATTGGGTGGGAAAAGTGAGTGGATGATTACCTTGTGTCCGCCGTTAGGGCTGTGGACAGGTGACAGGTGATGGGCACCTACTATGGAATACTTTGAAATTTGGAGGAGGAACAAACAAAATGTGCCTAGAGCTATATGCAGAGAATGACACAGAAAAAAAAAATAACCCTAAGACAATTTAAGGGCAGAATGAGAATTATAGCACCATACCAATTGTGTAAATTCAAAACACGCACTCACAAAAACGTGCACATTTAAAGATAACTATATTTGGGAATCAGGATGAAGGGGAAAAAATAAAATAAGTACCTGTATGAACCAATGTTGATAATACTGAAGATTGTTATAACACCGAAGGTGGAAGATTAACTCAACTTTCTTTACCAAAGGGTGCTGTGGAAAGGAGACAAAATTTGAAGATGTAGCCCCATCTTCAGCATGATTCAATTAGTATGCAAACTATTTCTGTAGAGGTGTCCTTCCAGGGCAATTGCTGATATTCTGTTCCTGTCCTGCTGAACTCTATGGTGATCCTCCTTGTATAAAGAATTCAGAGTAGACTGGATTATACAGACCTCTGTGGCCCAAAACAACCTGTGCCATGGGTTGGTCACAGCTTGGCTGGGGCTGTGCTCCACCTGGGATACTCCAGGACCCAGCCTCCAACAGTCACAGCACTGGTCTCTGTGGCAGAAGAAAGGAGACCTCAGGTAAATTGCACACTGGTTCTCAAGACCTCCAACCAAAAGTGACACTTAGCACTTTCACTTATATTCCATTGGCATTAGCAAGTCCCGTGGCCAAGTCCACCCGGAGAATGACTGGAACAATGACAGCCAAGAATATTTGCTGGGAGCACTAACATTTACCCTCCTCGTCTTCAGATAACACTCCCCTCAGATTTCTCCCAGTTGGCTCTCTTGAGCTGTGTGACCTTGGACAAGTTACTTAGCTTTTTCACGCCTCCGTTTCTTTTCTGTAGTTGGGAGTTCTGAGACCTATCCCATGAACTTTCTGTCAGCACACGTAAGGGGGGGGCAGTGAATGTGTATAGCAAAGGGTCCGGCAGCCAGGAAGCCCTCAGCACAGTGTAGTCATTGTTGTCGTTCTGAACACCCCTACTCTCACTTCCTCTTCCTAGCCCTCCTTCAGATCCGTCCTCCACACTAGCCCTGCCTTGATCCTTAAACATGGCTTTGCTCATATCCCGACTGAGGCCAAAAGCATACTTTTGCTCCCTGTTGGTGTAGTAGTTGCCTCGACTGCTGCCTGTGGTAGCTAGCATTCCTGTTTTGGGTGCCACCCTCCATCTGAGCTTGCAAGCTCACTGCCCTGCATCCTAATCTGTAAGCAAGGTGAGTTACTCAATCCTCATTCATTGCATGCATTTTCCAAGGAATTTCAAGGAATGGGAACATCTTTCTTCACCCATCCATTCATTCATTTAATGAATGCTTGGTCTACAGCAGACATCATTCCAGGGGTTGAAGATATAGAAATGAAGACAGAGAACATATAGTCCTCATGGAGCCTATAGGAGATGTGCTAAGATACCTAAGATGGCTCAAATTAGTGATGTGTGCCATCGAGACCACTTCATACGGTGAGAGGATAGAGTGTCTGAGTGGGTCAGCTAGGCTAGTCAGGGAAGGCTGAATGATCAAGTGAAGAGGAGAAACCTCATAAATATCCGGGAGAAGAGCATTCCAGAGACACAGTGACAAATCTCATGTCAAGTAACGGAGGAGAAGGCTGGAGTGAGTTCAGCTCAGTGGACAAGGAGAAAGTGGGAGAGTAGAGCAGGGGGGAAGAACTCAGGGACAGGTCATTTACAAGAATGTAGGAAAATGAAAAGCCTTTTGAAGGTTTACTGCTTTTGCCCTTCTATGCAAGGCATGTGTCTTCAATATACACATAATCAGATTTAATCACTGTCTGGGTCCAATTGAAAAACACTTCACAAGACCTTGCCTGATCTTTATCTCTCCTCTTCCCCATCTCCCATTAAAAGTAGTTTTTTTCCACCTTTAAACTTACAAGATAACTTACCCACCCCAAGGATTTGCATCCTTTCACCTGGAGGAACACCTGCCCTGTGGCTCGGGGATTTCAGTTCCACAAAATGAAATGGGTAGTATTAACAGATACCCAGCATTAGTAGTATTGATATCTCCTTATAACTTTACTCCAGAGTCATATAGGACGAGCTTCAGAAAAGCAGACAAAAATACGCCTAGAAAATGGAACAAGTCATCCAATGTCTTTGGTACAAAGAGATGGAACAAGAAAATTACTTTGATCTGGATAATTCTTTTACAGAATATTTCAGCCAGACCCCTTGTCATATTCTCCGTAAGCCTTTACCCTGTCCTGTATTTCTGAGTATTAAGCTGGGTAATAAAGTCCGGCTAAGACAATAGCAGCTATATGGTTTTCAGTTGCTCTGATGTCTTTCCTTTGTGGCTGTGTGAGTGAGACAGGGTCCTTTTCCAAACACAAGGAAAACAAAACAAAGAGAACCCAGTAAAATGAAATCATCCTGGGCATTGTCAGGCCTGCCTCTAAAAATCACTTCATTTTTTTCTCATGTATTTTGCTACCTTTCTAATCTTAATTAATGACCATAGAAAGCTTTGGAATTTGTTGTTCTGTTTCTCTGGTCACATTGTGCCTGGGGTCCAGCTCCCGTACCCAAGCATATAGTTGTTATTGCTTATTAATATTCACCGAACATCTGCCCTGCACTTAGATGCCACTGGGACACCAGAATTAGCTACAGTCACTCTCCAGTGTATTCCTCTGAGCATGACAGGACTCAAAGCGAAGGAGGAGTTTATTTCTGGAAAACAAGGGTGACATCGTGACACAGGCTTGTGGGGCACTGTGTGCCAAGCTGGCTTTGATATTTGTGGATCTTATGATATTTCCAGGTAAGCAATTTGGTTTTGTTTGGTTTCAGAGGGAGGTATGAAGTGGTGGGCAGAAAGGAGGGGAGGGTGGATGGCATGTGAATCACGGAGGGCACATTCTCTTAGGCTGCAGAGGGAATGTTCTCCAACCTTGCTGAGAAATAAGCCTTGATGAATGAATCTATGAATTTAGTTGAATTGTGTCTTGACAGTGAGGATGCTGGGAGCGAATGAATGAATGAATGAGAGAATGCAAAGGAGAAGGATGGAGGAATAAACACAGGCTCTTTGGCAGCACACAGAACCAGGGGTAGGAACAAGATGCAGGGGCCTCAGAGTGGAGGTTATAGTTTGAAGAGATACAAGATAATAACAAAAAGGCCAAGAAGGAGGAAAATTTTGTTTTTTATAAAGTTTGCTTTTAGGGAATTAGGATTTTCAGAGAAATCGCAGATATTAAGTGCACAAGTTCAATGAGTTTTGACAAAGGTATACATGCATGGAAATCACATTCCTATCAAGATATAGAATATTCCCCCTGCCCAGGAAATCTCCCCCATGTCCCTGACTGGTCAATCCCTACTCTCCATCTCGTTCCCCACCTCAGAGGACACTGCTGTCCTGGGTTCTATCTCTGTAACTCATTTTTTCCTGTTCCTGAACTTTACATAAATGCAATCACATAGAATATTTGACATCTTTTATGTTTGCCTTCTTTCCCACAGGTCTATTTTTTTAAAGATTTTATTTAGTTATTCATGAGAGACACAGAGAGAGGCAGAGAGAGAGAGACAGAGACAGGAGAAGCAGGCTCTATGCAAGAAGTTCAATGTGGGACTCGATCCAGGGTCTCTGGGATCACGCCCTGAGCCAAAGGCATATGCTCAACCACTGAGTCACCCAGGCGTCCCAGCACAGAAGGTCTTTGAGCTCAAATATGTTGCTATTTGGATTGTTTCTTTTTTTGTCTGGATGGCATTTCATTGTACAGCTCTACTGCACTTTTTAAAAAATATTTTATTTATTTATTCATGAGAGACACAGAGAGAGAGAGAGAGAGAGAGAGAGAGGCAGAGACACAGGCAGAGGGAGAAGCAGGCTCCATGCAGGGAGCCCGATGTGGGACTCGATCCCAGGACTCCAAGATCACGCCCTGGGCTGAAGACAGGCGCTAAACCGCTGAGCCACCCAGGGATCCCCTCTACTGCACTTTTAAAATTTATTCTTCTTTCCATGGCCACTTCACGGCCCAGTTTTGGCTACTATTAAGAAAGCCACTGTGAGCATTCTTATATAAGTCTCCTTAAATTTTTATTTTTTTTGGTATGTGATTTTATTTATTTCTCTTGGGCAATACCTAGAAGCAACATTGCTGGGTATAAAATAGTTATATTCTTAGTGTTATAAGAAACTGGCCGTATCATTTTACACCTCAACCAGCAATGTGTGAGGGTTCTGGCTGCTTTGTGTCTACCAACTCTGATATTGTCAATCTCCTCCCAAGGGCTTTTTTTTTTTTTTTTTTTTTGGCATTTTATTGATGTTTTTCCATCTTACTATTAAGGTGTTATGAGTTCTTTATGTATTATGCATATAACTCCTTTGTCAACTATTTCTAAGAGGAATATTTTCTTGATGGTTTAGGGCCTGCCAATTCATTTTCTTCATGATTATTTCTTGTTGAGTAGAAGTTTTAAATTTAAGTCCAATTTATCGTTTTTTTCTTCTATAATTTATACTTTTTAGGTCCAGTCTAAGAAATCTTTGCTTGCTTCAAGCCCAAAAGACTCCTATGTTTTCTTCTACAGTCTTGTAGATTTGGCTTTTATGTCTAGGTCTTAATTAACTTAGGGTATAAAAGGTATAATCATGTGGTGCCTACCTGGCTCAGTTGGGTAAGCAGCTGACTCTGATTTCAGCTCAAGTAATGATCTTGGGGTCCTGGGATGGAGTCCTATGAGGACTCTGCAATCAGTGGGGAGTCTGCTTGAGGATTCTCACTCTCTCCTTCTTCCCCCTGCAACTCATACACATGTTCTCTCTCAAATCAATCAATCAATCAATCAATCAATCAATCAATCAATCAATCTTTTAAAAAGCTACAATCATGAAGTAGGAGTTAAGGTTTCTTTTTTTTCCCAAATTGATTTCCAATTGTTCTGACACCACTGTGGGAAGACTTCTTCCATTGCATCACTTCTTTGGAGCCTGTAAGGCCAGCATTTGATGAGGAAAAAGTCATTGGTGATCCCAAAGGAAAAAAAATGGGGAGTCTGGAGAGATGCCAATAAAAGAGGAAGGAAGGGCCTTTACAAGACAGGAGAGGATCTTAAAACAGATAGAAGCCAGATTATAGAGGCTAAGTACAGGGAGCAGATACAATGGCGAGAGTAGGAATGGATCATATATCTAAGGGGTTCGGCTACGAAGACAAGGGTAAGAAAGGGACAGTAATTCTCAACAATCATTTCTAGGTCAAGAGATCGGAAAAATATTTATTAGCAGGCAATGGGCTAGGGAAATAATAATGTTAAGTTGGAAATGTAGAGGCTTTGGGTGGAGAAAGGCTCAAATGATATCCATTTGTGGAGACTTTGCCACTCCCAGAGTGGCACTACAGTGAACTCAGAGAGACATACTGGGAAATATACATTTATGTGCCAATATCTATTCACTATATAAGAACTGACTGCTGAAAGTGCAGTATGTAGAAGTAAAGCACTGAGTTTAAACGGCTAGTCTGCCAGATGGGCTGAGAGCCGATCACCCAGGAGCCGCCATGTCCATGCCTTTGTGAAGAGGCTCTTCATGCTCCCCTTGGGCCAGAGGAATGGTTGAATGACTCTTCCCTCAACCATTTCACTTTATGGGAGGAGGAAGACAGACCAGAAGTTAGCTATCAGCACCTGCTTTTCTACATGAAAGTTTTTCTTAAACATCTAAATGGATGAGGAGGATGAGGTAGCTATTTTACTTTATATGCTATAGACTCTAGCTGCTCTCCTAATCCCACAAGAAAGAGTTTAAGGGCCTATTACAATTTGTTTTCCAAAGGAAAGAACAACAATGTTTACTAATTATTAACTGTATGCCAGGCAGGAGTGTTAGATACCGTTGTACAGGTTGTGCACTATACAACTGCATTACACCAGGAGACACTATTCCTATCCTAGCTTGGTGTTGTGAAGTATGGTGGCCTTGATGAAAAATGTTACTCTATGGTTTTTACACAAGCAAGCTTACTTAGCCTTTGCAACCACCCTATTGGATTGGCATTATTATGTTCATTCTGTAGATGAGAAAATCGAGGCTCAGAGAGGTAAAGCCCCTTGCCCAAGGACATTCAGCTAGTAAGTAGCAGGGATATAATTTGTAGACCTATTGATTCCAAAACATCACTTCTCAGTGAACTTAAAATATTGGCAAAGTTCACCTTTAGAAGGCAAGTAAGTAGACTATTTGAAGTCTACTTGCCTTCTACTATTTGAAGAAACCAGCAACCTTCTGGGAAGATGTGAAATGAAAAAGGCCACTGGAGTGAAAGTCAAAGGCAACAGAGGACTAGGAACTGCCAGGGTGGCTAGAGAGAGATGGAGGGAAATTCTAGATTGGCAGAAGCTGGAAGAGCAGATGGCCCAGCAACCCAAGCACACCCACCCATGTGGCAGAGAAAAGAGCCAACTACAAAACACCAAAACTGGTCCAGCCATGAGTGGCTTGGGAAAACCCCAGATGGGCTGATCCACTGGCTTAGGGGTAAGGAGGGCTAAATAGGGCTGTCCCAGTGCTCAGAAACTGAAGCAGAAATGCTCAGTGCTTGCTGGGAACCTACTGTGTTCTCACAGGAAGGCAGTTCGGCTCAGAGGCAATAATGAATGCTTACAATTAGGGTCAAATTCTGATTCCCACATTTACCAGGTGTGAGACAAAAGGCAAGTAACCTATCTATTTCTAATCTGTAAATGAGATTATAGTACCAACTGGAAAAATTGTTCTGATGATTAAATTAGGTAATGCAACTTGCGTGCATAGTCAGCATTTAATAAATGTCAGTTACTCTGCGACTCAGGGCATATAAGATGAGACATGATCACAGCGATAACAGTCCACTTATCAAACCTTTGAAGCTCCCACTTCAGAGGCCACTGTATTGGCTTGTGTCATCCTTCAGCCCCAGCACCGGGGAAGATGTGGGAGCTCAGCTGTTGCCTTACTCCACCGCAGGCTACTTATGCTCCTTTTCATTTTTTTTCCTTATCTGTTCCCACTCTCTCTCTCTTTCCCCAGAACACCATGCCCATCAGAACAGCACCCTGCAGTGGCCGCAGTGACAAGCAGAGCTACGTCGTCTGTACTACTGGTCTGAGCGATTCCAACTGCAAGCTCCTGGAAGGGAGGGGTTGGGGCTTGTTCAGTTTTGCATCTTCAGAATTGGAACCTAAATCCCGTCCCTACATGTTGACTCGATGCATGGCCAGTAAGTGCAAAAAAAAAATAATAATAACTTGTCTGGCCCCCGCACTTCAGACAGGATATGGACGTGGGGCTGGCAAGTTTCCATGGATGTGGATGAAGAGGGTCTGCTGGCCAGAGTGCTGTGGTAGGGTGAGAACCCTGGATTTAGCTGTGGGCTTCAGAACCAGACTTTCATTGCAAGCTGTCCCTGGTGGGTGCTTTATGCGTGCTTCAAAACCATAAACTGGATGAGCAGATGCCTGGTGGTAGCGGGCTGCTTGTTTTCAGGGGGGTAGACGTGCCCAGTGGGCACCTGAAGCATGCATTGCCCATCGCACACGAGTTTTTCTGTCAGGCACAGAAATAAACCTTTCCTTTTCCTGGGCAGTAAAAGAACAGAGCTTTGAAAAGCCATGGAAAAACAAATTAAACAGTGCCACACTACGGAGTATCCTCTCTCTCCTCTCTTCTCGTAAAACCAAGTGAGACTGTTACTCCATTTGAATGAGTCCTGGTCAGTAGCAATGGACTAGGAAACCCTTGAGGGAAGAGGTCAGACTCACAAGGTTAAACTATAAAACTTAGAGGATATCTTCCAATTAGGAAAGAGGTAGGAAATGAAGAATGCTTTTGGATTTCCAGTAAATGTAATGCTAAAATATTTGGCCATTTGTCTATTGCCATGTATCAATCCAATTAACCTTGCGCCATGCGCCCAACTGCATTCAGTGATCCTGATGTGTTACAAATCAATATAAAATATCCCACTGCTGATGGGGATCCTCAGGAACAGAGAAAGTCCAGCTTTTGAGTTTCAGAGTTTTGAAAATGAGTGAAATTCACCTCTCGAGTTATGAAGGTAGTGATAGTCTATGATTTGGTTGCAAACAAACAGGACTTTCATTTTACCGGCAACATAAATTTGTCAAAATCATCAGCATGTAGGACTTTGGATTCTGATTAGCAGTGATAATGGGAAATGATTTCTAATATTCTGCAGTTGAAATGACCCATTAGTAATGAAATAAAATTGGTACACTGAAATGTTTTCTTAAGGAAAGGTTATTTTTTGCATAATGTCCGCTGGATTTTATTATTTTTTCAATTGCTTTATAAATAGAGAAACAGATGTTTCTCTTACAGCAACTCCGCTTTCTTCAAATTACCTTTGCTGTAAAGGTAAGAAGTGTAAAGGGCAAGTTGAATCTATCATTAATCTTGCGTTTGCTGTGTTCGAACAATTGCCAAAGTTGATTTTGTAAGTATTTTATTATCAAAATAAGACATGGGGGCGGGGGGTGGGTGGATTGCCAAAATATCCCAGTGAGTATTAGGTTTTTGTTTTATTTCAACTTGATTTATCTATCAACTCATTTTTTGTCTTACTATGTATGTAACAGGGACATTTCTCATTATTCACTGAATTGGTAACTCTTCCCCAAGAAAAATATGACCATGGCTGAAATTATTATTATATCCACTTTCAAGGTTTTACATATAAAACTCATTAAAATTTTGGCAAGATAGGACAGCATCCAGAAGAAATTCAATTTGGTATTTCTGTTTCAATTAAATATGATTCTAGCAGGTTATCAGCAATCCTCAACCAAAACCAAACTGAAGACTTTGAAAAATAGTTCCTAATTTACATCTGTGAAGAGAATAGGAAGTGGTTCCCACTTATGTTTTCCAAAGTCACTGGAAAATAAAAAAAATAAACCTATTATATTCATGTTACTTATTACAGGCTTAGGCAGGAAACAGCAGAGGTCAACTTTTTCTTTATAAAATAGTATCCTGTAACTTTAAAACCTGACTGTTACCACTTATGGAAAATAAGATATTTTCCTGACATGGTTTATAATTTAAGTATATGTTAGAGTTGAAATGATTTGAGGTTCTGAGATAAATCATTGCAGCTCTGGCTTAGTAATAAAAGGCATTTATTGAATTAGGTGGATAACTAGTGCTAGTGAGTCCGCCTTTGAACAACAGAAATGCCAGAGCACATTTACGGAGGGGGGGGGGGGGGGAGAATGTGCCAGAGGAAGGAAGCACTTATCTCCATGAGCAATCAGTGATGAAGATCCAGAGAAGGCCCAGGGCAGGAAGTGAGAAGGGGTCAGACCAAGGTTGTGCACTGCTGTGCTGATGTTCCCTGGCTCAGTGACTCATAACATGCAAGGCTCTCCATGCCAGGGCCTTGTGCGGCACGGTGTCTGCTGGCGGGAGACCCTAGAGACCAAGAACCTTAACTGGGAAAGCACATTACACATTACAGTGTTCTAGAACAAATACGTACTGAGGACTTATGTTGTTTGACATTATAAGAGGTAAAAGAAGAATTTCTGACCTATAGGAGCTTACAACTGAGTCAGGCAAAGAACACAACATGAGAGGATCAGTAACACAAGATCTGATGTGGCAAATGCCTGAGTGATAAAGACCTGAATTACAACCAGAATTCAGAAGAACAGGGAGAGGGAGGAAGGGAAGGAGCAAGCAGACATTAACCAGCGTGACATAAAAACATTCCTTACCTGCAATACGGTGATGGCATCCAGGTGCGGGAATTAGCTGCTTAAAACAGTAGACGGGCTTTCCTAGGGTCGAGACTAAGTCTTTTTTTTCCTCCCCTTATGTCTATGTTCAGCCTGTGATTCAATACCTGACACAAAGCAATGCTGTGAACATCTGCAACTGGAGAATGAACGCATGGGTGCATGTGGATAGACGGTTGATGACCAGTGGTGCGCAAGGGGTTAGACTAGAAGGGGAGAGATGGGGCGGGCACACCTGAAAGAGGATTTATTTTTTTCCTTTTTTTTTGTTGTTTAAGATTTTATTTATTTATTCATGAGAGACACAGAGAGAGGCAGAGACACAGGAAGAGGGAGAAGCAGGCTCCCTGTGGGGAGCCCGATGTGGGACTCGATCCTAGGACCCCAGGGTCATAACCTGAGCCCAAAGGCAGACACTTAACCACTGAGCCACGTATGTGCCCCTGAAGGAGGATTTCTAAGCAGAGAAAATCCAAGAGGAGAGGTGAGGCCTTAATAGGAGCTACATGCTGCAGGGGAGGGCCAAGGTTGGATGGGGTAGAGGCGGTTGGAAGCCTGGCCAAGGACAGATTGTGAAAGGCTGTGACCCTCTGTGTCACCATGATCAATTACATCCCTCCTTAGGACTTGCTGTGATCTGTCATCCCTCCTCAGTGCTCCTCTGAGCCCTAGGCTGGGCTTTGCTCCCCGCAGCCCTGGCCTGCTTGCTGCCTACACTCATCCTACACCCCTACCCCCCCGGGCCTGCCATGGCTTACCTGCCAGTTCTTCCCACTGCCCCAGAAACTGTGCCTGGGTGGAGACGGGCCCGATACGGCGCCCCTGCAGTCTTAGCACCAACCAACAGCAGTTGAGTGAACTAATGGAGAAAGTGAGGGCATTCTACTGGCATTTTTGAATGAGGGAAGGGTGTAACTGGAGCATGCTTCTCGGAGGTGTACTGAAGGAGGGGACAGGTGGTGTGTCAAGGAGGAGAACCATGAAGGTGGGTGTCCATGGCACTAGTCGTAGAGAGACCGAGGCCAAGATGGCATGGGCATAGGGCTAGGCAGCGGGGCTGGGGATGATGCACAGAGTGCGGGCTCGACACAGAGGGAGAATCAACAGGACTCCAAGCCTGAGCATGATGACATTGGCCCACATACGAGGCCCAGGTAGTCAGCCCGATGGCAGTGGTGAGCAAGACGGAAGGAGAGCAAATGGGAGCCATAGGAGCCTGGGGAATCTGGGCAGGAGAAGGAGAGGGTCAAAGCTGGAAAGAGCAGAAGGGACTTGAACAGTCTGATAGAATGCACCGTGTATCAGCAGGTGCACAGGGAGGGACAGGCCTTCCAGGTGGAGGGGCAGGATGGGGACCACATGTCCTGGAGGTCATATAGTCAGAGCCCCAACCGGGTGAGAAAGAGAGCTCACCAGCCCTTCCACACAGAAGCAGCCCAAAGTGTCCCCCAACCCAAAAGGAAAGCTGTCTTCCCAGTCAAGAAAGAATGGAAGGCTTATCCTGGTCTCCACATCTTAAGAGGAAACAATAAATAGCTATAATTTCCAAAAGCTTGTTTCTCTTAAGGGAATATACACAAGCATTTCTAAGCCAATGTATCATTGGTTCGCTGAGTTTCTGCTAGAAAATGGAGCAGAGAAAACCCAGTGGGTTTATTTTTAGTTCTTACAGGGATGAATGACCATCCCCTGTAGTTTAATGATTATTTGAGTATCCCTTTTGGCAGCAACCTGCAAAATCAATCTATGGTTAGCGCAGCTTAGCCTGTTCAAAAGTGATCGTTTTAACTTATATTGCAGGAGGCGGGAAGCAATGGACTGGCACTAGGGAAGGGGAGCTGGTCTCAGAGCCCAAGGAGTAAAGGTTTCAGCCATGCTTGGATGTCATCTCGTTTTGGACTCCGAGAAGGGCAGGCATTCTCTCTGTAACTCCATTTATCCATCTGTGAAATGGAACACCCACTGGCTGGCTCATGTTTCCCTCCCAGAGAAAGCCCAATGATGCATATATCCTAAAGGAGGGTTCTTTGTGTCCAGAGCTTAAAAAGAAGGTCATAGAACTGCATGGACTCACATAAAAAGATGTCCAGGATACCTGAGAGGAAAAACAAGTTGTAAAACAGTACACACACACACACACACTATCATTCATTTTTTTAAAATAATGGTAATAATCATGTAGATATTGATGTGTGCATAAAAACCCAGGAAAGTCGGAAAGTCTACATAAAATAGCAACTGGTTATTTCTGGGATATGTGATTACAGGGAACATTTGCTTTTATTTCTCATATTCTTACCATTTGCATTTTTATAAACTTGCGTTTCTTTCAAAGTCGGAAAAGGAATGTGACGCAAAGGGAAGCATATAAATGAAGAAGGTTCTCCACCTGTGGAAGCCCATTTTCTCCATCAGTGAATGGATCCTCTTAGCCACATGCTGTACCGTCTCTGGAAAAACTCTGACGCTGCTAGGGCTGCAAGACCTCATGTGGCCTCTGCCCCTGACGATTTACTGTGAATGGTCCTCACACCAACTGGCTATCAGAGACCTGCTGACATCAGCTCATGCAAGATGGTCATGCTCAGCTTTAGTTGGTTCATGTTTTAAAGCCCAACGAAATTTTCTCTGACAGAAAAGTGTCTCCTCACTAGGAATGAGCAAATATTTTGAAAAACACATTTCTGTGCCTACAAATGGCTGAAGAGCAAACTATCAAGGGGCTTTAAAAAAAAAAAAAAAACCTCCAAATGTTTAAAAATTAGGATCTGTCAAAATTTGTGTTTCTTCAAAAAGGAGGTAAGGGGCATGGCAGTGACAGGCATGGGTTAGGACACCTGGGGCCCTGGTTGGGAAGGGCACTTGGAGGGCCTGGGCCTGCCCAAACTCAGCTTGATGCATAGTGTGGCTCTGTTGGGAGTTGGGGTACAGTATAAAATTAGGGCACCTTTGCTTGCCAATTACTGCTGACCAAAGTGAATTCTGATGTGTGGTAACTAGGCTGTAACTTTTAGGATACTTAGGAGGATGATAAAAACACACTCATATACACCTTGGGCTGTGGATGTGCTGGAAGGAGTGGCAGGAAACTCCCTCCCAAAATCCAAGCCCAGTTTGCTATATTAAAATATTTGAATCCAGCTGTTAACCTGGATTCACAGTATTTAAAATTCTGGGTATTTCTCTTATGTTTCATTTAGTTTGACTCACCAAGGAGCACTGTATCTTCCGATGTCCATGTTCTTCCTAGGCTCCAAAAAGTTTGATGCTCACAATATCTTTCTTTCTTTTTTTTTTTTTAATTTATTTATTTATGATAGTCACAGAGAGAGAGAGGCAGAGACACAGGCAGAGGGAGAAGCAGGCTCCATGCACCGGGAGCCCGACATGGGATTCGATCCCGGGTCTCCAGGATCGCGCCCTGGGCCAAAGGCAGGCGCTAAACCGCTGTGCCACCCAGGGATCCCTCACAATATCTTTCTTTGGAAATCTCGTGAACCTCCATAAAGCATTAATAAGAGCTGGTGATCTTCACAGGAGCCCCTACGAAGGTCTGTTTCCTGGTAGATTTAGTGTAAATTGTTTACCAAAAATGAGCTTTGTCGAAGTAGATGGACATCTCTCTCGGCCGCCAGTGTCCTCGTTCCAGAGAGACAATACTGTCAAAGTGTGGGATCTTCTAGCACAGAGCCACTGACCATCTGCTGTCCGAGTCCAGGCTCAGAGGACTACCTGATGCAGAGGTGATTTGCAGCATGTCCAAGGGAGAGGAGAGAGAATGTCATGGTGTCCACAAAGAGATGGAGGCTGGAAACTGTGGAGGGGCTCACCACATGTCACACAGTTTGTCATTCACAGGCCGGGAATGGAGCCGACCCATGCCCTCTTGGTCAGCATTCTTTCCCCTTCTCCCAACTGCCTGCTTACCAGGGGCACAGCTTGCCACCTCTCTCAAGGTACACTCGCATCTTGACAAGTCCCTTCTGACACACAAAAATTTAACTCTAAAGACTGATGCGATTTAAAAAAAAAAAACAAAACTGATGCAACCGTGGGAATTTCATATCAAGGTGAAATTTCGCAGGGAGATATTTGGGCCTCAGACCTTTTGGCACTCTTCCAAGTCACTGCCCTGCCGTGATTACTCCATTTGCCTTGCTTTTCCTTGGGAAATCCTTTCTTGATTTTTAGCTCTATTAGCCTTGAATGAGACACCTTTTATGTGGGCTTTCCAAGTCCTAGACTATATATTCCTTTTTTTTTTTATTAATTGATAAGAAGGTCCAATACTGTTTATGTTGCCTTTATCTTGTTCCAAGTATGGATTTTTTTCCCCATCACCAAAACCATATGTTCAAGACAGTGATGTGTTGGAGCTAACCCCTGCCCGCTTAGCAGAGCCAAGTCCGCATCCTCCCCCAACTCCTCTTCAGTGACTTCTCACTGGTATCTCAATATTGGACACGGAGAGAATATTTACATCGTAGAATGAGGCAAACACTAAAATTGAGGATTATTTTTTTCTCCAGAGAGCCTGTTTACCAGCATACAATTGGTGCTAAGTATGCGTTTTTCTACTCTAGCAAGACATTTTATTCATTTGGTAAACTATTACCCACTTGTGCTTGATACATGATAAATACATAATAGATGTTTGTAAAGGAACAAATGAATGAATGGATGGATGATGGATGGGTCTCTTCCAGATAGATTCAGTGTTCCATGCTAGTTTTTGAGACTCAGCTGGTCACTGAAACTTAGTAATTTTGGATTCTCTCTTTTTGATTTTTACCTCATATTCATCTTAGTCCCTCAAATGCCAGTCCATGATGTGGGAACTTTTCTACAGATTTGTTCTTTTCTACAGAACTGTTCTTCAGACAAGAGAAAAATCAAACATGTCCTCCACTAAAATGAGGAAGTATGATTTAATTATGATAAAAAGTAATTTTAATTTTTATGGTGCAATATTAAGGAAAATTTATTTATATATATTATTAAAAGTAATTTTTATTTTTAAAAGCAGGAGCAAGTCCCAACTATAAGCTGTCTGACGTACAGTCTCATTAGTACTTTGCCTCTCTGATTACTAGCTCCAAAAAATCATAACGAGTTGCTTTTAAAATTGATGCTCAAATTCAATATGATTGTTGCTTTGCATCTTGTTCCAGTAAAGTATCTTGTTGGTTTGCTTTTTGGGAGCCAAGTAAAGCAGCTCCTGACAAGCTTTGCTTGGAATTTTTGCTTTGGAAAATCGTGTGAATATTTATATAGAGGCTTTAAGCTGCAGGGAATTTAAGCAGCTTAGAAGAATTTTTGCAAAGTTTTTAAAGCAGGGAGTCACTCTAAACTCATAAATACGAATACATTCACGTCAAACTTGAAATTTGTGAGTGCTTCCTATTATTATTGTGTTGGGCCTGGGCCCACACAGCCTTTTGAGCATTTCTGAAGTAACTTGACATAGCAGTTTCCACTTACACAAAGTATTCTATTCCGTATTATCTGCACTAATAAGTTTGGTATGTCTGCTAAAATTCTATTAATAAATGTTCAACATTTTGGTTTTGGCTTTTCATAAACACTTGTCAAACTCAGGCAAAAAATTATAGACCTGATATCATCTCATATGTAACTTAACCCCAAACTTCTGTTGCCCTTGGTTGAATCTTACAAAGAGTATATTGAGTAAAGGAAGTTAGAAACGAAAGTTTATGGGGAAGCCTGGGTGGCTCAGTGGTTGAGTGTCTCCCTTCCGCTCAGGGCGCGATCCTGGGTCCAGGGATCCAGTCCCACATCAGGCTCCCTGCGAGGAGCCTGCTTCTCCCTCTATGTCTCTGCCTCTCTCTGTGTGTTTCTCATGAATAAATAAAATCTTAAAAAAAAAAAGAAAAGTTTATGGACCATATTATTCATTTATATAAAGTTCAAAAACAGGCAAAATAAACCCATGGTGTTAGAAGCCCACATAGTGGTGACCCTTCTGGGGGTCAGTAACAGGAAGTGACAGAGGAGGCTTCCCTGGCTGCTGGAAATGTTCTGTTTCTTGAAATGAACAGGTATGTTCACTGTATAAAAAATATATCAAACTGTGCTTATGGTTTGGGCACTTTTCTGTATGTAACTTCTATTTCAGTACCGAGTTTATTTTTTTAAAATGAACTTTTCCTGATTCTCTTTGGAATTCTAAAGCATTTCAAAGAGTGAATCTAAGTAGACAAGAGTGGCTTCCCAGAGGGTGTTACCTAACCAAGGTCAATGACCGGAAGGAAGCAGATCCCTGTGCAAAGAAAGACTTGGCCTTACATACAAGCTGCATAATTTGCCTTTCTGAAAGAACTTTCCCTTCCTGCGGTTCCACAATTTCTTTCAAGAGACAATTTCGTGTTCTTCCAAGCAAGAGGTTGTATTGTGAGTAAGAACCAAACATTGTCTTTCAGCTCCTTTAACACGTGATTGGAAACTCAGAAAGACTTTTAGGGGTCATGGAGATAGCTCTGTGACAGCCTCAGAGAATCCCATTCTGGCATCTTTTCTCCCATCCTAAAATCTGCTCAGGAAAGCTGAGCTAATTAGAAGTGGCCAGCTAGCGTTTTGTCAATAAATTGCTTGGCTCAGCAGACAGTTAATGCAATGCCAGATCAATAGGGACTCTGAAAATTATTTCTTCATTTCCCTCTATGGCAAGTAGAAGCCCATGAAGGACTGAATGTCAACCTTCCGTCAAAGAAGCACAGAGCTTTTACACCTGACATGAGAAGTTACGAGGGAGCAAATGTAAATAGTTTCAAGCTTCTTCTTGACGTAATGTCAGATTTTTGTTTTGAAACGGAGTAGGCACTAAGAAGATTTTGTAAGAAAGAGCCATTCTTTCTCAACCAGAAGCTCTTTGCTTTCCTGGAGAGGCCACTGGAAATGGCAACCACACTGTCACTCAGGGTGACTCGCTGAAATCACAGCTTTTAGGAGATGATGAGTAGTTATCTTTTATGATCTTACATAATAAAGGAAAAATTAAAAGAATATTGAATGATAAGAGGAAACTTTTTTGGAGGAAAGATATTTTTATGTGACCTTCTAATAATTCATATTGCATGCTGTTCATTTTCTAATTTTATGGCTATATAGAGTCAACATGAAGCTCTTTTCTGGATTCTGGGATCTCACAGAGGCCTATGGCACCAGTGTTCACTGGGACCTGGTGGCAAAGGCTTTGAGCTCTGGGAAGCAGTGTTGCAGATACTAAATGGGGAACAACATACTTCCTAAAATAATAACCCTCCAGCCAGTTAAGAAGCCCAGCAGGAAGTATGATGGCTGTTTTGATTTTTGAGAAGGGAGGGAATCATAGAGTAACATTATAGAGTCTCAGAGTTCTTTCCCTTCTGTGATTAACTTCAAACTGATAACTGCAATGGATTTTCGTTCCCACGTACAGTTTGCGAACTCCTGTTCTGAATGTCAGATGTAGAAAGACATCTATACCTCAGGAGCAATTCATGCTCTATTTATTTCCTTGGAACCTCCTACCTCCTGGCAGCACAGCAACATTTCCCTAGGGGTAAGCAATCTGGAACCAGAAAGTGTTTTTTTCTTTCTTTTTTCCTTTTTTCTTTTTTTTTGGGGGGGGGGAGATAAAATGACTACAAAATTCCTCTATCTCTGAAGATAAAAGTAAATTTAATCACAATGCCATCAGTTCAGCAACAACAAAATGGCAAAACTATCATGTCATCCAAACTTCCCATGCAGGCTCGTTTTTTCCCATTGGCTTTTATTCTCTAAAAAGAATAAAATGGAATCCTAATGGAATATTGGCTCACTGGGAATGAATTCTCCGCATTCCCCATTTGTTTGTTTTTCCCAAATTACTAAAGACAGTGTAATGCTACATTCCACCAGAGGGAATGGTCTTTTGTGTTGGTTGGTAGGTTTTCAAGGATGTGCATCATGTGAGCAACTGACTCTACACCCTTGTAGAGAGTCAGAGATCTCCATGGCAGAGGGCCCCAAGATGAGGACAATGATCAGACTTAACTATTGCTTTTCACCCTCCATGGTTTTGATGACATTCTTCCCCTGACATTCCGCACTGCCTCCGCACCTCTATTCCAGCACAGACTGTGTTCTTGTGCATGCTCTCTTCTCTGCCCCAAACATTCCCTGTCACACTTCCCCCAGCTGGTCGTTTCCAAGTCCAGTTCTCAACTTAAATACCACCTTCTTTTGGAAGCCCGTCTTGACCCACCTCGGGGAAATCCATGGCAACACATCCTGTAATCTGGTCCACCTCTCCCTCGGGTTGTACTTGCCTCTTTATGGAATTGAAGCAGTCTTCTGTTGTAATTGGAATGTAAGGGCCATGAAGTCTCAGGCTATCCCTCTTTGTTCCCTGTCCTATCCCAGGACCTGGCGCGGTGCCCGCTCCGAGGCAGACACTTGGCAGAGATTTGCCCACACGTACGTTTCCTCCATCCCTGCATGAGGCTGGCCTTCCCGTACAAGCCAATACCATCAGAACACTGTACCGGCACCAGTTGCAGGCTGGCCAAGGATTACTTGACAGACGTCTGCTGCCCTTTTCTTTCTTTCTTTCTATTTTTTTTTAAAGATTTTATTTATTTATTTGAGATAGAGAACAGGTGAGAGAGATAGAGAGAGAGCACAGGAGCAGGGGAGAGAGGAGAAGGAGAAGGCGAAGCAGACTTTCTGCTGAGCAGGGAGCCCGATGCGGGGCTCGATCTCAGGACCCGGGGATTGTGACCTGAGCCAAAGGCAGACACCCAACCAACTGAGCCACCCAGGTACCCCCAAAGACTAATTTTTATATTAGCGGAGGAGGAACACCAAATGGTTCTGGGCACCTAGGGGAAGAGGCAAGGGGAGCTCTGAGGAAGGAGAGGTAGAGATGTGGTGCACAAAAGATAAATGATTGTCTAATTGTTGTCTGGCCAGCCAATTAACATGAAGGACACAAGTTATATAAATTCACTAATTTTACTTTATCAGAAATTATTATTTCATGAATTTAAAACCCAAATTTAATCAACAGTAGAACAAATAGAGTCGTTAGGGCAGAACTGGCCTTGTGTGAAAGATAAAATTTGAAGAAGATTCTGGTACCTTTGGTTTAGGTTCATATTCAGTCACCTCAAAAAATTATTAAATTATTTTGAAAAGGGCAGCAGGGTGGGGCACTTGGGTGGCTCAGTGGGTTAAGCATCTGCCTTTAGTTCATATCATGATCCCAGAGCCCTGGGGTGGAGCCCCACATCAGGCTCTCTGCTCAGCGGGGAGTCTGCTTCTCCCTCTGTCCCTCCCCCTGCTTGTGTTTTCTTTCTTCTCTCTCTCTCTCTCTCACTCTCAAATAAATAAATAAATAAAACCTTTTAAAAAAGTAGTCTTTGAATCCTTTACTCATTCCAAAAAATGCATCACTTGTTTAAAAATCATGATCTCTTCTAAGGATGCTCATCGTATTAGAATTGGAGTGACATAATGGATTATGCATCCTCCTTTTCTGGATACAAATATGATGATATCACTCCCTCATGCAGCATCTTTCCCTTCTAGAACCCTTCACCTGGAGGAGCAGGATCTTTGACTAGGCTCTCTCCACTGTGCTGCTTGCTCTGGACTCTTTGTCACCTCGGGCCACATTCATACTTGTCCCTGGGCCTGATGCAGACATCTCCTTCCCTGGGCCACATCCACCTGCCTTGCTGCTTCCTCTGGCTCACTCCTATATTTTAAATACCTTTGTACTTTGTACTGTCTCTTCCTGGGATAATGGGCAGCTTCTCATCTCACTGTATCTCCAGCCCAGCCCAGGCCCAGCCCAGGGGAAGATCAAAATCGACAATGCAAATGAAGGGAGCTAATGTGACAAAGCTCCAAGGGTGGAGTTTCAGGCATCAACCAATGGAAAAACACAATTATTTTGGGGGCTGAGGTGCTGATTCTTCTAAAACTTCCAAAACTCTTCCCAAGCAGCTGTGCACTTTGTCTTTACTTTTGGTACACCCACCTTGATGGGACAGTTCTTTTTGGTGATAAATGTCACATATATTTGGAGGGCATAGGCTAGGTTAGTCCATTAGTCAATCAATAACCATATATTTTTATTACCTGCTGTATATTCCACTAAATAATATTGTAGAGACTCAAGCCAACTCTCCCTCTCTCCTGGCCCCCAGAGATCACCACTTCATCTACACTGTGCATTCTTGGCCAAACAAATTGGTCCAGTCTGGCCTGAGATGCCTCTCTGCCTCCCTAGCCTGTCTGAAAGTCTGTGAGCAAAGCTGGTTAAGAGTATACCTCTGCTGTATTGGATGTCTCCCCCTCCCCAGTTGTTGCACCTACAGGTTGTACAATCATTGTACCTCTTGGGTTGGTGTTGAGCAAGTAGGATGAACTGCAAGGATAAGGAGATGAGGAGTGTTTGAAATTTGGTTACATTCATAGTCCAATGATGAGGAAGCAGTAGTAGCACGGTGACCCGGAAAGGCCTTGGAGGACCTGATCAAATTGCCAATTGCTGCCTTCTTTGGTCTTGGACACAGTAACTAATCTGTTTATGGACCTGACTAAGCTCTCAGAGATCTTATGAACCATAGAAGAGACAGTGCAGGGGCACCTGGGTGGCTCAATCAGTTTAGCATCCGAGTCTGGATCTCAGCGTAGAGGAGACGGTGCAGTGTTGCGAATGCACCCAGCCCCTGCTAGGTGCTCTGTCCTCACTCACTTCCAGCCCCCAAAGGAGACAGAAGCCTGGGTGTCAGATGCCACGAATTCTGGGATTGAATAAAAATGTCTAGATTCCAGGGTGCATTTAGCCCCAGATGACCCTTATTTCCTCTAAGGTTTTTTGTTTCTTAACAGGCATCCACAGCTGTACGCAGCTTAAGCCAGACTTACAAAACCTCAAAAACCTCCTGGAAACCTCTAGCATAAACGTGCCTCCGCTGCTCCAAGTCTTCAGTTTCTCCACGGTCTATTTCTAGAAGCTAGCAGAGGTCTCAGTCCTCACCTTTTGTGTGTCAGGTTTCGAACTGTATGCTCCTCAGGGCAAGAATATAGTCTTTTTATCTTGTTATTGTTGTCATTCAGCAGAGCTTCATCCATTGTAAGGCAGTGTAGACATTTATGACACTTTATGAATAATGAACAATGACTGTGACCTTGCCAGAGCCAGCAACTTAATGAGTCCAGCTTAGATAGAGCTCCAACTAAGACAGAGTGTGTGTGCGTGTGTGTGTGACACAAAGATTACTAGCAAGCAAGTGTGCATGTGACAGTGTGAGTGTGCATGTATGTAAGAGAGAGAACATGTGTGAGCGTGTGAGTGAGTGCAGGTGTGCAGGGAGCCCTTGACAGCAGTGCCAGGGACAGAGCTATCTGTATATAGCCGTGAAAAATTCATCTTGTCTCCTCCGGGTTTTCATAGAACAAGTCACCAGGTTTTTAAAAAATCTCTTTTACCTTGTGGAACTTCCTATCATCACTGTTGTTCTTTAATCCGGTCTCTCCGCGAGGGTGCTGGTCCTCCCCCACGTCCCCAGCTCCTCAGAGGATTCAGCAGACTTGGTGGCGGGCCTGCGGGCTTCTCTTCTGGAGAAGAGCTGCTCCTCTGGGCCGGGCGCTGCCGCCAACCGCGGACCCCCTCACGGCCTCCGGGCCTCGCAGCATCAACGGTGGCCAAGGCCCATCAGTGTCATGTGCCTGTAAATAAAGAAATCTAAGGCTCAGAGAGCCCCAGAGCTGGCCTGGGGTAGGCGACCAGACTGTCATCTGGGCCTTCACAGCTTCTCCTGGACATTGTCCCTCTGGAAAGAGAGAAGTAGAGGACATGGAGGCAGCGGGTGAGGAAAGGGGGACAGGATCCACCCTCGCCCCCCTGATGAAGACCCAGAGACACCGACTTTTCTTTCCAAGAGCAGAGATAGGATGACAGCGGAGGCCTGTGGGGTGGGGGTGGGGGCTTGCCTGGGTGCGTTGGCCTGAGAACACTCTGGACCGTCTTGTAGTCCATTTAACACAATTTTGGTTTCTTGTCTCGGCCCTGTAGACATTGTTTTCTTTCCAGAGAAAACTCTAGGCTTGTATGGGACTTAACAGAGTATGGAACAGATGTCATCCGTGGAAAAAACAATGGTGATGAGAGCAGTACCACTGAGATGACTGTCTTTTAGCTTATGGAGGATAGAGAATGACAAGGGGGCTCACAGTCTCTGATCAGCTCCTCTGAGAAGCATGACAGATGATGGAGACAACCTCGTTCTTCCCAAATGTTCAGCTTCAGGCTCTTGTATCTTTAGGACAGAAGCAAATATGTACGAATCTGCATCCAGTTGGCCAAGACTCCCTCATCACAGTGGTTTCCGGTTGGGCCTTCCCCGCCAACTACAACAAAGGCCTCTAAGCTGAGGGAAGCCAGCAGCACTCCAGAAATGTGCCCCCTTTGTCCTGCCAGCACCCCCCCACCCCCCCCACAGACATTTTTTTAAAATTTATTTTTTATAGACTTTATTCATGAGGGACACAAAGAGAGAGGAAGAGACACAGGCAGAGGGAAAAGTGGGCTCCCTGAGGGAAGGCTGATGTGGGATTTGATCCCAGGGCTCTGGGACCATGACCTGAGCCCACGGCAGCTGCTCAGCCAGTGAGCCACCCAGGCATCCCGCCCCCTACCCTACACTTAGAGCTGATAAACTCACTGGGCACCAGATAGAAGGGGATGTATTTATTCTTTACGTCTTATATTATAAATACATATGTAGCTACACTGTAATATTTTAAGCACCAAAGAAAAATCTATAAATGATGGTGCTTCTTTTTCCAACCAGATGTCCGCCTTCCTTCCCTCCCAGCCTCTCCGAGTACTTCCAGAGAGGATGTGGACAGCTGCTGGCACAGTCCACACGGACTTCACCCTGGGGTTTCTGTGAGCAAGGCTCACACAGAACAGTTGGGGCTGCTTGGAGCAATAACATCAGCAGTCAGAACCACTTGTCTTTTTCTATTTTCTTTTCTTTTTTTTTTTTTTGGATATTTATTTGAATATGGTTGACACATAATGTTACATTAGTTTCAGGTGTACAACATAGTGATTCAGCTTCTCCGTACTTTATGCTATGCTCCCCACAAGTGTGGTACCATCTGTTAACATGCATCACTATCATAGTACACTTGACTATACATTCTCTAAGCTGTGCCTTTCATTTCCATGATTTAGTCATTCCATGACTGGAATTCTCTATCTCCCACTTCCCATCATCCATTTTGCCCAGCCCCTCACCCCCTACCCCTCTGGTAACCATCAGTTTTTTCTCTGTATTTATAGGTTTCGTTCTGTTCTTTGTTAGTTGGTTTAGTTTGCTTTTTAGAGTCCTCATGTAAATAAAATCATACGGATTTGTCTTTCTCTGTCTTATTTCACTTAGCATTGTACCCTCTAGACCCATCCATACTGTCACAAATAATAAGATCTCATCTTTTTTATGGCTTAGTAATATTCTGTTATAGAGAAAATATGCCACATATTCTTTATCAGTTCATCTATTTTTGAACACTTGGGTTCCTTCCATATCTTGATTATTGAAAATAATGCTGCAAAGAAACATAGGGGTGTAAATATCTTTTCAAAATGGTGCTTTTATTTTCTTTGGATAAATACTCAATAGTGGAATTACTGGACCATATGGTATTTCTATTTGCAGTTTTTTGAGGAACTTCCATACTGCCTTCCACAGTGGCTGCACCAATCTACATTCCCATAATTAGTAGCCAAGGATTCCTTTTTTCTCCACATCCTTGCCAATACTTGCTATTTCTTGTCTTTCAGATTTTAGCTATTCTGACAAGTATAAGGTGATATCTCCTTGTGGTTTTGATTTGCATTTCTCTGGTGGTTGTGAAGCGAGCATCTTTTCATGTATCTGTATGTCTTCTTTGGAGAAATATCTATTCAGGTCCTCCGCTCATTTAATCGGATTCTTTGTAAAATCACTTTTGAGTCCCTGTTGTGTATGGTACAATTGCTAGGAACTTTGCACATTACATATTTTATATTTACTTAATACATATAAAGACTTGTTCCTTCTTTTCTGCAACTTCTGTTCAAGTGAATCAATCTTTATCAAGCATTTTAGCTGTTTCTTCTGGCATTTTTCTCCATCTTGCTAAATATTTTGCTAATATTACAGTTTATTGACTTTTCAGTTTTATCTCTAATTATATTTCTAATATATATGTATATTTTAAACTATGAATGGTATGAGTTTAGCTCTCTCTGCCTCCCTCTGCCATCCCATGCACACTTTACTTCACCCCTTTTCTCCTGGTGGTTGTGTTACAGTTTTTAGTTAAGTAAATGTGCAATGTTTATATCACTTGTATGCATATGTTATTATACATAGCTGAGCTACATAGCATAATTTTACTTCTTTTACAATTTTTTTTCACTTCTAGGGTCAGTAATATCATGATTTTTAAATTTTTCTATGGACCTCATATTAATTCTTCTCCAACACAATAGTAAATGTCTTCTCAATATATTACAATGCACTGGACAATATAGGTTTACTTTTTGTTTAATTTGAAGATATTCCTGGTACAGCCATCTATTCTGCTATAATTGGGATTGGACATCCCTACCAGACAGGATGCACACCTGCCATCCTAGGACTTCTCTTACCACCCTCCTTGACCTTTTCTCCTCTGTTAAAAGTCATGATTTTCATCTTCATTTCCCTTTGCTTCCCTACCCTCTGCCTCATGTCGCTATTGTGGAAAGACAGCCAGGGGCCAACTAGGAAAAAATTTTGGGAGGTAAATTTGGAGGCTTTAAATGTCTGAAAATATTTTCATCCTACTCCTATATTTGATTGATCTAACATTCTCGATGGGATATAACCCTAGCTTAGAATTTTGAAGGCATTGATCCTTCCTTCTACCAGCCCTGGGCATAGGAATAATAATTTCATTGAATTTGTTCTTTTGATTGCTATATTATCTATTTCTTCTAAGTTTCTTTTTTTCCCCATTTTTGTTTTTCTCCTTCACAGTAGATGTCTTTGAGTGTCTTGGGATTCTTGAATGCCTGTATTTATTTAGAAGTGAGGCACCGAAATGCTGGTTGGAGGCTCTTTTGTGCAAATGGGAATTATCATCCAGAAGAATTTGCTGTAGGGACTCTTGTCATTTTGTTAGAGGACTCCTGAATCTGTGTCCATGGGTGTTTTTTGCTCCCTGAGTGGAGTCCTGCAATCCCTTTCCTTATGGGCACAGGTTTGGCCCCCAGGACTCTGGTAGTAGTTAGGGGGAGAAAAAGGTGTAGGAGAATGTCACCGCCCAATATGTAGACTTTCACTTATTTTTCCTAGTTTTGACATGATGCTATATCCCACTTAACTCTGCCTGGTATTCCAATTTCAGAACACCTCTGGTTCAAGCTCTTCAGAGAGGAAACATTCATTTTTCAGTCAAGGACGTGGAAGGGATAGTAACCTGGCTGGACAGACCAAGGAGGAAATCTGGAAATTTGACTCTGTCTCCATGTTTCTATGTCTCTGTTTCTCTGTTTCTCTCTCTCCTTTTAAGGCTTACCCACACCTTTGCCTTCAGAGATACCTATGATTTCTGAGTATTTCTGCAAGTCAGTATAATGAGTCAGCTGCTCATTATTGATTTCCCCTCTGCAGGTCGAGTTTTCAGCCAATTATCTTTGTTCCATGAGATTTCCAACTTTCAAAAACTTTTAACCATTATTCTGTGCTGTCACCTTTCTTCTTTTCAGTTTATCACCTCTTCATTTAAAAAATATTCACTGTAATTATAACAGAATATAGGAAGAAGTGGACTTAATGCATATTTCAATCTGCCATGTTTAACTGGATTTATCTTCACTTGATTCAAAGAGACTAAAAACTTACATAAGGGCATACAGCTCAGTAAGTGACACAGCTAGAATGTCAACCTTCTAGGAAGGAGGGAAAAGGGAAGGTAAAGGAAATCAGGATTGAGATTGTGCATGATCTCAGGTTAGAGAATGACATGTAATGGGATGATGAGTTGGTCATGGAAGGTGTTGCTGTGAAACACAAATGGGGGGACAGCAGTGTCATCCTTGAAAAATGATTTTGCCTGACATCTCCCTTTTTCCTTTAATCTGCTTCTTTCCAGCTTTTCTTTATCTTCCATGCCCTTCCCTCCATGAACATGTTGGAGAAATCACCACATACTAGTTGGAGAAACTAGCACATGCTAGGATCAAGGCTAAGTCCTGGAGACACAGGGGTTCATGAGAAGAGGTGTTCCTTTCCTCAGGAAACTCACAATTTCATGGACTCAACACTTACTGCGTAGCACTTTCAGAGCACAGAGGAGAGACGTGGATGCCTAGCTTACGTCTGAGTGGCAAAGCAGTCGGCTTTTCCAAACATCACCAGAGTTCCTTGTCCTTTGACCCAATGTCATCTTTGTCCCCACAGTCATATTATTAACATCTAACTATTCACAGAAAACTCTACTATTTGCCGGGTACCATGATAGATCCTATTTAGCTTATTCAAGTCTCACAAAAATCCAGCAAGGTAAGGATTATCAGCTTGAGCAAACTGATGCTTACAGAGATTAAGTAACTCACCCAAAGTCATCAGGAAGCTAGGCATCTCAGTCTGTCTCCTTCCTCTGATTTTAGATGTCCCGTCTCTGCTCCTCTGTAGTACCCAGTGAAGGACATTGTCTTTGTGCTTAGCCTTCATCAATTTAAATGTTTTAAAATTTGTATATATTCTAGATTGTGTGCTCCCAGGAATGATTGCTTACTTATCTCTGTATGCCTAATGCCTAACTCAGTATCTGGCACAGGATTCGAAGTCATTTAATAAATCTTTATATAAGGCAAAGTCAGGATTTGAACACGGATGTTTCTAATTACAAAGGTCATGTCTTTCCATTGTGTGACTTTTTACTCTAGTTGAGGCTTTCCCTCCTCAGTGTTCCTTCTTATTAGCAAAGATTTATCTTTCACCCACTCTTATCTATTGCCCTATAAATGTTGAGTCCCTACTGAAAATTCATCTTTTCTTTGGGAAGACTTGTGGGCAGCCCGGGTGGCTCAGCAGTTTAGCGCTGCCTTCAGCCCAGGGCATGATCCTGGAGACCCAGGATAGAGTCCCACGTCGGGCTCCCTGCATGGAGCCTGCTTCTCCCTCTGCCTGTATCTCTGCCTCTCTCTTGCTGTGTCTTTCATGGATAAATAAATGAAAAAAAAATTTTTTAAAGGAAGACTTGTGATTAAACCAAAAGTCATAGGCATGTCTTTTTCAATCGTAAATAAATGCCTTTAGAAAAAAATCCCTCATTGCCTACGAGTGCCATCACAGCCCAAATGTGAGCCACAGAACAAAGTTTTTGTCATAAATATTTACTACATTATGGACAGAGACTTAGGATTCCATCTGTTCTATGGGATTTTCATTTTAGTAGAATCTTTTGAAACCAGATCTGCAAATCATTGTTACTATTGGCCATGCATGGAAATATCTTGCTTAAACAGAACCTTGTGTTCAAATGGCATCTGTTCTGAATCTTTGGTTTGTCCATACAGAACTGCAGAAGGTAACAAAGATAAGCAATGGTGGGAATCTGACTCACCAACAGTCAATCAAGAGGTTGCCTTTCCTGGAAAACTCTCCACCAGGAGCTTGAAACCCAAGTGAAAACAGATGGAACTGGTGTGGTAGGAAGCCATTGCTGCTTTTCCCCAATTCTTTGCCAGGGTCGTTCCCTCTGCCAGGCTTATCAACTCTTGCTTATAGAGCAGATGAGCAGATGAACAGATCTGGAATCTGGGGCCACAGAGGGCTGGGTTACATTCTGGCTGGGTGTTTGGAAACTGTGACCTTGGCAAATTGAAGCATCTGAATCCTAAATCTTTATTTCTTATCTGTAAAAATAAGAATAATAACAGTGTTCTAAAGACTAAATGAAAGAACACATATAAAACAATAACACTCTTCTGGGAAGATAGTGATTGGGCAATGACTCTTCAGTCCCCTTGAAAGGAAATAAAGAATCACACAGAGATGACGTGAGCCCCCTGCCCCCTGGACACCCTGATTGAGTGTGAGGCCTGGGCACCTGTATATTTTCAAAGTGTCCCAGGGAAATCTAAGTGGAGAGCCACTGCTGTAAGTGAGATTTGGGCCGGCTCTCTCAGCTGAGGCAAAACTTTTGGTTTCCAATCTGAAATTAAAGTAGAGTATCAAGTTCAGGATGTAGCAAGCAACATCACTCTCCATTTGTAAAACATTTTACAATAATTATGTTTATTCTTTCTATATCCTTGATGACAAGTTTGGCTTTATGAGCTATACTTTCTCTTTGAGGACACAAATACAGGAAGATTAGCTTGGAATCCCAAAGGCAACAGCAGGACTGGAATCCAGAACATTATCATCCACCGTAGTTGAACACTACGGTTCTTACTTAAGCAGAATGACTACGGACAATCTAAATAATTTACTGCACTAAAAATTTTGTCAAAAAAAAAAAAAACAACTTTGTCAAGTCAGTCTCATGATATACGGTTTCATGGAATATTATCACTTGGTTACACTGAAAAGCAAATTAGTGATTTGTATTTAAGAATAAGTTGCAAATTTCAACCATTTGTGGAAACTATTAAGAATGGACATTCTTAATGGACTGACATTTTTAATAGGGACAGAGCCAAACTCAGAGTTACACATGAGAGAAAGAAAATTGTACCAAATACAAGTTTCTAGGTATAAAATAGGGAAATACTAATAAGAGATCCTAGGAAATTCCAGAAATTTTTATTTAAGTAAGAAAGTTAAAGTGTCTTTAGTAACTGACCAGGAAGCTCTTCACCCAAGCCACCAATTTTATGCTGAACTCAATGAGAGTTTAGAATTTCATGTCTTGTTTTCACAACTGCTTTATGTAAAACACCCAAATTAGAAAAACAACAACAGACCAGTTATCTAGACACTGTCATCTGCTGGAAATTTTGTTTAAATGTAATTTGTTCTCCATTCTTCTATCAAACAGATGAAAAGCATGGAGACAAAGTACAACATTGTACAAAAATCATTTGCAAAAGGTTATAAAGAGGCTAAAAGAATCCGAATAATAAACCTCTTCCTGTAACACAATTATCTTTCAATGTCACTTTGTTGCCATTCCTCCTCAGTGCCATAAGGGGGTAAAGAATATAGGGCTCACCACTCTAGGTATTCCAGCTTTAATTTTTTGCAATGAAATATGAACTGTGTCATAATATAGAGGCATTTAATTAGAGTCATTTAACACATTGTAACTCACCAATGATTTTTGCATTCAGCCTGTTTCAAACAGCTGAGCTTTAAAAATGTGGAGATTTGTTCGCCACTAAATATCCATGGGCCTCTGCAGCTGCACAGCCCCTAAATATGGTTTGCACATGTTGCTTAATGACTCTTCAGAAGCAAGATAGAACCAAGGAAATGGAAGCAAAGAAAAATACCCAACTGGAAAGAGAGTTAACCCAACCGTGAAAGTGGGACCCTGCAAGGTACCCTGGGCTGGAAGACCTCAGAAGAAGCCTGAAGGAAAGCAGGCAGCGAGCCAAATGGAAAGTGGGCCCCGGACCTTGGATGAATGTAATGTGCACCCCTAGCTAGCTCTTTTATTTTGGGTTCCCGTGGACTTCCTCCTACAGAGGGTATTTTCTACAGAGGCATCCTCTACTAGTCCTGAGCACAGATACGAATGGCATAGTGAGGCCACAAAACTTCTGGCTCCCTTGCCATCTGCTCCCACGGCAATCCCTTCACCTCCTATTTGACATCAAATTCCCAATGTTGAGGTTACTCCCCTGGCATCGGTGGCATAGAGAAGGCTATTGTCACCAAAAGGAAAATGTTACCCGAGAGGGACATAAACTCTCCTTGAATTTCTTGTTTTTTTATTTTTTCCTGAAGTGTATTTCTTCCCTCCCACAAGCACGAAATTTTTAAAAGATATGAAAATCCTATTAATTCTGCAATACAGATATGAGTATTGTTAGTCCCATGAAGCTGTTCTTCTTAAGCTCTTACTCTTTTTAAAAACATCCTTCTATGTATACTTTATGCATATCTGTTATCATTTCCTTAGGATACAGCCCCATAGGGGATCTCATGGGCTCAGATGCTATGCACGTTTTAAATCTTTTTGATAAATATTACAAAACTGTCCTCTAGAAAACTAATTATTTTATATTTGCATCAGAAGAACATGAGAGTGACCATTTCCTAACACATTTGCTTACAGGGAATATTATATTTAACTTGAAAGGTAGAAGTCATTTCATAGTTGTTTAAATTCCTATTACTTTAACATTCCCCATGAATTTTCACTTCCTATTCCCACCTCCTGAGGGGGGTGGGATTGGTCCTCCGGGAGACTCACTGAATGTCAGCCTTTCCCTCTGGCTGACATTTCCAGAAAGGATGCTACTGCAGAATGAAGGAGAAACAAGAGGAAATAATTATTGAAAATTAAAACAGCGTAAAAATACTCATATGTCTGAAGACTCAGCTGGGAACTTTGGAATACTTATGAGTCTTCCAAAAATCCACACCCCATCTTGCGTGGATTCTTTCCTTCCCAGTTCCCAGGCACCATGTGTTTCCTGCCCTATAGAAACAGACCACCAGAACATTCTTTGCAAAAATAACAAATTGCTCAAAGCTAATCCACATTGCTGTCCCACATTTCCAAAAACTCCTAGAAGCCTGCCCTCTCAATTATGGTGTTTCTGTATTTTCTGGGTCAAAACTTTAAACACTTGCTTTGATTGAAGATTTTTAAATGTGGGTCTTTATAGTTACAAACATTAGTTAAACTTTGAAATCACACTCAGTTCCATACTTAACCAAGTGCCTCTGTTTGAGGAGAATAAAGTTACATAAAATTTTAAAGAAATTCCAAACACAGGTATTGAAGGAAATCTGTATCTTGAAGGAAAAAGTTATGAATCAGCATCCGAATATATTGATTGCTACCTAAGAGAGAGCTGTACTTAGAAGGAACAGTCTGTGGTCAAAGTGAATTTCTGATCTTTTGGGGAAAGTGGGAGTGCCTAGGGATTGGTTGCTTCTATGTGGAAGCAAGGCTACCAGAGTGAGACTCTTGCTGATTGGTTGACTTTCTGTTACTGCGGTTGTCCCTGATAGGCTGACATTCCTAAGAATGTTTAATGGAGTTGTCACGGATAAAATGGGTTCTGGTGAGCATTCATGCTTTCCAACTACCACCTGAAGAACAGTCTTTTCCTTTCTTCAGTTTGGAGGACAGACACATTTTATTCTCATTTGATTGCCTTGTCTTTGAGAAATAGGCTTTTTTTTTTTCACTAATAATATGCAGTTCACCTAAAAATGAGCAAATTTGAGACCCAAACTGAATGACCAGAGTCATTATGTTCTGGTACTTGACCTTCATCTATCTCTGGAGTATTTTGTGATAACCTTCAGAGTAATGTCTTGGAATAACCTCAGAGAGTCATAAGATAGATATTTCTTGAACCTTTGAAGCCTATTTTCTTTCAGGTGAAAAAAACTGAAGCCCTGAAAGCTGTCTTCACATTCTAGAGGATATATCTTTCCCTGATTCCCCATTCATCTCTAGACAATATATATTGGGTAGGCTTCAAACTTTTCTGGCATCACGTGATGAGAAGCTGGCAATAAATAGGGGGAAATTATGTCAATAATTTATTCAGGGAGATTCTTGGGTGGCTCATCAGTTTAGCACCTGCCTTCAGCCCAGGGCATGATCCTGGAGTCCCCGGATTGAGTCCCACATCAGGCTCCCTGCAGAGAGCCTGCTTCTCCTTCTGCCTGTGTCTCTGCCTCTCTTTCTGTGTGTCTCATGAATAAATAAATAAAATATTAAAAAATAATTTATTCATATAAAGTAGCTCTGTATATTATTTAATGAAGTATAAACTAAGTTAAATTAAAAATGCACTATTGACAGGGCCCCTGGGTGGCTCAGTGGTTGAGCATCTACCTTTGGCTCAGATCATAATCCCAGGGTCCTGGGATCAAGTCCCACATCAGACTGCCTGCAGGGACCCTGCTCTCCCTCTGCCTATGACTCTTCCTCTCTCTTTGTCTCTCATAAATAAATAAATAAATAAATAAATAAATAAATAAATATTTTTTAAAAATGCACTATTGACATAATAGGTACATATCTCTTGACCTTCTGTAGGCAAAATGTTTCCTGTTTTGTCCTTATTTTCTAAGAGGAGAAAAGGGAAGTATAGAAGAGAGGAAGAAAGGAATTTGGAAAGGAATTTGATGTGGAGGAAGAAGCTGAGGCCAAGGAAAGAAGTGGAGTGAGAGAAAAAGGAGAACATGGAGATGCAAGCAGTCAAAATGGTCTATAGAAAATAAAATATTGATGTAATACATAAAACCTTGTGTTTCTTTTTCATAAGGATGCAGATAAATCAAAAGTGAAGGCAGTAGGATTTGGCATATGGACAACCTAAAACAAAAGTCGGTTTTATCTCTTCATCTGAGGAGGACCACCTCATGCTCTTGTGGTCAGCAACAAAGAAAATGATAGGATCTAGTGGTGGTTGGCCATTGAAATACAGCTCATGTATTTTCACTATTCTCCATCTCCACCACTACCTCTCCTGATCCATGTCTGCAGCCTCCACACTGGTCTCCATTGCTTCACTCTTGTCATCTTCTATACAGCCACCAGTTATCTTTTTAGAAAGCACATCCAATTTACTCACTCTCCTTCAAAGGCTTTCTCTTGCCCTTGGCATAAAATCCAAATATTTATTATGTCCAATATATAAAGTGGATATATAATTTATCATCCAAGTGGAGGCACCATGACACAGAAAGGAGGAGGAGGGTCTTACTGATGATGGCACCAGCATTCTCTAGGACTGTCTGGAGCAAGCTGGAGTGGGTGGCTCCCCAACCACTAGGTCGTTTTGTCATCTTGCCTATCCTTCCACTTTTGCCTTTTCTTCTCCCCCATCACTTGCCATGTTCCAACAATATTATCCTTCTTTCCATTCTTTTTTTTCCCTCTCTCTTTCCATTCTTTAAATGTCAAATCACTTCCAACTGCACAGCATCAGCATATTCCATTCTTTCTGTCTAGTGCATTAGTGCCTATACTGACTTCCCCTCAACCTTCAGGTCTCAGCCTTTGATCCACAGAACAAACTTCCTTGACTGCTCCATCTAACCCAGTGCCTCTTACACTCTCTTGCTTTATTTTATTTTTCCTTCATATGTGTTGCACAATTAGTGATTTTGTATTTATGTGTGTGGCTGTTTAATTTTGAGATTCATTTATTTGAGAGAGAGAGAGAGAAAGCGAGCATGAGTGTGGAAGGGGCAGAGGAAGAGGGAAAGGATCTCAAGCAGACTCCCCACTGATCAGGGAGCCCAACACAGGGCTTGATCTCAGGATCCTGAGATTATGACCTGAGCCTAAACCAAGAGTCGGACACTTAACCGACGGAGCCACCTAGGCACCCATGTATGGTTGTTTAATGCCCATCTACCCTCTCTCAAGTTACACACTGTATCCTTGAGTTCAAATTTTTTAGCAGTGTATGAGATATATGGCAAGCACTCCAGATATAAGATACATTTGTTGAATGACTGATTAAATAAATATATGGATGAGTGGTTAAGAGGAGATAATACTTAACTAAGTATGTAGGATGAGGCCATTGCAAATACCTTAAATTAGACTGCTGCTGGACTTAGTAAAAGACTTTACTTTTCCAAATAATACATATCAGTCAGCTCAGGATCAGTTATACTGCAGTAACAAATATCTCCCGACTTTCAGCAGCTGACAGCAATAAAGGTTTATCTCTTGCTCATATTACATTCTTGTTGTAAGTCAGCTGTATATCTTCTTCATCTGGGTCCCAGATACTTGTAACAGTCCCTTTTACAGCATTGCTTGTCTCTTGGCAGAGGGAAATGAGCGTGAGGTAGAGCCCTTGAAGCCTCTGCTGAGAAGCACAAATCATTTCTGCTTCAAAGCAAATAACATGATTATCAATGTGGCAGAGATGTTTAATCCTCTCACAGGGAGATGTCTACCTCCATAGAAAGGAGCATACGCAGAGAAAAATCACTATTTTAAAATATAATATTTTCTACACATAGACTATAGCTGTCTAAAACTTTGGTAGATGAATAAGAACAAAGAAGGAAGTTTTCTTGCTTACATATTTTGATAAGGTTGGGCAGATTAAGAGAAGTTGTGATGACTCTAACTTTATTCTTGGGGAAGCCAGGACCCTATAGTATGAGGCAGCATGCACACTGGGAGGCTGAGAACCCTGACTAGACTGCCATGATGTTGCCCCTCTGCAAGGCTTTATTTCCTTTTCACCTATGTCTGATCCTTTGATTCATGTGCTGACGCTTTGTGGTATTCCTGATAGTTTTTTCACTTATAGGAGTTTTCTTAATATTAAAGTTAGGCCTTTCCATGGAAGAGAGAAATAGATGCCAATGAAGAGAAAACCCAGCCTTCTGTTTCCAGCGAAAAGGTATGTATTTAACACCTTCTACAGACAATTAATATCTCATTTCTTAGAAGAAAATTGAAGTATTCAACTGAGTGGGTCAGTGAGTCACTCTTCTGACTCCTGCATTCATCCAGTTCTGGGGTAACAAGACTCTAATAAGGAATTAAATGCAGGTCGCTTGGATAAACCCCAGGCTTTCCTCATTTTAGAGCAAAATAGACAGGAGACCTGAAAGATTTAGAAGGGGTTGAGACTGAAGAACTTATATAATTCAATTAACATCTGCCTTGTCAGAAAGGGTACCTAAAGTTTTTAGGCATAATTTGAACTTGTCTCTGGAAATGGGATGATATTTAAGGAACAAAAAGTGTGTGACTAGAAATGGAATGAAATGCAGCTAAGATGAAGCATGGGGCACGCTGAGGAGCTTCTTTAAAAATGCCTATGGGCAGAAAATGTGCAAAATAAGATTTTTTTTTTTCTTATTCTGGCAAGTGAGGCTCTGATTCTGTAACCTTCATACATATTTAACAGCAGTTGACTTCAATTGACTCTGAGTACCTTCAACCCCATTTAACTTACTTCTGTTTTGACCAAAACACAAAATCAGAATTAAAACTAGAAGAACATAAGTGATCGCAAAATAGGCTGAAAAGGCAGGAATCGTGTAATAACAATTTGGTGAGCAGTGAAACTCTACCACTACGACCACCAAGGGAAATCTCGGAGTAGTGGAATGCCCATCAATCTCTTGGATGTGCCCATGCCATGCCACATCCTGCTTATGAAACACTGAACTATTTCTGAAGCTCTAGAGAAAGATGGTCAAACATGTCCTGATTTTATTAAATTTTTTGTTTTCAGCTTTATCTCTGTGTGATGTTTACTGTCGGAGAAATAAGTTACATTTTCAAGGAAAACCCACCGGAGGGTGGTTATTTCTGTTCGAGGCCAGTAACACCCACCAGTGGACCGTGATGTCAGGCATAACAGAATGTCAACTTTACCACCCAATTATTACCTTTAGCAAGTCACTAAGATGAACGAGAGATCAAAGCAAATATTTACCCAGCTTTTTTTTTTTTCAAAGAGTATTTATTTATTTATTTATTCATGAGAGACACAGAGAGAGAGGCAGAGACACAGGCAGAGGGAGAAGCAGGCTCCATGCAGGGAGCCCGATGTGGGACTCGATCCCCAGTCTCCAGGATCACACCCTGGGCTGCAGGGGGCACCAAACCGCTGAGCCACCGGGGCTGCTCATTTACCCAGTTTTGAATGTCTTGAATAAGACTATTCCCTTGCTGCATCTCTGGGTAAGAATGAGCTAAATGATGAAAAATAAGACAAGATCCAGTCAGGAGCAAGAGTTAAAGAAATCAAACAAAGCAGGTACAGATGAATGCCCTGATGACGAATATGCTGGCTTCAAATTGTTAGCTGTATTCTAAAGTCTTTAGACACTTTTTGGACTCAAGTGATACTTTCACATTTGTAAAGCAAACTGAAGTCTCAGACTTCATGTGACCTCTCCCTATTGCTCGATTCTATTGGCTTTACATATAAGTGCTGAAGTTTAGAGGTGAAAGTGGCTTTTTAAAGAAAAGACCTTTAATTCGATTTTATTACTTTATTTGCATAAATGCAGTAACATAGCTACTTATAAACACTGTAGGACATAAACCTTTCTTCCAATTTCTCTTTTTTTCCTAAAACCACTGAATCGAGCTATACCATATCTTTAGTCTTTCCCTATGCTGTTCTTATTTCCAGTTTTTAGGAAATTACACCAGTTTTATGGCCTCAGAACCTTGAACCACATCCCCATTCTCCTACCTCCCACCTCCCCTTACCACCATTGTATTCAGGAAAGTCATAGTAATATTATTCCACGTTCCCTGTATCTCTATGTAGTTCATCTTCCATCTTGTATCCTAGAATTCTGAGTACATGATATGTCTGTCTCTTTACCAAAGAGGTATTATGCTATATTGGTTTATAGCAAGGATTGGCAATTTTTTTTTCTTTTTTTTTCTGCAAAGGGCCAGATAGTAAATATTTTAGGCATTGAAGGTGATAGGGGCAACTTCTCAACTCTGCCATTATAATGTGAGAGCAGTCATGGACAAGTAATCAAATGAGCATATCTCTGTGTTCTAATAAAACTGTATTTACAAAACGAAACCACGTAGCTTTTCAAATTTGGCCTATGGTGACTCCAAGTGCAGATGATGGACTTTGGAGTGATACTACCTCATTTACTGGTGCTGTGCCCTTAGGCAAGTCGCTAACCCCTTTGTGTCTTAGTTTTCCCTTCTTCATGGGAACAGTAACACTTTTATGGGTTTTGTGATCTTTATAGTGTTGTTTTAAGGCTTAAATTAGATATTCCATGTAAAGTTATTAGATTTGAGCCTGGCCTAGGATAAAATCAATATAAATATTTGCTATTGCTATAAGCAACTTGAGAAAAAAGACCTTTATTATTCATTTTCATCTGTTTTGTACTTCTACAATTTCCTTACTCTCTATAGCACATATACAGAGTACAAGGTATATAGACGCTCAATAAATGTGTGTTGAATTTAGTTACTCTGAATTGCTTTGTTCTTACTTGTTTACAAAGACTAACTTATTTTTTTAAGATTTTATTTATTGATTGGTTTGAGATAGAGAGAGCACAAGCAGAGGGAAGAGCAGAAGGAGAGGGAGAAGCAGGCTTCCCACTGAGCAGGAAGCCCAACTCAAGGCGTGATCCCAGGACCCCAGGATCATGACCTGAGCTGAAGGTAGATGCTTAACCATTGACTGAGCCACCCAGGTGCCCACACAAAGATTAATTTATTAATCTCTCTTATTATTTCCTTCTGATTAATAAATCATCTATATTTTTACTGATTTCTTACTCCTGCAGCAAAATTTCATTTTGAGCTGCTGCCACCAGTATGTCTTTCCCCTGCCCCCTCCTTTTATGGTTTAAACCTAAACTTTTAAAGAGGTTTTCCTAAAGAGATCAAGTGTTTTGTTCTTTCTCAATATTTTCCTGGTGGACAGACTCTAAGACAGCTTCACAATTATCCTGCCCTGCTGTCATTCTTGTTCACGTGTAATTCCCTCTCCATAAGCATAAGTAGGACCCATGACTTACTTCTCAATGATAAATTACAGTAACGATGGTGGGGTGTCACTTTCATGATGATGTCACATAAGTTTGTAACTTCCATCTTAAAGTAAGCTCCTTCCATTATCTCCACTTTTGATGGCTGATGAAATAGGCTTCCATGTGAATAGATCCACAAGGCAAGGAACTGAACGTGATCTCCAGTCAATAGCCAAAAAGGAACTCAAGGCCTTGGTCCAATAGCCCATAATAAACTAGATCCTGCCTATAGTCACAGGAGTTCGCAAGTAGATTCTTCCGTAGTCCAGCTTCCAATGAGACCCTAACCTTGGCTGACACATTGGTTATAGCCTTGTGAGAAACCCTGGACAAAGGACTTAGCTAAGCACGTCCAGATTCCTGACCCACTGAAACTGAGAGGTAATACATGTATGTCGTTTTAAGCTGCTAAATTTGTAGTAATATTGTTATACAGGAATAGATAACATAGTATTAAACTGTTGGATTATAACACCAATTATTGAACATAATTGTAATAATAGTTTCTTATCAATGATTTGGTTTGTCAATCATCGAAAGTATTTAAGAATTGATTTTAATAGCTTTGTGTTAGTCAACTTGGTTCACTGCCAACACTATTATAATTAATAGTCCACTATAACACTTGTATCATCCAGCCTTCTTGAAAATTCAGTCCTCAAGAAGAATTCTAAATCTAGGAGACAGTGTAAGAGAATGAACAAATTCCAACCTTTGTGAAATAAAACGACACAACTAAGAAAAACTAAAGACTGAAATATTACTGCTCTGTGATTGGTTGGCCCCATGACACAGAAGCAAGAGGTTAGTCTTGGTTCTGAAAGTGTACCTATGGTAGCTGGACTTGATGGAAATCCATATCATCACTCTTACTCTATCTAAACACAGCCTCCTACATAACTGTGATCAGTGTTTGGTTTGAGCAGGAGACATCTGGCATAATAATCCCTGAAATTAGTATCCTCAACCTAATAGCTTTAATATATACTCACTTCCTCAGGAGCTAACTTCCTACTATTCAGTGCTTAAGCAGAGACAGAAATAGATCCTAAGTAAATAAGTAACGAGTCATATTTTCTCTTCCCTATAATCAAGAATGGACATGTGTAATCAGAGTTGAATGGGCCAAATCACTTTCTCCTATGCTAGGGTAGTGTGAACACACCTTCTAGTCCAGAGACAGATCTATCAAAGTCAGATTTCCCATATCTTCCACAGGTATCCCTCACTTTCATAACCCAAGGGATAACAGGATCATGTTTAAATGGAACAGAGACACTGGTATAGATTCAGGACATAGGGGGTTTCATTAGAATATATATGTTTACCTACCTGCATGTGGGGAGTGGGCCATCAGAAGAGCTGATGATGTAACAGGAGAGTGATGGGGATGCTTGAAAGCCTGACCTCATTACATATCAATGGACATAAAAGCAGCTGAGCCCATCTCCCAGACAATTGGCTAATTTTATGAGGCATCTTGGCATTTTCAAATCCAGGATGATAAAACCCTACTGGACAGGACTGGCGAGTTCAAGAAGGTGAAGAGTGAGCTTTTATCCTCTCCCTTTTGGGATATTGGAGGATACACTTCCAAGGAAGGGGGAAAAAAGTTATGATAAGAGAATTACTTACAAAGCTACTCAAGGCTTTGTGGAAGTTTTAATATTGGAACATCCCCTTGCTGACAGGCAGAAGCCAGAGAGCAGAGCAGCTAAGAAAGTAATTTCACTTATAATGAATGCTCACAGAAAAAGTTTTCAACCAAGCTTTCTATGGAGTCTTTTTTATGGGTTTGGGATTCTGTGTAAGTGATTAATAATTTCAAATCTCCACTTAGCTTCATCTTTGCAGGAAGAAAATACCCAATTGTGTCTCAGCCTTACATTAATTTGGTCCATATCTAATTGAAGACTTTTTGTCCTTCCACAAGAATCAGTTACAGTAATAATCCATGGAGTCCTCACATCTAGACTGCTAAAACTCTCTACCCACTCTTGACACCATGAAGATTGTAGTAGATGAATACTGTGGTGCCATTCTGAGTAAACTTCAAAGCTGTCTGGCTCAAATTCATTGATTGCTGCACTGGTTTCCTGGTTAATTCTAGATTCAGAAGAGTCCCAGCGCTTGTAACACTGAACTGATGTTGAGTGGAGTCCTGTGTCTTCTGGAACTATCTTACCTCTGCTGTCTCTGTGTAACTAGACTATAAAGGACCACTCATCTAAGAGCTTTGCTGTACCCAGAATTCCACTCTCAGATTCAGCAAGGATCCCAGCCTCCTTATTGCAAAAAGAAATCACAACTGGACCAATCACAACAGGTTCAAGGCTCCTCTACTGATGATAATCCAATTATTTTCCTGACAGCCATCTTGATTCAGAAAGAATGTGCTTTCCATGCATTGTGGATGTTAGCCTAACTACACTTTCCGATTATTAGAGGGGAATCTGTAGGAAATTTACGGTAGACAGTTAATGTGAGACTTTGATTATATGTGTATATGTGAAAGCACAAGTTGTAAATTCTGGTTTTTCATGGCTGTCATTGGCTGTAACATTATTTTACAGAGTAATTACATTAAACAGTTCCTGGAACCATAGGACTATGAAGTGCTTTAATCAAACACATCTGCTTTACTGCTCTCATGACCAACCCCAAAGGTCAGGACTGTGGTGTATTATTGCCTCAGCAAGCTACTCCCAGTTCAAGCCAGTTACTTCTCTGACGCTTGGGTACAGGACAGTTTTTCAATGCCTACGTACTTGTGATCAACAGAAAACTACCTCATTCTACCTGAAGGGCTGCCTGTGTCCTCAAGTCACCTTCCTGTCCTCCCAGCAAACACTTTCCTCCTCATCTTTCACCTGGAAGCCTGAATGAAGCGTCCATGCCACCAATAGCCCGATAAAACAAGTGCAATTAAAATGAGAACTTTCTTTTTTTTTTTTTACAATTTTATTTATTTATTCATGAGAGACAGAGAGAGGGAGAGAGAGAGAGGCAGAGACACAGGCAGAGAGAGAAGCAGGCTCCCTGCCGGGAACCTGATGCAGGACTCAGTCCCAGGACCCTGGGATCATGACCCAGGCCAAAGGCAGATGCTCAACCACTGAGCCACCCAGCTGCCCCCAAAATAAGAATTTTCAATTGAATCCCACACCCCAGTTAACAGCTCAAAAGTAAGGATGAGCAAAGTCTGTGAGCAGGTTAGGGAACATACCCAACATTTTGGGCAGCCCAATGACACTTATCTCATAGCCACTAGGGATTCCAAGAAGCCGTCTGCACAACGTGCTGTAACTGGACGTGCTATAATTAGAAGAGGGATCTACTCACAGTTTGATATTTTCTGTTGCACCCCTGAAGTATGTACAAACAAAACATTTCCTTTCTTTTCCAGAGGGATATGGTGGCCTTCTTTAACTCTTTCCTTTCTGCAGAGTTCTGAGATGAAAGAAAGCTAAGTCCATCTGTCGTTGGTGCTGAGACACCTTTCTACTCCACGGGCTGCTTCCTAATCTGTTCTCAAATGGATTGCATGGGGGTCCAAAGACCTAAGTTCCAGTTCCAGGGTGATTAGTGATTGCTCATTCTGTGTCATGGTAAGTAACGTGTGCTGAATACTCCCTGACCACTACACTTTCATCCTTCACTGTCCAAGGATGAAAGAATAGAGACCCTTTTTCTTTGTTCCCTCCAATCTCTTCCTCCTTCAAGAAGAATGTCTTAGATGACATTGGAGCACTGAGGTCTCCTGTTAGTATTAGCTGTGGAAGAAACCTGGCACAGGTGAACTGGTAAGTGCAAAGAGCCAGTAAACTTGGCTATCCCCAACTTGACAAAAATGGAAGAATGGGTGGCCTGTCCCACTAGCTACTTTGAGGATAAGTTCCTCATTGCTAGAACCCAGAGCCTACTGCTAACTCAAAGTTTGAGGGGGGTACACTCTTCCCCTCTCATTCTCTGGTAGGCAGGGCTTGGGTAAGTGACCCAGACTTAACCAGATCCAGTGGGAATATGCACTCAGCAGCTCTAAGTTGGGGTTCTGTGGTGTGGGGGTAGGGCAGCATTCTAGCCACAGGCTCCCACTTCCTGGCTTCTGAGGCCCCTTAATTCTCACCCTTTTCCCAAGTCTGTCCTCTCCCAGGGGCTTTGAGCCCTCTGAATCTTTCCAGTCAACGCCCCCATTTTCATCTGGGTAAATGTGCACCATTTAAAGATTAGATAATTCTAAAATACTTATAAAAATATCAACCCTCAAAAAAAAAAAAAAAAACAGCCCTCCTTTCTGCCCATACATAGACATCTCTTTCCCCATCCTCACAGCGTGATTCATTTAATTTTTGGTTAGATTTTCAGTTTATATTATTAGGAGTGAAGAGTTGTTTACAACTGTGCTATACTGTAATTACAATTCCTTGCTTTAACAACTTCCCCAATCCAGAATTAATAATTGCTTCATTTATTCTATGATGGTCCATGTATCTATCACTTTTGCCGAACCTATGTAAAATTGGATATTTCTTCTCAATACATTAGAACACCTTAGGGAACATATCCTATCTATCTATCTATCTATCTATCTATCTATCTATCTATCATTTATTCCTTTTTGTTTTTACTATATCTTTACATTAGCTGCTTTCTAGGCCTAAGGTACAGGGTTTCTCCCACTCTCAATCTCTCTCTTCCCTCCTCTCCTCTGATATTAGATCCCCTATTTCCTGGATACCATTTCCTCCCCTCTTCCTTGGTTTACTTTCACTTTCGATGGAACAAATTTGCTACTAGCCTCTTGAGAAAGCACTTTTGAGGTAAAATTTCTGAAATATTTTGTTTCACACTTGATAAATGGTTTGGGAATAGGATGTGAGATTAGGAAACCCTTGCACGGAATTTTGAAAACATTGATTCATTCATTATCTTCTGTCTTCCAGATTGCTCCAAGAAACCTGGTACAATTCTAATTCTTGAAATGTTGTATACAATTTATTCTTTAACTTTAGCGTCTTTAGAAATAGTCACTGTCATTTATGTTCTGTTTTCATGATGATATCATTTTGTGTGGGTCTTGTATCATCCATCAAGTTGGGCAATTGCTGGGCTCTTTCAGTTTAGAAACACAAGAGTGTCAGTTTGGGGAAACATCTCTGAATTGTAGTATCATTGTATATTTTTCTCCATTTTCTCTGTTCTCTCTTTCTAGAACTCTTATTATTTGTATGTCAGACTCTGGATTTCTCCCCTAATTATTTTTTTAAGTTGTCTGTCTCTCTCTTTTTTAAATCACTTTTTTTTTTTAAATCTGTCTTGGGTAAATCAACCAGACTTTTTCCTTTTCATATTTTTATCAAGCTTTTAAAAATATTTAAATTTTGTTGTTAACTCCCAATAGCTAATTTTAGTTCTCCAAGTGTTATTTTTAAGAGCTCATTGTTTTGGTTTTATGGATGGAATATCTTTTATTATCTTTCTTAGGATATTAGTTATAATTGGTTTTTTCTAATCTTTTCTCTTAGTTTATAATTGTTTTGGGTCCCCCCCCCAAAAAAAACTTTCTTTATCCTAATTATCTGTCTCAATCTCTGTATTAGTTCACTAGGGCTGTTGTAACAAAGCACCCCAAACTAACTGGCTTCAAACAACAGAAATCTCTGGTCTCACAGTTCTGGTGGCTGGAAGTCAAACACAGAGTTGGCTCTGAAGGCTGTGAGGGAACATTCTATTCCAGGTCTCTCTCCTTGGCTTGTAAATAGCCATTTTCTCCCTATGTTCATGTTCTCTTCCCTCTGTGCATGTCTCTTACTCTTCACATGGAGTTCTTTTAATAAGGTCATCAGGCATATCGGATTAGGGTCTATCTTAATTAATTATATCTGCAATCACTCTATTTCCAAATAAGCTCATACTCTGAGATACTGGGGTTAGGATAAGATCTCAACATATGAATTTGGGGGGGGCATGTGATTCAACTCACAACTGTCTCTGAGCTTCATGTTGGAGCTTTCTTCAAATGTTTGGTCTATGGTGTAAGAGGTGGTCCTCCTATACATTAAGGTAGGGCACTGAAGAGCTGAGTTGGAAGTTGGAAACTGCATGGGGTGGGGCTGAGTGGTGGTGGGTTTCACTGTAAGGTTCCAACTGGGCCATTATGTTACTATGGTAGCATGTGCAGGTCTTTTCTTGTCAACTGATCAACAACAATGGCTACTACAACTTTCCATCCTCTGCCTGGAGAGGATGCTCCTGGACACCAGCATTCAGGCATCTAATTATAGGAAGAGGGCTATAGGGACCAGCATTTAATATATAGATCCTTATTCAATTCTTCGTTTTCAGCATACTTTTTCACCCTCATCTGTTGGAGACCTGTTGTGCCTCCAGTCCAGAGATTCCTGTTTTGCCTTCTCCAGAGAACAAATAAATACCTAGTCTTCTGAGGGGTGGCAGTGAGGACCAACCATCTGACCCTTTGGAACAGAGCCAGGATTTGGAGATCAACTACTACTGAGCAGATTTCAAGCCAGTCTTTCTGTTTGCAGCCATGCCACTACCCCATTTCCAGAGTTACCTTGTGCCACACGTTTCTGAGCCTTTCGTTCTTCTGGGGTACAAACCAAATTGTATAACAGCGTATATTGTCTTCTGAATCAGTTACTAGTAAACCATTTTCTTTTCAGCTTCCAAAAAATGTTTGATTTTATCTCTTTCCCCATTTTCATTGCCTTTTTGTATTTACTCTATTAAAAAAAGGAAATTCCTTATGGTCTCACTGTGCTTCCAGTGAAATTTCAGTAGGGAGTACAGGTAAATACATGCATTCAATTTACCTTGTTTGACCAGAAACTCCTTAAACCCCCTTTGTGGTTGGGACAGCTACAGCTGGTTTCTGGTGTATGTAACTGAGAATACCAGCTTGTGAAGAAGGACAAGTGGAGACAAATGGAGGGTTTGGGACAAAAGCTAAAGCCACAGCTCCATCCTGTATGTGTACACCCTACACTTTAGGCAAATTTTAGCCTAACTGGTTGCAGATGCCCCTAGAAGTTAAGCTATTTCTTTCCTCTGTATCTTTGCTTATGCCTCTCTCTGTGTCTGGACTAATCCCCCTATATTCCCTTCTCAGCCCCAACTGCCAGGTAACATGCAACTTTTCAGAGTCTCTTCAAGCCTTATAGACTCCATAAAAGCCTATTCTAATCCTTTCAGGACAAAACTGACTCCTTCATTTCCTGCTCCCCCCCCCCACTATGTACATAATACATTTTATTGTACCTGTCTGTTCACAAGCATGTCAACTCTCTGTCGCTTTCTGCCAACTTCTCCCTGGCTATGCAGACACACAAGAACTGCTCTAATTCAACTGGAAAACAGTCTCACACTCTTGGAGATTATGTGGAAGTATAAACGGCATCATTTTCAGAACAGAAATAGTGGTCATTTTCTTAAGACGGTTCCTTGGATACTGATTAATTTTATTTATAAATTTTATCTCTCTCTGAGTCCCAGATCTTTTAATAGCAGGGCTGCAGTAGCACTTGGTACCCATCTGGATGGGTGAAATATACATGTGTCTGTCAAGGTGCCGGGGATATGGGTAGATAAGGTGCCTATAAACTCAGATGGCTTCTATATATCAGCAACTTCTGATGATAATGGTAAGTTCATTAGCTAGTTCCAACAGTGAGCCATTCAGAGCATCATCATTCACCCCAAATCATGCATTCACCCAAAAGGTGCTGATCCCTGATAACCACTATGCAAATTGTTAAACGTCAAGAAAAAGAAATCATTAGAATTCCCCATAATTAGTATTTACTATGTGCCAAGTATTGTACTCAATGTTTTATGAGAGGATCTCATTTCATACTAACCAACCAGGGGCAGGAAAAGAGAGAAGAAAATGAGACTTAAATAAGATAAGTACCTCAACCGGGTTACATGGACAGGGAGGTCTGATTCTAGAGGTTGAGTGCTTACAACCACCCTCTGCTGCCACCCCTCTGTGTGGGAGATTGTCCTGTCTGTTTGGAAGCTCTTCTAGCTCTTCCTGACTCAGTTATACCCATACTTTCTCCCCCACTTAAGAAGGCTCAATTGAGAGTAGAAGATGATTCTCTTGGGATCAGAGAATTTCAAAACAGAGAGAGAGAGAGAGCCCAAGAGAAGCTCAGTCGTTAAAGTATTAAATTTCACACTGATCCAATCCCTGGGCTAATAGTGCTGTTCAGGACTCTTGCTGAACTCCTCAACATCACCCCCCTCTGTTTGAAGGCCTCACCACACCCAGTGGTGTGGATTTGCCCTCCAATGGTGATCAGTTTCCATTTGAAAAATAATGCGTTATAGATTTTAAGAATCTCTGACATTTAGAGGTTTATTGACATGTTAACTTTTAAGACTAGCAACTGGTGTTTCTCAGGATATTTGGTTTTCACTGCCAGGAGTGAAAATGCATGCCTTGAGAATTGATTTGTCACTGTCTGGTTTTAACTTTTTGACTGGAAAATAAGGATAATCATGTCCCTTTCTTGATTTCAGCCAAGTCAGAAAGCAGTAAGTGGCAGGGCCGTCTTGTGGAAAAACCACCGGTCTCCTGGACCTTTGGTCTTAGATGTGCTGATTTGAGTCATTTGCTGAGGTCGCCTTGTCTTTATAACTGCCTCCACTGTTGCTTTTAAAAAGCCAGACTTATAGGAGGTTGAGAATGGGGACGATGGCTTTGCATTTTAGCTTAGGGCAGGTTAAGAATGAACAATGTAATGGCTTTGGGATAAAGTGTAATACTGGTACTTTGTTTAAAAAATGGGTTTCAGGTTTGTTCTGTCATAAAATGGTGCAGAGGTGCAAAATCTTACTTCTCATAGAAAAGGAAGGACTGTATTACTCTGCAGCTTAATTTACCGGAGGGAGGAAAGAAAGAAAGAAAGAAAAAAAAAAAGGGAGAGAAAAAAAAAAGATGTGCAATAGTACCTAAGTCATTCTCCCCATAGCTCTTAAACAATGAACCACTGCCAGGAGCACCTAAATGAAATAGGAATGACAGATGCTAAAATGGTGTTTCCTACAAATGTCAAATGATATCAGTTTTGCTGGAAGCCATTTAAAACAGAGAAGTCTTCGTCTTGGAAATCTGCAAGCTCCTCTCTCGTTGAGCTTGGGTATAAGAAAAGATTAGATTGCTGCTACATTATCTAACCTAGATCCAGAGATTCATGAAATCCAATGCAGAAAACAGATTTTGCTTATACTCACACCTAGAGGGAAAACCATGGAATTAATATCAGGAGAGAAAATTTGGTGTCATGTGATCCAATATTAGTATTTGGATATGTTTTTTTAAGTTTCTGTTCACTCTCAGAAAATGGATTTAAAATAGTTAACATTTTTACTGTGCTTTATATTTTGAAAAATTTAATCAATGGGTAAAATGTGGGGTACACTGCTCCAAAGCTATACAGCTAGTTAGTAGCTCAGCCAGGATTAGTCTTCTACTTCCCAACCTACTGTTGTTTTTGCTTGCACCCCAAACTAAGCTAACTTTTCTTTTTTTGAGTATTTTTTCTTTGGTGATTGTCTGCCATTTTTCCAATATATTTTGAACAGCATCAGCACCTAACCTTTTCTGGGAATCTTAAAACTGCAGCATGTTTAAGCACTCAAACATTTTCTTACTTGACTTAAACAAAATCACTAGTAAACTCTGTTCTCTTTCTGTTTTGCCCAATCCTATGTGCAGAGAAGCAGCTCCCACCTTCTCTCTGACTTTTTCTAGCACAATCTAGACAACATACCCAGAAAGGCTGGAGTGCTCTCTGCAAGTGGGGAGACAAAGCTTCACACTGATTCCGCAGTCACTGGGAGCATCTGGCCAGCTTCTCACCTACCTGCAATTCTTACAGCAATCCCACAGATAGATAATATTTTTAATGGGTGGAGAAAATGAGGTTCAGAGAGATAATTAAGTAACTTGCTCAACCATATAGCCAGGAAATGTCAGATCTCAAATTTGAACACAGGTCTCCAGTTACCATAGCAAGTGTGCTTTGCACTCTGCCCTGCTCTTTTGAGGGGCAGGATATTGCACTGAAAGCGTAGGGTTGTATGTTAAAACTAGGCATGGATCTTTCTGGAGATCACAATCTAAATGGGATAAATGGTAATAGTAAGAAGCATGTCTGTCTGTCATCTATCTATCTATCTATCTATCTATCTATCTATCATCTATCTATCATCACTTCTGTGCAAGAGAATGAGAACAGTATAGTATCCTTTTTTTTGGTACCTTTTCACATAATTCCCCTGATTGGAATACATGGGCTATGTATCCAGATATATATTTCTTTTATTTCCTTATGTGACAGGTGTCTAATTTGGGTATGAATTCTTGATTACAGTCCTTTTCTCTCAGTGATCCATGAATATTAGCTTCCTCTATCTTTTAGGGTTTCCAATGAGTTAAAATGCTAGTCGGATTCTTTTTTATTTATTCATTATAGTTGATATGCAATGTTGTACTTGTTTCAAGTATACAGTAGTGATTCTACAATTCTACACCATGCTTACCAGTTTAAATGTAGTTACCATCTGTCACCATACAAACTTATTACAATATTATTAACTATTTTCCCTCTGCTGTACTTTTCATCCCTGTGACTTATTTATTTTATAACTGGAAGTTTATTTTATAACTTATTTATGACTCTTAATCCCTTTCACCTACTTCACCCCTCCCCTCTAGCAACCACTAGTTTGTTCTCTGTATTTATGAGTCTGTTTTTGTGTTTGTTGTTTGTTCATTTGCTTTGTTTTTTAGATTCCACATACAGGTGAAACCATATGATAGTTTTCTTTGTCTGGCTTATTTAATGTAGCGTAATACCTCTGAGTCCATCAGCATAGTGTCTTTAATATCTGGCATACTGTAGGCACTCCATAAACATTCAGTAAATAGAATAAGGAAGGAAGAAATGCAACCCAAAGGTGATTAGGACACAGTGTGTACCCTGTCAAGTCTCACAGTCTTGCTGGAGAGACAAATGTGCCCCTAACTAATTCTATTCAAGTTAGAGCAGTGCTTCTCCACTTTTGCTCCCTATCAGGTTTATGGGAGGGGGCGCAGAGGGAGGAGGTAGGCAATGGGTAAAACTTATTAAACACACACACACACACACACACACACACACACACCAATGCCCAGTATTCATCTCAGGTCAATGAAAGAATCTTTGGATGGGGGATCCCTGGGTGGTGCAGCAGTTTCACGCCTGCCTTTGGCCCAGGGTGCGATCCTGGAGACCCGGCATCGAATCCCACGTCGGGCTCCCCGTGCATGGAGCCTGCTTCTCCCTCTGCCTGTGTCTCTGCCTCTCTCTCTCACTGTCTGCCTATCATAAATAAATAAAAATTAAAAAAAAAAAGGCTCCCGTTTCTGTGGGATGCCTTAAAAAAAAATCTTTGGATGGGATCTGATGGGTATTTTTAAAAGACTCCTTGGGTGGTGCTAATGTTTAACCAACACTGGAGACCACCAATGAGTACATCATTGCATCTGTTATGAGGACAAAGAATGGAGGTATCAGCCCAGCAGTGAATGTTAGGGGTCTTTCTACAGGGATGTGGTATTGGAGAGGGTCTGTGATTAATCCCAGTGACAATGCCAAGAGGAGAACATTGACCAGGAAGCCCAGGGGGAGTAGGGAGTCACCTAGAGTCATGAGTCAGAAGCACTATCTCAGGTCCGAAGGCCAGGCTTGAGACCTCCAGGAGGCCATCATTCATCCCAGGATGGCAGGTGTGGCAGAAACAGAGAGCAAATTCCACATGAAACTGGAGTTTGAAATGCTGATGGATTGTAACTCTCTGTAGGCATCTGGAACTGGTCCCCGGGAGCCTAGCATGAACTCAGCACCTTTCTATACCCTCTGTTTAAAGGTCTGGCTCTGTCCCTCTGGGACTCAACAGCCTCCTCTGTGTGGGGTGCCTGGTGGCTAAGTGTGGGACTCTTTATTTTAGCTCTGGTCATGGTCTCATGGGTTATGAAATTGAGACCCACATCTGGCTCCATGCTCAGCAGGGAGTCTGCTTGAAATTCTCTCTCCCTCTCCCTCTACTACCCCTATTCTCTCTCTCTCTCTCTCACACACACACACCCTCTCTCTCTGCCTTCTCTCTCATAAATAAATAAATAAATAAATAAATAAATAAATAAATAAATAAACAAATAAATAAAATCTTGTTTAAAAAAAAAGGAGTTATCTCAGAATAGCAGTTTTAGGTGCGCCTGGGTGGCTTAGTCAGTTAAGTGTCTGCCTTCAGCTTGGGTCATTGATCAAGCCCTGTATTGGGCTCCCTGCTCAGTGAGGAGTCTCCTTATCCCTCTCTTTTTGCTCCTCCCCAACCTGTGCACGTGCATGTGCACCTGTGCTCACTCTCTCTCTGCTTTGTCTCTCTCTCTCAAATAAAAATCTAAAATCTTAAAAAAAAATAGCAGCTTTAAACTATGCTTTGGAGTGCTAGGCAGTGGTTCTCAAGTTTTATGACTAGTAGACTCAGCTGAGGAGTTTTGTATAATGAGGATTCCCAGGCCCCTCTTAAGACTCTGATTAGGTGGGTCAGGGTGGTAGTACTTTGGAAGACAGAAGTCTGAGTCTCCTGCGAGTACTGTGGGATCCTATTTTGAGATATATTGCCTAGGACACACTGAGTGCATTAGGGACTACTGCTTGGTTGTGCAAATAGCCAGTTGGCAGGATCTGGGCCACCGACCCCCTAAAAGAACTGGAAGCCTCCTAATGTCTGGTTCATATATTGGACTCTGCAAGACTTGCTTTGAAGAAGGGGTTTTGTTGAGAATAGCGATAGAAGTAGAGAACCATGCAGTGGTTGATCCTTGAGGTCCCATCAAAATCCAGCATGCTATGAGCCTCTGTGGAGGAGACTCCGAAGAGCTAGGGAGGGAGAGAGCAGAGGAGCAAACACCAAATTGGGCACAACTTTTTTGTTTAAGAAATGGACAGAGGGGATGACAGTCAAGGGGGAAAAGATAAGACATTTTTCAAGGTTTATTTTTCAAATGCCTTTGAAACCCATACACTATAAAGATAAATCAGTAAAATGGCAAACAGCTGGCAAGGTAGCATTTTGTGTATATATAAAGGGATGGCTCTTAACCCCAGCTATAGAATCTGGGCAGGTAGTCCACGATGAGAAATGAGAAATCCTCACCCAGACTGGGGAAATAGCTTCAGGGCGGCCATCATTAGAGAAGATGTACTTCTCCAACTTGCACGCAGCAAAGACTCTAAAATCCCTCCTACCTGGTTACAAAAGCATTTCCAGAATACATTTTGAAGGAGGCATTCATGGCAAACATCAATGGAGTATTTTGCAATTGGTAGAGAATTGCATGGCTAAACACTTTCAGCAGCTCTGGATTCTGTTCTGGCATGGATTTGTGAAATAGCAAAAGGAAGGAAATCAAGAGAACAATAGGAATAGTATTAAAACGTGGACTTTCAGAGAAGTGAACTGATAACTCCCTTCATAGTGTATTACTGGGATACAGAGAAACAGCCAGCTTGGCGTCCACCCCCACATCCCCCACATCCTATACACTTTACAAGGGCAGATGCTTGCTCGGCTCTCCCTGATGTAATTGCCTGTGTCCCCAGACAGACTGTACGTTCCTTTCAAGGGCAACTACATTGTAGCCAGTGCTATATCCCAACACTTAGCAGAGCCTGTCAGATGATGGGCATATAATAATTATTGTCTGTGTTAATTGGCGTGGACCAGAATGAAATGCAAGGAGGAATTCTCCATAGGTGACTTAATAGAAAAAAGGTTTGAATGGAGCTGGTACCGAGATACTCCTTAGTTATGCATGGCTCAGTTTCTTGTTCCTCCAGGAACCACACTGGTGCATAAAACACTATGCTTGCATATTATTTCTATTTTTATTTACATCTCTGCTTAAGTAATGAATGAATCTGTCAATTCCGTTTTCCCTCTTCCACAGTGAAAGTGAAGTCTTCTTAACCCCGGTCCTTTATTATCTACTCTAAGTCCCAAGTTCAGGGATCCCTTCAGATACTGTTGTTTTTTTTTTTTGTTTGTTTTTTTTTTTTTTTTTTATGATAGTCACAGAGAGAGAGAGAGAGAGGCAGAGACACAGGCAGAGGGAGAAGCAGGCTCCATGCACCGGGAGCCCCATGCATCGGGGATCGAATCCCCGATGTGGGATTCGATCCTGGGTCTCCAGGATCGCGCCCTGGGCCAAAGGCAGGCGCCAAACCGCTGCGCCACCCAGGGATCCCTCAGATACTGTTGTATAAGAATTCCTGAATCGGGGGCACGTGGGCGGCTCAGTCAGGTGAGCATCTGACTCTTGGTTTCAGCTCAGGTCATGATCTCGGGGTTATGAGATAGGGCCCCGTGTTGGTCTCCGAGCTCAGTGTGGAGTTTGCTTGAGATTCTCTCCCTCTGGCTCTCCCTCCGCCTGTCCCCCACTTGTGTGCACATGTGCACACACTCTCTCTAAAATAAATAAATAAATCTTTGGGGGAAAATGAGAATTCCCAAATTAGGTTGACCCAACAAGAATTTGGCATCCAGCTCCTGGTGCTCAGATGTGCGTAGCACCTTAAGAAGCATCACCACCATGGTCATAGATAATCCTCTCTGGATGTAAGGTCAGATCTGACATGGGATCAGCCAACCTAGAAACCCCAGGTACCCACCACCCACCATTCAGACCTGCTCAGCACCTGAACATGAGCCCTACCCTACTCACAGGCCTCTGGAAGGTGGGAGCATGAACCTGTCCCCTCTGAGGACCACAGGGAAAGTAATATTGTCCGGGAAATACAGAGCAGTATCAGGATGAGAGTCCGGAAATGATGTAAGAGGACACGGGAGGCAGAGGCAGCATTTGCCGCCTCCCAAACCCATTTCCTAACCCCTCCCGTCCCACTCTTGTGGGAAAACCCTTCCTCCCTTTCCATTCGGCTATATCTCAGCATCAGTCAGGATTTCCTGGGTCACAAGCCGCAGGAACTGGCCTGTTCATGTGGGCTGAAAACGAGCGTATTCATGGGATGCTGGGCAGCCACAGAGCTGCAGTGGGGATGCTGAAGTGTGCTAGGGTGAGGGTCCTGGTTGGAGAACCAGCTTTATAGGCTCTGCAAACAGGAGCAAAGCCTTAAACCATTCTGCAGCACTGGTCTGTTGAAAAGCCACTGTTGGCCCACTCAGCCCCAGACACACGTGGAGGCTGCCGTCCACACTGGCAGCTGTGCAGCTAGCAGCTGGGCTGGGGGATTTGGTGGCCATCCCCTTCTAGAATGGCTCCTGTGTAACAGGTACAAGCTTGAGCTTCCTGCCACAAGTTTGGGGCAGGCGTGTCAGATTGGTAGGGCCCGGTCGCTTGCCTTTATGCCATCTGCCAGGGAGTCTGAAAAAGTGATCCAGATTTCATAATGAAAGGCCATCTTCATGCCTCTCTTAAGGTACAGGATTCCCTAAACAGAGCCTCACCTGCCACAGTCAGGTGCTACTATCCTCACCGTTCGCTTCCTCTCATTGCTACTTCTGTCTCCCCGTCTCCACATCTCTCACTGTCCTCTTACTGGCCCATCTAATAAATATAGACTTTTTCTGCACTCTGTCCTGCTATCATCAGCTGTGACTTTGGTATCCATGTACGTGTTCCATCAAACAGCCTAACTTCACAATACCTTAAATCCAGAGACCTCTACCTGCACACCACTCTTTTAAAATGTATATATTTATTTGAGAAAAAGCGCACAAGCTTGAGCAGGGGAGAGGGGCAGAGGGTGAGGGATCCATGGAGGTGGTCCATCAAACAGCCTACCTTCATGGTACCTTAAATCCAGAGACTTCCTCATCCATGTCACTCTTGTCACTTACACCCAGAGTCAAACCTAGGAGCTTGTCACTGCTAAGCGCTGCTCCTCTTTAGAACTCTTCACCTCCTATTTCCCAGCACCGCACCTGCTCTTCTGCTGGAGACAGGCTGCCAGTGCCCATATCCTCCTAATAGTTCCCCTGAAGCCTCTCTTTCTCTCCAACACAGCATAAACCAAGCACGGTCCAGGAGCCTGCTTCATGACTTCATATCCCTCTTCCTCTCTTGCTCTTCCCAAGAATCTCCCAACAATGGATCCATTCCATAAAATGTCTACTAATGCCCCCAAATATTCGCTATTGCCAGTCCTCCTGGAAAAGATTCCTCAACCTGTTGGCTAGCATCACCACAAGTCCTTGGTCCCCTGCCTTGGCTGGGTCTTGAACACCAAGAAATTATTTCTTTGTTTGTCAACTACCATGTTCATCTTCTTCCACTTTCCTCAAGCTCTCCACTCATCACTCCCCTTTTCAACTCTTTGGCCCTCAACAAACTGTAAGCCTCCTACTTTCTAAGTGAATGAAGACAACAGGACGTAAACACTTTCTATTCCTATTGAAACCCACACTTCAACCTTCCGTCATTTTGAGATAAAAGTCATTCATTCCCTCTTCCCAAATTTTGCTCTCCAGCTCTCCCTCACCCCACAAAGATTGCCTCATTTCCCTTGTATTTTCAACTTCTCCCTCTCCTGTTAGCTTTTGCCTCATGAGTATTTTCATTCTTCCTCAGTTGGTAAGAGCCTCAGAAGCAGGGGTCTTGACTGCTTCATCAGTGTTTGCCCTCAGTACTGAATACATGGTAAGCAATACATATTTGTTGGGCTGAATCCTTCACCTCTCCACATATATCATCAGTAGACCTAAAATTTATATCCTAAATTCAAACTCATCTTTGACTAAAGACCATTAACAGAATGGCCTTTAGCAAATTCATTAATTAGAGTCATTCTACTATCAACTTTATTTGCTCATCTGAACTGAGGTTACTTTAGTTTTATATCATCATTACTACTTGTCAGTGAATGATAAAGAGCTTGAACTTCATAGGTATGTGTAAATTGCATTTAAAATAATAATTTTTGGGGCACCCCCAGTGGTGCAGCGGTTTAGCGCCGCCTGCAGCCCGGGGTCTGATCCTGGAGACCCAGGATCGAGTCCCGCGTCGGGCTCCCTGCATGGAGCCCGCTTCTCCCTCTGCCTGTGTCTCTGCCTCTCAGTCTCTCTCTCTCTCTCTGAATAAATAAATTTAAAAAAATACTTAAAAATAATAATTGTCATGATTAATATTTACATAGTCATTTATTCCTAGGAGAGGCCTGTGCTTATTATTGTTTTTTTATACTAATAGTCATTATGGAAGTACAAGTTCTCAGGGAATCCCCAGGTGAGAATAATCTTCCACATGTACTATGAACACTCATCTGACCTTAGGAGCACTAGGGTGGGAAGAGGAACACAAGTGAGAACTTAGATCCACGTGGATGGTACAGGAGTTTGCCAAGGGGAAAAAAAAACACCTGGAAGAGGTGAGTTTTGAATCTCAGTTTAAAGTGAGGATGACTTGGGGTTCCTGGGTGGCTCTGTTGGTTAAGCATCTGCCTTCAGCTCAGGTCATGATCTCAGGGTTCTGGGATCGAGCCCTGCATCAGGCTCCCTGCTCAGTGGGGAGCCTGCTTCTGCCTCTCCCTCTGTCCTCCCCTTGTTTGTGCTCTCTCTCTTTCTCAAATGAATAATAAAAAAATATTTCAAAAATGAAGTGCGGAGGACTCTCAGATACCCAGGGACTAGACCATGCTAGGGGGTCCAGAGCCCCACTAGAGAGGGTTGCACCACTGCTCATGTGGATTGCTAGAGTCCAATGAGCTCATTCATTCCCAAACCTGATTGTTGAGCACTTGACATATCTGATTCTCTGCTCAATACACAGTTGCTTGACCAGCCTATTCCTGCATTTTGTAAGAAATACCGAAAAGAAGCAGGAGCTTCCCCCATCCCTGCTTCTTGCCTTATGCTCTCTCAGATGTATAGGTGACTTCCGGTGACAACCTGCTGCCCAGGTGCGCATCCACAGTGCCAGCTGCTTCCTCTCTGCCTCCACCTGGAACTCAGATCTGGACTCACAGGGGGTGCTGGTGGGCTCAGACATGAGGATTTGCTTCAGTTCCCTCTTGACTGCCTTCAGACTTCTTCTTTCTAATGACAACACCTCACTGTTTTTCCTCAGTTCAGGTCAGCAGGTTCTTTCTTATTTTCTGGGCCTTCTAAGCAGAATCTAAATTTGTTCTGACACTGAGGCTCTGCCTCATTTTTGTCAGCCTTCCCTTGGTCCTCTGTGTCTACTTGACTTTCCCTCTGGCTGGGTCAGGCCCACTGCCGCACAACTCCGGGAGGCAGCTGCCAAATGCACACTGTTGAATGCCCTCACACCTGCCAACATGCCACCTGCAGCCCCTCCGGTCTCCCTGATTCCGGCTGCCCATCTGCCTACCTCAGCTCTTCCCTGCTCCTGGTCCGCCATCCACCTCTGTCGCCCCTCTCACCCATGACAGGGACCTTCTTCAGGGATGCTCTGGCTTCTGGGTCCCCAAGGGCTCTGTGTGAGTCTGTCATGTTTCCAACTAGGCATTTGGTGAGTCTGAGAAATGAGGTGGTCATTGGATACAAAGCATTCAGTGTATGCAGTGCTTTCTAGCAACTCATGTTAGAGTGTTGCCCCAGCTGGGCCCCAGGGCTCCCTGAGAGGGTGCACAGGGGAGGAGGACAGAGGAAGTCACTCTGCTGTAACTGAGCACTCTATCTGCTCCGAACCTCCTTTCTCACAACTTTGGCACCTGTGAACATCCAGGGAAAGAAAATCTGTTTTCCTTGCTATGGGAAGTCGAGCTGTGTGGCTCCCCTTCACCTAACATAGTCATTTCTCTTCCAGCTGATGAGGTCGAAGTGGTAGGTTTCCAAAAAGAAATGGTACTTGCAAACAAGAAATCAGAGAGAGTGTTTTTTAATCAAAAGACTTTTATCCTCTGGTCTGAAAATGGGGAGAACCTATTTTTTTAAAATATGTGGTGTCGTGAGCAGTTCATCACACAAAGGCTGGGAAGGTGGGGGTAGTCTGAGTTTGCGTGAGAGAGGAAAGCAGATTTCATTTCATCGGCACTCAAGAGTCAACGACCCTTTTAGAGTAGGAAGAAAACAGACTTCTCTGCTAAGAATGTGGCATTGGCAAAAGCCGTTTCTAGAATTAGGAGTCACAAAGGTGGAATGCAAATCTACAGTAGACTTTGGTGGAATTCTGAAATCTCATGTCCATGATCTCGAGGTCATGGACTGTCTTCCAGTACTAACACACGTTTGGTAACCATAGATGGTACCTCAGTGTGCTTTTCTTATGCTCTTGAAATTTCTACTCGTGTGTTTTTATACCAATATTCAGATCCTGCCCCTACATTCCCGCCCTCAGAAAATTGAATTCCTAGTTTCTCAGTTGGTTCTTCTCCATCTACGATTTCAGAAGGGATCTCAGGAGGTTCATTTATAGCAATGCTCTGATTCCTGCTGTGATGCTAATAAGCAGGCCCCATCTTCTTACCTTTTAATAAAGTCATCAGCAGAAACAAGTGGGCCTCACAGGGGAGTGCAGAGAGGCATTTATCCTCGGCGGGACGAAGGTTCTCTTCTGCATAATTGACAGTAAATAAAACTAATGTCTAATTAAGAGGTTGATATAGCTTAAAATACACCTCCTTGCTTGGAAATTGAATGCCTTGTATCCTAGTTTATCAAGGCACTGATTGGACATATTTCCATGTCCTGATCCAACTGGTCAATGGCAGGATGTGCTGGACTGGAAGGGCTAGGACCTCGAAGTTCAGAATGAAAGCACGTTGAGATGGTTGAGTGGAGAGCCCAAAGAGTGTCTGGTGAAGAGCTCTGGGCAGCCATGTAAGCTGACCAGCATCCTGTTGGGGGCCCTGGGCAGACAGGTAGCCGAGACTGGACTTCAGTTCCCACCAGGACAAGTAGGAGCAAGACTTAGAGAAAAAAGAACTTTCCTCCTATTTCAGAGAATATGATGAAGATCATTACTGGATAAGCAAGAGCTTGGCCGTGATGAAGAGGGAAGGAAAAAGCAAAGGCCTGGTTTCAGCAACTATAGACCTATCACAGTCTATCATCTGCTAGCAGTGTCTTCCGCCACCAGATGCTAGGGTCTGGTCCATGGATCCCCAGCATTGACACCACCCATTAGAAAAGCAGAAGCTCAGACCACAGCCCAAATCTATTGAATTAGAATTTGCCTTTGGTCAGGGGCCCAGGGTGACCACAAATGCATGAAAGTCAGGAGCAGAGCCCTCGACAAGCTCCCCAGAGCAGGTGCTTCTTTCCTGTTCACTGTGGTCTTCACAGTGGCTACGAGATGACATGTATCTCCTGAAGAGATTAATTAACTGAGGGAGCTGGTTCTGAAATCACCATGCAGTGTCTGGGAGCAAAATCAGCCCCTGAGCATAGAGCTAACAGAGTCTAAGCTGAGGCCGAAGCCCACATGGGATGTGGAGGCTGAAGACGCTGAGCCCAGCCCACCGGGGCCCCCCACCCCTCATGGGCAGCAGCGCTGTGGCATAATGGGGCCTGGGGCCTGGGCTCTGCGCCTTGTGAGCTGAGTGACACTGAACAAATACCTTACCCTTTCTTTGGGCCTCGTTTATTCCTCTATAAACCAGGCAGATAAAAATATCTGCTTTGTGTTTCTCACTGATGTCTTAGGAGGATTAATTGAAACAATATACACAGAGACACTTTGTAAACAGGAATCAATTATACGCAGACAAGGAATTCTTGTTTGATCTGCCCTTTGATCTTCTACTCCAGCCCTGTGCCCGCCCTGTGCCCACCCTGTGCCCACCCTGTGCCTGCCCTACACCACAGTCCCCCTGCAGGGCAGTGTGGCTGGGGCCAGGCCCAGGGGCAGGGAAAGGTGCTGGCCTGGAGAGGTCCACCTTCCAGCCCTCCAGGTCACTGCCAAGGCCACCTGCTTCTCAGGATCTCCGTGCCAGGTGCAGGGGCACGGTGGCCTCTCCCGGCATTGAATTTATTCCAACCATTCAACAGGATAATAAGCAGCAAGGAATCCATCAATCCCACATCAGCCTGACCCCATTTAACAAACCTGATGATACTTAGCATACCAGCATGTTTGCTTTCTTTCCAGCAAACAGTCAAACATGATTAAACTCTCTCCTCATTTCCATATTAATAGCACACCCGTGTGAAGAATTTAGGAAAACACATTTCTGGAAATCTCATTTTTGATTTAAAATTTTCCAGTGTTGCAATGAACAGCAACACGCTGCCATGCAGAGATGTCCCCTCCTGTCAGGGAGCTCAGAGGACACGCTGCTCCCTTTCTGGCAGCTTCTTCCCATGGTCAACAACTCAGTCCTGAAATGCTTTATTCCCCGGCAGTTCCCTAAGGCTGGAGCTTAAATGTGTGTCTTGCTATTTTCTCTCCTTATTGGGACCAGAGCAGAGGGCCTCCTAGAGATCTGGGTAAGGTCCCTCCTGGAGCTTAAAACTGACAATGAAACTCCTCCAGCCCCTCCCAGAATCTGGAAACAGAGACCCCTCCTCTTCTGATTGGATAGCACCATTCCCTCTCACTTTTCTTCAGATTTGGGGCAGAGGAATGGGGAGAAATATGAGCAGTTGACTCCCAGGCCTCCCCTGAACACATCCTGCTGGCTGACACCTCAAAAAGATAGGGCTTCTCTAGTCACCCATCCTCCCTCCCTCCCCCCACCCTCACCCTCCATCACCCCGCCCCTCAGAATGCACTGGGGGCGGGGAACAGCACAACCCCAGGCTCTGGAAGCAGGCAGGCTGCAGTCCTGGTCTTGGCTCCTTCGTGAACAAGCTGTCTGACTTTGAGCAAGCTGCTTACCTAACACTGTCTCCTGGACTATCAAAAGAATAATAATAATAATGTTATTATCATTTGCACTGATCTACCTCATGAGGGTGTTACGAGAAATTTTAAATAAATGATGCACATGGAGCACTTAGCTCAGTGCCTGGCATACAGTAAGTGCCCAATAAAAGTTGGCTGTTGTTATTTTGTTTTTTGGTTGTAAATAATATATCACCATTCACTGCTTCTCTCAGCATCCCCTCAACACTGCGGGGGTGGGGGTTGGTGGCAGGGAAGAAGACTTCCCAGCCAAGACTCATCCTTCCTGGCTCCTTCGGCCACTAGGGAGCAAGGAAGGGGGAATCTATGTGGAAGGGAGGTGGGCTCCTTCCACCTCTGCTCCTGTTAATGTGCTCCCATTCCTTGTGGCTTTAGAAAGAGCCCTGTTCCGGGGATGAGGACAGGCCCATGTTAGCCCCAACTCTATCTCTTACCCCTTGGTAAGTTTATTTTTTATTTTTTATTTTTATTTTTATTTATTCATTTAATTACCCCTTGGTAAGTTTCTTAAAGCCTCTAGAACTCAGAGATTGCTCTGAACACACTTCAGTTTTCTTGAATCTCTGAATTGGGTGCAATGAAGGATGATTCATTTGTTGGTGGGGGGGGAGCAGGTTTCACAGGGGAGGGAGTTGAGATCCAGACTGAAGCTAAGCGGCTTGCTTAGGACCAGAACACTGTCCTCCGGGTCCAGAGAAATTGTTTTTGTTTTTCACAGGACCCCACCGTCTCTCAAAAGGCCGGTGAAGTCTGCTGGCTGCGATAAGCCGCGCTCCTACCCCGGCAGATCGTGGTTGACTCCTGTTCAGCGTCCCCAGGGAAGCTTTCCTGCCAGGTTGCAGTGTCTGGCCCCTGGTTAGGTGAGTGACCGCTGCATTCCCAATGCCAGGTGTCTGGCCCTGTGCTTGGAGCGAGGCAACTTCGTTCTATTTCTGAAGTCTGCCCACCGCACTCCAGGGGTTTGTGCCCCAGATGATATGTGACTCTTTCTCTGTGACTCATTCCAAATGATTGGGGGGTTTTCTTACAAGACAGAGCAGTGAAATGGCCCTTTGGGGACTGGGAGTGAAGCAGGATGAAGGAGGGAGGAGAGAGAGGACCCCTTCCCTCCTTCTCTCTGCTTTGGCACTGATTCTGTCCACACCGATTTCGATCCCATGGGCACCTGCCTGGAGCCCTCCGGGTGAGGCGGTGGGGGCCTCCCAGCAGGTGCCTCCCCGCTGCCCCCATATGGCCTTCCTGTCTCTTCCCCACCACAGGCTCACAGATCCCTGTGCCTTTGAATGTTTGCCTGGGAAACACCATATGTGTGAACTAAGTTTATAAAGCACTATGTTTAAGAATAAATTTCAAGATGCTATTTTTCAGCAGCCTATGAATCATTTAAACTCATTTGCAAAATAAACAGTTTGCCAGGGGAAATTCATTTTTGATGACCGAAGACAGAATGAAAGTCATAATACGTGAGGCTTTTCTGTCCTGATAGTCATGAGCTATTTGTCAGGAGGGATAGGAATGAATGGGCAGCCTATAACTTTTTAAATGCAAACTCCTGAGTAATAAATATGTGTGTGTGTGACTGTGTGTGTGTATCTCTATATATCTAACATGTAATATAGTAGACGCAGACTCCCATTTTCAGAGCTGCATGGCATTTTGTCAAACAACTTGGACTTTATTTTGGTCTTGCAGCAGGAGTATGAAGACGAATATTACAATTTTTAAAAAAGATTTGATAGGGTCACTCTGTGTTTCTGGATTTACCATAGGACCATTCATCTCCCCACCTGGTAATAAAATAGGACGTTGGGAGGCTACCTCCCCCAGATGCATGTGAAAGGAAAGACTTGCTGCTGATGGGGCAGGAGGTGGCGGTGACCTGGACGGGCAGGGAGGGATGGGCAGGGGTGTTTGCTGCCTGGGAGGCTGGGTCTCAGGTGCATGGTTTTTGGCTCATTGTACCTTGCGGTCTCTTCGCATCCTCGTGATCATTGGCTGAATCGTGCTCTTCAGCTCTCTCTGCTCAGTCTGTTGTGTTTTCTCTCCGTCTCTGAGCAGGGAAGCTGGGCCTGGCTGATGATGATGAACGCTACATGTACAAAGCAATCAGCACTACTTCATCAGGGGCAAAGCCACTATTTAGGTCAGTTCCGGGGACCGGAGCCCGCCGCAGTGATTTCCTCACTTCTTCAAGGGGACGTCCCAGGCCGTGCGGGGAATTGTCTAGAGACATGCAGCACATCACAGAAATGTGCACCCGCAAACTGGGGATCGCTTCAAGACGGCCTGCAGCGGGATTAAGAAACTGCTGGAATGCTCTGGTTTATTCGCCGCCGTCATTGTACAAATGGTGCTGGCTTCCCTTCTCTCAAACATTTCCTTTTAGCAATTCCAGACAGGGCTGCATTTTTCTACAATCAATCCTGATTGGGCCACCAGGGATCAAACCTATCATACTGCCCTAACTGAGCCATCAGTATATAAAACCTGCGTGAGACTTGCATGTTGAAAGAACACTAGGAAACTGGGTTTATCTGCAGGTGCAGAAGAGAAGTGGGGTATCGGGTGTGGACTCAGAAGCAGGTCTCAGGTCTGTGCTGAATAGAGTTGGGGTGCTCCTGGCTTTCCAGCTGACCACAGAGGAAGGAACATCTTGGCTCCTAATCCGATTCCCTACAGCCTAGAGAGCTGAAGCAACTTGGGTTTCTGGTTTGACTTAATGCCAGCATGCATGCCCAGCTGGTGTGCGGTATGAACCAGTTTGTTTGTTTGTCTTTTTGACTGTAAACATTGAGAAGGCTGGAGCCAAATCCCATGTTTGGTGCTCAAGGAACAGTCACAGAGTAGGTTACTGATTTTGTATTTTTGTTTACTTCTTGGGCCTTCAGCCTTTCTGAATGGCAGGAGAGCAGAGGTGCTGGGGAGTTCCCTAGCCAGCAGCTTCCTGGGATCTTGGAGTTTGGAGCATGGTTGAGGCCCTGGTCAGGTGCTCAGCACTGTTGAAGGCACGCTCCTTCTTGACACGGTGGTGTATGTCCATGCGTGTACCACTGGCACACTGTGTTTGTGTCCACCTATGATCCAACACTTGACATGCATGAAATGCAAGAGGCCCCCAGTGTTACTCCTGAAGACAGGGGCTACCTCTTTATTCACTTTTTGGTAGCCCGTTGGCTAACACAACACTTATTCACAATGACATCACCCAGCTAATACCAGTTTAGAAAGAAGCCTAGCCTACAGCCCTGAATTAACTTTATGACAAAGTAAATTAAACTAAACTCTATGCACAAACAGAATCAATTGACAATGGAAGGGCTATTCTAAAATGGAAAGTTTTATGGGCTGAATGCAGACTATGTGAGCTAATAGCATATTTGCAGTACTATGAAGTACATAATCTCTCCTATGGAGTATTCTTTCTAAACAGCTGGAATATCATGAGCCTTTAGATCTAACTTGTACCTCAGAGGAAATTCAGAGAAACTATTTCAGTAAGACAAAAAAGAAAGAATTATACAGATCCAGACTGTGGGACATTCTTCTGGACAACTGGCCCCGTCTATTAAATACGAGACTTGATCTAAGAGCTCAAATGGAGGGTGTGGGGTGGGGGGTGTTCTAGATTTGGGGAAGATTTAAAAGATGTAACAACCAAATGTAGTGTGTGTTCCTTCATGTAGGGATCTGTTTAGAAAGAAAGAAAAGCCATGAAAGGTAGTGGGGCTGATTAGTCAAAGCGAGGCCTGAACTGTGCATTATATGACATCAAGGAATTTGATGTCATTTGATAGGAAAGAATTTGATAGGAAAGAGCAATCATTGGATATAGATGGTGGGTGTTCATTGTACCAGTCTTCCTATTTTTTTGTTTTTGTCTGTTTGAGATTTTTATCCTTTTTTTTTTTTTTTTTTTTTTTTAAGAAAGTAAAATAGCTATTTGACAAGAAAGGGAAAAAAAAAATACAATCTAATGCTCTAAGGCAAGGAGGTGAGAATCAGTAAAATGGGTTCTGGGACCTACAGGGAGTTCAACTTGGTTGGAAAGTCAACTCCACGTGGGTGCTGCAGACTGTATGAATGGAAAAGGGGATGGGACGGACCACGCCTACTATGGAGCTTAGACTGTTTACTGGAGCCAAGGGGGCTCCCTGGGGGGCTTTATTTTTAAATAATAACTTGATTTTTATTTTCGTTTTTATTAGAGAGGGAGAAAGAAAGGGGGGGGAGGAGAGGCAGAGAGAGTGGGAGAGAGAGAATCTTAAGTAGGCTCCATGCCCAGCAGAGAGCCTGACCTCATGGCTCTGAGGTCATGACCTGAGCTGAAATTGAGGCTCACTTTACCAACTGAGCCACTCAGGTGTCCCTTAAATAACTTTATTGAGATACAATTCATATACCACAAAGTTCAGTCTTTTAAAATGTTTAAAATATTCAGTGCTCCAAGGTCTATAGAGTTGTACATCCCAACACTACTAATTCCAGAACATTTTATTGCCTCAATTTGAAATCCTGTACGCATGAGCAATCTCTGCCCTCATCTCCCATTCTCCCAGTCCATGGTAACCACTAATTTGCTTTCTGCCTCTATGAATTTGCCTTTTCTGGACATTTCATATATGTGGAAGCATAGAATATATGGCCTTTTGTGTCTGGTTTCTTTCACTGAACATGTTCTAATGTTCAATAATGTTGGAGCACGTCTCAAAATCATATTCTTTTTATGGCCAAACATTTTATAATATGGATACACACATTTTGTCTATCCATTTTTCATTTGAGGGACATTTGGGTTATTTTCACTTTGGGGTTATTATGGATAATGCTACTCTGAAGGTGGTCAAAGGGTACAAACGTCCAGTTATAAGATGAATAAGTCCTGGGATGTAATGTACAACACGGTGACTATAACTTTAATTTAAAAGTGATGAAAGATAATGTGGCTGTGAATAGTCATGGGCAAGTTTTTGTATGGACATCTGATTTTAAATCTCTTGGGTATATACCTATAGTGTGTAGTATATAATATACAGCATATACTACATCTTTAGCAATTTAAGGAATTGCCAAACTTTCCATGGCAACAGAACCATTTGCTGTCCTACCAGCAACATGTAAGGATTCTAATCTCACCTCATCTTCAGTGATACCTGTTTACCTTTTTTATTAAACATCCTCATGGGAAGCAGTATCCCATTGTGATTTTGATTTACATTTTCCTAATGACTAATGAGACTGAGTATATTTTCATGAGTTTATTCACCATTTATATACCTTCTTTGGAGAAATGATTCTTTGACCCCGTTGCCCATTTTTAAACTGGGTTGTCATTTTATTTTTATTTTTATTTTTTTATGATAGTCACACAGAGAGAGAGAGAGGCAGAGACATAGGCAGAGGGAGAAACAGGCTCCATGCACGGGGAGCCTGACGTGGGATTTGATCCCGGGTCTCCAGGATCGCGCCCTGGGCCAAAGGCAGGCGCCAAACCGCTGCGCCACTCAGGGATCCCTTATTTGTATTGTAAAGAATAATTATGTTATTTTAAATCAGGTGTTTTTGTTTTTGTTTTTTTCATGATCATTCTGACATGGACATAAAATAAGAGAGGCATGTGTAGGTAAAAGAGATGTGTTATACTCAAAAACCCCAGAAGAGGGAGGCATGGCATGCCACGCATTGGTGCAACTAAGCTGCTGGGGAGCCATGGATGGTGAGGACAAAGGAACAAGTGTCTTTATTGGGGGTCAGGGTGGCACATATGCAAAAGGTATGAGGGGATTTCATTGGTGTGTTTGAATCTCAATAGGTCAGAGTCAGGGGAGGGCAAGAAATGGACAAGGACCAGCCTTATCACACAGGTGTACCTGCCCACCTGGCAGAGTGCTCAAAGCTTGTTTGTGGGGATGTTGGGGCATCAGGAAAACATGAAGTTTTTTTAAAAGTCTACAGTACACTATGATTAAGTCATACACATTCTTAATGTATTCTAGATACAAGTTCTTTATCAGGTATATGATTTGCAACTATTATGTTCTTCCATTCTGTAGATTGTCTTTTGACATTTTTGGTGGTGTCCTGTGAAGCACAAATATCTAAAATTTTTATGAAGTCCAATTTATTTCTTGTCACTCATGCTTCTGGTGTCATATATGAGAAGACATTGCCTAATCCAAGGTCACAAAGATTTACTCCTATGTTCTTTTTCTAAGAGTTTTATACTTTCAGTTCCTACATTTAGATCTCTGATCCATTTTGAGTTAATTTTTGTATATGGTGTGAGATAGGGGCCCAACTTTCTTCTTTAGCATGTGAATATACAGTTGCCCCAGCACCATGTTTTTTGATTGTTAATTCAATCTTTTTACTTTATAAATCTATTTCTATTTATTCTTGAGTCAATTTCAGTAGTTTGTGCCTATGAAGTTGTCTATTTCATTTAGGTTATTAATTTGTTGGCATACAACTGTTCATATATTTCCTTAGACTCTAGTAGTGATGTTTCCTCTTTCATTCTGGCTTTTACTAAGGCAGTCTTTCCTTTTTATCTTTCTTTTTATCTCCTTGACCAGTCTAGCTAAGCTTTGTCGGTATTCTTGATTTTTCCTAAGACTCAACATTTGGTTTTTCTCTACTGTTTTCTATTGTTTATTTCACTTACTTCTGTTTTATTCTATCCTGTCCTTCCTTCTGCTTCTCTTAGGCTTAATTTGCTCTTCTTTTTCTTAAAGCGTAAAGTTAGGTTACTGATTTGAGATCTATATTTTATAGGCTCATTCAAATTCTGAGCTTTCGCTAAGCAGGAGGAAGGGCTGTCAGCAGGATGTCTAAGAGCTGCACACCTGCCCTACATCCAGTCTGGTAGTTGTTCAGGCATAGAGACTCCTGGTGGTAATTCATGTCTACTGTGTTGACCATCACAATCACCTCCTTACAAGGAAACCTCTTGGAGTCAGCCGTTGGAGAACAAATGTCTCAAAGTAGTGCCACAAGAATCTTCTGCCATATTCTGAAAGGGACAGGCCGGGAGTTCTACTTGAAGTCTAAAATGGACTTTTTTTTCCTGTTAAAGATCTTGGGGACGCCTGGGTGGCTCAGCGGTTGAGCATCTGCCTTTGGCTCTTGGCGTGATCCCAGGATAGGTGATCGAGTCCCGCGTCGGGCTCCTTGCAGGGAACCTGCTTTTTCCTCTGCCTGTGTCTCTGCCTCTCTCTGTGTGTTTCTCATGAATAAATAAATAAAATCTTAAAAAAAAATCTTCAATCAGAGTCTTATAGAATATGACAATAGATATAGGCCATGACATGAAAGATTTAGAGAGAGGATGATGAGGAAAGCCTATGTCTAGAGAGATCTGCATTGAAATGGCTACTTATATATCCTCTGACTGGAGTCAGAATGTGCCCTGGAGTCTCAGATCGGGGCTGAGCCCTGCGGTGGATAGGAAGTCAATGCGGCTCTCTAGGTTAAGGGCTCTGGAGAAAGGAGTTATGCAGGTTATGCCATGATGAGAACTGAGGCAGCTAATGAAGCTCTTTTTCTCTGAGAGAATGTATGGCAGCAGAATGGGGAGACCAAGCAAGAGGGGAACCTAGAAGCCAGACCTAGGAGAAGTGAGATTGAGGACAGAAAACAGAGTGGGGTGAGGGAAGGGAGTGAGAGGCACTGAGGGCAGGGGCAAAACTAAATGGACCCAAGGTGCTTTGGAAAATGATCTTACTCTCCAAGAACCAAAAGGAGACTTAAGAAAATAATTTGGCTTTGGTAGGAGTGCAGTGGACCAGCCAGAAGCTGGTCCAGAATCAGAATTAGGACTGTAAGCATTCATCCCTGGATGCTCAGTATCTGCCCCAGCATGGGGGCTGAGCATTCCTCCTCTAGGTGCACTCCCCAACATCAGGTGTCCTGCTGGTTTAACAACCTTCTACTCTAGAGAACCACAATCACAGTGTCCCTAACTTCTGTGCCCACTACTCAGAATTAGCAAAGCTTTCCTGACATGTCAATACACACCCTGGGAAAAAAAAATAGGTCTGAATATTTGCTTCCCTTTTTCTTAGCCCAGAGGAAGGACTATGGGATTCAAGAAGAAGTGGCAAAAGAAGGCCCCCCAAAGGAACTGTAGACTCCAATTCTAGGGATCTGGGTCAAACTGAGCTATGACCTACTGGATGAAGCTCACCTCCAGAAACACCCTCCTCTGTCTATATGCTGCTTTGTTGGTGGTCACGGCTTATATGTCAATGTCTTGGGTCCTGCTATGTGGTGGTGAGGATGCGGAAGTGCTATGCAAGAGGACACATGGATGATTCTGAGAAAGAGGTCTGAGGCCCTGGATCACAGTAGAGGGGTCCTGATGGTAGAGACCCTGAAATCTTCTCCATCATACATTTGTTTGGGTTCAGCCTCTCCCTCAATGGTTTGCTCCTGTTACATTGACAGAAACCAGCAGTCTCTTATGAGAAGAGAGAACACATTTCAGTATTTCAATTGAGGCTGAGTTTGTTCTTACACCATATAGAGAGAAGACTGCTCTAATAGCATCTGCTCCAATGAACTCATTGATTGACAGTAGGACTGTTTTTAAGGAAATATTCCTGCTTTGATTCTTACTCTACCTATCTTGAAACAGCAGTTACGAACACTTTGGAGTAACTGCCAAGATATTAGCAGAGAATCATTTATCATGTTATCTGTAAGTATCTACCATGAATACTTTGGGGCACGAAGGGAATAGTACCTTCAATTTCGATTAAGACAAATTTGGAGGTGGGGATGGGGTAGGCAAGAAGATAACTATTTGTGGCCTGGAAAAAGGCAGAGCATCCCTAACATAACACTGCAGAGAGATTTGAAAAGTTGTCATTTTACTGAGTGTTTCTTATTCCTTCAAAAGAGAATATTTACATCCATGATATTTCTGCCTCAAGATGCACTTAATTTCTGGCTAATTGAGTCAGATTACAAATCACATCTGTTTAATGTAAACAGAAACCCAGTTAGGCTTCAACCTTTCCACCTGAGTCACTCTGTTAATTAAATTCCTGATTTATCAGCTCCCTTTCTGTCTCTCTCAATATCTGCCTCAAGTCAGATTGCCTGTGGTTTTCATGACTTCCCAAGATGGAAACCAGTCAGATGGACAACATCAGGCAACCTTAGATGCTCCAGTTTAGGGGATCAACACTTCAAAGGTCGCACATTTTATTCTTCTAACTTGATCTGCATTATAGTCAATACAACACACCATGAGAAATATTTTCTCAACAATGATAGCCTTTGTATCATTTTTTTGGAATGTGAATTAATTTTTGTAATAACCTTTTGAATGTACAAAGCATCTTTGCATATTATCTCATTAAAAGAGGCCTATGAGTTAGTAAAACTGCTGCTACTATTATTGTTAAAATTCAGAGAGAATTTGAAGAGGCCCATTTGAAGTCACAACACTAATAAGTGATACTATTACAAATTTAAATATGACGGTCTTCACATTTGAGTTGCCACAGTTTTGTGGGTTTTTTTCCTTTTTATCTACATCATGAAAAAGCTTGAATACTACTAGCACTAATCATAAATCTTAAGAGAATCTGATTTTGTAGGTAATAATCTGAAGCTAAATAATTGATGAACAGAGAGTCTGAGAAGCTGGTAAAGTCCTCTTGGGTTTTACACTATTCTGTTGTTTTCATCGCAGGGTGCACAACATACATGTGAGAAGCAAAGTATCTAGGAAAGCAGTGTGTTAGCATTGTCCCTGAACCTCTGATCCATTGGCACACACCCTACCTTGGTGTGTTTTGCAGCAAGGACAGCATGTCAGACTCATGTCTGCATGTGCAGACCATGGAGCAAAAATAAGTAGGCACACATTGCTGTCACCAGTATAATCTCTCCATGCCTCTACATATAATGCTTCCCTGGCTTTCCTGCTGTCTACCAATATAATAAAAAGCCCCTCACCTAGGATCCAAGAACTCTCTTTTGAAACATTTCCCACCACTTCTTTCAACGTAAAATCTTAGGCATGGTTTGTCCACTTGCCCTCTAACAATGATTTGTTTGCCCTTTTCCTGGCTTTTCTGGTCTTTACTTCTGCATTTTTTCCCTTTAAGGCTCAAACAATACTCTGAGTGGAAGCTTCCCATTTACTTTCATTCAAATTCCCCCCGCCCTTCTGAACATCCAAGGATTTCTTCCTACATTGTCCCCTTGCATCCTCACCTTCTATCTGTTAATCATACATGTATCTCACCTTCCTTACTAAACCATATGATTTGGGGGATTGGTTTATTTTATTTTATTTTATTTTATTTTATTTTATTTTAAATATTTTATTTATTTATTTATTTAGAGAGAGAAAGAGCACAAGTGGGGCACAGAGGCAGAGTGAGAGAGAGAGAAGAAACAGACTCCCTGCTGAACAGGGAGCCAGACTGGGGGCTCCATCTCAGGACCCTGAGATCATGACCTGAGCCAAAGGCAGACACTTAACTGACTGAGCCACCCGGGCACCACTGTTGGCTATAGTTTTGAACCTAAAACCCTAAATTGGTTCTACATTGCTCAAGGCAAGCACCAAGCACCGTGCCTTACACACAGTGCTTGTGGTCACTGAGTAATGGCTCCCACATAGGTCCATGTCCCAATCTCCAGAACCTGTGAATGCTAGCTAGTATGGAGGAACTTTATGATTAGGAGTCTTGAGATGAGATTATCCTGAATTATTTGGGTGAACCTGAGTGTAATCATAGCAGTCCTTATCAGAGGAAGCCAAGAGTCAAAGCCAAAGGAGAAAGTGATGTGATGAAGAGGACAGGGATAGAGGAAGGGGCTGAGAACCAAGGTATGCAGGTAGCCATTGAATGCTGAGAATGGCAAGGAAACAGATTCTCCCTCAGAGCATCCAGAAAGAACCAGCCCTGCCAACACCTTGACCATTGCCTGGTGAAACTAGCTTTGAAATTCTGTCCTCCAAAACTGTAATAATAAATTTGTATTGTTCTAAGCCACTGAGTTTAGGGTTATTTGCCACAGAAACAATAGGAAACTAATACAGTATCTGGAGAAAAGTTTATTGAATGAAAAATAAATGAATGACTATACGTAGATGAGTGAATAAATGAATTCAAAGAAAGAGTTCTGAAACGGACCCCTGCTTTATACTATTTTCTTGCTTCCTACTTTTAATCACATGGAAAATATTACCACAGTCAAGATGTTCTTTAATATTTTTCAATATTTTTCTGGAGATCTGATTAAAATGCAAAGGTTTTAGCGGGGATCCTGGAAAGTAGTTGACTAATCGTCCCACACCAATTGACTGCCGCTCTAGGGAGGGCAAGACGGGAGAGAACATATAGGAGGACAGGACTCAGTGGGGTGGAGGACATGAGGGACCTGGCAAACAGAGTTTCTCCAAGGCTGGTGGGGGCAGGTCTTGGTTAGATAGAGGGCTGCCCAATGCTGTAACCCAAGGAGCAGGACACAGAAGATCATAGTCACCAAAATCATACCTTACCTGTCCAAACTTTTTTCCTTGAACTGCAGAATCTTTGCAGAGTCTCTTTTTCCCCCTAAGGACAAATTCACATCATTTTCAGGGACAAAAGTTGAGGACAGAAGTATTTTTGTTCAATGTGTATCTTACTTCCCAGTGACTGACATGCCCTCTTTTAACTTTAATTAGAAACCAAACTGAATAAAACACTTGACTTTGACATACAGTAGTGATTTAAAAGGACTTTTCAACTCCACTACCAAAAAGAGGAAATAGTAATTCAAAAGGCTATTAGCATGGCCCTCGGACCACCTCTTGACACAGGGAAAGGCTAAGTTAATCAAAATGATAATTGTGCCACAAATCAATTACTATTTAAGGTTATTCCTACTCAACTTTACCGTAAAACTCTTCATAGCCCCTACAACACAATCCTAACTATGGTCTTTTGCAAAAAAATAAGCCATCCTTCATAGCCCCTACAACACAATCCTAACTATGGTCTTTTGCAAAAAATAAGCCATCCCTCATAAGGCGTGTGCGTGCCTGTGCACACACACACACACACCCCTCCTCATGGGCTATTAGCCGAGAGGCTATCATCTCCCTCATTTTCTCAAATAACATATATCATTCACACAGAGCCAGAACGTAATTTGAATGAAATCGAATGAGATTTTCCTCGGCTTCAAATGAATTGGAGTGGGAGATAATAATGCTTTCTATTTTTTTCCTATCCAACAAGATCAGCTCTTAGCTCCAAAAAAATTTTTAAAAGTCTCCCTAGTGTTTCAAATTTAAATACATTATATTTAATGCAGTTTCTAAATTTTAACTACTTCAGAATTCTGTTAAACTGCTCAGAAAGGCGTAGTGAGATTTTCAGATCTTCCAATCTAGCTGAAATCAAGCCCATGAGCATCAGCATAAAGCAGAACATTGCCTGGGCCTTTCTAAAGAGTCTCTGAGTCTCCTGGTCTCCATGTTAGAACTACATCTCTCTGTCCAACTAAAAAATTTAAAAATAAAAATATCAATCAGATAAAATTACTTTAATAAAACATCATCTGAGAGAGGGGAGAAAAGGGAATTCTTGAACACAATTTTCATATAAACCATCTTTACACATAGATGTCATTTTACAGTGGACTGGAATAGCGTTTGACTTGTTACTATGATCTATTTTTACTAAGACTGAGAAATCAAAGGCTTGAGGGAAGAATAGAACATTCTAAATTAAGCTGCATAAATAATTTTCACACTTTCTACTTGAACATCTATGTGGGTATTTCATTGTTTTTTATATTATCTATGAAGATGTGGTTTATGTCTTGTGCCTTATTCAGATGCTGCTGAGCTATTAAAAATTGCAGCTCCTGTTTTAACTCGGTAACATTGGATTCTATACTTCTTGGATTTCTCATCTTATAGATTTCCCTCAGTTCCCTGATTCCTGTTTCTTCTCACCTATAAGTCCAAAACTATTGGCTTATTCTCAGTAGGAAAGTTACCCATACTTTAATAAATGATAGAATGTCTGCTCATAGACTGACATTTCTTTAGGACTGTCCGTTTGTCTAACAACAAAAGAACAACATCAAGGATACTTCTTTAGCAAGTGGAAACAGGCTTCTCTGAAGATCACAGATTCAATGGGGTAGCCATGAGAGCAAAGGAATGACAATATACTTAGAACAATCTATTTTACTCAAAGTTCTAGAATTCTTTATTTTAGATAAAAATAATATGATATTAGGCAGAAGGTTTTAGCTCTTAGGCCACAGGAAAAAATTCATTATCTCCTCTCTTCCCTTGAATGCTTCTGCAAGGGACCTCTGAACCTCGTGTTGTAGTCAAAGCATATGTTGGCGGCCAACTGCCAACACTAAATATAAACTTGAAGAGGAAGAAAGCCACATTTGGAAGATAACTCATCTATAGACTAAATATTTCAAAGCAGACTGTGTCTCTATATATTCTAAGTTGTAAAACTCAGAAGCCCTGTCAATAACTAGTTTTGAGACCTTTGCCAAGCTTCCGTTCTTGTCATTTTACCTTCCTGGATCTTCTGATTTATCTGTAAAATGGACTTAATTATCTTCTCAGCCTGCCAAATGTTGGTATTATGGGGATACAGATGAGATATAGATGCAATCACTCTGAATTCCTTAAAACATAACATTCATTCACTCAACGAATATTTATTGAGCACATACTTCATTCCTGATACTGTATCAGGTACTGGGAATATTGCTGTGGCCATAACAGACTTTGCTCTGCTCTTGTAGATGTAACATGAGGGATTGCTACGAATATTATTAGAACTATGACTTTAATATCTATTACCACTATTACTACAATATTGGTAGGTATTTAAAAGAAATTACTATTATTTGTGTAACCAAAGGTAAACATCTCTTATGTTGGGATAACATTTGGGATATCTTCATCAGTATGAAATGATTATTAATTATAATTATAAAGAATTTTATATTAATATCTTACTTTTATTAAAATTAATAATGACTAAATTCATTGAAGAAAATCACCCTCAAGACCATTATTTAGAGTTTTTACTTTTAATTGGATTCACAAGGCATATCTTAGCCTGATATCTTATAAAAGTTAGGACCAACAAGAGCCAGGCACAAGAAAAAAATAGAATAATCTTGGAGGAAATCAGATATCAGATCTGCACAAATGTATTCAGCTTCTATTTTTAATTTTCTTTTTTTAAATGATTTTATTTGACAGAGAGAGTAAGAGAGAGAGAGAGAGAGATCACACAAGCAGGGGGAGCTGCAGAGGGAAAGGGAGAAGCAGGCTCCCCATCAAGAAGGGACCCCAATGCGGGGGACCCTGGGACCATGACCTGAGCCAGGGGCAGACAGTTAATTGACTGAGCCACCTAGACTCCCCAGATTTTCTTTTTATAAAAATTGCTTTATAAGGGAAACAATGAAGGGTGAGGAATTAGAATTTACTTCAGCATCTACCATATGCTAGACATATTACACATGCTGCCTCATTTACATACAAGGCTTCTCCCTGATACTCCTTTGATGATGGAAGAAGAGAGGTCCCAGGAGATAGTGACTTTTCAGATTCACTTCAGTTGGACCCTAAAGCCTATGTTCTTCTCACTGTACCCAACACTTCTATCAAGTCTGTCTAGCAAAACATAAGATTCGTTAACGTGACTCGGTTCATATGCAACTGATCAATAGGGACTTGATGTCAGTTTAACACAGATGTCTTGTTGGTACAAAGGTGATTTTTCCAGTGTGATCCTGTTCTGACAACATTAGGAGCCACCTTTCTCACAATTAAATTAGAGTCTTAGCAACATTGAAGACTTTAAGGAAAAAACTGTAGTCATGCAAAATGCCTTCTCCAAGAAGTGGTTGCTGTAGAGGCTTCAGGAACAGTCACGTTTTCAAGTATGTTTGTTGTCCTGAGACTTTACCTGCATCAGAATGACCTTGAATATTTGTTAAAACATAGATTTCTGGCCTCCTCCTCTTTCCCAATCTCCTTCCTCAGGGGTTTTTGGTTCAGTGGGTCTGGAGGACAGCCTAAAAATTTGTGGTCAACAAATCTCTGCACAACACTGAAGCCACCAGTCTGAGGACCACACTCTGAGAACCAGTGCACTATGTTACGCTATCTGGGGAAGCTGTAAATGTAGATGAAGAATTTACAAAGATAGTTTTTCCTATGTCAACAAAAACTGACTGATGAAGCAGTCTAGCCCCAGATTATGTTTTATGTTAATGAAACTAGTCTATCATAGGCAAATGTTTTCAAGGATCTAAATCTTGATGGAGGAAACATGAACCCCTGTGTATAAGGCTGCTACAACATTTGGTCTGTAAACATAGATACAAATGTCAGTGAAGATTTAACTGTGCTGGTATTTTATTTTATTTATTTTATTTTTTTGTGCTGGTATTTTAATAAGGGTTGCAATTGTTGTTTATTTTTTTACTTCTCTGATTACACAGTTACATAGGTTTTCAGTGGTATACTTTTTATTTTTTTAGGTAGGCCTCACACTCAGCATGGAGCCCAATGTGGGACTTGAACTCATGATCCTGAGATCAAGACCTGAGTCAAGATCAACAGTCAGACACTCAACTGACTGAACCACCCAAGTGCCCCTTCAGTGGCCTATTTTAACCCAACTTTTTCCAAGTCCCATTGGTTTTACATGTAGTTTTGCAGAATATAAGGTTTTTCAGGAACACAAATATGGCATGAGAGAAGACTATAGCTTCATTAGACAATTAATAAAAATTAAATTAATAAAGTAATAATCTACAATACTAAAATAGTATCACAATATAGCTTTATTAGAACTATGTGGAGAAACTCTTATCAAATCTATGATCATGACCCAAAGAGTAGAAGATCTAGAGTAACTGGCAAATGTAGAGAGGTAGAGAGAATGGCTGGCTTCCAGTTATCCAATGAATAAGTCACAGGGACAAAAGGCATAGCATAGGGAATACAGTCCAAGGTATTATGGTCGCATTGTGTGGTAACAGATGGTAGCTACACCTGTGGTAAACATAGCATAATGTATAGAGTTGTCATAGCATCACTGTTGTGCCTGAAACTAATGTAACATTGTGTGCCAACTATACTTGGATAAAATAAAAAATATTTTAAAAAATATAAAATAAAGCTCTCTGTCTTTCCTTAAACAAGGCTGCCCTCTTGACTGTATTTGACCACAGGCCATCATTTCAACTGCTTCTCTCTGGGGCTCTCTATTTAAATCTAGTTTTGCTTGGGACACCTGGGTGGCTCAGAGGTTTAGCACCTGCCTTTGGCCTAGGGCGTGATCCTCGAGTCCTGGGATCGAGGCCCACATCAGACACCCTGCATGGAGCCTGCTTCTACCTCTGCCTATGTCTCTGCCTCTCTCTGCCTCTCTCTCTCTCTCTCTCTCTCTCTTGTGTCCTTCATGAATAAATAAATAAAATCTTAAAAAAATAAATCTAGTTTTGCCAACCAGGCCATAGTCTGTTCACTGGGGACACCAGTTCATTCCCCATAAAAACAGATCAGCTGCAGGTATTCCTGAGAAGTGCTGAAGAGGAAGGAGGGGGTATGAAATGTTGGCAGAAATTGAATTAAGGGCTCGCAGGAGAGATTCCCTGAGAGTGCCCGAGATTCGGGGTCTTGTCCCATGCATCATCACAAAGCCTTGCCATGCATCTCCCTCCCTGTATGAATGAAGCCAACACACAAATCCGTACAGCTAAAGTTAGAAGAGATAAAAAGATGCTGTCGTTTCCAACCAGTATAGCTTGATAGGATGTTTTCTGTGTTCCCTATCCCATGATGTTGGTGGGGGGGGGGGCAAGTTTACATACAGGAAGTCAGTCTCTGAGTGGTACTAGCATTTCAGGAGTGTGGGCTTCACTACGGAGAATTTATCTTTGGACCAAGACGTAAGAGAATGCTAATGTTTTAATCCTGTGTAAGCTTCTAGTGGCTGATTTGGCTAAATCAGACAATGTGGCAATTGAGTGAAAACTTGCTGAAAATGTGCTTTTCAAATGAGCTAAGGTGGAGGAATTAAAGGCAGAAATCTGGTGGGCTGGTGTCTGCAAAGTCGTCAGAACAGAACTTACAGGTTAAATAACAAAATCAGCATCTTAGATGATGAAGGCAGGCTTTTATTTTTCTCTCCACAGTGATTTTTATTGAAAAGTCCACAGTCATGTACTGGTGGAAAGGTTATCACAGGTTTGGAGAAAAGGAGTAGAAGGAGTTCTGACTTAATTAAATGTTCCTGTTAAGTAAGTATTCCAGTTCCTGGGGTGATGACAGCCAACAGTTCATTAGCTGGAAGTAAACTGTGTGACAACTATCTGATTAACAGTTTACCTTGAGAAACCCAAGGTTATGAGATAGTCACAAATGCAGTTAAGTTCTCCACCTGCTGAAGCCTTAATCAAATCTCCTTGAGTACAGGCATTTTTTTAAGCAATTAGAATGCAAGACAACTTACTTGCATACTAAACCTGTATGGTTTGTAATTAGAATCTTTGTTTCAGAATGTATTTTGTATCTTGACATACACTGGAGCCTTTATTAGGAATGCTGGTAACCATGGAATAGAGTAATAGTTGGCAAACATCAGTGTGTTAGGATCACCCAGAAGGGTGCCTGCCTAACTCCTATGAGCTTCTGATGGAGCAGGCCTGGGAGGACACCCTAACCTGTGCATTTCTGACACTTTGTCAGGTGATGCTGAAGCTGCTGGTTCCAAGACCAGCCTTTGAGAAGCACATTTACACAGAAAAAAGACTGGTAATGAGGTGGGGAATGCCTCCAACAGACTTTGGGGAACCTGGAATCCCTTCTAACTAACTATCAGCATGACCCGGGTCGAGCCACTTGGTTTTCATGAGGTTGACTTGATGGCATCTTACAACTCCATATTTTGAATTCTTGTGTGAAATTACCGGTCAGTAGATAATTCTAACAGTGCTGGTTAATAGTACTTCCGATTTTTCTTTAAACTTCAGCCTGACAGTGAATGTTTTCCCGCAGACTGCTTGGAGAAAAAAGAAATCTAAGTTGTCATCATTAGCCAATTATTTCATAATCAACAAATATTCAACCTCAAGATCAATAGACTGCATGTGATGGTCCAGTCAGAACAGAACCCTGGGCCGTGCTCCATCGGGTAAACCCTCTCAGATCCTCAGATGCCTACACAGTTTGTCTCTGACCTTTTCAACTGATTTAGCCTGAGCTGCTTTGATTCAAGACTATTTGGCCTAGGGACCTTAAGGGACTGGGAAAGCTCACTGATTATTTTCTTTTAGATTATGCCACATATGTTAAAAGTCAGTAAGCAGTAAGTTCTGGGAAATCTCATTTGCCACAGGAAAGGAAAGCAGCCACACCTGGATCCTGTGTTTCAGGCAGGAACAGAAAAGCAGCAGGTAATGGGATAGAGTCTAGAAACCATTGTTGACTGTGTTATATTACTTAACTGTTCTCTATCTGAAATACTCCACTTCTGAAATGGAAGTCCTCTTGTCCCTTTAGGACCAGTGTGGGGGGGTGGGTCAGTGCCACACTTGAGATATTTGAGCTTTTTTAATGCTGTTGTTCTATATTTTTATATATATGTCTGTGTGAAGTTTAAAGAAATCAAAATTTTACACAAATTTGCCAGCATGTACATTTTAATATAAATAACAAATTATATTGTGAAATAAAATTTACCATCTTAACCATTTTAAGCATAGGGTTCAGTAGTGTAAAGCATAACCATGGAGGGTGTGCAGCAGTCACCGCCATCCACCTCCAGAAATTTTTTATCTTCCCAGACTGAAACTCTAGCCATTAAACAAGAGTTCCACATTCCCTCCTCCTCACAACCCCAGGCCACCACCATTTTACTTTCTATCTTTATGAACTTGACTACTCTAAGGACCTTATGTTAGTAGAACCATACAATATTCGTCTTTCGTGCCTGGCACATTTCGCTTAGCATGATGTCCTTAAGGTTCATCTATGTTGTAGCATGGGTCAGAATTTTTAAGGATGAATAATATCCTACAGTATGTATAGACCACATTTTGTTTATCCATTCATCCATCAGTGGACATGGGGCTTGTTTCTGCCACTTGGCTATTGTGAGTATTGCTGCTATGAACATTGGGATGCAAAAAGTGTCTTCTGAATGTTTTATTCAGGGATTTTTAAGCATTGGTTCATGATGCAGGAACATAAAAGCAGTATAATTTTGAAGTAATTCTTGGGCTCTTTATTCATAGGCAGTATATAACATTACCTGTTAACATATCTTCACTGAGTATTCTCTCCTTGTATCATACTGTAATCCTGTCTAATGAATGGTCTCACCTGGGGAACATAGATACAAGTTTCCCTATGTGAAGCCATCTGAGTATCCTTCTAGAAAACCAGTTTGGGTATCTTTTTATCTTTTTCACTTTCAGCTAACCGTCAACAAAGAGGAGAATGGTAACCAGCTTCCTTTTATGGATGCTAATAGAGAAATATTTGAAAGTTAGTACCCAGCCATTTCAGTGCTAACTCTTGCTCATTTCTTCTTTGGGCAACATTTTCTGGGACAGAAAAGCCCTTATTTTATTTTGGCTTCAGATCTACTACAAAGCCCAAATCTTTTGATTAAAGAGGAAAAGCCATTAAGTTTGCCTACAATAAGGAAGCTGGGTTTTTTTCCCTATAGTTGTGACTTCAATTCTACCCTATGTAAAAGTTTCCTTGTTTCTGCAAAAAGATTTCATCTCACATTTGGAAAAGAATACTCTAAATATGGCATAATGTAGTACATTTAGAAGATGACATGAGTCAAGTATAACAAACTGAAACACATTTATAAGAACTACCAAACCACAAGCTGAACATACTTTTCCCTTAAATTACCTCTGTCCTAAGAAAAGAAATCATTAAGGCTAATATGAAGAATATAGATTTTCAATAAAGTAGAACCAATTATCTCTTTATTTTATTTTATTTTATCTCTCAATTTTAAATAACATATGCTTTGTATGATGATTGCTTAAAACAATAATACAAGACCATTCTTGTCACATAAAGGACTCAATAGATAATTTTGATGAGATCTTTAAGCATTAAAAAAGTTGATTTCTGAGTGTTATGATAATGCATAAATAGCCTTTGAAAGTCATATAACCAGGAATAAGGAAATAATCTTAACTTGCATTTGAATAACACTACATAATTTTATAAACAGCTTTATTGAGATATAATACACAAACCATATAATTCAGTTAAAGTGTCCAATTCAAAACATTTGTAGTATATTCACAGACGTGCAATCATCACCACAGTCGATTTTAGAATGTTCTGATTACCTCAGTAAAGAACTTTGCACCCATTAACTATTACCCCAACCCTCTTAGTCCTAACCACCCACTAATCTACATTCTGTTTGTATAAATTTCCCTATTCTAGACTTTCATGTGAACGGAATTAAATAATACGTGGTCTTCTCTACTTGGCTTCTTCCACTTAATATAATGTTTTCAAGATTCATTTATGAGGTAGTATGTATCAGAATGATTCCCTTTTGTGGTCAAATATTCCATTGTATGGAATTTTGCTTATCCATTTATCAACAACATCTGGGTTGTTACCAGTTTTAAGACATTATAACTAATGCTGTTATAAGCATCCACGTACAGGTTTTTGTGTAGACATATTTTTAAAATTTCTCTTGCTATATACCCAGAATGGAACTGGTGGGTCATATGGTATGTGGTATGTTTAATTATTTGAGAAACAGCTAGACTGTTTTACAAAATGGCTGTACCATTTTACATTCCAATGAGAAGTGTATGAGTTTCTGATTTGTTCACATTCTTACTACATTTGCTACTATCAGACTCTTTGATTCTAGTCATCCAATTGGGTATGAAGTAGTACTCATTGTGGTTTTGATTTGCATTTATTTTCCTTGGTTACTAATGATGTCAAGCATCTCTTCATGTATTTTTGGGCCATTTATATATCGTTCTTAGAGAAATGTATATTATAATCTTTTGCTCATTTTTAAGTTGGGTTATTTGTCTTTTTATTATTGAGTTATAAGATTTCTTTAAATAGTCTAAGTACAAGTACCTTATTAGGTATATGGTAAGTGTTTTCTCCTATTCTGCAAATGTTTTATTTTTTGGTAGTGTCCTTTGAAGCACAAAAGTTTTTAATTTTAATGAAATCCAATATTTTAATTTTTGCTAATGTTTTTGGTGTCATGTCTAAGAATCCTTTACCACGTACACATGTATGTATAAATATACCCACATACATATGTGTGCACACACATACACACAGTGTATAAATTGTATGCATAAATATAAATATATAACTGGATTTAGTTTGCTAGCACTGGTGAATTTTTTGTAACCATATTCACAGGAGATATCAATCTATAATTTTTTAGTGAAAAAAAAAGGAAAAAAAAATTTTTGTGAAGTCTTTGTCTGGCTTTGGTATCAGGGCAATACTAGCCTCATAAAATGAGTTGGGAAGTTTCATCCTCAGTTTTTTGCAAGAGTTCATGAGAAGCTGGTTTTAATTGTTCATTAAATGTTTATTATGAATAAATGGTGGAATTCATTTGTTTTTTTTTGTTTGTTTTTTTTTTTATAATAAATTTATTTTTATTGGTGTTCAATTTGCCAACATACAGAATAACACCCAGTGCTCATCCCGTCAACTGCCCCCCTCAGTGCCCGTCACCCATTCACCCCCACACACCGGCCTCCTCCCCTTCCACCACCCCTAGTTCATTGGTGGAATTCATTTGTAAAACTATCTATATAGATAGTTCTTTTATTATTATCATTATTATTAGTTCAATCTCTTCACTTATTAAAGGTCTATACAGATTTTCTATTTCTACTTGAATCAATTTCAATAGCTTGTGTCTTTCTAGGAATTTATTTCATTTATTGAATTTGTTGGCATACAATTATTCATAACATTCTTTTGTCATCCTTTGTATTTTTGTAAGGTTGGGAGAAGTGTCCTTTCATTTTTTATTCTAGCAATTTGAGTCTTCTCTCTCTATCTCTCTTTTATCTTTGTCAACCTAGCTAAAGCTTTGAAATTTTGTTGATATTTTCAAAGAACCAGCTTATGGTGGAAGTTAAGATTGTTGACTTGATATCTTTTATAGCTATAAATTTCCCTTTAAGCATTACTTTAGCTGTGTCTCAAAGTTTTTGGTATGTTGTGTTTCATTTTCATTCATCTCAATTATTTTCTGGTTTTCCTTTATTTTCTTCTGCGAATGTTGTTTAAGAGTGTATTCTTTAATATCCACATTTTGTCAATGTCGCTTTTTTTGTCATTATTTCCTAATGTCATTCCATTGTTGCAGAGACTATGCTTTCTATCATTTCCGTTCTTTTACATTTATTGATTTTTAAAAAAAATTTTACCACATGATTTATCCTGGAGAACATTCCATGCATACTTTAGAAGAACATATACATTCTATTGTTTGGGGGGAGAGTATCCTATGGGTGTCTATTAGGTTGAATTGACCTCCAGTATTTTTCAAGATTTCTTGTTGCTCTTTGACTAATTTATTATATTCATTACTGAAAATAGGGAATTGAAATCTCCAACTACTGTTCAGCTGTTTATTTTTCCCTGAATTTCTGCCAGTTTTTGCTTCATGTATTTTTTTCGAGCTCTGTCAGTAGATGCATATGTTTATAATTGTTATATCTTCCAATGGATTGAAACTTTTATCATATTTTATATATTAATATCTCTAATAACATTTGTTGTCTTAAAGTCTGTTTTGTCTTATATTAGTATAGCCATTCCAGCTCCTTTGATGGTTCTTCTTTGCATGATATTGTTTGCTATCTTTTTACTCCAGTCTATTCATCTTTGAACCTAAAATGTGTCTACTGTGGACAACATAAAATTAAATATTTAAGTTAAATATTTTTTAAAATCCAGTCTATCTCTGGCTTTTGATTGGCTTATTTAATTCATTCACACTTAAGATAGAATATAATTGAACTTATTCTACTGTTTGTACTCCAATTGTCTCATGTTTGTTTCTTTATTCCTCCTTTACTAATTTCTTTTGCAGTAAATGATTATTTTCTATTGTAACATTTTTATTTCTTTAATGACTTTTTTACTATTCTGAGATTTTTTTAAGTGGTTGCTGTTGGATTTATCATATACTACTTACCAGAATCAGCTTCAGTTATACTAGCTTAATTCCAATGCTATATAGAAATGTTACTCCTCTGTTCCTTTTTTTTCCTTTTGTAGTATTATTATTAAATGTATTTCATCTGTTATGTTACAAACTCAATAAAAAATTATTATGCTTTGTTGTCTATAGTGATTTCCTTAATCCAGTACAGCTTTGCTCCCATTTACCTTCTTTGTGTTACTGGTAACTCTGTTACATATATCTTACATTCTATATATTATAGTCCCAAAAATTCATGATATCATATTATCTCATACAGTTGCTTTTTAAATCAGTTAAGAGAAGACAGGAGAAAAATATGCACTCATAAGGTATCTTTTATATATTTTTATTATATAACTATACATAATATATACCTTATAATTATATACTATATAATTAATTATATAATTATTAATAATATATTATAAGATATAATTGTTATATTTATTAATTATATGATTATTTATGTGATTATTATCTAATTCTATAATCATTATTATTATTGGGTCACTTAGTTTCAGTCTGAAAAAGTTCCTTCAGTATTTCTTGTTAGGTAGGTCTGCTAGCTACAAATCCTCTCAATTTCTGTTTGGGAAAATATTTATTTTTGCCTTCAGATTTGAAAGATGGCTTTGCTGGATATAGGATTCTTGGTTGACATTTTTGTTTTCTTTAGCACTTTGAATATGTTACACTGCTTTGTGGTGTCTCTTTATTTCTGCTGGGGAGTCAGATTTTAATCTTATTGGAGTTTCCTTGTAACTGATAATTTCTTTTCCTTTTATTCCTTTCAAGATTTTCTCCTTGTTTTGACTTTTAACATTTTCACTGTGATGTCTGTCTATAGATCTTTTTATGTCTAACCCATTTAGTTTGATGAACTTCCTACATGTGTACTTTACCATTTTTCAATAAATTTGGGAAAATTTCAGTCATTATTTCTTTTAATATATTTTTTGAGCTGAGCCTCTCTCACATTCTTCTCTCCTACTACTACCATTACACATATGTAACGTGTGCTTAATGATTTCCCACATTTCTTTGAGGTTCTGTTCTCTTTTTATTGTCTATTCTTTTTTCTCTTTTCTTTGGCTTGCATCATCTCCATCAACCTGTTTTCAAGTGCTTAATTTGTCTGCCAGTTCAAGTCTACTGTTGGGTCTCTTTAAGAGTGAATTTCATTTCAGTTATTGTAATTTTCAACTCCAGAATATTTATTTTTTAAATACTTTCTCTCCATTGATATCCATTATTTGATGTGACGTTGTCACTAAATTTCTCTTCCTTTAGTTACTTTACTTCTCAACCATGATTTCCTTTAGTCTTATAAAATAAACTTTAAAAGCTGGCTTGACAAACTAACTCAACTCCTTTGAAACAATAGTGTCTGAGGGCGGTATTTGACATTTATCCTAATATGATAAAGGCTTCTCCCAGCTGTTCTCATCCCTCATCTTCTCTTGCACATTTGTGTCCTACAGTCTAGGCCATATCTTTATTAAATCCATGAATCTCTCCCCAGTTGCCTCCTATCATGACATGCACTATTCTCTAGAGCATCTTTAGACTTGAGCTTCTCCACATTCTGTTGAACATGAAATTAACTTCTTTGGGAAAAGATTAGGAACTGTCTATTTCATAGCATGTTTCTCCCCACAGGCAAAATCTCTGAGCCAGGGCTCTGGTGCTGGATGTGGAGAAAATAGCAAGCTTCTCTCTGAGTGATACCCTTCTCTAGGAGGTAAGCAACAGCCTGAGGCCCTCTCAGTTAATATCTCACTTGTGATCCACCATCTCATGAGACAAGGCAATGACCACAAGGACCACAGTCTTCTCAGCATGCCACACTCAGCATAGAGCCTCCAGTCCACAATCAGGTGCTAGGTGGAAAAAGGAAGCTCTAACCTCTCACCGATTCATCTGGAATATAGCTTCAACAACAAGTAACTGTGGACAGATGAGAAGTGCTAAGGTCTTGCTCCTACCAGGAAAAAAGTCCTCTTATTGGGAACCATGAGGAGCCCGCTGGGTGGTCGGGGGCAGGGGGCGGGCCGTATTTCTGAGTTGCAGTCATCTGGAATGGGATCTCCACCTTGCTGAACTGGGGGGTCAAGAGAGGAAAGGGTCTTGGTTCAAATACCATAGTTTTGAGTTTATTATTGAATTTTCATGATTTTCTCTCTCTCTCTCTTTTTTAAGATTTAATTTACTTATTCATGAGAGACACACAGAGAGAGAGGCAGAGACATAGGCAGAGGGAGAACCAGACTCCCTGCAAGGAGCCTGATGCAAAACTCGATCCTGGGCCCCAGGGATCATGCCCTGAGTCAAAAGCAGACGCTCAAGCCACTCAGGCATCCCTCATGATTTTCTCAAATAGGATTTTCTTCATTTGCTGTTTGCCCTTAGGACCATTTCCAGAGAATTTAAGTGTTTGTTTTATAATTTTCACCAGTTTGTATGAGGAGCCAGTCGGCAGAACAACTCACACTATCATGGCAGAGGTTCTGTCTCTGGTAGGTTATAGTTTATAAATTAGTTTCACATATATTCTGCATGTTATTGTTAACTACTTACATAGACTTGAATAACCATGTCACTTAAGTATAGTTTATTTCACATTTCAGTGTGTAGTCACAGAGTAGGAACTGTATGTCAAACACTGGAAATAAAAGATAGGTATAACACAGTTCTTCCCTTTGAAGAATTTACATCTGCTAGGAGATATGAAAGATCTAAGTTATCTCAGACGTAAGAGTAGAATTTGAACATAGTCATTTGAATCTTAATCCCATGAGTCCATGATGTCTTCTATTGGATCTTGGGGAAATATATAAGTATGAGGGAAAGGGAAAGAGAACTCCCTGTTTGAATGCTCCCCCTCCTTTTTTTTTTTTTTACCTTACCACATACTGAAGATTTGGAAATTACAGGAGACTCATTTGTTGGATGGAGATATTTGGGTGAGAAATGTGCTATGAAAAGCAAACTCCTTATTTTCACTTCCATAGGCTGACGCAAGGGCTGGTGTGTGTGTCAGGAGGGAAGCAGGCTGGGAGGGAGGCTGTGGAGGGCATGTGTTTACCATTAGGCACATGTAGAGAGAAGCAGTAAGCATAGCATTAACTAAAATCTAAGCATTCCTGTCAGATGAGTACCATGTTTAGAGGAGATGGAGAATAAGGAATAGGAGAAGGAATAGGGACAGTTGGACACTCAATCTCTGGGTTTTTTTTTTTTTTTCTTTTTTTTTTTTTTTTTTTTTTGCTAAAAAGAAGCCTATTTATTTGCAATACTGATTATACTGTCTCAAAATAAACAAATGAGAGAACGAATGCTCTCACTCACCTGACATACTCTAACTTTTATGATATCAATCATAATTTCAGCTTATAATAATGTTGGGCAACTATAATTTTTGGTGGGGTCTTAGAGGTCCAGGTTTTTGTTAGCAATAGAGGTCCAGGTTTTTGTTAGCAACAATGCCTTATCATTACCTTGCTACTTAAAATGCCTAGAAGAGAAAACCATCAGTTTGGAGAAAACAGTATCACCATAAATCAAAGCAGGGGTGTCAAAAGCAGGTGAAGCTGATGCATTAAGAGCCTTGTTTAAGTGGGAGAGAATCTATACCAGATGAGGGTATTTTGAAGAGCCAAGACCTCCAATACTGAGAAGACTGGTTTGACGGCATTGGAGTAACAATGTCATTTCCAGAAAGAAGGGCGTCTTCAGGAGATCAAAGCAACAGAACTGTGTTAGAGGCAAAAATAGGATGAGTCCTCAACCTTGGGGCCAAGACCAGGAGGTTCTGTATATTGTGGATCTAAAGCAACAGCAAGATCACCATGAGACAGATGGGACAGAGATAGAAGTTTTCTTCAATATTCAAGAGGAAGAAATAATTTAAAAGACAGTGATGGGATAAAGAAATAACTCAAGGAAAGATGATCCACTGCAGAAATTACTGAGTTGCAAAGACATGATAAGCCCCAGCCCCAGGCTTGCTTGAACAAATGCTATGGGCACAGGATGGTAGGGCTACCTATGAAGCATCAATATAAACTAAAGCAAATTCTATGGCCAAACCAGGAGAGCCCCAGTGCTGCTCACCAGGAGTTTAATACAGAAGAGAAAGAATTAGAAGATGAAAAACTCTTTGGCCCTGAAGAAGAATATCCAGTGTTAGTAAAACCATACCAAGGAGCTGGCCTAAGAGAAGATAAATAAGAAAGAAATGGAAGACCTAAGTGGAACACAGCAAATCTGTTATAAAAGAGGGCTTAGAGTTCCAAGGCAAGAATAGGTCCAGGGGAATTTAAGCATGGAATTAATGCTCTTGGGAAATGAAATGATGACATGACAGTAGGGAAATTTGGAAGAACCCAGGGTATTGCCAAAAGGCCATAAGTCTCAGTTAGAAAAGGTAAAACAGGGGACACAGCAAGCACAAGTGGAAGAGAATTTTGATAGAGCAGGAACACACCTTGGTGTTTCAGTAGAAGCAGCTACATCCTAACTTACATGAGGAGAAGGCCAGACCACAGATCTTTAAAGGAATTGCCTAGGGATTGCTAACCAAGTACAATGATGCTATGAAGCAGCAGCAGCAAAGCTCAACAGTCAAGCCAAGAAAAGGAAACTTTATAAAGGCCCCAGCAAGAGGGTCTAGGGAATCCAAGACTATGAATGTTCCAAGAACCTCAAAACAAGTGAGGTGCAGCATGGGATGGAGAAGTCCTCCAAGGGTTAGAGCAGCAACACAAAGGCCAAGAGTTCTGAGAGGGCAGCAGGCATGCTACAAAAGCATCACAAGGGAGTTTTGAGTTCCTAGAGCCTGGAAGGACCACTCCTGAGAGTCCTGTGTAAAGAGGGGCCAGGCCATTTTAAGGGTCTTGAGGCCACAGTGGTAGCTTCAGGAAAGACTCTTCTGGAATAGTAAAGCTTTTATAGAATCAAGAAAAATAAGAATCTGGTTCAAGAGTTGATTAGGCAGAGACAAAATCCCTCAAACACAATTATGAAGATCCCAAGAGATCAAGGGCAGGTGAGTCTCCAGTATTTGGTTCATAGGAATGTGATCTAAGGGAAGTGTAGCAAAACCAAAGGTGGGGTAACAAGATGGAAGCTGACAAGGAAGGAACAGGTGATAAGGAAAGCCCAGTGGAGATAGCTCAGCAGACTAAAGCTCTTGCACATCCAGAGGCATGCAGTACTAGGAAGTACTGTAAGTGCAGACAGTAACATGGCAAAAGAAAACCGAAATGACAAAAAGAAACAGAAAGGAGAGGCCTCAGTTTAACTTGGAGCTATTCCAATAACCAAAGGTCAGATAAGAGCATGCATTTTGAAGTTTTAGTGCCTTTTCTTTGGGAAAAGATGTGAATAGGTGTGAATTTTTCAATTTTGCTGAGTCAAATATGCTCATTTAAAAAAGCTTCTGGGACGCCTGGATGACTCAGCGGTTTAGCGTCTGCCTTTGGCTCAGGTCCTGATCCCAGGATTCAGGATCGAGTCCCACATCGGGCTCCCTGCATGGAGCCTGCTTCTCCCTCTGCCTGTGTCTCTGCCTGTCTCTCCATCTGTGTATCTCATGAATAAATAAATAAAATCTTAAAAATAAAAAAACTTCTTAACCCAGGTTTCCAGTTTTATATTAAATAGCTTTTAAATTTGTTATCATTACCTATTTATTTCTCTCTTCTCCCTCTGCCCTCTTCTCCCTCCTTCTTTTCTCCCCTTTCTCTAGACATGATCTGCAGTTTGTGATTTAAAAAGAATTGCCTTTTAGCCCCAACCAAACAGGGAAGAGGAAGGAAAAGCCACTTTAATTTTAAATTTGATAATCTTATTTGTTTAATTTACAAGATTTTGTTCCTTCATCTTGTTGACCAGCCTGAATATGTAATAAATCCACATAGCTCATGAGAAACTAGAATTGAAAGAAAAGTTGCCTCTGCCTGAAATATTGGTGTCCCCACCCTATAGTTTGTGTCCAGAACTGTGAAATATCAGAGAATTTACCCTATTTGCAAGCTAAAAGTTAGCTTGCCATGGTTTTATAGATGTTGGTGGAAGACAGGAGACCAGGTCATGTCATAAAGGATTGTTACTACTGGAAACAGTAACAGTACCCAAGGATCAGCATCTTTGCATTGGTTCTCAAGCCCCAATTTCTATAGGATGCTGAGAAGTGGGTCACATGGCACCACCACATGCAGTGGATTGTGACACAGTATGAGATTCTTGAGCTTGAGGAAGCTAAATCTTTGATAATGAGTAGTTAGCATGTTTTTTCCCTTGCTCCAAAGGGAACACCATCTTTATCTTCCAAGGTATTAAGCAAACTTTCCCTATGCTCCAGAAGGAGATGCTATCCCTTTGTTCCAGGTCGGTTCACTATGCAGACATCCTTGAAAAGATAGTCTGGAACAGAGGGCAGTCCATGCCTTCCTTGTAAGACATGCGGAATCCCAAGAGACCCATGGAGAATTAGTTCCTAACCATTTGTTTCCAAAAACAAAATGTAAAAATGTTTTAAATTTATATTGCCTCTTCTCACAGAAATGATAGTGGCTAGAAAAGCCCCTAGGGGTTAGAATAATAGTCCCAGCAATATTGAAGCATAGTCCCATTGAACCCAGCCATTAACTGTAGGAAGGTTTCCATGGGAAAATACCTAGAAGTAAACAAAACAAAACAAAAACAACTGGGATTGGGAGGTGGTGATGGTGGAGTTAGAGAGGGAGTCCCAACTACTGGTTTTGTATTCATGATGGCCAACACGTAGTAAATACTAAATAAGTGACTTACTGTATGCATAGGGTGTTTTCACCACAGCAAACAAAATAAGGTATCAGTAAGGAAAACAATTTCCTAAATGCTATAGATTTAAATTGGTCATCAGGTCTCATTTCTTATCCCAGTAATTGTAAATTGCTACTACCATTGCCACTAATGGGACGCTTGCTACATACCAAGCAGTATACTGAGTTATCCATAGTATGAACATATTTAAGTATTCCTGCATACATACTCATGCTACAAAAATGTGTGTATTTGTATAAATTTAATTCTAACCTGAGGCCCACGAAGGAAGTATCATTGTCTCCAATATATAGATGAAATGACTGAGCCTGGGAGAAGTTAGTTGCTGGTTCCATATAACTCCAACGTATGTCTAGAGTTTGAATTCAAGTTTGTCAGACTCTATAACCTATATTCTTAAGTCCTGCATCATTCTATCTTCCTACCAAGAAGCACGAACTTAGATACCATCCCCTTCTCCAGCCTTACTTTATAATCATCATCATAATTTATTTATACTTCCCTGGTATAGTCCCTATAGAGGCAATCCTTTCCACTAACAAAAAGTGCTGAACATTGCTAGATTTCTTCTCCTTCCTTTATTTTCTCCTTTATTGTACATTTACTCAATCAGGATTTTATAGCAAGACCCATAGGTCCTTTAGAAGGACCAGAGTTTCCCTAAAGAGCCCTTGTCAAGGGGACAAACTATATTATTTCACACTGATCCCATTTCCCAATCTCTCTCTCTCTCTCTTTTAAGATTTTATTTATTTGAGAGAGACAGAGAGAAAGGAGCATGAGCAGGGAGAGGGTCAAAGGGAGAGAGAGAAGCAGACTTCCTGCTGAGCAGGGAGCCTGATGGGAGGCTCAATTCCAGGATCCCAATATCGTGGCCTGAGTTGAAGGTAGATGTTTAACCGACTGAGTCACCCAGGCACTCCTTCCCAACTTCTTGATCCATCACACCTATGATATTTCATAACAGGTATTGTGGGCAGACAGGATCGTTGTTATAAGACACCTGAGAAAACTCTCTGTGCAGATAGAGCTGAAACAGAGTTAAAAGAAACTTTCTCCCCATTACACTGGGAAGCCGAGCATGTCAGAGCCGAGGTCTATCAGGAGCTGGTGCCCCTCACAGAGCGGTTGGATTCTCACAGAGGGCATCATGAGCAGGACGATGCGGAGGCTTCAAGTGGTTCCACAGACCAGAGTGAGAGCAAAGGTGAGTTCGGTCCTACTAGAAACTTTTGTAATCTCCTTACACTGAGATGGTGCCTCCGTTGATAGTGATCACAGATTCTAAGCCAAAAATCAGAACATAATGTCTGAGGGACTTTGAGTTGAATATTTATTTAAAAGGAAATATTTATTATAAAAAGTGATGGCTAAGGAATCCCTTTTTACTGGGACAAAAAAGCTTGCATGAGATAGGGATTATTAATTCTGAAAGGATTACCTTTGAATTTCCTGCTTCAAGATTCACCAGGCTGCCCGTTAAAATGCGGATTCTTAGGTTCTGAATCAGAAGATGCCAGAATATCTAGGATTCTGCATTTTCACTGCTACTTGAAGAGATTCTTTTGCATATGAAAGTTTGAGAAGTGCTGATTTAAGATAGTTTATTTTCAGATTTCTCACTGTAATTTAATGTGATATTTCAAGCTCTGTATTTGCATGTGCCAGTTTTGTGTAATAAGAAGAGATCCCCCCTCTCTAAGTGACTGTGAGTATCCAAGGGAGGGTGGATTAAAACTTACTCTATATAAGACTAATTATAAGCTAAATTATATTCTTCTTAAACTCTTGTTTTCCTTCACCAGCTCACACATACTCCCTGCCCATTCCAGCTGCAACCTGGCCTGCCCCGTGGAAGTACAATAGATACCCTCAGCTCCAAAATCATTTTAGCTATTTTTTATAATCTCCCTATGAAAGCCAACTGTGCTGCCTTCCATGTATTCACATGCCTCCTTGGGAGGGATGGTTCAATGAGGCACTCTTCTGAAGATTGGCCCCAATTTTCTGACCTGATCGTGGGCTTTATTCCAAGGCCTTCAGGAGCCAGAGGCAAGACGCTGGCATGGGGTCTTGCAGGATGGAAACTCCATAACAGCAATGTACTTTTGAGAGACTTCTACAACCAGGCATTTCTCACTACCTGTGATGCAAAAGTTCTCATCAGAGCCACTTGGCTATGTTATACTGAGTTGAGCCTCTGATAACACGAAAGCATTGCTGGATTCATAATGAGTAGCCAAGACTTGAACCTGCTGATTCCCCATTGCATCACATTATTTTTCTCTTTCCCCCAGCTTTGAGGTATAACTGACAAACAAAAATTGTATATATTTATGGTAATACAATGGGATGTTTGATATAGGCATAAACTGTAAAATGATTATCACAAACAAGCTAATTAACACATCCATCACTTCACATAGTTATCTTTAAATTTCAGTGCAACACACAGAGAACTCTTCTGCCTTATATTTTTATTTATGAGTTTTTTGATGTAAGTGGCTGATATGTTCTGTCTCTGATTTCAACTTTAATTTCTACAAGTAATGTTGGACTTGACACTTCTTTGGAGGGCAAGGTGGCTGGTGCAAAATCTAATCTAATGGACAGGCACATTAAATCTCAACAGATCCAGTTCAATATTCTTTCAGAGAAGCTGGCCTGGAGCCTAAGAGAAAGAGCAATCTTTGAGAAGAAAAAGGTTTGTACTGGAAATGTTGTAAGGCCCTGTGATTATTCCAGGATGTCTTATTTATTACCACGCACTCATCTGCCATCATAGTTGTAATGTTTTAAACAAATTTTGCATCTTAGGTAATGGAAGAGAGTCTGGATGTGGGGGAACTTTAATTTTCATGATTGAATAGAAAAGTTAATGGTTTAATCCTCTGTACTGCTTACTAAAATTGAATGGCAAGAGGCCATCCAAATTTAGGGAAAAGATCTCTTGAGTTGGCAAGAACATTGAGTTTGACCTGAAGGAGAAAGTGGAAGGCCTGAGTTTTAAGAGAAGTTGAAAGAGAACCATTGGTTAAAACTCAGCAGGAAAGTGACATGAATAGGAGCAAGGTGTAGAGGGAGGAATTCATTTGCTGGAGCTGACCTTAAGTATGCCATAAACCTGGTGACTTAAACAGCAGGATTTGTCTCATAGTTCTGGAGGTTGAAAGTCCAAGATCAAGGTATTGGCAGGGCCATGTAGTGCTCTGGCTAGCAGCAGCATAATTCAGATCTTTACATGACATTCTCCTGTGTACCTCTTTCTTTATATCCAAGTTTTTCCTTTGTATGAGGATGCCAGTCATATGGTCTCAGGGGCCCACCCTCTTTCAGCATGACCTCATCTTAAGTAATGACACCTGCCATGGCCTTTTCTCCAACTAAAGTCACATTCTGAGGTCCCAGGGGTTGGGACTTCAACATATGGATTTGGGTGGGGGTACACAATTCAACCCATCACAAGATACCTGAGAATCTGTCAGCTAGCCTCAGAAGAAAGGATGTGAATAGTACACTGATTGGAAATTTCTTTTCATTTCTCCAGTGCTATCCCAAGGCCCATTTCCCTATCTCTTTGGGAAAAGAAGTATTTAATATTAGAATAGAAAGGTCTTGACAGATTGTTTACATTTCCTACCTTACAGTGTAGAGGGGAAAACTGAAGTCTCCAGAGGTAAAGGAATGTGCTCAGAATCAAGCAGGATAGCACCAAATGCTAAATTTGAATCCGAATCTCCTTAGCTCCTAGACTGTCTCTTCAGCTTACCAGGGGCTGGGATACTGTGAACAGCTTTGCCCTTGAAACCAAATATTGGCTATGACTCTCTGTGTGTTGAAAGCAAGGGCCGATCCTCTCTGAAAGTGAAACTGGGTATCTTTCAGGTTGTCACCTTCTGTTGTTCACTGTGTTGACTGTACAACTCTGAGGATGCAGACTGAGGTCTCCTGGACAGTGAGTGTCCTGTGCTTCATGCACTGTCCTACTGCTTCTCCATCTCTCTTTCACACATTCCCTGTCCCACTGTCTCACAGCCCAGCCCAGCACCAAGAGGGTGACTAAAAATGTGTTAACCTAACTTAACTGTTTCTTAGTAGGTGATAGGTAATATTTTAATGGTAATAAACCAGTTCTTCCCTACTCCTTCCCTTTCCTAGGAGTCTTTTGGGTTTTCTGGGTTAACATTTCTGTGGTTCATTTTGGCCGAATTAAAGGGCTCAAAGTCATTAGGTAAAAAACAGATATTTGTCATGATTGCATCAAATTGTGAAGAGTTGGTCACCACATTTTTAAATCTTAAAACTTAAAACTTAAAGTTCTTAAAACTTTGGCATCTTGGGAGGTCTCTGGTGAACTTAACACATTGAGGAGTAAAGAATTTCTATTGTAATTGGCATGCTGTTCAGCTTCAGGACTTGTCTTGAGCTGTCTGGACAAACTCTATAGTATTTCTAATCACACTGAGGTATTTTTTCCCTCCCAAATTTTATCTTTTTAAGACTATTCAAAGATGAGCTTGAAACAATGCTTTCATGCTGCTTTCACTTTACTCCCTCTGTGGATAGGATTTCAAAAAGCTAAATATCGATCAGGCAAGTACCCTGGATTGTCTCAGAAAATATCCATTTGCCCAAAACAAGCTATTCCATTACTTGCTTTTGAAAATGGATCCGTTTCATGCTATCAAATTTATAATTGGAAAATGGCATGAGATTAATTATGGAAATGCTTTTCAACTTCAATAGTCAATTAAGGCAACTGGATGAAGACCACAATAATTACATTGTTCTTCAAGCATTGCACTAAAAGTCCTATTTTGTTATATTTAGACTTTCAAAAAAAGAATATGATTAGCATTATTTTTTAAGTGAATTTGACATTCAAGGAATGCATGAAATTACTGTGGATGTTGAATTATAAAGTAATGCTTATCAGTTTAATATTGATTTTTTCTTTATAATCTAGGATCATCATCATAGATGTTTTTCTGCATGAATTCCTGCCATGGTTATCAGGTTCAGGTGTAAGAAAGGAAAATATCAACTGCCATAAGCCCTATTAAAAAATTCTTTCCTGTTATCCATGGGAGTTTTGTGCAAATCTTAAAGATCTATCCCATCCCTTTATTTTTAAAAAAGGTTTCTTATTTATTTGAGAGAAAGATAGAGAGAGTGAATGAGAAGGGAAGAGAATCTGAAGCAGACTCTGCACTGAGCACAGAGCCTGTCACAGGGCTAGATCCCAGGACCGAGAGATCATGACCTGAACTGAAATCAAGAGTCAAACACTCAACCAACTGAGCCATTCAAGCGCCCCTATCCTATTCCTTTAAATGAGAAAATTGTTTGTCTTTGGTCTGACCAAACAGGAAAGTAAGGGCTAGCACAGGCTCTTGAAGTTGGTACTGGAAGTGTGTAATTTCAGTAAAGCTTATCATTTATTTTCATATTATAATTATATGTTGTCAAAGTCACAGATCCTAAGTGTACAGTTAGATGAGTTTTGACAAAAGTATAACCAACATTCAAATCAACATCTACAGTTGCATTACCCTAGAAAATCCTATGACATTTTACAATAGTATCTTGATAAGAGGTCTCTCTCTCTTTCTAGGCAGACCACTTTGTCTCCTCTTTGGTGTTTGGAAGAACAGAAAAGGCAGAGGTAATTATTGATTTATGTATGCACTGTAGCCTCTGATCCTGCAGACATTTGCTGGGGGTAATGGCTTTAGAGTCTAAGAAACCAGGTCCTAACTCTTGACTCTGCCCCTAGGTAGAGTTATTTAATGTCTGAGATTTAGCTCCCTTATCTGTAGGCTGAGGATGCTAAAACCAACCTCAGAAATCAGAAAGTTGTTACAAAGATTAACTAAAATACGTAAAGCACTTGACATTCTGATCATGCTCAGCTGATGTCCCATTCATCCTCTCTGGTTAAAATCTTGGGTGCTGGGTCTTTTCTCTTCCTCTCCTCCACTCCAAGCAACCAATCAAAAAGGCACATTCTGGTCTTTTAGGACACAGCATTTGAAGGAGATACTTTTCTAATCAGAAAAACTAATCCTTACTAATGCATTAGTAAACTTGAATAATTTAAAGCATTTCCCTTTCCAGGTAACATATTTACATTTTAATCTAAGCCTTTAGAAGATATTGTTTTAGCCCAAAAGGAGGGTTAGGAGCTGAAAAAGTCAGGAGGTTGGGGAATGGTATAATATTTGGGGCCAAGCAGCTCCATTTCTCCAAATTTCAGACAGCCATCCATCTGGCTGTGTGTGCAGCTGCCTATGTTAAATGTAGGTGATTTTTCTCAGGAAAAGATTGTGTGCACAGGTTGCAGGCAAATTTGGAACAAGATGCTTTAAATGGACTCATGCAGGCATTAAAATCATGCCTGGAATCTGTGCTATGTCAAGGAAGCCACCTTCCCATGGTTGAAATGACAGTTGTTGCTTAGCAGAAAAGAGATGGGGAGATCCATACTGTGGGAGATGCAACAAGCAGTGGCCTCTCCCCTTGTGTTCCTCTCCGTGAAAACCCCCTGTGGTTTCTACTAAAAGTAGAGTGTATCAGAGGAGGCAGTTGATCAACAACCCATTTAAAATTTAAATTCAGAGCCACCCATGAGTATCATCAAAACATCCGGGGTAAGCATTCTGGAGGGCTGCCACTCTTTGTTTCTCCACCTTTCCAAGCCTTGAGTGTGGATGGAGTGCTGGCTTATACCTTTGTTCCTCTTCTTTCTTATGAAAAGTAGTTGTAGCTTTAAGAACCTCTCCGAGTATTAGACTATTGGGACTTCTACCTTCCTCTCACGGATTTCAAAACCTTCTTTGCTATTGGCTAGCCATTCATTTGTACCATTTGTTTTTCCCAAACTGACAGCTGAATTTCATTCACTTTTGTTTTCATCTCTTCTGGAAAATAGCCATAATTGTTCTTGATCAACGGAGATACTCTGTGACTGAAGCAAAGCAGATTTTTTTTCTCTTTGTGTGACTTCATAGATTCTAGGTAAAAATCAAAACTTCAGGGACTCCTATACAATCAGAATTCCAAAGCAGATGGTACTCGGCACCACTATCAGCCCTTAGCTCAAGACCAATGGTGTTGATGTTCAAAAGTGAGGACCCATGGCTGTCTACAGATTTTGTCATACTGTGTTTTTCCAGTTTCAATTGTTTCAACAAGCTGTTTGAGGAGATACATTCAGACATAACTCTCTGCTCTTTCTCCTTCTTCTTCTTCTTCTTCTTCTTCTTCTTCTTCTTCTTCTTCTTCTTCTTCTCCTCCTCCTCCTCCTCCTCCTCCTCCTTCTTCTCCTTCTTCTTCTTCTTCTTCTTCTTCTTCTTCTTCTTCTTCTTCTTCTTCTTCTTCTTCTTCTTCTTCTTCTTTCTCTTCCTCTTCCTCTTCCTCTTCTTCTTTTTTGTATGGAATTTGGGATTCATACTTAGGAATTCTTACACTCAGAGTATCTATCAGTGAGCTGTATGTGTATGGTCATAGACATGAAAGAAGTACAGCAGGAAAAGTAAGAAAAATTAGATACTTTGTATTATTAAATCTTTGGGTCCAAATTACATCAGCAAGTTGTCAATGGACTGTATGGGTAGAACCTCCAGCGTGGAGATATGGTTAATCAGATAAATGAAGGAGAGACTTAGGAGACAATGCTCAGCAAAACATTGTGTTCCTTTGGTCATTAGTCTAGTTTACAAACTGTTTCTTATTAAACATATACCCTTTCTTTTCCTTGTTGGCAGATGCTGTCTATTCTCAATCTTTAACACCATTTGAAAAAAAATGCGATTACCACATATCTGTTCTCAGCTGTCCCAGTGAGGATTTCTTCATATTTTTTATACTATTCCTGTCATTTGGGATCAGTTGTCAATGTCAGTTGTCATTAGCTTATTAGGTTGGGAGTACCCGGTTACCATAAAGAAATATATATCAAAGTAGAAAAAACAAACAAACAAAAAACAAAGTAGTTTTTTTTTCTTGCCTAATGTGAATGAAGCCTCCATTTTAGTGGCATTGAGAAGAGGAAGGATGGTGGCCAGTGACTCTGATGAATAAAAAAAAATGTCAATGACCAATGAGTAATCAATTTTGCAGTTTTTCTTTAATCATCTTGGAGAGCTTATGGGAATGCAGTCTGTGTTGTGTATACAAGCTTAAAGATCTTAGCAATCCTCACTTTGAGACAAAGTGCCATGAAAAAATAGTGATCATGAAATTCTTGAAGCTTCTATTTGAAACAGACCATCCATTGTTTCAGGGATAACCGGCTCTGCAGAACTATTCCTTTATAAGTTCAACACTCTTGGAATATTTTATTAAGCCCCCTTCAGGTCTTTGGACTTTCTATATAGGCTGTGGAGTAATTGGTTGTCCAAAGAGTCCAACTCTTCAGCAAAGGCAAGTCTAAGGCCCCTTGTTGACTCAGCACCAGTACCCCAAACCTCTCCAGGCTATTATGAAAGATAAATGGGAAGTGTTTTCCGGCTGTCTGTCCTTGCTTTCCACAGAGTGGCCTTTAAATCAAACTTTTAGCTTTATGTCACTTGAGAGACTAGTGAGAAGGGCTTTCAGGTGGAAGAAGAGCTATGATTAAAGCTTGTGAAGGGTTGAAAACAGATACGTGGCAGATGCATTTTTTTTTCAAATGATTCAAAGATTGAGAATAGACAGCATTAGCTGACAAGAAAAAGAAGGAGTATATATTTGATAAGGAACAGTTTCTCTAGCTTTGTAAGTGAAGCTGGTGGACAGCTCTTTGTCAGTACAAAGCATCAGGGAAGAGGACCAAAGTGAACCCAATACATTTAAACAATAATAGATCAAATGCATTGCTACCTGCAGGGTTTACCCTACCAGGACAAGAAATAAAGATCATCAAGCTTAGAAAATAAAACAGGGCCTCTTTATTGGAGTCAAAGGCCAAGGCTTCTCTCCGAGAGACCAATAGGCCTCTGTGGACATTATAAGTTAAGGTCTTGGGAACTGAAGTTTCCATTCAGTATGCATTGAGGTTCCCAGAGACTCTTGGGGGTGCTCCAGGGTCAAATGGAATGGGATGATTAAGCTTTTAGTACCAAACTTTTTCATGCCCTGGGGGACCTAGGATGGAATGCTTTCTGATCTCTCAGTCTCTCCTTTGGTGGCAATGAAGTAGGCAGACGTTTCTGGACTAAAGATTTCCTCATCAACCTCCTGGTGTTTAGACCAGAGACTGAACTTTGCTGGGACTACTTATGCTCATGATCCAAGTATTTTCATTAAAACTCACATAGATTAACATTCTTGATGATCCTCCAAGCCTTTGGTGCAAGCTTGCGCTGATGAGTACTTGTCCATAGGAGTGAGTTCTTCAAGTTGGAAGGGTCACCATGTTCTTTTACTCAGATACTTTTACTTCCGTGGATTCACGTGTACACTATCTTACTTATTTCAGTCTTTAAATACACATCTTAAAGGATATAGGTAAAACTCTTCAGAGGTTCATATGAAGTGGAATCAGGGCAGATTCATGTTAGTGGTTTCTTCACGAGCCAAGGCAGTAGGTGAGCTGAGAAGCAGACTGTGTGTGCCATACGCAGCGTGTGTGGCCAAAAAGTGCCCAGCTGGGGAAGTGTGTGGGCTGACAAGCCATCTAGCTCTCAACTGGTAGTGTCCTATGCCAGGATGGCCTCCCCTGGAGGAAGGGGCTTCTGTTTGCTATTTGCCCACCACCAAGAGGCACAATTCGGTAAATGCATGGGACATGCAAGTAGAAGCCTGGCTGAGAAGCCCCTCTTGTCAAAGAAAAAGAAGGCACCCTCATTCAAAATAAAATGGAAGGAATTGCAAACCTACCTCAATCCTCTACAGATTTATGAAATTAACTGGATAATTATGCATTCGTTGATAATGCATAAAGCCTTCGAGGTCCTACTGAGGGCTAGCTGTTGAACTAGGTGCGTCAGAAAGCACATAGTCCTTACTATTGCAGACAGCAGAGGGTAGGAGGAGCAGTCACAGAAACAAAGGAGGTGATGCCATATAATTAGTGTTGCAACAAAGTTTATGGAAAATACTATTTTTATAATAAATTTATTTTTTATTGGTGTTCAATTTGCCAACATACAGAATAACACCCAGTGCTCATGCCGTCAAGTGCCCCACTCAGTGCCCGTCACTCATTCACCCCCACCCCCCGCCCTCCTCCCCTTCCACCACCCCTAGTTCATTTCCCAGAGTTAGGAGTCTTTATGTTCTGTCTCCCTTTCTGATATTTCCCACACATTTCTTCTCCCTTCCCTTCTATTCCCTTTCACTATTATTTATATTCCCCAAATGAATGAGACCATATAATGTTTGTCCTTCTCTGATTGACTTATTTCATGCAGCATAATACCCTCCAGTTCCATCCATGAAGCAAATGGTGGGTATTTGTCGTTTCTAATGGCTGAGTAATATTCCATTGTATACATAAACCACATCTTCTTTATCCATTCATCTTTCGATGGACACTGAGGCTCCTTCCACAGTTTGGCTATTGTGGACATTGCTGCTATAAACATCGGGGTGCAGGTGTCCCGGCGTTTCATTGCATCAGTATCTTTGGGGTAAATCCCAGCAGTGCAATTGCTGGGTCATAGGGCAGGTCTATTTTTAACTCTTTGAGGAACCTCCACACAGTTTTCCAGAGTGGCTGCACCATTTCACCTTCCCACCAACAGCGTAAGAGGGTTCCCTGGAAAATACTATTGGAGCCCCGAGGGGTTAGAGACTCAGCAGCATAGTTAGGAATGGGTGGAGAAAGGGTAGATCTCCCTTAGATCTCCTTCAAAGGCCTGTTCTGAGTCTTCAAATCAAGAATTCTATAAATGATAGTTCAAGATCCGCCTACTTCTGGTGATCTTATCCCCTCTTACAGGCTTTTATTTCCTTCTCTCTGGATCTTTTCCCCTTACCCCAGGGACCAATGCCCCAAGTAATGATCCCCTATAGCCCCATGAAGCCCCATTGAGGGATATCCATTGTGAGTCCCAACCTTTCAATGCCAGGTAAGATAGAAATAAGCTAATTGGACTAATGAGTCCATCCTAAGATATTAATGGGTAATTGTGTTTATCCATTAGGTCTCTTGGGCAACATGTATTTTAATAAGGCCCTCAAATCCTTAACCTAAGAGGTTCACTAATGGGGCACTGGCAAGCTGGCAGGGAATGTGTTTGGGAGCACCTAGCTCTCTTGGATCATCTTAAATCATGGCACATATACAGATGCTTCCTCAATCAAATGAAGTTATAAAAAGTTTATCCCAAGCGAGGAAAAAAAAAAGTTCTGATTTAAAACTACAGAGCTCATACATTCATTAGCATAGTTTTTTGATTCCTCAAAAGAATTACTGAGAAGGCCTTTGATGTATCAAATATTAAGCCTTTGATGTATCAAATGCTATATGCCTGAAGGGATTAGTTCTGATTAGAAAATTCTAGTCTCTGGTCTATCTTAAGGCCTTTAACGACTTGTGCAACCTGTCATTAATAGGCAAATGGCAGCCGGCATGGCTTTGGGAAGGCACCAATGTTTTGTAGTGGCACAATGTATATCCATCCACTCATCGAGGACAGTTTGGTTCCCATTGTGTCAAAGGGTCTTGGGAGGAGGAAGGAAGACCTGTTGATCTCGGGGACGTTGTCCACAATGCCATGACTGGATATTTTCATGCATTCCTAGGGATGAGCACTCCTTTCTGAATCCCAGTATGTTTGTGAGCTTTTGTTTTCATTGTCCCCCATGGAGAAAGACAATCTGATTGTCTTCCAGTGTCCAATGATTCTCCTTTGTATGTAAATTTCCCCAGAGCCATTTTGGTGTTGAAACAGAGCAAAACAAAGTAGAAAGACTTTTGCAAGGTACACTTCCTAATATGACAATATGAGGCGGGCTGTTTTCCCAACTGCATAGTATGTGTGAAGGTGTCTACAGAACAGGACCTGCTGGGCAGGATTGCAGGATAAGTGCCTGACACTGAGTCATCTATATACCATCAGTCTTGGTTCATACATGAGGTTAAACAACTCCACTTAAATATTTTTTGGTGTTCATGCCTTTAGGTAATACTCACCCTGAAGAAAAAAAGAAAGGTAACTTCATAGGGTACAGAAGGAAGTTGTGAATTTCCTGAGTGTTCTGGAAGTATTACACAAGGTGCTGCTAATTACGTATCAGTGGCTCCCCTCTCCTCTCGTGGAAACCACTCTAGGTCGGGGCTATCCCTCTGAGCCTCCATCCACCGAAAAAGCAAAAGCCAAAAGAATTCTCTAGCTTTTTGCCACTGCCCCAGAAGGCTGCTGCACCCAAGCCTCTGCACAGCTCAGCTTGAAGTCGAAGGCCTTTTGCTTGTTTGCAATGCCTCTGACCCTCCAGGTGCTGCTTACTATTTTGAGAGCAAGCAATTACACACTGCTCGGGTTTATGGCTCGCCAGATGAACCTGGAATGGTTCATTTGTTCTCCCTAAATAATCACCTGCCCCAAAGAATAGGAAGTGATTTTCTTTTTCCTATAGGTGAATTTCATGGTAGGTTTGTGCTGAGGTCTCAGGAAATAGCTTCATTGGATGGGATTAAAAGAGTCCTCAGAAATAAGTTAGACTTCTGCTTGGTGCTTGGAACTCCTCATCTGGACAGTGGAAATCTACCACAGCCTTTAGAAGACCCCAGTCAATGGCTCTCCGGGTAGTCATGGACAAGATGGCTTATCATCAGCTGTCCGTCCACTTAGTATGTTTCCATTAGCTGTACACCCCACCTCTCATGTTTCCAGAAGGCTTATTCCCAATAAAAGTGGATGAGCAGAGAACTTTGCTTCTGGGGGTCCCCGATTTACACTGACAACAGCGCCTTCCTAGGCTGGGCTCTGGGTTCGAAGATGGATCCTCGCAGAACTCAAGGAAGAGAGAAGGTGATCTGCCACCTTCATAGGATTCTTGAGGCTATTTCTTCTTGCCCCCCCAAAATTGAAGATGAAACTGTCTTGTGTTAACCAGCAGGGCTAACAACTGGGTTTGGGAGAAGAGGACAGAGGAGATCCTGGCTCTAGTTCAGCTCTGCCAGCTTCTCCCTGCCCCTCCTGGAAGATGAGCCTAAGCTCCAGAGCTGGGCCTTGATTTCCCCAGAGGCCCTCCCTGCCTTTGTCTTATTTGAAGGACACACTCAAGGCAAGAGATGCCACAAGGTTTTGCCTTCATGTTTTGTCTTCAAAATAATTAAAGATCATTTCTCTTAGCCCCTCTTCACGTCATCTCTCATTAGTTAATGCTCACAGTTGCCTCTTCTATTAGGTCTGTACTAAGTTTCTGCTTAGGCAAAAAAAAAAAAAATCTTCTTTTTCTTCTAATTTTTGGTTTTCTAACTCATGATATTAAAATTGCATCATGGGGTGACTCTTGAAGAAAGCTGTAGTATTTCCAGCTTTCCACAATGGACCTCAAATGGGCCTCCCATTCTGGGAGGTGGTCATGCAGAGGTCCCTGGAAGCTCATGAGGCAAGTCTGCTTTCCCCAGAGGTACTGGTTTCTCCCTGGGGTGGGACAGTTTACCATTTTGGTGGCTTATCCCAAATGCTTTAGGAGAGTCTGTTGAGTCAAACTTCCAATGTCTTTACCATATGTGATCAGGAGTATCCAAGGCTTGGATACTTTTTAACTTGAACTTTCTTTTCAAGTGTTTGTGTTGGTGTCTCCAAAGTCTACTCATTTATGAGAAACATCACCATGTCATTCTCCACTTATACCTTCCCCAACCCCATGAAGGAATCCTACACTGTCACAAGTAGAAAGAAGCAATCCTGTGAATGCCCTAAAGTAAGAAGAACTGGGAAGAGTCAGCCAATGAGTCAGTCCTCTGCCCTCAGTGCCTGACTGGTGCCCTTTTCCACTCCAAAATGGAATGGATAATAGTCCCATGTACCGTGGGATTGCTTTTACAGTATGCACTGCACAATTGCTCAAGTTTTTGAATTGCCAAGGCTGGTATTCAGTAGGATATGGCTGTGTTCAGTAGGATATGAGTGTGAATTTGCTCCACCACTCCCTAGCATCCTTGAGCAAATCACTTAAACTCTCTGAGCCCTATTCTCTTCCTCTGCCATGATATATCCCATGATGGTTGTTGTGAAGATTACATCTGGATATTTCTAAAAGGCTCAACAGCCCCTGGCTCATGATATTGAGGAGGATAATTAACTTGAAGGGCCTTCACACTGTTCAGCTAGTAGAGGAGGGCCACACATCCCTCCTCAGGAAAGTGCTGGTGATGGGAATGTGCCCAGGCTTCAGGGTAGAGGTGGCCGAAGGATGGGTGCTAGGGGTGCTGGTGGTTCCAGACCTTAAGCAGAGAGCTCTATTTTCCCCCTTAGCCCTAAGGTGTTCCAATTATGAAAAGGCCAAGATGCAAATCCCATTATCAAAAGGTTTCCTCAAAGTAGTAGAATAATGTGAAAAGCTTTTTTGAAATTGCTAGGGAGTAAAAGAAAGTTCCTTGTTTTTAAAAAATATTCTTATGCAACTAAACAATGACCCAATTATCTTACAAATTCCCTAGACCTTGTCAAAGATGGTAAGACGCCAGACGGAGAAACCAGGCTGAGCAGTAGGCCCTATGGCTGTGTTTCTCAGTGCTCAGGAGGATGCCCGGGCCCTTGGGAACTGAACTTCTGGGCCTCTCCAGGAGCTGTTGTCATGTTGGGCCACTAAGGTGCTCCTGTGCTCATAGCTGCAGCTGTCTCTACATATGCCCATGCTCTGGGGCTCAGAGAATGAAACTCCCAAAGGTGCTTTTTTTTTTTTTTTTTTCCCAAACAGAACAGAGCTTAGTGTAGACAGCCTCTGGCTTATTCAGATGTAGCCTGCCCTAGTGAGAGCAGGGAAACAAGAGGAGTTCCTCTAACTTACCTTATTGCAAATCCCTGGTTCTCAACCAGACTGCTCAATCCTGCCATGATAAAAGAATTACAGAACCCTGGGCCCTTCTGGGTCAAATGCTCAAATTTAAGAGATTACTACTGTATGGACTATAGGTTAGAAAAAGAATGAGCAAGTAATTCCTGTCTTCAAATGTATGGAATCATACATGCGGGCCTTACCATCACTCTGGTTCACTCTAATTTTACCTCCAAGGGAGTAAAAAGTCCAAGAGTTTGTCAGTGATTAAAATGCAAACGCACATGTGTGCCTGCACACATCCTGTTTTCTTACCCCTGTAATGGAATGTTTTTTCCTGGGACACCACGATGCTTCCAATCTGATGTCTAAATCGAACAAAGTGAAAATATTTGTCATTTATTGTGTAGGAGTCAGGATAGAGTAGGCTAGTCTACAGGGTAGCAAACCCCTCATTCTTCAGTGGCTTAAACCACAAAGGTATATTTTTCAATCATCTCCTGAGTGAGTGACAGAGAGCTCAGTCACCACAGTTACAAGAGCCAAGGCTGCTGGATGTGCCCCCATCTTAATGCAGAGCACTTGTCATGGCGCCGGAATCTCACACCTTCTAGGTGTCAACCTGAAGCAACACTCACCACTTCTGCTCTCATCCCATTAAAAAGAGCTGCACATGGGCCCTGTGACAAGTGGTCTAGAAATCTTGGTTGTCTGGTACTGGGGAGGAGAGGAGAGCCTAATGTGGGTGCGTGCTAATAAGGTTGGCCATGTTAACAAGCATTTGGGGGGCACCAGGTTCATGCTGTGTACAGACTAGTTGCCGAGACCATCCACAGAAGTTCTATGCTGGAGGATGCAGAAACTGGGGGAATCAGAGAGCATGGTAGGGGGGGGAAGAGTGAGATGCGTGGGCAGCTGAGTTCCAACATGATAAGTACCAGAGGGAAAGCAGTGCTGAAGCACTGACTTCAGATACAGAAACAAACATGACTGAGGAGATTGAGAAAGGTTAACAGAATGGTGACATTCACACTGGGTCTTGAATAAGGAATGTATGCAGTCCTCATGGACACATTACAATATGTCCTTTGATATAATTCCTTTGCCGTTGTGAATGTTCTCCTGAGGCTACTTTTAGTTCTATAAGCTTCTTGACAAAGGTCCAACATTCTCTGCTTTTTCAGTACAAGAAATAGACTTCAACCTCCAAAGAATCAAGTAAGTAATACATGAACACAATTGTCTCATTAGTAGGAACTGGAGCCACGTGACCCAGAGGGAGCTGGCCCAGAGACCAGGCAGGCACATATGAAAAGTGCACTAAAGTGGCCATATTTTTAACATAATATCAGAATGGAAGGACTTACAAGAATTTTTTGTCTCCTTTGCGTGAAAAGGCCATCTGGGACATGTTGTTTAGATGCCCATAATTTTGGAATTTCTGAGATATTCCAGAAGCTTGTAGCAACATTGGGAAACATTATTAACTAGAATGAGACCAGAAAATCTAAGATTTGTTGCTGAAGCAAAAAATACAGCCAGAGTCTTGTACCACATCCATTCGCTGAAGACTGTTTCTTACTCAGGACAGATAATACAGTTAGTGCAGCTTCATTCTCTCTCTCCTTCCTGCAAGAAGAAGGAAAATTCTTTCCCCTGATGTCTTAGTGAGATCCTCCACCCAAATTCAGAAAGGGTGATTTCAATGACGAAAATTATACCAACAAGAATTTGCTATGCGCCAGGTGTAATTTTAGGAATGTACTGACTCATATTCGAACTTCCTTAGGTGGTAGGAATCACCGATATCTTCAACTTAAAAGCTAAATTATAAATAACTGTGAGTCACACTCTGCCAAGTGGTAAAATTAGGATTTGAACCTTGATTGTCTGGCTTCAAAGACTAAATTCCTAATCATTTCACTATAGTTCTTTCATGAGATTATTTTACCTCTAGAAAAGGTGACTGGCAATGCCTCCTCCCTCATTAAAAAAATAAATAAAAGGCAGGTAAGGTTGGTTTTAAAATTACTAGGCTGCAAATATTTGCTTTGCCAGTTGCTAAGTCTATATAAGTCCTCTACTCATTAAAAAATGATTTGTTGTAAGTCAGTCGGAGAAGGACAAACATTATATGTTCTCATTCATTTGGGGAATATAAATAATAGTGAAAGGGAATATAAGGGAAGGGAGAAGAAATGTGTGGGAAATATCAGAAAGGGAGAACGTAAAGACTGCTAACTCTGGGAAACGAACTAGGGGTGGTAGAAGGGGAGGAGGGCGGGGGGTGGGAGTGAATGGGTGACGGGCACTGGGTGTTATTCTGTATGTTGGTAAATTGAACACCAATAAAAAATAAATTAAAAAAATGATTTGTTGTAATATCTAGTGCATTTTCAAACACTTCGCTTGTTCTTCAAGGGCTAGCACTCAGATAGATTCAGATATATGATGGGGACAATTCATTCGAAGACCCTAGGGCACCATGGCAAAGAAGCCCCTACCAGATGTAAGCCCCTTCTAACTCATATAGGGAAGGAAGGCAAAAGAAGGGGTGCTAATGGCCTTTGATAAGATTGTCAGTGAGATTATGTATATCTTTGTCACCAATCTTCTGCAAGTCAGTTACCTGAGATACTTTAAAATACCACCTCATGAGACACCTGGTGGCTCAGTGGTTGAGTGTCTGCCTTTGGCTCAGGTCGTGATCCCGGGATCCTGGGATCGAGTCCCGCATCGGGTTCCTTCTAGGGAGCCTGCTTCTCTCTCTGCCTCTCCATCTGTGTCTCTCATGAATGAATAAATAAAATCTTTTAAAAAATAAGTAAAATAAAATACCTCTTCATATGGACCTGAAGTCAAAATGTATCCATCTGTTCTACCTTCCTCTTGAACACTGGAATAACTACATGTAGTAAGTTACTACTCATCACCTTTCCAAGACAATTTGTTTTCTTAAGTTATGGATGGTTCTTTACCTGCTGCACATTGAAACTTCACAATGAGGTATTTTTCATGAGAATAACTTTTTGGGGACTTTGTCCTGTCTGTTTTTTTTTAAATGCTGACCTTCTAGGTGGAACTGTCTTTGAACCCAGAGGCCATTCTGCGGCCCCATCACTGTATTCACCTACCGCAGAATTTATTTCTGGGTGCAGTGAAACCACTGCCCGCACAGCCCACCCGTCGCCTCCCCTGGTGGGGCCCCTGTGCAGAAGCTGCACACCGCACCCGCCCTTCCCACAGGTCCCGTCTCCCGAGAAAGACACGGAGATGCTCAAAGCTGCCTCCAGAAGCAGCAGCCCAGGGCCGGATTGGTGCTGAGCTTGGGGAGGGAGTGGTGGGTGAAAGCTGAGAGGGTATAGAAGGCAAGAATGCAGACGTGGGGTACCTAGCCTGCGCCCCAGGCCACGGGAGGAATCACTGCTTTCTCCACCTGGTGTGTAGTCACTCTCGGGGGCACTCCTTGTGCGGTTTTAAGTTGCCAGTATACAATAACAGAGGGGCCTTTAATACCTCTGGCTATTCTAGTACTGGACCATGTTGCTATTGCCCAGGTGGTTGCCCCTCACCCCATTTCGGGAACTGTAAATCACTTGTTTACCAGAAGTCCTCGAGAAAGCTCTTCGTGAAATGAGCAGAGACGTCAGAGGCAACAAAGCCTTCAAATCCCACCTGACGGTCCTCAAGCTACCCAGAGCAGCTTCATGGAGTGGAGTGATAATTACGCTGATTGAATCCTCATGACTGAGCTCCTTTTCGGCTGCTTTGATTTATTCTTCTGAGTATAAATGAGTCTTCGATGAGCATTACAGAATGGGTAATATGAGGAAAGCGTGCCAGGAGGGGCCGTGATCGGAGATGCCGCTCCAAACAGCTATGGCCTTCCCTGAATTATTAGCCTCTGAAAGCCCTGCCACACTCTCTCCAAACCTGTGAGCCTGGATGGTTGAGATTAAGGAAGAAAACAGGATGATAGAAAAGCTCCCTGCTCTGTGGGAAGGAAACCCCAGGCCTCGTCTAAGTAGGACAGCCTTATGCCGGGTCTTGCCTGTGATTGACTTCTCATGTGATGAGGGTGTGATCAATATTTTTTGAATGGACCCTTCATATCCTCAAGCCATAGCCTCTTAAAAATGGGATCACCAACTTGTCTAGGTTTGGAAGTTGAACATCTAGGAAACCCCTCTGCCTAGGGCAAATTGGGATGGTTAGTCCCCTTAAAAGGCACTTAAAATGCACTTCCCTGGGACCCAGGATGATTCTATATTTGTTTTATGGTTTAGATTTCTTGTTACATTAATATTCCCCAGTTAGTCATTTCCATTATCAGCATGGCACCGGGGAACACATTTAGCTGAGGGAAGGGGGCAGGTGTGCAGTGGGGGTGGAATGAGGGACAGAGCAGAAGATTAATGTCATATTGGAGTCAGACTGCAGGGCTTCTTTTACACTATAAATATTGTATGAAGTGCTGATGTAACCTTTACTGCAGCATGACATGGGATTTGGCTGTTTTTAAGGCTCGTGATTAAAGTAGAAAACAAGTCTCTGATTAGATTATTCCCCTACCACCCCCCACAGACCTCTGTCCTTCACTTTTCCAAGAATGCTCTTTTATTTATGAAATCCATCTAACTCACACATCAAAACATGTGCACCACAACCTAGAGAATGTATAGGAAGACACATTCTATTTCTTCTACACCCCAAATTATTTACAATCGAAGGTATTGGCACTGATAAACACTGCAGGGAAAAAGAGTTGAAACTTGCAAATTCTACCTCCTTTTACAGAGCACTATCTGTGATAAAATTCACTGAGGTTCTGTTGAGGTTGCATAAGAAAATGGATGGGTTTTTAATGACTTCAGTTTGTTGCAATTGCAGATAGCTAAATACAGTCAGCTGAAAAGCAAATTGAGCTCTAAGGAACAGAATTCAATCTATTAGTTTTCTCCTTCTGATCTATCCTAGTCAGTAATTTAATTATTTGTGAGACTTTTAAACTCACTTGACTCCCATGGAATTTATCCAAGTTGGAGGATGTTTGGTATTATATCTTTTTGGTCCTGGTCCAGCAATTAGCAAGTCGGCTTTATCCAATCATAAAGAACTAACTGTATTTCAAATGCCTGTGTTCAGTGTTTAATGTCTTTAAATTATATCCATTTTAAAAATTCAGAACATTTAGTCTGCTTATTATGTGGAAGTGCAGTAGAACTATCAGGTTCAAATTGAGGGAAATTTTTTTGGTCTTTTTTAATCCTTAATATGAATTTATTGGATGGGAATTTTTAAAAATCAATTATGACGAGTAGGGCTCAAAATTAAAATGATCTATTATAAATAACGTCAGAGGGTGAGCCCTCATAAATCAGCAAGTCTGATGTTAAAAATAGGTCTAAAGTATTGCTCTAGCCATTAGATGCCATCTACTGGTTGTAACTACTGTTTGATACAACTGGCCATCCTTTTAATGCAGAGGGAGAATCACCAAGGCACGTATCATTAAAATTCAAACAGCATTATATGGCTTTCATAGAGTTATTTTGTGCAAATCAATCACCGAATAAGCATAGCTACATTTTGAAATTCAGATTACAGTTAGAAAAAAGCTACTGTGAACCTAAAGGCTTATGTAGATTTTCCTTGTATTTGTAAATTTTGGTCTCCCAGGGATATCTGTGCGGTGGGACCATCTGACTGCTCTTGATTCTACAGCCTTGCCTTTTTCCAGATGCATTATCGTGTCCAGGCATCTGGATATAGTTCTTTTGTCATTGTACCTCAATGCATTTCTCAAAAGCAGCCAGATCCCAGCTGTTCTCCATGCAGAATATGGCAGTGTGCCAACTAAAATGGCTCATGGGCTATTGATTAACACACACAGGCTCTATCTGCATTGCTATATTTAAGAATGATTAGTACTAGCATTTGTCATCAACAAAGTTAAATATATAAACGAATCTCGTGCATGTCACATCTGGAAATTCCAGCATTTGAGTATGGAAACTGCTCCAGCTATAGGTAGGAATAATTAATTACATTGTGAATAAAGGGGTTAATGTTTCCTGGGTACCCAAGAGGGAAAAGCACATGTAGGAAATTCTGCTAATGCTCTAGAACAGGCGTTGCTAAACTGCAGCCTGCAAACCAGGTCCAATCTGCCCCCTGTCTTTGGAAATAAAGTTTTATTGGAACATGGCCTTGCCCATCGGTTTACACACTGTTGGAGACTCCTTGGGCAGGCAGAGCTGAGTCACTGAAGAAAAGACCTGAAAATATTTCAGATCCTAAAGCCTAAAATATTTATTATCAGGACACATGAAAAACAGTTGTCAAAACCCCCAAAATTTAAAAAATTAAAAAGTTACCAACCTCTGTCCAGAAATTTAGACTTTCCATTTCATTAAGGCTATCTTCTATTTGAAATTTAAAATCAGTGTCTTTGCTTCAATTGCCATAAACTTTGCAACACCCTCGTCCTGCCCATGAGAGGACTCCACCAAGAGAGGGCGACAAGAGCCACTCCTCTTTGACGTTTGCACAGGGCAGCCTTCCAGCTGGATCACTGACCTGGCTGGCCTTGGGGGGCTCTCTGCGAAAGACCATGGGTTCTCTCCAGGGCACAGTGCCAGGGAGGGTTTATTCCTGAACAGAGCAAAGGGGACTCTTCTGTCACCTTTTGGTTTCCAGCTGCTGAAATATACCTACAGGTGTTGGTCATAAAATTGAACTTAAAACCGAACTTAACATTTATTGAACTAAGACTACCTGGGACGCTATGGAGGCATCTTCTGTAACAGGTTGGTGACTTATCAGCAGCTTTGAGTTGTGCGCAGTGTAACCACTTAAAACTTCACATGGTCTGGGGCACCTGGGTAGCTCTGATGGTTAAGGTCAGGATCACAGAGTCATGAATGGAGCCCCAAGTCTGGCTCCCTGCTCAGCAGGGAGTCTGCTTCTCGCTCTGCCTCTGCCTCTCACCCCAACTTTTGTGCTCCAGCTCTCCCTCTCTCTAAAATAAGTAAATAAAATCTCAAAAAAACAAATTCACATTTTCCAAGGATAGGAGGAGCCAAAAAAAGAAGTGAGAAATATTTGAAAAGCAAAAGCCTACTTATCTTAAAAAAAAAAAGACAAATAAACCAATTGGCAATAATTTGGGAAAGTGATATTTTCAAATACATCATAATGTAGAAAAGAAATTTGGGAAACCCCTGAAGGTGACTTTTCAAATGCCACATGTATTGATCTACTTGAGACTCTTGCTTTAGTTAAAACTACCTACAATGGTAATAACAATGGAAAAAGTAGAATTTATATTATTTATTTCCAGGTACTTTTGGAGACCTCATCATTTATCCACAAATATGATCTTTGATAAAGAAAGAGGGAGCTATTATTTATCTCCAGTTTCAAGAGGGGAAAAAAGATTAGAACAGGAGGTGTCAGAACTGAACTGTTGGGGACGCCTGTGTGTCTCGGTGGTTGAGCATCTGCCTTCAGCTCAGAGTGTGATTCCAGGGTCCTGGGACCGAGTCCCACGTTGGGTTCCCTGCATGGAGCCTGCTTATCCTTCTGCCTGTGTCTCTCATGAATAAATAAATAAAATCTTAAAAGAAAAAAGAACTGAACTGTGAGTTTAGGTGATCACTATTTACCAGCTGTGTGTGGCCAGAGTAAATTATTTCTTGGAGTTAAAGATCTCTATGACTCAAATTAGCTATAAAATGAACATAATACCCAGCTCGTGGAGCTCTCATAAGGACTATATGAGCTAATGTACGTAGAAACAGCACAGTAATTGTCCTCTCATTTGCACTCACTAAAATGTGAGTGATGGTGTGAGTTATGGTATGTACAGAAGTTACCATAACAGGTTTAAGACTGTTGTCCATAGATAAACATACTCATAAAGTTGGCCATGGCCGGCACCTGGGATCTTGCTTGGTAAACAGATCCTACAGTGATTACAAAAAACAAAAACAAAAAACCCTTTTTCTAACTAATACGGTGGCTTTCTGGGCCTCTGCTGTTGGTACAAACAATGTGGTTTTGTGCAGAACACCTCCATTCCTTCTGAGAGTCTGGAAATTTGGAGGATATTTGGCTTGGGGGTGCCTGTGTGATAAGCTCCCACTAAAAGCCTTGGTTCTAATGAGAACCATGCATTCTCCAATTTCCCTTGGCAAGAAACATCACACACTTGTTGCTGGAGAAAGAAGCATGATCAAGTGTGCCCCTCATGGGAGGGAGGGAAAACATGGAAGCCCACATGCAGATTACTCCCAACCACTGTTTTTTCTCCTACCATCTGGCTGTTAAGTCATCTTAGCCATGGTAAAACTATATACAGATTCTCTTGAGCCCGTCTAGTAAGTCTCAAACATGGGAGTGGTCTTACAGACCTCCCAACACATAGGGTAGACAGTCCTTGACTTATAATGGCTCCACTTACCATATCTTTGACTCTATGATGGTGCGAAATTGATATACATTCAATAGAAACTGTACTTAGAATTTAGAATTTTCATCTTTTTCCAGACTCAAGATGTGCAGTAAGATCCTCTCTCTGGATGCTGGGCAGTTGGAGTGAACCACAGCGCCCAGTCAGCCACGCCATCACAAAGGTGGACAACCGATACACTGATGACCATTTTGTACCATACAAGCCATTCTGTTTTCCACTTTGAGGGCAGTAGTTAACCAATTACATGAGATGCACAACACTTTATTATAAAGCAGGCTTTGAGCTACATGATTTTGCTGAACTGTAGGTTAATATCAGTATTTTGAGCACATTTAAGGTAAGCTAGGCTAAGCTATGATGTTCTATAGGTTAGGTATATTAAATGCATTTTCTACTTACAATATTAGGACATAAGTAAGTCAAGGAAAATCTGTATATAGCTTCTTTATGTTTTAATGTTAATTCGATTAGACTAGGCCAGTAGTTCCCAACCGTAGCTATGATTAGAATTGCCGAGGAAATTACACACACTTCCCACTGTCCACTCCCTGCCACAGAGCAATTAAATCAGGATTTCTGCTGTGTTGACCCAGGTATCAGTATCTTTAGTTCTGACATTTCCATTTGTCATTGTTTAATACTGTCTATGTTTCTGTGGAAATTCTCCTTCTCTTTAGGCACATTGTCAACCTCTTCCACTAGGTCCTTTGGCATCTTTTTTCTTTACTTTGAAATCATTTTAGATTTACAGAGAGGTTGCACAACCAGTACAGGGAGAGCCTGTACACCCTCCACCTTGCTTTCCCTGATGCTCACATCTTCCATAACCAACGGTAACTATCAAAACTAAGACATTAACATTGGCATATTGCAGTTACCTAAACTACAGATTTTGTTTAGATATCACCAGATTTTTCTGAGAATGTTGTTTTTCTGTTGTAGGATCCAATCCAGGATCCTACCTCATATTAATTGTCATCCTGCTGTCGATTTCTCAATCTGCAACAATTCCTATCTTTCCTTATCTTTCATGAGGTTGGCACTTTTGAAGAGTAGTGTGTTTTGCAGATTGTCCCTCAATTTGGATTCGTCAGATACTTCCTCATGATCAGATTGAGGTTATGCATTTTTAGCAAACATTACAGAAGTACAATACCTTTCTCAGTGTATTCACAGGGGTACATAATGTTGATGTGTCTTCTATTACTGGTGACATCAACCTTGATAGCCTCATGATGGTAGTAGTCTCTTCTGGATTTCTCCATGGTGAAATCCTGTTTTTTTTTTCCTCTTTGTAATTAGTAAATTTCCTGGAGAAGACATTTAGACTATATAAATATCCTCATTTTCCTCAAACTTTTGTTCACTAATTTTAGCAAAGATTGGTGGATCTTGCCTGCAACAATTCTAACTATAATGTTCAAAGATAATTTTCTATTTATTTTATCTCTTCTGCATTTATTAATTCAAATTCTATAATAAAGCATTTTCTCCCCCATTTTTAAAGATTTTATTTATTTATTCATGAGAAACACAGAGAGAGAGGCAGAGACACAGGCAGAGGGAGATGCTGGCTCCCCACTGGGAGCCTGATGCGGGACTCGATCTCAGGACTCCAGGATCACGCCCTGAGTCAAAGACAGCTGCTCAACCACTGAGCCACCCAGGCATCCCTCTTTTCCCCCATTTATTCATTTACTTTTTATTATCCCAATGTAGACTCATGAGAATTTATTTTATTCTGTGGATTATAATCTAATTCTATTGTTATCTTATTGCATAAATTGTTCTGGTTTTGTCCATCAGAAGCTTTGTCATGCTGGTGCCTATGCCTTTTTGCTGTATCTCCGTCTTCTTTTGAGTACTTCTTTCCATAAGATGCTCCAATTTGTTCTTGTATTTTCCCCACCCGCACCCCTAGAATCAATGTTTTTCAAGGAACCCTGATTCCTTTTATTGGAGAATGGAATTTAAAAACCAAGATTTGGGCTCTGAGTGTGCTCATTGCTTCTGTATTGCCATTGCTTCCAGTCAGTAGAGAAAGTTTGGAAATATGTGCATGTGTACCAATCCATGCATGCACACTTCTCTATTAATTTCCATATCTGTCAAATACACATTCAAACTCTGTCTCTCAGGGCACCTTGGGTGATTCAGTGGATTAAAGGTCTGCCTTTGGCTCAGATCATGATCCCAGGGTCCTGGGATTAAGTCCCATGTCAGACTCCCTGCTCAGTGGGGAGTCTGCTTCTCCCTCTGGCTCTGCCATTTCCTGGCTTGTGCTCTCTGGATCTAACTCTCTGTCAAATAAATAAATAAATAAAATCTAGAAAAAAAAACCCAAACACCAAAAACCTCTGTCTCTCTGTCTCTCTTCCCCTCCTTCTCCTTCTTACACATACACTCACACACACTCACACATATATTCATATTCATGTCTCCAATTCCAGTCCAATACTTCAGGGTTTATTTTCACCTCCCTCCTTTCCTAATTTGGAATTTTTTTCTGTGACAATGAGAAATCTCTTATTATCTATAAGATATTTGCTTAGGTTCAGCCCTAGTATACATATGAAGCAGTTTCAGAATTGTTAACCCTGTGAGAGATTAATTTACTAAATGGAATTCAGTGCTTGTGTGCAGTTCTTTGTGTCTTTATCCTCTGGCATCTCCATCAGAGTTATTTTTAAGGTCCTATCTTGTCATTCCAATGTATGGACCATCTGGGTCTGCTTCTATTGGCCCTTGGCTATTTTTAACCATAGGTCATATTTTCTTTTCCCTCTGTGCATCTTACAATGTTGGCTTTTATTTGAATACTTTTTAAATAAATAACAGTAGAGATAGAAGTGATAACATTTACTTAATAAAAAGGCATGTTCCTACTTGGGTCAGGCTACTAGGGAGAGGGGACAGGGCTGATCTGATCTGATCTGTACTTAGGCTGGGTCTGAACTTTGCAGTGGCTTTATTTGGACTCAGTTTACCACCAGTTTGAAATGCTTTAAAGCAGTATCAGGACTTGTTCTTCTGGAGGGCCTGGGATATAAGCACTGAAAAGATCCTGGATAGTTCTTTTGCTTGACTGCTGAGCCCAGCTTTCTAAACTGTGGGAAACTTTCCTCTGTTTTCCACCCCAGCTGCTAGCTGCTCTGAATCCATTGGAAGGTTTTGTTCCCCAGCCCTTCCTATTCACGCTTTCTGAGGAGCTGGAGAATACTCCTGCCCTGCTGCTTAGCACTGCATTATAGTCTGTGGGGGCCTCATATGCCTTGGAGGAATTTCTCTCTGCATCACTGCCCTCCCATCTCCTTTGCTGGGCAGCTTTTACTTGCATCCAGGAGAGGCACTTTATGCCTTCATGGAGATGGCTCTCAGATCTCTGGTGCTGCCCCAGCCTTTAACACACTACTGATGATGGTAGGCAGAGTAATGATGCTCCAAGAAGTCCACATCCTAATGCTCAGAAGCTACAACTATGTTAGAGTACATGGATGGGGGGAGGAAAAGTTAAAGATGGAATTAAATTTGCCAGGCAGATGACCTTAAGAAAGTAAGATTATTCTGAATTATCTCAGTAAATGCCTTATAATCACAAGGGTTGTTAAAAATGGAAAAAGAAGGAGGAAGAGCAGCATCTGAGCAAATGCGATGACAGAAACAGAGTCAGAGAGATACAATGCTGCTGGCTTTGAAGATGGAGGAAGAAGCAACCAGCCAAAGGATGCAGGCAGCCTCTCAAAGCTGGAAAAGGCAAGGGAATGGACTTTCTAGAACCTCTAAGGGAACAAACCCCTGCCAACACCTTGGTTTTAGCTCAGTGAGACTCTGTCAGACATACAGAAGTGTAGGATAATGAATTTGTGTTGTTCTAAGCCAATAACTCTGTGATAATGTGTTGCTGCAGCAACAGGATAATGCTGTACTACCACCCAAGCATTCAGTGAAGACCTATGGGAACACATTACCCAAGGGTACAGTCTTGCTCTGTGGCCAGGGCCTGAATTGGATCGTGTCAACTGGCCCACTTGTGGCCATTATAAGTTCATTAGGAGTTGGGCTGGTGTCATGAGCTGAATTGTGTCCTCAGGAAATTCACATGTTGAAGTCCTAACCCCCAGTACCTCAAAAACTTTGGAGATAAGTCTTTAGAGAGATAATTAAGGTAAAATTAGTTCTTTAAGGTGGACCATAATCCAATGACTGGTGTCCTGATAAAAGGACAAAATTTGGATGTGTGTCTATGCACAGAGGAGAGACCATGTGAAGAAAAAGGGAGGAGACAGCCATCTGTTAGTCAAGGAGAGAAGCCTCAGCAACAAATTAACCCTGCCAACATTTGTTCTCAGACGCCTTGCCTCCAGGCATGAGGAAATGTCTGTGGGTCAAGCTCCCCATGCTATGGAGCCTTGCTATGGCAGCACCAGTAGACTAATGCTCCTGGTCTGTCCTTATTCTTGCTCACAGGGGGCTTCTCTCCTGCCACTCCACAGGTAGAAGAGCAGTGATGAATTGCACCCCCAACTAGGGCTCATCACTTCTGAAATTTGGTGTTATTCCTTCAGCTCTCTGTTGTTTGTTTGTTTTAATGCTGAACTTGAATTTTGTAATTTATCCAACTTCTTTGGTTGCTGGAATGACTTTCTGCATTAGATGTGGTAGTCTACAAACATTGGTGTTTTTGAAAAGTGCAAATGCGCAGCCAGGATGGAAATCCTTGGCTAGACCTTATTCTTCAGGTTCTGCACTTTTCCAAAACTGAAGGCACTAAGCAACCTTAAGAAAGACATAAGGTCGCAGCCCAGAAGTGACTTTAACCTTAGCAGAAGTCGAGACAAATGTTCTTTGACCCACAGAGTAGGTCATTTTGGTTACATTTTAGGCCACCAGAGAACACACAAGGTTTGTTTCCGTTTTTGTTTTTTCCCAATTAAGACCCAACAGACTTTTACTAGAATGCCAGACTGCAATAAGCCATAAACTCTGGAAAGTAATTGCAGTTATGGGACAAGAAAGGATGCCAACCCAAATCTCAAATCTCTATGGAAGTTTCTAATAATATATTCTGGTGGACTACTTGAATCTTCCTTCTGTATTAGCAGGTAGGAATTGTTACATTTCCATTTTGTATTACATTTCTAATTATCAAGATATTCAAAATATTTTTGATGTTCTCTACTACCTTTTTGTGGTAAGCCTTTTTAAATTAATCAAGATTTAACATTTGCATTTCATTTCATAGGTATCCACCGCAGTAAACTTCTGCTTTAAAGACATCTTTCAGATAACCTTTTAGATACTTCTGGGGCCTTTCACCCTCTGAAGATTAAAAAAAAAAAAAAAAAGAAAGAAAGGAATTTTCTCACAATTCTCTTGGAATGCATTGAATTTGTATGTAGATGTATACGTTTTTAATAATTAGTTACTGGATGTCTTACTGTTTAAGAGATAGGGCCAGCCATGACCAGAAGCCTAATATCCTCACAGAGTTAGTGAATGGTTATAGTTATCACTAAGTTAGACCAACACAGGCGCTTCCCAAACCAAGTGGCAAAGACCAAAGTACTTAAGCACTGAAGAGGTATCAAGGTCATTGACATGAGATTGTTTAAATTCCGTTGTCCTATACGAAGCTGTGTCCTTTGAGGCTGAACCAGTCTTCAAAGGCACATTCCCTAGCTTTGCATGCCCTGTGGCTTCTCACTGGTAAGGCGTTTCTCAAACTGTCACATGCTTACCAAACCCCGGGAGTATGCAAAGGAGGCATTTTTCAGGGACCATATCTATATCCATTGTGCCAGTGTGCATTCCCCCACTGGGAAGTTGGCATGGGAAGTCAGATTATTCTCAGAAGGTAGTTTGGCAAGCAGGAGTCAGAGCAGCAGTAGATCTTCCCAACTCCGTAATTGAGCTGTGATTGTCCTATGCAACTACTCCTAGTCTACTTGCCAGAGGGATGTGAAATGGCCCTTCTGCTTGTTAGAGCACTTTGACCCCTCATCACTGTCAAAAAGGAACTGAAATCCTTGCTACATGGTGTCCCTTTCCATATATATATATAATATATATATATATATAAAATCAGATTTATAATCAGATTCCCTGCTGAGCTTGAAGCCCAAGACACAGGGCTTGATCTCATGCCCCTGAAATCATGACCCAAGCTGAAATCAAAAGTCAAACATTTAACTGACTAAGCCAGCCAGGCATCCCTTTTGATTCTTTTTCTTTGAAATAATATTTCTTTACCAAATTTCAGTGACTTTTATTCTAAATAGAGTTCCCCAATTTTTTTATCGAGCATTTAAAGTTTCTTAGGTTACTGCTAACAAGACTAGCTTGTATGCTTAGTATAGATTTCCCTAGTTTTCCTTTTAGAGAAACCCTAAATTTTGGAAAATATTTGGTGTGCAAGAGGCTATCACTCTCACTTGGTTGCCCCTGTAACAACAATATGTATTATATAATTATAAAGTATTGGCAGTTAAGAGTTAGTGAATTCTTGCCATGTGCCAGACACAGAACCATATGTTTCATGCCTAGTATCTCATTTAACCCTCAAAAGATGCCTAGGAGGCATAAGAACTATTATTCCCCAATATATAGATGTAGTAACTGAGATTTAGCAAAGTCTTTGTCACCCAGATTTTTAACTGTTCTAAGATATTTTCTCTACTTACTATGACGAGCATGAATGATTCCATTAGCCCAAAATTTCAGAGCCAGACATTATTTTAGGTGGCAGATATGATACAGTCCAAATAGTTGTATAAAATGTAATTCCTTTGTAACAGAAGGGTTTGGATTGGGTTTACAGTTTAGTTTCAGAACTAACTATATTATACTTTTTTTTTCTTTTCTTTTGGTATGGGTTTTCATATTGCAGGGGCATGATTTGGGCTGTGGCGTTTCCAATTTCTTGAAGTAAGGAAACCTTGTTATAATACTGTACCTTTGTGTATATCATATGCCCATTGGAGAAGCTTCCTTGGAACTAAAAAGGATTTATAACCCTCTCTGCTGAATCAGAATGAGGCTGAAGACTAACAGAGCTACTATGTGCTGTAGATCGATGGAGTCTTTGAATAAAGGGTCTCTGCTCCCAGGAAATGTCTAATGTTCAAGGATAGATAGGCCCTTAATGAGGATATTTTCAGAAGGCTCACAGCCAAGAATGATGACAACATAGCCCACTGGGGACTCTGTTCCTCCTCTTACCACTCAGAATCTACCTATCATACTGGTGGTTCTGAAAGTGGTTAGTTACCAGCAGACTTATGCCAGGCATCCACAGGTTCCTGGGTGCCTAGAAAATAAGAAATATGAACCTGGCAACATCTCTGTTAGAACATTTGACATATGAGTCCTGTGTTGAGGCCTCAGATTTTGCTGTGAGAATGTCTAGGGTCCATGATCATGAGCTATATTCTAGTTCTCCATTTCTGGAAGAAATATTTTCATATTTCTCTCTAGTTTTAGGTTCTATGTTTTTGTGTCATGTTTGAATTCCTCTGACATTTCTCATATGTGAGGTCATTAGCAAGCTAACTAAAACCACCTGAACTGCTGGATAGTGCCTCATATTTTAGTGTTTTTCTTTTATTAATATTCATATATAAAAGTTGAGGGGGGTAGTCTTGCCCCCTAAGGGATGTATGGCAATCTCTGGAGATACTCACAACTTTGTCACAACAAAGAGGATAGGAGTACTATTAGCATCCAGTGGATAGAAGGCAGGGATGCTGCTAAACATCCCAAAATGCACAGGATGCCCCCTCACAAAAAGAATTATTTGGCCCCAAATGTCAATTGTACCAAGACTGAGAAATCTTGGCTTAGGGAAAGCACATCTAAAACCATTAAGTTAGTTAATTATGCCTAATTTTAGTCTGCTTATACAGAGATTTTCATCACACTTTAATATTCTTATTAATTAAATTATGCTTGTCTACTTTCTAATTACATTAAGCAACTTTTCCTATATTCCATGGTTACAGAAAGATTCGTTCAGATCTATAAAGAGAATATAAAGACAGTCTCTTTGGGATAGAAATTTTTAGTAAAATTGATCTGTGTTTCAGGCACAAGAGGGAGGAAAACAGGAATCTGGATCCAATCGCTGTGAACATTCCATATATCCAGTTCCTGAAAGCATAAAACTAGACCAGAGAATACCAACAAAGACAGATTATTTGGGAGACAGAGATGCCAAAGTGCCTCTCAATTTGGCTCCAGAAGCCAGAGATGTCAGTAGGTGTTGTTGCTCTGTTTTTTGTAGAGCAGAGGATGATGAAAAGCTAAATGAAAATATTGCCACAGTTGAGGTTGAAAAGAAAGCAATTCATGAGTGAGATGTTAGTTTCAAATGAGATCTTTACTACTGATGGAGAGACTTTGCTCCAAGCCAACACCCGAGCTTGTGCCAGTTCAACCAAATGCAACGAAGGAGGGAGATGAGGGATTAGAGAAAGCAAAGCTGACAGATGGCAATTTGCGAAGAGTTGAATCAACATAAATTATATCTCATCAGTGAGCGGAGGAAAGGGAGGATATGTTCCAATATTCAGCTAACCACTGAGATGGTGAGCATGCCAAAGCACAGCAAGCAAACCACTGGGCATCTTTTGGAGCTGGATGCAAATACAAAGGTGGAGAAATGCCCTTTTGTTGGAAAACCATCTGGATTACAAACCGTGGGTAGAAATCTCTTTGAAATATTACAATCAATGAAATTAATGAACATTTGGGATATTGGAATGCCTTAATCACAGACTATAGAAAGCCAGAAGAAAAATATTGCTGATAACTGGATTTGATTAATATAGATGTAAGTTTCTATATAATCTGTATAATTAGATACTCAGAAGAAAATACCCTAGACTCACCAGTTCAAAACCCACCTGTTTAATAGTGTTTGATATAAGCATAAATATTCTTTTCTGAGGTTGGGAAGAGTTCATTTAAACCACATATAAAATATTCAACTAATCAGTTTTTTATCCTGGAGCCTTAAAATGTGCTTCTTAGAGATTATATAATTAAACATTAATATTAGCTTTCCAAAATTTCATAACTACCAAGGGAAACAGAAAAGCCAACCTATCAGCCTTAATATATTATAATAATATACAATATAAAATAATATAACATACATCTAAATATTCATATGAATGATTTGAAGTCATGGTAATTGTAACTTTGGGGTGAGGTAAAAAGGATCTCTGAATGCAAATATGACTTATCAAGTACGGTTGAAAAAAATCTTTTCACAAAATTTAAGCAAAGACTTCATTACTTTAAAAATCTATCTTAAATTTTCTTTTGTGCATTCAAACTTAACAAACCGGAACCTGGCCAGAATATCCAGACCAGCAGATGGCACTAATGGGAAAATCAACTGCTCCTGAAAACCAGGAAAATTTTCAAGGGCTTTAAATTATAGATAGAGAAAACTCCAAAGTAAATGTAAAATAGGCTTTTAAAAAAATCTACATTTCCATTAGACAGGCAAAAAAAAAAAAGGGAATAGATTTTGGGAAAAAAGCTATAGAAGGATTATAACAGCTATTTTTTCTCTCATTCTGAATTATTGTTGACTATTATACAAATAGGGACTGCAAATCTTGAAGACTGTTTCTAACCCACAAACATATTATCTGACATTTCCATTAAAACAATTATTTAGAAATGCTATCGTGACAATTGTTCAAATCGGAAACACCAGCAGGTGGCTAACCGCTGGTAGGAAACCAACAGCGTCTCAACCGGCTGCTTTTTTGCAAGGAGCAGTTTGCGGTTCATGAGGATTTGGGGTGCCCTCCTGCACACTTTCACCACGTGAGGATTTGGTATAGGACAAACACTCGCGGAGGCAGAAAACAGGATTCAACATTTAATGAAGTCATCCTCTCCTGATATTTCATGGCAGATCTGCTCCACTTAGTAGAATGTCGGAGAGAAAATGTAGAGAGGCAAACGCATTAAAAATAATCAGACGTTCTCATAGCCTCTCCCTGTAGGTGTCTCTGAAGGGTAATTACCTTGAGCACTAGATGGAAATAAAATGGGGAAAAAACGTTTTGGTATAAAAGTACAATAAATGATTTTGCTGTTGGCAGAAATCACAAGCTCCAGATGCATTTTTTTTCTACTTTCGGTTTTCGTCTTTCCTTTTTGCAAAGATGAGTTCTACATTATATACAAGACTTACAGAGGAACAATAAGAGTCTTTAACAATTCATATCAGAGAGGAGTGAAAATAGAAGGGCACATATTATGAGGACATCAAATGGATTACTTATGCTAGCACCTCAAAAACACCACAAACCATCCTCATTCTCTGTAAAAAGGCACATTCTTTTCTGTCTTGGAAATTTCTGATATTGGAGGATCTAAGGTTCCTGGACAAGAGCCCGTCCAATTCCTGATGGCTCTTCCTCCTTTGGAGTTTGAGCTCAAGTTGGAGATATAATTTCATTAGCTAGCAAGAGGAAAAAAGGGAGGGGAGATGGGAGGAAGGAAATAAATTTGGAGAACCAAAGGGTCCTTTCCCCTTGATGCTAGCTGTATTTTGATAAGAACTAGCAGAATATTCTGCTGCCCCAGGAAGCAGTGGTATCAGCGGCACGGGGAGGGCACTGCTGAACACCTTGCAAGTGTACCTGCTTCCCGGGTACCAAATTCTGTCATTTGAATCTGCATTGGCAGCTGTGTCAAAACTTGTTTGCATTATGTAGACCTAATTCCAGTTTTAAAAGATGCTGATTCAAAACCCTCTGTAACAACAGCAATCAATTATATTTGTCGGTTTCTTTGTTTATGAATTTCTCCATACTCCAGGACTGGATTCCACGTTGCCCTGTGGTATAGAAGCTGTGGTTTCCAAATCAATACTAATAATAACTACCATTTACTAGACTTCCAACATCCAACAATATGGCAGACTAGACATTAGGAAGGGTCAGTGAGCTGATACTACTAGAATCGGAATAGATCCGAACAACCACACTTTTCCAAATGCTGCTGAGCTCATAAACAAAAAAACGGGAGTTCCCAACAGCCAAACAAGCAAACAAAAGCCAATTCCCCAGACAAGAACAACCTAACAGTGGGCTGAAAATGGATTTGAGTGAAAATGGAAAAACTCAAAATGCTGGGTTTTTCCTGGAGGCAAATGCCCACACCAGCAGCAGATTGGGAGTTTAAGCATAGGACCCATGATGGATGGAATTGGTACACTTGGAGATGTTAAGAACTCCCTATAGAAACTTCCTTTGTGGAGGAAGGCAACTCAAGAACTCAGAACTCTTGTGGATTATGGGTTGAAGATAATTAAATTAAATGCAAGTTAAATGTAAACTTCATACACTCAAGGAAACAAATCACCCCAAGAAAATTAGCAAATACAATCAATCAGTGTAGAACACTCCACCTCCGGCACAAACATTTCAGATTATTGGAATGACCAGTGTTGGAATAGGAAGCACCATTAGAAACGAACAAGGGGTAGTGGAAGGGGAGGTGGGCTGGAGGATGGGGTGACTGGGAGACGAGCACTGAGGGGGGCACTTGATGAGATGCGCACTGGGTGTTCTACTGTATGTTGGCAAATTGAACTCTAATAAAAATATACGAAAAAAATGAAAGCACCATTATAATGAAATATAGACATTGAAAACAAAAACAAAAACAAAAATCAGGGACAAGGGATTATCAAGGAGAGCATGCAGATAAAATAAAAAGCATAATTCTTGAAATAATCTAAACAGCATATTTTATACAAAGAACTAGTATATTTGAATTTTTCTAAAAAAGGAAAAATAGGGGCAAGTGGGTGGCTCAGTCAGTTAAGCATCTGCCCTCTGCTCAGGTCATGGGGATCGAGTCCTGGGATCAAGTCCTGGGATCGAGTCCTGCATCGAGCTTCCCTCTGAACAGAGGGAGCCTGTTTCTCCCTCTCCTCCCCACTCTTGCTCTCTCTCTTTCTCTTAAATAAATAATATCTATTTAAAAAGGAAAAATAATAAACATCAAGATATCAAAGTTACCCAGCGTATAGCCATAAGAAAAGGATTTGGGAGAGGAAAGGATATTAATATACATAGAAGACAGAATAAAAAGACCTAACATGAACTTAGTGAGAGTTTGAGAAGAAAATGAATAGAACAGAGGAGACAGAGGGAAAAAACAATTTGCAGGAATCTTAACAGAAATAATAGAAGAATAATCAAAATGTGGAGAACAGATGACTGCTGATGCAGAACTGTGCGCTCTGCAAATCTTTTTCTTTTAAAAACTAGGGTGAGATAAAGATTTTCATACATATGAAATGAGAGTTTACAAACAGCAGAACTTTGTCAAAATGCTTCCTAAAAAGATATATTTCAGGAAGGAAAATGATTTTAGAAAGAAGGTCTGAGATTAAGTAAGACATGGTTCATAAAAAATGGGTAAGCATGCAGGTCAATCTAAATGAATATTTTCTATGGGAAAGTAAAATACCTAAGTCGTGGGGTTAAATAATGAGCTGAAATACTGATTTTTAAAGTGCCGCATAAGTTGGAGGAGAATCATTGGATTTGGTCTCTGAAGCCCTGTTGCTACGCAGTGGGGAGGTTAAGATGGTGGTACATGGTCAAATTTTGAGGGTAAACTTAGAATGGAAATCATGAATCACAAATCAGGATAGAAAAAAAGAAAAAAAGTAAAAATAAGACAATTCAAAGGAAGAAAAAGGCAAAATAAGTGAAAAAAAAAAAAAAGGTAATAGAAAAAGCAGGACAAATAGAAGGCACTAGAGCCAGAACCTGGTGGGAGTGGAGAATTGCTATTTCTGGCTGTGTGAGAAAGACTTAGCACCTGGGAGGACAGAGCTAGTTAATATCTGATAAAACAGTTCAAGCAAAAAGTACCACTGGTTAGAGCTTCCCTTCAAAATGACAAAAAGTGTGTTTCAGCAGGAAGATAGGAAACTCCACAATTGCAATAGTGTAGTTAAATTTTTTTAAAAAATAGAACCACGGAGAAAACATATCTTTAGGAGATTTTAATGCATCCCTCTCAGAAATGAATAGTTCAAGAAGACAAAACCGAGTAACAATATAGAAGGTTTAAACAGTGCTGCAAACGAGTTTCCATATGCGCAGCATTGCATACCAGGATTAAGGAATCCACGCTCTTCCAAAAGCACTAGAACGTTCTTAGAAATTGATCAGCTTTGGTCTTAGAAATTGATCAGCTTTGGGACGCCTGCGTGGCTCAGCGGTTGAGCTTCTGCCTTAGGCTCAGAGCGTGTTCTCAGGGTCTTGGATCGAGTCCCACATAGGGCTCCCTGGGAGGAGCCTGCTTCTCCCTCTGCCTCTCTCTGTGTGTCTTTCATTAATAAATAAATAAAATCTTAAGGAAAAAAAAAACCGATCAGCTTTGAGGCTGTGAAGGTAGTCTCCACTGAGACAGTAATGCTGTCACAGAAACCACGGCCTCGGACCAAAATGCAACTAAGAATAAAAACAAAACCAAAAGAATGCCATATGTTTACAAGTCTTTCACACTTCTAAAAAACTCATGGATCAAAGGACAAGCAAAAATATTGTGTCAAAAATCGTGAAATGCAGGGAAACTTGCAACCTTTAATGTTTTCATGTAAAAGAAAAAGAGTCAAAAGGAAGGCACTAAGCATCCAATGTAAGAAATAATAAACAAACAACGGCCAGCAAATAAATCCCAAAGGAAGTTGAATAAAGGAAGGTAATCTAGAGATAAAAAGCACCACTAGTGACCTGGAAGACAGACAAAAGAGAGAAAATTAATGTCACGAGTAGGTTCTTTGAAAAAGGTAAATTAAACAGACACACCTTGGAAAAGGTTAATCAAGGACAGAGAGCAAAGACATGAGATACCAGTAGGAAAAAAACTTGACTGTAGGTGCTTCAGGATTTAACAGGTAAGAAGGTACTTCCAGCTTGAAGCCCATTCATTTGAAATTTTAGACGCAATGGATTTTTTTCTTTTCTTTTTAAGTTTTTATTTAAATTCCAGTGTAGTTAACAAACAATGTGATATTAGTTTCAGGTGTACGATATAGTGATTCAGCACTTCAGTACATCACCAGGTGCTCATCACAAGTGCCCTTCTTAATCCCCATCACCTGTTTAACCCATCCCCCACCCACTTCCTTCTAGTAACCATCAGTTTGCTCTCTATAGTTAAGAGTCCAGTTCTTGGTTTGCCTCTCTCTCTCTTTTTTTCCCCATGATCATTTGTTTGGTTTCTTAAGCTCCACATCTTATGAGTGAAATCATATTGGTATTTGTCTTTCTCTGGCTAACTTATTTCACTTAGCATAATACTCTGTAGCTCCATCCACGTCATTGCAAATGGTAAGATATCATTCTTTTTTTATGGTCAAGTAATATCACAATGGATTAATTTTTTAAATACAATTTAACCACACTGACTCTAGAAGAAATAGAAAATCTGAATATTCTTATAATCACTAATGAAATTGAATCAGTAGATAGAAATCTTCCAACAAAGAAACCTTTGGGCCCATCTGACATTACAGGTAAGTCCATGGAACAATTCACTGCAAACTTACACAACTCTTCCAGAAAATAAAGGCTAGTCTAATTTTGTTACTGAAACTTAATAACAAGAAAGGAGGGGGAAGAAAGGCTTATAAATCTTAAACAAAAGCTTAGCAAACTGAATCAAGCAGGGCATAAAATAAATAATTATAATGTCTCATGGCCTACATGGTTTTATCTCAGGAATACAAGGTTACTTTAACATTAGGAAAACAATTTATTGAAAACATGGTATTAACAGTTTAAGGGGAGAGAATCCTATCACCACTTCAATCAGTAGAGAAAAAGCAGTCAATAAAAGCCCCCTTCTATGAGGAAAAGTTCTGCAAATGTTCCATCACCTGATAAAGGACATTTTAAAAAACCTACAGGAAGTATCATTCTCAATAATGACATAATGAAAACATTCTCTTTATAATTAATAAAAAACAAAGATGCCTTCAATCATTTATTACACTTTATACAGAACAGTGCAGTGAATACAATGAGACATGTACAAAAAGAAAATGTGTATTTTAGAGAAGAAAAATATGACATTATTGACAGATGATAACATTGTTGGAGAAAATCCAAAAGAACCTACAGAAGAGGTTGAAATTAGTAAGTTTAGGAAGGTAGCTGGATACAAAATCAATACATGAACTTAATCACATTTTACATACAGGCAACATTTGAAATGAAATTTAATTTAGAAAACTAAAATTTTAAAATATGTTGTTTATAAGACTAACACTAAAATATTTTGCATTACATCTGTAAGATGTGTAAGCAGTATATGGGAAAAATTATAAAACTTTGTTGAAAAATGTTAAAGCCCACCTATATAAATATAAAGCTTTTTAAGATGAGTAGAGAAATAAGTGGTGTCAGGACAACTTGCTATGCCCACTGACAAGAGATGAACTGGGATCCCTATTTCTACATGCACATTAAAGAGGAAATGTACAAGTTAAAACTATGTACTATTGAGAAGATGTTGTGGGAAAACATCTTCTTGTGGCTTTGGATAGGAAATGATTTCTTATATAAGATGCACACTCTAAAGAAAAGATTGACAAATTTGACTCTATTAAAATTAGGAATTTATGTTTTTGTACACTGTAGAAATAAATTTGCCACACACATAGTAGACAAAGAATGATTGTACAGAATGCTTAACTCTTGCCTAAAAAGGTGGGCTAAAGACAATGAGCAAGCATTTCACAGAAAAGAAGAACACAAAAGATCATTGACAAGTGACAAGGAACTCAACTTTATTATCAATCATGCAAACTGGAATTAATACCTCAATATTGTATCTCTCATCCTTAGACTACCAAAAAAATTAGAATCCAAATACCAGGTACTTTGAGGAAACAGTTTGGCATTGCCTGGAAAAATAATATATGCATACTTATGGGGCAGCAATTCTAAAAAAATCCTGCACCTGTGCACTTGTAGGAGCACTGATCATACCAGCATAAATTAATGAATGGATATATAAATTATGCACAGATAAATACTAGAGATAATACAAGTGTCCACCAACACAACAGGATAAATTTTGGTGTGCTGTAGTCACAAGATGGACCATGCATATACAAATGGCCAACAGACACATGAAAAAATGCTTAACATGACTCGGCATCAGGAAAATACAAATCAAAACCACAATGCGATACCACCTCACACTAGTCAGTATGGCCATAATTTAAGACTCAGGAAACAACAGGTATTGGCAAGGATGTGGAGAAAGGGGAACCCTCTTATGCTGTTGGTGGAAATGCACACTGGTGCAGCCACGCTGGAAAACAGTATGGAGGTTCCTCAAGAAGTTAAAAATAGAGCTACCCTATGACTCAGCAATTGCACTACTAGGTATTGATGCAAAGGATACAAACATAGTGATTCAAAGAGGCACCTGCATCCCAATGTTTATAGCAGCAATAACCACAATAGCCAAAAATATGGAAAGAATCCAGATGTTCATCAACAGATGGATGGATAAAGAAGGTATATATATATATGTATATGAATATGACTCACCTATTCAAAGGAATGGAATCTTACCTCTTGCAATGACATGGGTGGAACTAGAGGGTATTATGCTAAGCGAAATAAGTCGGAAAAAGACAAATACCATATGATTTCACTTATATATGGAATTTAAGGGAAAAAAACAGTTGAACACAGGGGAAGGGGAAGGAAAAATAAAATAAGACAAAATAGAGAGGGAGGCAAATCATAAGAGACTCTTAATTATAGGAAACAAACTGAGGGTTGTTGGAGGGGCAGGGGTAGGGGAATGGGGTAACTGGGGGATGGATATTAAGGAGGGCACAAGAAGTCACGAGCACTGGGTGTTATATGTAACTGATGAATCACTCAACTCTACCTCTGAAACTAATAATACACTATAAGTTAATTAAATTGAATTTGAATTAAAAAAAATTTTAAAAGATGGACTATGCATAGCAGAAATGGAATTAACTGTGGCCTCCCACAACAGCATGGCTCACCTTAAAAATATCAAGTGCTTATAAAAAGCAAATTTGCAGAGGACTCAATTCCGCATGATTGCATTTTAATAAGTTCAAAAAATAATACTAAATAATATACGAACATACACGCACTGGTGATTAGATGAAAAAGAATAGCAAGTTAATGTCTATTTTTTTATTTTTTTATTTTTTGCAAGTTAATGTTTAAAACAAAAAGTGGAATTTTGATTACCTCAGGGAGGTGGGAAGAATAGTTGTAATTGGGGATTGAAATATCTAGAGTAATGATAAATTCGATTTCTTAACCCGAGGAGTCAGTGCACAGGTACTCCAGTTAGTCCTTAAACCGTAGGATTTGTTCTACTTCTTTTTGTGAGTGACATAGTTCACACTGCAAATTTAAGGAAACAAGTCCAACTATGTTAGAATCACACATTTAAATGGAATTCAATTCTCCAGTTAGACCGAGGCTGTCATTTTGGATTTAAAAAAAAAAAAATCCAGGTATGTGCTATTTGTAAGATCTATTTATAAAACAAAGATAGGAGACATGGAAAATTAAGAGGATCCGTAGACGTGCCAGGGAAATTCTAGCCACTGTTGAATTCCCATTCTCTGCCACTCTTGGTACTTAGACACTTAATTTATTTCATTTAATTTTCAGAACCCTAAAAATGTTCTCATGTTTTATGGATGGGGAAGCTAAGCTCAGAGAGATTGAAGAAGCTATGCATAGTTACCAAACTACCGTGTTACCAAAGGAAGGTGGTTTTCAAACCCAATTCTCTTCCCACAAAACTATGTCGCCTCTCCTGAGACGCAGGCTGGCCCATCACAGCATTGTCAGCAGAGCGGTGAGAGGGAGTAATAAAAGGGAATACTTGGAACAGGGTTTGGGGGTTTTATTTTTTCTGGATTGTTGGGCTGCAAGCCTGCCATGCCTATGGTGGCACACATGGAATTCAGACCAACTGCTGACAGTCAGTAATGAGAAGGAGGGAGGGACAGACATAAAAATATTGAAAGGGAAAGGATGGGTCCTGCAACTAAGGGAGAGTCCTGGACCAAGAGGAGCAGGGTAGAGGAGATGGGGGTAAGGGCAGGGCCCCCCAAATAAATTTCCCCAGGTTGCTTTTCAAAACCCAGAGGACCTCTAACTTTTTGGTCTCAGGAATCTTTTCCTAAAATTACTGAAGCCCTAAAAAGCTTTTGTGTAAGTGTGTGTGTAATCACACTGTATTACAAATTAAAGCTGAGAAAGTTTTTAAACACAAGAATACACAAGTGCACGTCTCCCAGAGCCTCCTACTGAGAGTATAGTACTCCATTTTTGGAGAAAAGTTTGATAAGAGTTGTAAAACTCTAAAATACTTACCTTTTGATCCATAGATTCATCCAGGGGTTTAGCATAAGGGGCAAGGAAATAATCTATCACCAGGAGTGTGTGTGTGTGTGTGTGTCACACAATATAATTTGTGACCCTCCCAAGGGAAACCGCAAATATGACAACAGGAAGGGATAGATTTAATACGTAATACCTCGCAATATAAAGTAGAAGGTTTATGTCTGATTCTGGGTTCCACCACTCACAGAAATTGTCGAACCCCTGTAACATCAATAGCATCATCTATAAAATGGGAATTAGTTAGACTACCCACTTCATAGGGTTGTTGTGAATATGGAAGGAGATTATCCATTTCAGGTACTTAGTTCCTGGCGTATAGTAAGTGCTCCATAAATGTTAAATATCTTCCCTACTCCTGCATGCACACTTAGAATCAAATAAATTTAATTTTATACTAATATAGAATCAAATTTATTTGCATCAAAATGTATTCAGTATATTAAGTAAAAGGTTAACAAGACAGCACACGCTGCCTAGTTCTATTTTTGTGAAGAACAAAATTTTCAGAGAAATTCTGTGACTATACACACAAGTTGTTAACATGGGTTAGTGCGGGTTATTTGTGCATTTTCTCTTTCCTCTGGGTATGTGTCTTCTAATTTTTCCAAAGTTGTCTGACCAGGCGACAGGAGGTTTTCCTTGGAGCTGTACGGTGTCCTGGCCGCCACCAGAGGGCGCTGGCGCTTGCGCGTTTCTTTGGACTCTTAACGCGGAGGCTGGACCCACATGGGCTGGACGGAGGCAAGAGCCTGGACCCCAGAAGACCCTGAAATAGTGGTTTCCTTCCAAAATGCAAACAGATACTTGCACATTCGGAGCTACTGATCCAGGTTCGCATCCCAGACCATTTTTAATCAGACTCTCTGGGGGTGAGAATAGATATCAGCTATTTAAATATATAAATAATATAAATATAAATATATATTTATATGCATGCAGAATTTATATATATATATATATATATATATATATATATATATATATATATATATATATATTCCCAGATGATTCTTCTGTGCTGCAAAATCCCTGATCCATAAGGAAACCAAAGGCGACCTGATGCCAGGTGCCCTGCAGGATCGGGAGGAGATAAGCTTGTCGTTCTCAATCCCTCAAAGACGGGATCCACCTGCCACCATGAGCCCTCGTCTGCCCCCTCCTCCACGCCGGTGGACCCCCATCCCCCTTCCCCACCAGTCAATGCTGCTTCCCTCAGATGCTCCACACAATGAGATCTTCCCAAGGCAGGGGCTTCCTTCTTCCTCACCTGTCCCAAGCCCCAGAAGGTGCTGTGTTCCAGTCGGAGAACCTCACCTCCAGGGCAGTCAACCAGCCCTGCTTCTGTGTCTCCAAGAACAGGGCCCAGAGTTTGGCTGGGGGGTGGCTACGATCTGGCTTCTTGTGCAGCCCCCTTTGGTGCAAGGGGCCTGGCTTAGAGGACTTGGCTGCTCAGGCAGCAGGAAAAGGGGGAGAGGGAAGGTGGAGAACAGAGGAGAGCTTCATCAGCGCGGTGGGCTGTAATCCTCTGCCTAACAAAGTTTCCCGGTTACCCGGATGTGAGTGACTGCAGAGGATAACCGTCCCAAGGAAAGCCAGCCCCTCGTTCTCCCAGTGCTTGGGAGTAGAACTACAATCCCTTCTGGGGTTTTCCACAGGACCCCATGTGGAATGCAAGAAGCATGCGACTGCCAGATGGTTTAACTGGGATTCTCATTTCTGCATTGTTTGTTTGTTTGCCCATCCTCTTTCCTTCTCCTCAACATACTTCAGCTGCTGCTGACTCCAGATGGAGAGTAAGAAGGGAGAGCAGGGGCCAGTGGTAGCCAGAATGTTTTCACCAGTGAAGGGTGACGTCCCCAGAAATCCCCACAGAGTTTCATTGGTTCGGTGATGTCTCTGGAAGCAAAGGAGCAATCGCTGTGGATATGCGCTCTCTGGAACCACTTCCAACCGACCTGTTAGAAGGATCTGATGGGCCATGGCTTTGGAGAAGGCTGGGGAAAGTCAGCTCTCTCCACACCAGAATTCTCTCTCATTCCGGTCACTGTAGGGACCTGTTGCTGCTAGCCTAACAGCCCAAACCTTAGTGACTTTACATAGCTGCTCCTGACTTCTCGCCAGGCTGTGGAGTAGCTGGGGCGTTTGCATGCTGGCCTTGTGCGTGTAGCTGAACAGCTGGCTCTTTCTGTCCACTTGCTTTTTTGTCTTGGGCTTCTTTCAAGCTTGATGGGCTCAGGGGGCACAGGCTAAAAGGCCTCTCGACACTACGACTCCAGTCTCGGAACATCATCCCCCTGCATTCATTAGTGCAGACAAGCCACAAGTGGGGAAATGCCCTCCGTCTCTTGATGGAAGAAGTAGCAAAACATCTGTGGCTGTATTGAACATAGTACAGCATTTCTTATCATGGACATTAATTGATATTTTGAGCCAATTGACCCTTTGTTGAGTGGAGTGGGGTTGTGGAGAGACGGCCTGTACATTATAGGATGTTTGGCAACATCCCTGGCCTCTACCTACTAGAGGCTCATAGAACACACACACCGCAGTTGTCACAACCAAAAATATCCCCAGACATGGCCAGATGTCCCCTGAGGGGCCAACATCACCCCTCATGGAGAACCACTGATCTACTGCAAGTGTTGATTAGAAAAAAAAAAAAATGTGTCTCTGGTACTTGGTATCAGCATCTATGATTTCAGAGCAACGCTGACTCACATCCGCTTGTAGAACTGAATATCAGCCTCTGGACTAACTCTTTTGGCCAGTGTAACAGTTCCATGTGCCAGTTTGTGGATAGATGCGATGACCCCTCTCCTAAGCAATATCAGGTGCATCATCCATGCAGATGCTCAGAGCATTGGGAAGCAATTCGCTTTTCTTTCTCTTATTTCCCACAGTTATGTTCCCTCACCTGCATCGGGCTTTATGAAGCCAGGACACGCTAGCAGTGGCCACGTCACAAGAGAAAGGGTTCGGCATATGGATGGCAATGGAAGAGGCACGTTACAGTTTGTTGGGATTTGAGTTACTTCAATTCTGTTCTCACATAAAACAGAGACCTACCACCTGGGACGTTCCTAAATTGCTCAGTTTGGAGTCATACTTGCGGAGAGTAGCATTCTTTATGGCTGCCCTTCATTATTTCAACAGCCACTTCTTCTCAAACCATTTTCTAAAAAGATTTATTTGCTTATTTGAGAGAGAGGATGAGTGGTAAGAAAGGGCAGAGGGAGAGAGAGAGAATTTCCAGCAGACTCCTTGCTGAACCCAGAGCCCAACACAGGGCTCAATCCCACGACCCCTGGACCATGACCCGAGCTATAATCAAGAGTCAGACGATTAACCAATGGAGCCACTCAGGCATCCCCAAAACCAATTTTAATTTCCAGGTTTTTCTTATTCTTCATTGTTCCCTTCCCCCTAAATACCTGAGATGCAGTAATCCTTACAAAATAATAGGAAATCTTAATATCCCCAAAGGCTAGTTGCTTTTCTGGCTTGAAAATGGCATATATGCCCATGCTATAACAATCCAGTGTTTTTCCAGCTCCTCGGGACTGTTTATTATGATGATAATCTTGGCTGAGAGGTGTTGCTGACACCATTATTTCGTGAGAGAGACTGAAGGACCCAGCATCTTTATGTTCAGAAAGCATCCTGTTTTGTTGTCTCAGTTCTTTGATGTCGCCAGGAATCATTGAACTGTGAAAGGCTGAGAGGAAATTCATATTCCACAGGGGGAAAAAAAATGTTTGCTCCATCAAGGAGAAACAAAAAAAAAAAAAATGGAGGTAGAACTTGGTGCTTATGGAATTGAACACATGGAGAGGCCAGTAGTGAAAATCGCCTTGTCCCATAGCCAAGCCGTTCCCTGCTTATCTTTCAAATAAAGGGCTCCAACATTTATTTTGCACTGAGAAACCGATCTGGGGGAGCAGGAGCCAGGCTGCGTGAGTTATCTGAGACACAAGCACAGACACAGCACTACCTTCACAGGTCTGATGAACTGCTGCCAGCTTTTAATTGGAACCTACACATGAAAAAGAGAGACTCTTTTGACGGTCTATAAATAATCACAACAGAGGAAATGTAGCAGCTATAGAAATAGTTACAGCAAATAAGAGCTTCCTTTTGAAAGCTGCAAAGTCTTTTCTCTTTTCTCTTCACCCCTCCTCAGATCCTTCTGTTGGCTCATGTCCCTGCTTCCTTAGACCTAGAGTCATCTCCATCTAAGTCATCTCCTAATCTAGATTTGCGACTCTGTCCGTGCAATATTTGATAACTTCTGTTTTTCTTCGGTACCGGGCTACAATTAATTGCCCTTGGCTTGCAAAGGTTCCAGCATGTATAATTTACTCTTATTTTATTTATTTATTTCTATTTATTTATTTATTCATTTATTCATTCATTCATTTTACTTAAATTCAATTTGCCAACATACAGTATAACGCCCTGCATACAGTGCTCATCCCATCATGTGCCCTCCTCAGTGCCCATCACCCAGTCACCCCATCCCCCCCCCCACCTCCCCTTCTGCAACCCTTTGTTTGTTTCCCAGAGTTAGGAGTCTCTCGTGGTTTGTCTTCCTTGCTGGTTTTCCCCCCTCAGTTTCCTTTTCAATAATGTGTTGCTTTAGATCCTTAAGCTCCGTGGGACAGGAGCATCCTCAAGTACTAAAATCCCCAAACAGGTGTTCTTTACCTTCTCACAGGTGGTGTACTGTCCCTACAGGTCGTTAACCCCAACAGTAAGCTCTGGAAATCAGGGTCACACTCTCTGATATATATGTGTGATGGGAAAGGGGTGAAGGCTGGCTTTTCAAAAGTCATGTGCCTTTTAGAGTACTTGGAAAATCTGAGGATTTAGGGTCAAGGAGGATATGTTGGTGGAAAATAATTTAACATTTGAAAATGTCCTGGGAGACCTGGAGCCCTAATCTTTAAGCAAAGCATGGGCTTCAGTTTTGAACTTCTTGCTTTTCGAAAGGAGAAGGAGTCTAACCTCTAGCCACTTGGGGCCATTTCACCAGAAGGCAATTGTCTCAGAAGGCTGTGAAGAATCTGTATGCAAATCCTTGTCTCAGGCTCCATTTTCAAGGGGTTATGAAGGCCAGGAGAGTCACCCTGCCAACAAAAAGCCTCCAGTAGAGCATAAAATAGAGTGAACATTTAGACTGACACCCAGATGGCTTCCTGGAAGATAAATGACTGGCAATAGGGCTCTTGCATTCCACCCACTGGAAGAAGCAGTTTCCTGGTGAAGCAAAACTTCCTCGCAGTAAGCAAGTGTGGGGACCCACATTCCATACTTGGAGCAATGAGAGGCCTAAGGCAAGGTGCTTTTGCAAGGTGCAATGGTGGCTCAAATGAAAGGCACAGAAAACAGAGAAGAGCTGGATGCTCTATCTGAAAGATGAAAAGAATCCAGAGAGAAAAAAATGTACTTAGTCCAATAGTTTAAAGAGTCACCTGGTTTTATTAGGTTGTGTTTTGTACTGGAGCTTTATACTGCACAACACTTTCAAATGTATATGCATAAGTATAACTCTGCTTATGTAAACTGGAAAGTCTATTTCTCACTGAATCACCAGAGATCAGTCATTTTCAATCTTTTAATTGTCTTTATAAAGCCCCGAGTTCAAGAGCTGCTTCAGGTGTTGTTATAAACACGTGATGGGATAGAGAAGATTTCAGTGTCTGGAGTGACAGAGTTAAGAGCAGACATCACTGAAGGCACTTACTCCTGAATGTTATGGGCTGAATGGTGTTCTCCTGGATTCAGAGTTGAAGCCCTAACCCCTTGTACCTCAAAATGTGACTGTATTTGGAAAATGGGCTTCGAAAGAGGTGGTTAGGTTAAAACCAGACCATTGGGGTGGGCCCTGATGCAATCTGACTTGTGTCCTTAGAAAAAGAGGAAATTTGGATGCAGACACAGAGGGAAGACCATATAGAGGGTCAGGAAGAAAGTGACGTCTAAAGACAGAGAGGCCTCAGAAGAAACCAAGTCCATGGACTTCCAGCCTCCAGAACTGGGGAAAAGCAAGTTTCTGCTGTTGAAGTCATCTGTCCTCCAGTCTTTGGTTTTCTTGATGGCATCCCTAGCAAACGGACACACTGGGAACGGTCTACTTTATATTTTTACACTCAGAGTAATGGAAGACAGTCACCACAGGGGCTGTGAGGAGGCTGTGGTTCCTAACCTTGAAGTGAGAAGGCAAGCATGAATTACACGATCCTGAAATCCCTTTAGCATCCTGCTGAGTCTGGGTTTTCCTTGAGTCCTTTTGATGAGAGTAACAAGGAACCTTGGAACTCAGGTGATTCTGATAATCACAGTCTTCCCCCCACCACACACACAAACTTTTCCTTCCCTCATTCTTCATAACTGCCCTCCTGCCCTCTGGGAAGGTAGACATGTTCAGTTTGGTCTTTCGTCTTGTGGCCTCCTTGGTGAACTGTTTTCCTGTCCATACACATTCTCTTGCCTGAGCCTCCTTAGAACCAAAGGGTAACGTATTTGAAAGGTACTTGAGCAGGCTTGTTGGTAGAGTCCGGGGCAGTGGTCCTAAACCTTGAGCATCCTGAATCAGCTCGGTGGGGGGCGGGGGTTGCAGGGGAGAGGACTTGGTAAACTTGTTAACGCACAGATTGCTGGGCAGCCCCCCTGAGTTTCTGCTGAGTCAATACTTCTAGGATGGGGACTGAGAATTCACATCTCTAGCAAATTCCCAGGTCATCTGTGCTGCTGCACCAGGGCCCCTATCTGGGTACTGGAACAGAAACAGATCATGAGTCCTTACTTCTCTGGCTCCAGCCCTGGCCATTTTAGCTCAGCACAGTAGATAGGATAGATACCACGTTCTCCCTTTTTTTAAAAAAAAATATTGTACCTATATTTTAATTCAGGCCTCCATTGAGGTAGATGCTGTCATTGAGGGTACAGGAAAGGGTATGTGCTATGACTACATTTTCCTCAAATGAAGTTGCTGAGAAGAAGCCATAACCAAGATGAAGACATTCTACAGTTCCACTTAGCCTGAACTTTTCTTTGAGGTCAGTGAGCAACAAATGGACAACTTAAGTCTTATTTATTTATTTACGTCTCTTTATGGGTAAGTGTAAGTAAGCGTTAAGGGAAGGGAAGGGTGTACCTACTACAGTGATGGATAAGCTAATGACAATAATTAAATTTATTTAGGGTACCTATTCAAAATTAGAAGCATTTAACTTGTATGAAACCACTGAGACGAGGAAAGTGTAGTCATTATGACAGGAAGGTTGAAAGAGATTGTACACTTGTTAACCAGATGCCCATTGATTGCGATTTGGAAGTTTTGTGTGTACGTGCGTGTGAAAATACTTAATATATTAGTAAAAACCTATGTTGTAAGAATCAGTGATATCAATTTGTCAGAAATTCTTGTTAATTGGGAGTTGAGTCTACTCATTGACTACACTACTTACTTGCCCTCCTGACATTGAAGGGTGAGGGCATCATAGGGCAGAGAGAGAAGGCCCACTGACTCCTGTGATCAGAAACTCTGTGCCCTCTTGTGTTAGTGTAAGGTCTTCTGGTTGAGAGCACAGTAGCTGACTCCAGCTAACAAGTAAAAACAGAACAAAACAACAATGGGAAATGAAGGGAAGGGGAACTGGAATGACCCCGTTATAGCTCACTTAAGCCCAAACCAAATGGGCTTCCCACTGCAGAAGCTGGGGAAGCCCCAGGAACTTCAGTGACTGGACCATCTTGGAGACATTCTGTTTGTTGCGTTGCTGATCACGTAATGTGACCCAACCTCCAGAGCAGCTAGTCTCTCATTCTCCCTCTTCCACATTATTTTAAGATTTTATTTATTTATTAATGAGAGACACAGAGAGAGAGAGATGCAGAGACAAAGACAGAGGGAGAAGCAGGCTCCCTGCAGGGAGCCCAATGTGGGACTCGATCCCTGGACCCCAGGATCATGACCTGAGACAAAGGCAGACGCTCAACCATTGAGCCACCCAGGTGTCCCTCCCTCTTCCAAATTTTAAATTCATGGCCAAGAAAATCTGACTGGCAAGCTCAGGGCAGGGGATTACCCCTGGATCAGTTAGCTCTGGCGAGGAAATTCAAGTCATGTCACATGACTGTGGATACTGGGGACTTCTGGTATTAGTGGTGTCCCTATGGAGGAAGGAATTGTAAATCAGGCAACTATCTCCCATTGTACTTACTACACACCATTTTCATGTTCCATCCCATGACTTCCCAGGTCATCTTTGATGAATTACACATCCTTTCTGCTTCATCACCTTTCTTTAGGTGCTGTCCTAGGGTCAATGTCCTACGCTCCAGGTTTACAACTCCTTTCTCCTCTTCACTCATAACCGCCATTCTTAATGCTCACTGCTTACATTATTGTATCTGGATTAATTTATACTGAAGAGTGAATAACATTGCCTCATTCTTTTTTAATTATTTTTTTAAAATTGCGGTTAAACAAACATAATGTAAATTTTACTGTATTAATCCCTTCAAGTGTACAATTCTGTGACATTAAATACATTCACATTGTCGTGCTCCCATCACCACCAACCATCATCAGAGTTTTTCATCTTCCTCAATTAAAACTCTGTCATCTATTGAACAATAACTTCCCGTTGTCCCCTCTCCCTAGCCCCTGGTAATGTCTAATCTGCTTTCTGCATCTATAATTTTGATTGCTCTAGGTACTTCATTTAAGTGGAATTATACTGTATTTATCTTTTTGTGACTGGCTTATTTACTTAGCACAATGTCCTTGAAGTTCATCCATGGTTAGCAAGGATTAGGATTTCCTTCCTTTTTAAGGCCGAATAATATTCTATCCTATGTCTGTACCACATTGTTTATCTGTTTAACTGTTGATGGAAACTTGGGTTGCTCCCACCTTTTGGCTATTGTGAATAGTGCTGCTATGAACATAGGTAAAAGTTTAATATATTTTTAGGTGTGTCATATTAATAAGTCAAAGAGAATCTCTACTTATGAAATTTCAGGACAAATGAAATAATTAAACATTCCTTTGCTGCCAAATAATACAACTAGTATCTACTCCATCTCTTTGGAAGGGGGATTCCACATATCACTTGTTTCTATACTTTTCACTTGACAAAATACAAGGTAACAGGGCTTTTATTATAGTTGAGTTTGTTTTGTATCACTACAACAACAGCACAAAGGGGAAAACATTTCAATAGATCACAATTCCTAGTAATAATTTCATCTACTATTGTAATTGCCATCTGAAAATACATCACACTTTCCTTACTACTTGAATCTTATTCATCCAACTCCTCCTTCCTTGCATGTTAACCAAATGCTTTGCAAATTTGAAACATATTACAAGGGATTTTCTTTTAAAGAAATATTTTCAAACTGTTCACTGACTCATTTTATGTGTTATGATTGATAACAACAAAAAAAAGATATCTTGCCAGTGCCTTCAAAATTACTCTTAAAAATGTGGATTATTTCTTCGACTGGATAAGGCAACAAAACTACATGTGTCCTAAGACAGGAAGAGGTAAATGCCAAGTTGGTAGAAACTCTAAAATTCAGTTTTTAGTGGTTTAAAGTAAGGACTATCTTTATGGTCACAAATCAATACTACGTCACTTCTGTAAAACTTGAATTATATTTTAGAATCCTTTCCCATGTATGACTCCAGGTTACAGTAGCCTAAAGACCAATGTGCAGAAGGTAGAAAGAAAGCATCCATCATTACTCTTGGAAGGTCATTGAAAATATGGAAACAGACCGATGGGGGGGTGCCATCAGCTTCTGGGGTTTCTCTTTTATTTCCTCCACTTCCTGTTCAGCTCTTCTTCCCAGTTGCTGACTCTGTTTTCCAACAGTGGCCCCAGGTGGTTGGTGGCAGGCCTACACAAGCAGTAACTATAAAGGGGTCACAGTTTTCCATAGACTGTCCCAAAAGCCACCCCTTCTCAGTACCATTTTGGCTTGGCGTCTCAGAGTATCTGGGGTTTGCAAGTCAGAGGAGATGTAACATGACTTCCTGCCTCTTTGTCTGCCTCTCTCTGTTCAGAAGCAGCCATTAGCAACCAGAACATAGATCTCTGATAATCAGAGGAGTTCACCATGGCTCCTGCAAACTCTATGCAAGCTTCTCCAGGAATATGTGCACTGATGCATGGGGGTGGGAAGTGGGTAGAGGCAATTGATTACAGGTAATTACAAGTAATAATTTAAGTAATTGTTTTGGCATTGAATGCTGTAGACTACCAATACCCCTTATACTTCTGGAAACATGTCATTTATGCCTTTACATGTAATCGAGTCAGATAACTTATTCTAGATTCTCATCCTTTAGATTCTGTTCCCCTGAAACCACTTCCAGTGCCAATAATCATCAATCAGGATACAATGGAAGCAAAACTTCTATGAGTTATAAAACAAGATATTTATGTAGAAAGTAGATTATACACTATTGTAGGAGGAACTGGGGGGAGTGAAGTCTTGTGAGGTAAGTTAGCAGATCAGAGAAGTAAACCAGTAAATTTGAGAAGCCAAGCATGAACTTACCCCACTTAAAATAATGGATAGAACAACCAGATAGAAGATAACTAAGGTAAGAGAGGACTTGAATAGCATAATAGACCAATTAGATCTGATGGACACATATGGAACACTCCACCCAATAGAAACAGAATATGTATTCTTCTCAGAAGATATTGAACATTTTCAAGGATAGAGCATAGGTTAGGCCACAAGTTAAGTCTCAGTATATTTTATTTTTTAAGCATATTTTAAAAGATATACATACATACATACAAATATGACATGTAGATATCATACAAGGAATCTTTCCAGATCACGCAAATACCCACCATTTGCTTCAACGTGGATGGAACTGGAGGGTATTATGCTGAGTGAAGTAAGTCAGTCGGAGGACAAACATTATATGTTCTCATTCATTTGGGAAATATAAATAATAGTGAAAGGGAATATAAGGGAAGGGAGAAGAAATGTGTGGGAAATATCAGAAAGGGAGACAGAACGTAAAGACTGCTAACTCTGGGAAACGAACTAGGGGTGGTAGAAGGGGAGGAGGGCGGGGGGTGGGAGTGAATGGGTGACGGGCACTGGGGGTTATTCTGTATGTTAGTAAATTGAACACCAATAAAAAAAAATAAAGTTACATTGAGAAAGAAAAAAAAAGATCACTATGGGATAAGTCAGAAATCAATAACAAGAAGAAAACTAGAAAATTCAACAAAATTGTAGAAATTAAACAACACACTTCAAACAAACAATGGATCAAAGAAGAAATTACAAGAGAAATTAGAAAATACAAAAAAAAAAGAAAATACTTAGAGACAAATGAAAACAAAAATACAACAGTTCAAAAGGTAAGTGATGCTAAAGGGGAAATTCATAGCTACAACTGACATTAAAAAAGAAAAAAAGATCTTAAATCAATAACCTAACTTTACAACTTAAGGAACTAGAAAAAGAAAAGAAAAAAAAAAAAAAAACTAAACCCAAAGCTACAGAAGGAAGGAAATTATAAGGATTAGAGCAGAGAAAAAGGAAGTAGAAAATTAAAAAAGAAAATTAATGAAAACAAAAGTTTGTTCCTTGAAAAGATCAGCAAAATAGACAAATATTTAGCTAGATGGACTAAGATAATAAGAGGGAAGACTCAAATTACTAAAATAAAAAATGAAAGCGGGAACATTAGTACTGATTCTACAGAAATAAAAAGGATTATAAGGAATACTAAAAAGGAGTGCTATGAACAATAGTATATCAATAAGTTGGATAACCTAGACAAAATGAACAATTTCTAGTAACACAAAGCCTACCAAGACTAAATCATGAAGAAATAGAAAATTTAAATACACCTAAATCAGTAATGAAAAATCCCCCAGGGGGGAAAAAAAAAAAAGCCCTGAACCTGATGGCTATACAAGTGAATTCTACCAAGCATTTAAAGAACAAATACCAATCTTTTTCAAGCTTTACTAAGATGACTCAAGAGTAGAAAACTTCCTAACCTTCCTAACTCATTCTATGAGGCCATTATTACTGTGATACCAAAACCAGACAAGGACAGTACAAGAAAAGTACAAACCAATATTCTTCATGAACATTGATGCAAAAATTTTCAACAAAATACTAGCAAACCAAATTCAGTGGCATATGAAAACAATTGTATAGCTTCACCAACAGGGATTTTATTTTTCTGGAATATAACAACGATCCATCATATGAAAATCAAAGTAATACACCACAAAAAAAGAATGCAGGGGAAAAAATGGGCCATCTCAAATGATGCAGAAAAAGCATTTGACAAAATTCAACACCTTTTTATGATTAAAAAAAATCAACAAATTCTGAATAGAAGGAAACTACTTCAGCATAATAAAAGCCATATGTGAAAAACCTACGGTGAATACCACGCTCAGTGGTGAAAGACTAAAAGCTTTTCCTCTATGATCAGAAGCAAGGCAAAGATGCCTGTTTTCACCAGTTCTATTTAACACAGTACTGGAAGTTCTAACCAGAGCAATTAGGAAAGAAAAATAAAAGTTGTTCAAACTGGAAAGGAAGAAGTAAAATGATCTGTTTGTAGATGACTTTATCTTGTCTGTAGAAATATTAGAATAATCTTAAAATAAAAATACATTAGAATAAATGAATAAATATTAGAATAATATTTTCAAAAAATATTAGAATAAATGAATGCAGCAAATCAGCAAGATACAAATTGAACACACAAATATTGGTTGCATTTCTGTACACAATGAACAATCTGAGAAGGAATTATAAAAACAATTTCATTTACAATAGTATCACAAACAATAAAATACTTAGGAATTTACCAAGGAGATGAAAACGTGTACAATTAAAATTACAAGACATTATTGAGACAAATTAAAGACAGAAATAAATGGAAACACTTCCCATGTTCATGGATTGGAAGATTTAATATTGTTAAAATGTCAATACTATCTGAAGTGATCTACAGCTTCAATTCAATCCTTATCAAAATCCCAATCATATTTTTTTACAGAAATAGGAAAACACATCCTTAAATTAATGTGGAATCTTAATGGACCCTAAATAGCCAAAACAATATTGAAAGACAAAATTGGAAGACTCATCCTCCTGATTTTAAAACTCAGTACAAGGATATAATAATCAAAACACTATAATATTGGCATATGTAGACCGATGAAATAGAAAGAGAGCCCAGAAATAAGCCCTGACATATATAGTCAAATGATATTTGACAAGGTGATAAGACCATTCAGTGGAGAAAGGACAATCTTTTCAACAAATGGTATTGGAAAAACTGGATACCCAAATGCAAAAGAATTAAGTTGGACCCTTACCTAATACCATACAAAATATGTATTCATTCAAAATGGATCAAAGACTTAAAAGTAAGACCCAAAACAACAAAACTCTTAGGGGAAAACATAGGAAAAAAATCTTCATAACACTGGATTTAACAGTGGATTTTTGGATATGAGAGCAAAGATGTGGGTAACAAAAGAAAAAATAGAGGTATTGGACTTTATAAAAATTTTCAAATTTTGTGCATCAAAAGACACTATCAACAGAGTAAAAAAGGCAACCCATAGAATAGGAGAAAATATTTGCAAATCACATATCTGATAAAGGATTAATATCTAGAATATAGAGAACTCCCAAAGTTCAACATCAAAAGACAACCTGATTCAAAAATGGATAAAGAATTTGAATATATCAATCAATTATTAACCAAAGTGAAGAAATACTTAGATAATAATACACTTATACTTGGTGACTTCAATCTAGCTCTTTCTATACTCGATAGGTCTTCTAAGCAAAACATCTCCAAAGAAACGAGAGCTTTAAATGATACACTGGACCAGATGGATTTCACAGATATCTACAGAACTTTACATCCAAACTCAACTGAATACACATTCTTCTCAAGCGCACACGGAACTTTCTCCAGAATAGACCACATATTGGGTCACAAATCGGGTCTGAACCGATACCAAAAGATTGGGATTGTCCCCTGCATATTCTCGGACCATAATGCCTTGAAATTAGAACTAAATCACAACAAGAAGTTTGGAAGGACCTCAAACACATGGAGGTTAAGGACCATCCTGCTAAAAGATAAAAGGGTCAACCAGGAAATTAAGGAAGAATTAAAAAGATTCATGGAAACTAATGAGAATGAAGATACAACCATTCAAAATCTTTGGGATGCAGCAAAAGCAGTCCTAAGGGGGAAATACATCGCAATACAAGCATCCATTCAAAAACTGGAAAGAACTCAAATACAAAAGCTAACCTTACACATAAAGGAGCTAGAGAAAAAACAGCAAATAGATCCTACACCCAAGAGAAGAAGGGAGTTAATAAAGATTCGAGCAGAACTCAACGAAATCGAGACCAGAAGAACTGTGGAACAGATCAACAGAACCAGGAGTTGGTTCTTTGAAAGAATTAATAAGATAGATAAACCATTAGCCAGCCTTATTAAAAAGAAGAGAGAGAAGACTCAAATTAATAAAATCATGAATGAGAAAGGAGAGATCACTACCAACACCAAGGAAATACAAACGATTTTAAAAACATATTATGAACAGCTATACGCCAATAAATTAGGCAATCTAGAAGAAATGGACGCATTCCTGGAAAGCCACAAACTACCAAAACTGGAACAGGAAGAAATAGAAAACCTGAACAGGCCAATAACCAGGGAGGAAATTGAAGCAGTCATCAAAAACCTCCCAAGACACAAGAGTCCAGGGCCAGATGGCTTCCCAGGAGAATTTTATCAAACGTTTAAAGAAGAAATCATACCTATTCTCCTAAAGCTGTTTGGAAAGATAGAAAGAGATGGAGTACTTCCAAATTCGTTCTATGAAGCCAGCATCACCTTAATTCCAAAGCCAGACAAAGACCCCGCCAAAAAGGAGAATTACAGACCAATATCCCTGATGAACATGGATGCAAAAATTCTCAACAAGATACTGGCCAATAGGATCCAACAGTACATTAAGAAAATTATTCACCATGACCAAGTAGGATTTATCCCTGGGACACAAGGCTGGTTCAACACCCGTAAAACAATCAATGTGATTCATCATATCAGCAAGAGAAAAACCAAGAACCATATGATCCTCTCATTGGATGCAGAGAAAGCATTTGACAAAATACAGCATCCATTCCTGATTAAAACTCTTCAGAGTGTAGGGATAGAGGGAACATTCCTCGACATCTTAAAAGCCATCTATGAAAAGCCCACAGCAAATATCATTCTCAATGGGGAAGCACTGGGAGCCTTTCCCCTAAGATCAGGAACAAGACAGGGATGTCCACTCTCACCACTGCTATTCAACATAGTACTGGAAGTCCTAGCCTCAGCAATCAGACAACAAAAAGACATTAAAGGCATTCAAATTGGCAAAGAAGAAGTCAAACTCTCTCTCTTCGCCGATGACATGATACTCTACATAGAAAACCCAAAAGTCTCCACCCCAAGATTGCTAGAACTCATACAGCAATTCGGTAGCGTGGCAGGATACAAAATCAATGCCCAGAAGTCAGTGGCATTTCTATACACTAACAATGAGACTGAAGAAAGAGAAATTAAGGAGTCAATCCCATTTACAATTGCACCCAAAAGCATAAGATACCTAGGAATAAACCTCACCAAAGATGTAAAGGATCTATACCCTCAAAACTATAGAACACTTCTGAAAGAAATTGAGGAAGACACAAAGAGATGGAAAAATATTCCATGCTCATGGATTGGCAGAATTAATATTGTGAAAATGTCAATGTTACCCAGGGCAATATACACGTTTAATGCAATCCCTATCAAAATACCATGGACTTTCTTCAGAGAGTTAGAACAAATTATTTTAAGATTTGTGTGGAATCAGAAAAGACCCCGAATAGCCAGGGGAATTTTAAAAAAGAAAACCATATCTGGGGGCATCACAATGCCAGATTTCAGGTTGTACTACAAAGCTGTGGTCATCAAGACAGTGTGGTACTGGCACAAAAACAGACACATAGATCAGTGGAACAGAATAGAGAATCCAGAAGTGGACCCTGAACTTTATGGGCAACTAATATTCGATAAAGGAGGAAAGACTATCCATTGGAAGAAAGACAGTCTCTTCAATAAATGGTGCTGGGAAAATTGGACATCCACATGCAGAAGAATGAAACTAGACCACTCTCTTTCACCATACACAAAGATAAACTCAAAATGGATGAAAGATCTAAATGTGAGACAAGATTCCATCAAAATCCTAGAGAAGAACACAGGCAACACCCTTTTTGAACTCGGCCATAGTAACTTCTTGCAAGATACATCCACAAAGGCAAAAGAAACAAAAGCAAAAATGAACTATTGGGACTTCATCAAGATAAGAAGCTTTTGTACAGCAAAGGATACAGTCAACAAAACTCAAAGACAACCTACAGAATGGGAGAAGATATTTGCAAATGACATATCAGATAAAGGGCTAGTTTCCAAGATCTATAAAGAACTTATTAAACTCAACACCAAAGAAACAAACAATCCAATCATGAAATGGGCAAAAGACATGAAGAGAAATCTCACAGAGGAAGACATAGACATGGCCAACATGCATATGAGAAAATGCTCTGCATCACTTGCCATCAGGGAAATACAAATCAAAACTACAATGAGATACCACCTCACACCAGTGAGAATGGGGAAAATTAACAAGGCAGGAAACAACAAATGTTGGAGAGGATGCGGAGAAAAGGGAACCCTCTTACACTGTTGGTGGGAATGTGAACTGGTGCAGCCACTCTGGAAAACTGTGTGGAGGTTCCTCAAACAGTTAAAAATATACCTGCCCTACGACCCAGCAATTGCACTGTTGGGGATTTACCCCAAAGATACAAATGCAATGAAACGCCGGGACACCTGCACCCCGATGTTTCTAGCAGCAATGGCCACTATAGCCAAACTGTGGAAGGAGCCTCGGTGTCCAACGAAAGATGAATGGATAAAGAAGATGTGGTTTATGTATACAATGGAATATTACTCAGCTATTAGAAATGACAAATACCCACCATTTGCTTCAACGTGGATGGAACTGGAGGGTATTATGCTGAGTGAAGTAAGTCAGTCGGAGAAGGACAAACATTATATGTTCTCATTCATTTGGGGAATATAAATAATAGTGAAAGGGAAAATAAGGGAAGGGAGAAGAAATGTGTGGGAAATATCAGAAAGGGAGACAGAACGTAAAGACTGCTAACTCTGGGAAACGAACTAGGGGTGGTAGAAGGGGAGGAGGGCGGGGGGTGGGAGTGAATGGGTGACGGGCACTGGGTATTATTCTGTATGTTAGTAAATTGAACACCAATAAAAAAAAAAATAAAATAAAATAAAATAAAAAATAAATAAATAAAAAAAAAAAAAAAAAAAAAAAAAAAAAAAAAAAAGAATTTGAATAGAATTTCTTAAAGGAAGTTATAGGAATGGCCAATAAGCACATAGGAAAGGATACTCAATATCACTAATAATTAGGGAAATGCAAATCAAAACTACAATCAGATTCTCGTTACACCCATTGGGATGGATACTATATTTTATTTTGTTTTTAATTTTTTGGGATGACCTCTATTTTTTTTTAAAGATTTTATTTATTTATTCATGACAGACACACACAGAGAGAGAGAGAGAGAGAGAGAGAGGCAGAGACGCAGGCAGAGGGAGAAGCAGGCTCCATGCAGGGAACCTGACGTGGGACTCGATCGCCGGTCTCCAGGATCATACCCCAGGCTAAAGACGGCATCAAACCGCTGGGCCATTGGGGCTGCCCTGGGATGGCTACTATTAAAAAAAAAAACAAAACAAAACAAACAAACAAAAAAACAAACAAAAAATAAACAAAAAAACAGAAAACAACAAGCATTAGTAAATACATGAAGAAAGTAGAACCCACGTACACTGTTGGTGGGGAATGTAAAAATCATTCAGTTGCTATGGAAACAGAATGGTGATTCCTCAGAAAAAAATAAAAAATAGAATTAATGTATGACTCAACAATTTCACTTCTGGCTATATACCCAAAATAATTGAAAGCAGTCTCAAAGAGATATTTATACATCTATAGTATACAGCATTATTCACAATAGCTAAAACATGGAAGCAAATCTAGTGTCCATTGATAGATGAATGGATAAGCAATATATGGAATAGGTAAGCAATGGAATATTATTTAGCCTTAAAAAGGAAAGAAATTCTGACCCATGCTAAACATGGATGATCCTTGAGAACATTAGATTAAATGAAATAATCCAGTTACAAATACTAAAGAGTAGTCAAAATCTTACAGATAAAAAGTAGAATGGTGATTGCCAGAGTTTGTGGGAAGAGGAAATAGGGAGTTGTTGCCTAATGGGTATACAGTTTCAGTTGTATGAAATGAACAGTTCTGGAGATGAATGATGGTGATGGTTGTACAACAAGGTGAATGTACTTAATACCACTGAACTGTACACTTAAAATAGTTAAGATGGTAAATTTTATGTTATGTGTAATTTACGACACACACACAAAAAATTGAACAAGAGCAGCAATACAGCTCTGTTCCAGGGTGGTCTAGAAGCATATCAATAAAGGTAAGTCCTCTTGTGGGCAGAGTTTCAAGCAGTGTGCCTGGGTGTTCATTTTGGCTGGGAGGAAGACAGCCCAGAAGTATGGCTCTGCATTTATTCAGGATATAAGTGTAAGGCATTTAAGAAGGGCCACAACTGGAAAATTGTTAACAAGAAGGTCTCGGTAAAGAGATACGTGGATAGTCCTATTTGAATGAACACGGAGTATGAAGGTACTTGTGTCCCATATAAATGCTCACCAAAGAATAGTCTCAGGAGAAGAGGATTTTAATAATCAGGTAGACAAGATGACCCATTTTGTAAATGTCAATCATTTTCCTTCCTTCTATTATTGTCTGATGGGTTCATGGATGATCATGACGGCAGAGACCATAGTGAGCCCTCCAAATGGAGGCAGGTTTGATTATATTGGGTTACTTCTTCAAGGGAGGGACAGTGCTTTATTCTCCCTAGAACATACACATGTCTAGCTAAGAATGTGTCTTCCCTGCTAGAATGTTCCCGCTAAAACTCTATCTGTAGGCTTTGAGAAGGCCTTTTGCACGATCATGATATTCCATAGTTTTGATTCTGACAATATCCTGCAATAGGCTAATGCTAACAAAATTCACCAGTTTCAGTCATCTCAACAGCCAGCCTGAATAGTAGAATGGCTTTTTGAAGACCAAGTCACAGCACTAGCTACGTGGCAATACTTTGTAGGGCTGGAGAATATTCTCTAGAATGTGTGTGGTGTTCTCTGAGTCAGCAGCCAGGATGTGTTGATCTTTCTCCCATAGCCATGATTCATGTGTCCAATAATCAAGGGATGGAAATGGGAGTGATTGCTCTCACTATTACCCTTAACAACTTACTAGTGAAATCTTTGCTTCTGACAGGCTGCAGGTTGGAGTTCTGCTGGATCTAAAGATTTTAGTTCCCAAGGAAGGAATACTTTCAACAAAGGACACAGTTTGGGTTCCAGTAAATTGGAATTTAAGACTGCCATGTGACTTCTTGGGGGCTCCATGCCAGCAAACCTACAGGCAAAGGAGGAAGTTACTGTATTAGGTAATGCTGTTGATTCTGACCATCAAGGAGACATTTGCTATTACACAATGCTAGCAATGAGGTTATCTGGAATGCAGGAGATTCTGATGGTGCCTGTTTTAATTCTCATATCTTATAAAGAAAAATTACAACAAACTGACTGTAGACAGGAATGCTCCTGGCACAGAACTTTCAAGAATGAAGGTTTGGATCATCCACCAGGAAGGGAACCACAACCAGCCAATGTGCTTGCTAAAAGTGAAGGGAATATGAAATATAAACACTCTTTTTTCTTTTTTCCTCACTCCAGCTTTTCATTTGTCTAACTCATGATAGGTTAACAGTGGTTAACTTTTTCAGATCTCAATATTTAGGGTACAGGATGGCAGAGGATTGGATGTGACTCAGCAATAAGAAAAATGAACATCACTCAAAGAACCACTGAACTTATGTTGTTTTTTTAAGAGAGAGAATAAGTGTGTATTCAGTTGTGTGAGGGATCATTTTATCATGTTAGGTAGACACATGATCGTCTTATGTCTTTATTTGGAAGTTAAATATGGCTAAAGGGGTGTATATGGATGCCAAGTTGATGACAGATGGATTCTGATTTTTTTTAACACACACACACACCTATGCAATTTCTCTCCACTTATCACACGTAAATATTATTCCTTTGCACACCAGTAGCCTCCACTAGAATATGATATTTCAAGGTCAAAAAGTACACATCCTTTTGCTATCTTCATTGTTAAACAAAAAGTCTGAAAATTAGAAGGTTTATGATAAATGTTTGCTAAATAAATGGACAAATAAAAGGAACAAGGGTGGAATATGAGGCCAGCAATTAGTACTCTGGTCAAGAAAAAGGGAGCCTTGCAGTGGACATTTGTTCACATTTCTAGGATATGAACCCAGGTACATAAAAGAATTCAGAAAGAACACAGAGTGAGATTATGTTATCTGTGGGAATAATGGGGATAAAAATACTTACTACCTGGACTACAGGTAATAAGAATACATCTTAGGGGGAGAGGGTAACAAGGAAGGGCATTATTTTTATAGAAAAAAGCATGTATCTTGAAGAGGGTATTTATTTTTACTTTAAGGAATACCTACATCTACTCAACAGTAGGGGGAGCAAGATGCAGGGAAATCTAAAATTTTAGAACATTAACCATAAAAAGTGTGAAGAAGATACGGAGTCATGTATGGATAAAAGCATGATAAAGTGATTTTTACACAAAACACTGAAAATGGGGTCTTGATATAGTTTAAATGCTGACTTGGTTTAAAATGGTTTGAAATTGCCCACCAGAGCTCTAGCGTGGCAGTGCACAGTTCAAGGGAGATTTGGCCATGATCAATGTAGGTGTTCAAATGAGGATAAAACAGAATAGATTGTTCTTAACCTAAATTAACTGATTCGTTCTTTAGCAGTGGTAAAGTCCCCAATATGTTTTTGCTAATTAGGCCCAATCTTGAACCCTTTATTGTGGTCTATGAAAAACCAAAATTGGAGTGAAAAATACTATTTAAATGAGCTTCCGCAGGCATAATATGACATGAGATAAAATTTGCATCGTTATTGCTGTATTTTGCTTGTTTTGTGAACAAGGATTATATTCTACCTTGAAATTCAAGAAGAAATTCATAGTCTATTTCTATGAAGTCTAAACTAGAGAGAATCCAGTTCACTTCAAGTGCATGACATCACCACAAATGAATGTTTATGGTGTTACCCTTTGAGAAGAGTTCTTTGAACACTCTCCACAGCCAATCTTCCCTTACAAACACCCCCAGCTGGCATCAGAACAAGTGTAAACTATCAAAATTATTTTGACCATATCTGAATTTTCTAATTATAGAGTCTAGAAAAAAAATCCTGTATATTCAAACTGAGCAACGTGGTTGCACAATGAATTATTCCTATTTTAATTTAGGTATGCAAATTGAGTCTGAAATCAATTCCAGTGCATGTACAATTGACATTTGTTTGGTTCACTTCACGTTTATGGTTTTTTTTTCTAGTCTTACGAAGCCCGCTTGGCAAGGCCTGGAGCTCTCAAGCATGTGAGTCTTCGCTTACGCTCCTCCTATTGACAATAGTGGGCATGATGAGAATGTAAACTATTCTATATGAAAATCAAAATAGAATATAACAGGTGACCACAGGATTGTTCACTGAGGCTTATGTATCTACTTTGCTAGTATAAATATGAGCCTGGTCTATAACAGAATGCCGTTGCAAAGAAATAAAGTTAGAGTATTTGTTGATAATTTAAAGTTGCCATCTGTGTCAGAGAACTGAAGCAAGGATTTTCTTACCGTGTGATTTTTCACAGACCTCACCGTAAGGCAGTGAGTTGCAAAGATGACTTTGCTTTATGTTGCTGTAAGTTTACTGATGCATATCATATGTACACACATCTGAGACCTTTTTGGTCTGTAACTTTTGCAACTCAAGATCCCATTTAATGCTTCCTTCCACTTAATGGTATCCTTCCACTTAATGCTTCCATCATCAATCCCAGTTTTCATTTCAACAGCCTGATTCCCAAATTCCAGGCCAAGATCCAGAAATCAATCTCAGGCACTCGTATGAGTTTTAGGACATTACAGTAAAAATGTTCTAGATTTAAGATGTGTTCTCTGGCTCATCTTCTCAACAGTCTCTCCTTCCTGTCTTTAAGATTTTTATGGAGTACCTATGAGTCAAAAAATCCAGTGGCTGGATTATTCATTCTGACACCCAGGTGGTATCTTATTGCTGTCCTTCCATGAACGAAGTAAGCTAAACAACACTGGGATTTCCAGTGAAGTTGTTTTTCCTAACATGCGTAAAGGAAATCAGAGAAGAATGAGGCAAGGCCTGTGACACTTTGAGGACCTCTTCACTTTCAGGGGCTAGAAAAGGCTATACATTCAACCACCAGCTCCAGGGGTTACAATCCACAACAGCCTTTTAGAATTGGAGCTTACAATTTCCTTGCAAATGACTGTGGGAGCATGGCTAAATAATTATACATCTCAACCATTGTGTAAACCAGTTTAATTAACATTTTCCAGGCATGTCACAGTTATACAATCACTAAATAATTTTCTAAAATTATGTTGCATTAGAAATTGCTACACATCAACTTGGATTATTTTTACTCATGGTTCTAATCATGCCTGAAATACGTTTTTTTTTTCTTTTTGTATCATTTTATTTATATTTATTTTGCTAGTATTTGGTACTTCCATTGGAGATGATTCATACTTACAGGCTAGCCAGATGCTCTGTTCAATTTATTTGTAAGTGTAATGTTTAATTGCCATTGACTTTATCAAAGCTGGCATTTTTTAAAGCAGTTATAGCATTATTAAATTTCCTTCTCATCCACTTTGTAATAAAAGAAATCTTGGAACACATTCACTCCCATATCCCAGCTTAGAATACACCGTAAAAATAAAAAAGTTTTTGAGAGTCCAACATTTGTGGGATCTAAGAAATGAGGAGATTGCAAACATGCACTTTCATCGTGGTTTGGCTTTTTGGCAGCACGTTTCTCTCTATTTGAGAAGATATAAAAAATTGAGTGCAATTACTATATTATTAGTAAGGTACTCAAATTACTTTTTGGTCTCCTTTAAGCCCATTGTTATTATTATTACTTCTGCTAATAGTATTATAAATGCATTCTTTTTTTTTTTTTTTCTAAAGTAGTAATCCCAAGCAAGCAAGACTGATAATTCAAGAAATGTTCTCAGGCATGAAACTGAAAGGAAATTAAGGATACAAATGGAAGAAATTGTACAATCAAATGTGCAAGCACTGAGGTAATATTTTGTGCTCCAAACACATTGAGATGTGTGGTTATATAAGCAGAAGGATTAGCAGTTAGGTCACCAAATTAGTCTTTTGAATTTTCTTGCTCTATCAAGAATTCAATTTGCTTCCTGGCATCATTTACTATGCTGTATTAGCCATAGTACTTTATCTATCAGTATTTCCAAATTATAAGCCTCTTACCCATAAATATATCTCTATGAAAGATTTATTTAGTGGCTCTGACAATAAAACCGCAATTGATAATATCTGTTGAACTTTATGTGCAAGGGAAAGCGCTTTTGCAAAATTCTCACTTTTGTGGATTAGAAAAAAGAATAAACACATTATATATTTTTGCCTTCACTGTTTTAAGCACTAAAAAAGAGCCTGGAGGAAACAAATGTGGGGAATTCCAAAAAACAGAAGGATACTATATTTTTGTTTACTTTAATAGAATATTTATATTGAAAAGTAGATTTTTTTGGGGGGGAGCTATCTTTTAGTCAGCAGTTTGGTGAGTAAATGAATTATTAGGCTGCACTCATACAGTGTCGAACCATTATTCTGGCTGAATCTGGTTTCAGTAACCATCCCCAAATTATTGCCTGTTTAGAAATTAGAAAGCATGGTCTTTTTGGTGTATATCTCATACACATTTGCAAAAGGATAACTAGGCCTGAAATAATTTTTATTTTTGCTAAGAACATGGATGTGAGAAAAAATCCAAATGGGATGCTTAATTAACAAGGATAAATTATTTTTGATCTGATATAAATGATTTTGCAAATTGACATAGAAATACATTCAGTTACCATGTCTAAGTTCTGTAAAAATGCCCTGCACTAAGATATCCTCAAGTTTATGCTGTTTCCAACGCTCACAGCACAGGGATCAAGGCAACATTATCCAGCATGCCGGAAACACACAAACATTGCCAAATGGCAGGTTCCCCACTCAGCTTTAGCCCTTTATAACACATCTAGAGAAATGATTTCCAGGACTTGAACATTAAAATTAAATTGTTATTTTAAAGCAGTATATAACTCAGCACAAATCATTCTTGCTCATAAATATAGTTTAGTTCCAATGAGAATATGGAATAAACATCCATGTACTGATACCTCTCAGGAAAGAATTCTTGCTAGTTGAAGTCAGTTACAAATGGGGAATAATTAAATGTCTAATGGTAAAGAATAGACATTTGGAGTATTTTAATGCCCAAATCACTTCCACCTTAATTCCGAATGTTTCTACTACTGATAAAAGGAGATAGATAGACAAATAGATTGGGCTTTTGTTGTTTTTTGTTTTTTCAAAATAAACATGTCCCTCTGAAGTTGTGGGGATTCTAGGGAAAGTCAAGTATAGTTGTCTTACTGAAACATATCTAGCTTGCTGAATTGTGTTGTGTCCATGTAGTTGCTCATGCTGATTCCACTGTTTGACACATCATTCCTACCTTCTTGCACCTCGCTGACATTTTCTTCATTTCTCAAGATTCATCTGCCAGGGTCCACATCATGATACTCGTGACACTTACATTATATTCAAATCATCGGTTATGCGCCTGTGTCAAGAAGATCTGCAAGATCCGGTGATCTGGAATTGTGTCTTAAAGTTTAATCCTTTCCACCCAACAAAGTGCTGCCTGACTTATGATAGGCAGTTAAAAATGTATCTTGAAAGAGAGATAGAACAATTTAACCCAAAATGAAGTATGTATTTTACTGAAAGGGCAACTCACTGCCTCAGACAAAGCTGTTTACTCCTACAAGTGAAAAGAAATTATTTCTTTTCAGTTATGTCTGAAAAACAGAGTAATAAGGCAGTTACCACATAAAACAAAGCAATTGCCAAAGACCTACACTAACGCAAAGAATTTTTTTTTTTTGCCTGCCTTGCTTCAGTTGACCTAATACACCAATTATAACTGATATTTTCATCCTTTGAAAGTATAGACATAAAGATACTCAAATTTCTCAATGTAAGACCAATTTTTTTATATCTTCCCATTTCTTTTCCATTAGCAAACAAAATTAGATGTTTAGCAATTCTTAGAATAAGTGGATTTGTGTCAGTGACACAATGTGGCACTGAATTTCTGAAATATTGAAAACTATACAAATTAATGTCCAACCATGCATTTGCTGAAAAAATATTTTCTAAGGAATAAAAGTGACTGTAATGTTTCATTTTAAGACACTTGTCTACAAACCCATGATCTCCAAACCAAATGACCACATACTCATATGTGAAACAAAAAGCTTTCATTGTGACTTCAATCTTATTTCATGTTTTTTTGTTCTTTTTTCACAGGACTCCTTTTCTTCCACCTCTGGGTCTGCTTCCTATTTTCCTCCCTTGTGATTGACAGTCAACCTTCTTGCCCTTAATGGGGCTCAGTCACAGCGTGGAGTCTGAAGCAAAGGTAAAGCCATGAAGGTTATTGAGACAGGTGCATGCTGCTTCATGATATTGCAGGTGAATTTGCATAAGCTTTTTTAGTCTTTTGACTGGCAACATCACGAGCAGGAAACACTCTGTTCTCTTAGCAATGAATCAGCCGCCCATCCTGTTTGTCATACAGGGCCATAACATAGGCTGGCATTATTGATGGGGTGGGTTGAGAGTCAGTTTAAAGTTGAATAAATATATTTTCAGGTGGTAGAAATCCTAACGTGCCCCCCAGCTCAGGGGTGAAGGCTAAATTCCCAGGAGGGCAGTCATTTATAACTCCGACTGTGTCTCATGACCATATATAGATCCACAGCCCAGTGCTTTTCTGACATCATAAAGAAATAGATGACACACATAATAAGAAACTCACTTGGTTTGGCGAGTGGCAGGCAGTGTTTGACTAAAGTTGTGAATGCAAATGGACCCCTCAATTTGTGATGACTTAATATATAAAAAACAAACAATTTGCACATCCATTTAAAGAGACTTTCTTTTTTGAAGGAAGAAAAAAAAAAGAAACCTCAAAGATGATTTCCCTAAGAAGAGAAACAAGTCTCCAAATGCTTTTCAGAGCTAGTCATTCAAAAACTTAGTCTAAATATTCACCCAGTGATTTTTACCCGAAAAATAAAAAATAAATAGTCTGGATTTATAGAAAACAAACTCCACAAATATCAATCCTACTCTTTATTTGAACGTAAAATGTGTTTTTGTATCTTGACAAAAATGCTATTCTGACCAAATGCACATTCATCAACTTTGTTTGTTCTAATTTTATGTTGTTGGAGGGCTTTTTTTTTTTTTAAGCTCTGTAACTCAAAAAGAAAAATTCAAAACCCCATCTTCAAAAAGAAATCAAAATGACTAAAGAGAAAACCAGTATGGAAAAAAACCTTTTGTCTAGAAATGTAAATAGACCAACAGGCCCCTGCCCCATGTAGGTCTTCACTGGAGCAATCCTCCCAGGTCGCTCCTCTAACAGAAAGGGGCCTGGACTGCAGGGCTAGCCCGGCCTTCCTGATTCAGCCAGCCTCCTGGTCGGAAAGGAATACTCATGAAATAGAGCCATGTAAGCAGTTTGTGGCCACTTTCATAACTATATAATGTTATGACAATGGGACCGTGAGGGCCCATACCTAGCTCTCAGTAGTTCTGTGTTCTACTGGGGACATTGCAGGGGCCGAGCTTCTCATTTCTTGAGGTCCAATTTTTCTTCCTAATATATTTAAACTATATAAAGACTTCTCAATGCAGGGTAAGTTTGTCCCTAACAAGTGAGTAGTATATTTAGCCTACTAATTAATTTTCTGTATTTTGCCTTAAAAATAGCAGCTAACATTGACTGAAGGTTTATTTGTGCCAGGAGTGATTCTAAGTTCTTTGAGGATATTAGTTTATTTAGGCCTCATTTAAATAATTCATTTCATGAGTCAGATGCTCTTTATTCTCTCCACCTAATAGATGTGGAAACTCAGGTAAAGGTTATGTGACACCCCCCCCCCTCATCCAAGTCATGCTTTGTTGCCTCATACTTTAGATTTTTAAACCTGAAATTATTCCATTAATAAAAAGGAAGGTAATACAAAATGATTTTAACAGATTAATTCTATTTTAAGTAAAACTTTTTATGACACTCTCCATGGGCCAAGTCCCAAATGCTCTACACAGATAGTAATTCTTTGAATCTTTGGTCAGGTCCTGAGAGGTAGGGAATATTATTATTCCCATTGGATGGAAAAGGAAATTGAGACACAGAGAGGCTAAGTAGCTTGCCCACTGTCACCCAACTAGTTAGTACAGGGTAGAAATATGGGGCGGTGGGGGAGGATGGATGCATGTGTCAACGGCTGGAATTATTTTAGCTTTCTAGTCCTGCCACTGTTTACCTTTGAACAAATTGTCCCATCTTTCTAATTCTTAGCAACCTCATTTATAAAGGGGGGATAAATTCCACGATCTCTAAAGTCCCTCCTAATAATCCTGATTGATTTGAGCCCAACAATTCCTGCCAAGTCACATGGAGAAAAACCTTGTTCATGCCACCCTGAACACTTAAACACAGATTCCAGCTTTTAAACTGGCTGTGCCTCCTAACACTTCTCTGCAAGTCTCTTAAGTACAGTTTCTGGGAAAGGATTTAGCAGGAAGCTAAGAAGGTAGAAAATATTCTGATGGTCTCCAGAAATGCCAATTTCAGTTCTGCATCTGCCAACAGATCCAGATAATCCTCAGAACTCTGTATAAATCCTGGCTCCTGGGATCCCTGGGTGGCGCAGCAGTTTGGCGCCTGCCTTTGGTCCAGGGCGCGATCCTGGAGACCCGGGATCGAGTCCCACATCGGGCTCCCGGTGCATGGAGCCTGCTTCTCCCTCTGCCTGTGTCTCTGCCTCTCTGCCTCTCTCTCTCTCTCTGTGACTATCATAAATAAATAAAAATTTAAAAAAATAAAAAATTAAAAATAAATCCTGGCTCCTCCATTTAGCAGGTGTGTAACCTGGGCGAGCCCTCCACCATCCTGACCTCAGTATCTTTCTCTGTAAAATGGGGACTATAAGGTTACTTCACTAGAGCTGCCATGAGGGGTAATTGAGGTGATATATACATAAAGCATGTAGGACAGAACTTGGCCCACAGTAAGTAGTGAGTAGAAATCTAGCATTATTGCAGATCTCTGATCCTCTGAAAGGGAAGATTATAAATTACCACCTTCATAATCGCAGAGGATTCTTTCTGAGGTCTGATGAAAGCCTGAGCTCCTCCCAAGGCTTGAAAAACTGAGCTTAGACTTCTTTATCTTCAGGGGAAAACACAAAAAAAGATCTAGTCAAATTGCTAAATGGATAAGATAGATTTGATTTGATACTAAGCTAGTTTACCAAAGTTATTTAATTTCTGAGGATCTGAGTCCACAAGATCAATACAAACTACAAGTGTTTAATCTGTTTTATATAAGTAGGCGATCAGTATTGTTAACTCTAGTCATTTGGTTGGACTGAACTTTCTAAGACAAGGGATAAATATTATTTATAAGGGATAAATATTATTCTCTCCACCTCTCTAGTTAAATTAAGAGGTAGTGGCTTTATAATTTGCTAAATGCCTTACAGTGCATTTTCTGAGGACTGGAAACAGGATTTTAGAGCACTGGCGCCTGTTTTCCCTTTAAAACAACCCACCAAACTCTCTCAGTGTATTACCCATTATACAAGATAATGGAGAAGAGAAACTAGGGAAATTACAAATTGAGGGGGGGGGAAGTATGATAAAACAATAGAGGCCAATGAAATTTAACACTATCTGGAGGTATCATTACACTTGCTTGTTGCTCTTACTAGTGGAAACTCACTTGTCCTATAGAAGAGCCAAATAAGTGAATCCACAGCTTTAGAGTGAGTTGATAAGATTAATTACAGATCCAATCTGGAAATAAATTAGGTCCTTTTAAATGGATTACAGAATGTCACACTAAAATGGTAGTTTGCAAAGTATATTCACTTTGCAAGGTTGTATGTACAAATATGATTATACCCAGGACAAAACAAATACCCTGAAATGAAGTAAAGCTTCTAGAGCTGAAGGCAATCGGAGGGACTATATCATCCACCAGAGACCCAGAGGGATTAAGATTTTTGCCTAAGGTTATGCAGATAGTAAGTGGATATTCCAGATTTTAGCCAGGCTTTCTTGAGCTCAACTTGAAGGAAGGGTTATTCTTCTACAGCGTGCATGCAGACAACTTATTATAACGATAATAATAATAATTACAATAACCATTTACTGAATACGCAGTCTGAGCCAGGTACTCTGCTCCCCTCTGTACGCATAACTCCTTGCCCACCCCCTCATACCTCCATGAGGTATGTCTAGTTATCCCCATTTGATAGAATGAATGACTGAGACTCAGCATTTGTGACTGTTCAAAGCTACACAGCTAGCAAAATGCTGAGAGCTAGGGGCCTAGTCTCACTCCTGAATCTGCTCTCTTTCCACTGCTTCATCCATGGGGACTAACACGACCACATCGTTGACTGGTTTTCCTTTAAAATCAGTATTTGAGCCTCCTACAGTGATAGCCTCATGCCCGAATGGCCAAAAGAAAAGTAATACCACTCTTGAGATTCTCAGCCTTCACATCCAAAGGGAGAGGGCATCAGAAAGGTACATTGTTTACTGTTCTTGAAAAGTAACTAATTGACTTTTAGTAAAACCAAGTGTAAACTACCTACCAAATTATTAAAACATTACCTTTTTAGCCTACGTAGGCCATGGAGTCAAGATCATGAACTTAAAACCAAAACCAAGTAAGTAAAAAAATCCAAGAGGATGAAAAGGGGCCATTAATAAGCCTGGTGCTCTGTAGATTAATACTTTGAGGTAAACTTGGAAGTATTACGGAAAATCACTATTTAATGTTTCATTCTATTTGAAAGAGAAACTCCCAAATGTTCAATACTACCCTATATTTAAAAGTTAAAAATATACTGGAAACGGGTGGAGTCATGATAACGTGGAGCACTGGAGGGAGGATAGCTACAATCATATATAGTGACATAGCAAAATATTTTAGATTTACCAGCTGACCTGTTCGATGCTGCATGTGTGTTAGAAGTATTAGTTCCAAGGCAAAATGAAGCGATATTATGTTTAACTCTTTGTTTGGAAACTTCTTTTATTAAAAAAAGATTTTTAATAACGCTATTTGCAATACAGGAGTGATAATACTCAATAAAGTATTGTGTACTTGGTAGAGTGTACTTAGGGATGTAACAATCCATCTGGATGCTGCCCCTCCCCTTCTCCATTAGATACCCTAGTAGCAAAATGTAAATACCCTTTTAAAAAATAAAGAGGCCTTTGGGCTGTTGGGAGCAGAGTAGGGGCGGGGCAAGGAAAGTGCTCTTCCCTGACACACACACTCTTGCTTCTGGCTTTGACTTCCTTCAGGAAGGTCAGTTCTCAACGAACTCAGACAAACCCTTCTATGCTCCGCAAAAGCACAGGAGAAGGAAAGCTTGTCATTCACAAGCAGCGACGGACAAAACCAGTGGCAGAGGACAGGGTTGGGTTAAAGGGGGTGGGGGCGGGGGGCAGTTGGAGTAAAGTGCAGTCACTCTCAAAAAAATATATATTATTTTGATCCTAAGAAAATTAAGAGAGTTTTATCTAATGAACTAGATTGCTGACCTTTTAATACATTTGGTTTTCATGGAACGTACAATCACCATCGGACATAAAAGACTAGTTTGCTTTTTTAAAAAATAATCATAATTGCTTGGAGTTATCTACAGGAATCTCGTGAACGCAATTCAAGGATAACATTCCGCAGCTCTTTGGGTGTTGGATGATTTCCTCGGGTACGTCCACGAGGAACCAGGGAAAGGTTAAACTCGCCGATTCAAGTGGGCGGTTCCCCAATTCTGGCTCCTTCCCGCGCTCTCGCTGCTCCTCTCCCTAAATGCCAGTGCTTTCCGGGTCTCCGTCCTCTACCGCTACGGCGCGGGAGCGGGAGATCATGAAAAGTTTCTCCTTGTTTGTAAAGTGCCTCTGCGCGGGCGGAGGGGGCTGGGCCGCGGGGCGCCCCCGGCCGGGGCCCCCCCCGGGGCTCCCCCCGGGGCTCTGCGGCGCACCCGGGGCCGCGGCGGCCTCGCAGTCTGCGCTCGGACGGGCCGCCGCTCGCGGGGCCGACTCTGCAGAGGGGCCGGCCTCCCGCGGGCCGGCGGGGCCCTTCTGGCAGCGGGGCGCGCCGGCCGACCCCGACCCCGACCCCGACCCGGACCCCGAGCTCGGCGAGGCCGGCCCGGCGGGGGGCGGGGAGCGGGAGGCAGCTCGCGCCAGAGGGCTCGGGTCCAGCTCCGCGCCGTGCGGGGCGGGGGGCGGCTCGGGGGACGGCGGCGCCCGGTAGTCCGGGAGCCCGCTGGTGCTGCGGCGCCGCACGGCCGCGTACCTGCCGGTCCTGGGCAGGCGGCCGCCCTGCCCCCTGGCGGCGCGCGCTGCCGCCGCCACCGCCACCGCCGCCGCCGCCGCCGCCGCCGCCGCCGCGCCCTCGGGCTCCCCCAGCTCTCCCGGCGCCCAGCGCGTGCCGCCCGGGCCGCCGCGGAGGTCGGTGAGGCTCAGGTCGGGCTCGCCCCGCGGGATCTCCCGAGAGCCACGTTCCCCGGGCGGCCTGTGCCAGCTGCAGCTCGCGCCCTCCCCGCCCGCGTCGGCGTCCCCGTCCGCGTCCCCGTCCGCGTCCCCGTCGCGGTCCCCGTGCAAGGGCAGGAGCGCGAAGGCGCTCAGCGAGGAGTCCACGAGGGAGCTGGCGGTGCTCTGGCGCCCCCAGCTCTCGGGTGGGCTGCAGGGCGCCGGGCTGCCGCCCCTGCTGGCGGGCGCGGCGGCGGTGGCGGCGGCGGCGGCGGCGGCGGCGGCGGCGGCGGCGGCGGCGGCGGCGGCCCGGCGACGGCCGGCCGCGCCCGAGCGCTCGCGGTAGATGCTGTACACCGCCTCCGCCAGGCTCGGGGGCTCCCGCGGGCAGCGCGGGGACGAGGCCAGGTCGGGCGGGGACGCGGCGCCCTTGGCCCCGCCGCCGCCGCCGCCGCCGCCGCCCACCGGGCCCGGGGGGGGCCACGAGCCCCGGGCCAGCACCGCCGCCGCCCCGAAGGCGTCCCCCGCGCAGCCGCCGCCGCCGCCGCCGCCGCCGCCGCCGCCGCCCCCGGGCTTCAGCTCCAGGCCCCGCGACTGCACGTAGCTGAGGAAGCCGTTGAGCGGCGGGGCTCCGGGGGGCGCCGCGGCGGGGGCGGGGGCGGGGGCGGGGGCCGAGGCGGCGGCGGCGGCGGCGGCGGCGGCCAGGTCCTTGGCGCGGAGGCTGTGCACGTCGATGACGGTGGAGTAGAGGTCCCGCAGGTTGATGATCTTGGTCTTCCTGTCCCGGTTCTCGTGGAGCACCGCGTTGGCGCAGATGAAGAGGAAGATGCCGATGCCCATGATGAGGGGCCCGAAGACCTTGAGCTTGTCGGAGTGCAGGTACCCCGAGAAGAGGCGGAAGAAGAGACCCGCAGACGGGGACGAGGCCGCAGGGGCGGCGGACCGCGCGGGCGGCGTGCTTCGGGGCGCGCCCGCCACACTGGAGTTGGCGCCCCCCCGAGCCCCCAGGGGGCTCCTGGACCGGTTTCGGCTGCCACCGCTGCTGCTGCTGCTGTTGGCCACGGTGGGGACGCGGTGGCCGCTGGCGGCGGGCGGCAGCTGCTTAGCCCCGTCCCTGCCGGTCCCGTTGGCCTTGGGCCAGTAGCCCACCACGGCCATGGCTATGCCCACCAGCAGCACGAGGATCCCGCAGAGGGCGATGAGCCCCGAGATGGAGCACAGCTTTAGCTTGCCTTTCACCACCACCACGTCGTTCTTGCGCCTTCTCTTGGCTTTCCGCTTGCGCTTGGGGACCTGGCCTGGGGGGCGGAGGGGATCCTGCTTTCTGGCGGAAATCCTCAGGAGGCCGCCGGTGGCGATCATGGTGAGCCGGGGCCGCGCGGGGCTAGTCTCCGGGGCGGAGGCTTGCGTAGTGGGGGCGCCAGCTGCCCACTAGCTGCTCCGCCACCTCCTCCTGCTGCAAAGCAGAGGAAGACAGTCAGAGGGTAGAGGCTCGGCTGCAGCAACATCCCACGCTCTGCAACCGTCCCGCTCCCAGGTCCCACCACAGGGGTACCCCCCACTCCAGGGCCACCCACTCAGTGGGGTGCCGGATGTAGAGACCAGGGGGTGGGGTGGCTGGATTAGGGCCGAGAAACGCTGTTGCAGTCATTGATAGGAGGTGATAAAACAATCTCAGAGAACGCCTTCTTTTCTTCCCCACCCCCCTCATCCCACACACCCTGTAGGTGATATTCCAGCGTCTCTCGTCTCAAACCCCCCCCTCCCCCCCAACGCTGGCAGCTGAGGAAGTGCTGAAGAAGTGCTGACCATTAGTAGAAACCAAATGTGGGGACTCAGAGCGGTGGTTGAGGACTTCCCTGGCAAAAGCCTCTCCCTTTGTCCTGTGGGAATCAGAAGCTTGCCACGGGAGCTGTACAGGAGGCTCAAGGCTCTCAGCAGAGGAATTTGTTAATGTTTAGCCCAAAGTCACTGAAACAGTCACAAAAGTTATTATTTTATAAAGACAAAGGCAATTTTCATCACTGGATGAAAATTAAAGGTCACATACTGGCAGGCAGACGACTTATTTACTGCAGATAATAAAGAGTTCATTTTGGGGACAACACTAGAACGACGTCACTCTTCTGACAATAAATCCCTCCACAAAGTTGTTTCCCACCGCTTGCTGTTTCTACAGCTACAGGCAAGCAGCCTTTTCCTCATCTCTTTTTTTTTTTTTTTTTTTTGAAACATCTGGACAGCTTCTTGGGGTGGAATATTTAGTTTTAGGTAACTGGTTATGTAACTGAGCTCTTCCTTCTGGCCTCCTCTCCTCCCCCAGAGGAACTCCCTTAAAGGTATCATGTGCTAAATCTCATCAGAGACTTTGAGAAGTCCCTTAGAATCTCTAAGATCTTTTTTTTTTTCTCCTGTGGGAAAATTACAATCTTAAAAAGAAAAAAAAAAAAAACCAACAGCCACTCTCCCATAATAGCTTTCTGACCCCTTTTTAATGTGCCAACAGCACTCTTCAGAATCCTAATATTCAAATAAGTAGGTAATTAACTAGGTATAGCAGTCTACATAATAATGATGATTTGTTGAATGACATCCCCACAAGTGAGAGCTTGTTTTTTCTTCATCTTTCTCTCATGAGGTCATTTTTAGGAAGGTAGGGTGGCAACAATCAATGGACTATCCTATAGGAAGTTTAGTCGTTTATAATACAGCCCGGGTAGGTAAATGCACAGATGTATCTTTGTGGATATCTGTGAGCTTCTAAAAATCTCAATCCTGCTGGATCCCCAGAGTAAAACATTTTCTGTTCCATTGGTTGTGTTCCCTCCTATAACAGAGATGCTAAAATTGAGGCATTGTATGAATTTGAAAGGCTCTGATATCACTCACAAGCCTTTTGGTATTTTATCCTTTATGAAATAATTCATGTTTTAGAATAAATTACCCTTTGAAAATGTGGGATTACTTAGGAAGAATTTTGCTTTTAATTGGTGCCTGGGTAAAGAGCTTTGGCCCTTGATCCCTCCATTATGTCAATCTAGGCAGAATCTTTTCTCCACTGGTGGAAAAGCAAACGGTAATCAGCTCTTTACAATGTTTGCAAACCAATGTCTCCTTGGAACTTGGTTGCAGAGAAGAGAAATACTAGGTAGTTTTGGGAGGGGTTGGTAGAGAGAATACATCTATACGCCTTTAAAATTTTGTTTTAAGTAGAGGCTGCACCAGTAAGTACAGATTGTAAAAAAAAAAAAAAAAGAGTTGCTACTGTTCATCTGTCACCCCCCAAAATAAGCACATTTATTGTGTAGTTGTAACATAGAGACTGCTGTTTTAAGTGATCCCTAGACTACAGCATCTTTAATGCAATAATCTGGAGATCTGCGGTTATTTTGAGGATTTAAGAGCCAGACATTTTAGAAACAAAGCTAGGCTCAGTTGGCAGGGTGGCTCTCCCAGAGGTTAGGGAAGGGCTAGCATTTGGCTGGGCATTGATCAGGTGCAGCAGGAGGCTGAGCATATTTGAGGAGGAGGATACCCACTTGTATTTCTCTTCGATAAGGCAGCTTTGGCTCCGGGTAGCAAGACTGTAAGGAGAATTGGAATGGGTTTCAACAATCGTTTATAGATCTTTAAAATTAGTTTAATAGCTAGTAATTAACTCCCTACTTTATCATTCCTTCAGCTCCGCTGGAGGCTGAACTCCTTCATAATGTATTGCCATCTGACCTGAAATACTGACAGCTGTCAGATGGCCGGGAAGACCCACCTTTGGAGGCTTTTCTTCGTACATAATGAAGGGAGGCAAACTTAGCAGTCGAGGTTGGCTGCCCTCGCAATTTACTGCCTGGTGCTGGTCTTTCCGTGGTTAAGGGATGGAGGATGGGGCGGGGGGGGGGGGGAGCAAAGGAGGGATGTCTAAAAATACAACCGCTTCCAAGAGAGACATTCAAGTTCTCGGCTCATGATGGATTCAGCCCCACTCTGCGTCTGAGGCTCCCCCCGCCTGTGGGCTGGGAGCGCCCCGGCCAGCCCGGGACTCGGTCCAGGTCCTGGCCCCCCGCGAGCCCCCGGCCCTGCTATCTGGTCTGCTTATTTATGTTGGAGTCACATGAGTGCAGCAGCCGGAGTCCGCCTCTGGAGAGAGAGCACAGGCAGGAGCGGAGTGCGGGCGATCCCGAGCTCGCTTCCTGCGGGCAGCGCGGCCGGTGCAGCCCGCCCGGGACTGGGGACGGGGACGGGGACGGGGACGGGGACGGGACGCCCCGCGCAGCGCGGCCGCGCAGACCCGAGCCCCGGGCGCAGGGTGGGCAGGGCGGGCTCGGGGGCCGAGGGCTCACCGAATCGCTCAAAATGGCAGCACCGCGAGCCAGCGGTATCGCTCACTTACCCGGGAAGGCTGGGGCAGCTCGCGGCCGGCGCTCGGGCGCTCGGGCGACACAAAGGAACCATGGAGAAACTTTTCTCAGCCCGGGCCGACGGCGGGGCGCAGGGAGCGCGCCTCGGGGCCTCCGGCCGAACGCGGCTCAGCAGCCCGGCGGGGGCAGGCGGCCGCCCCGGGTGCGCGGGCCCCTCCGCTGCCGAGGCGGGAGCCATTTCCAAGAGTTTCCAAGAAGTGTCAGGTCCTCCGCAGCCCGCATCCTGCCCGGGAGCCGTCCCCGCCGCCGCCGCTCCCCCTGCGCCTCCCCGCGAGCCCAGCCGCGGCGCTCCCGGGCCGCCCCAGCGCCTCTTCTGTGCGGCTGCGGCGCGCCGGGCTCCGCCGGGTGGAGTTGAGCCCGCGGCGGCGGCGGGGACGGCGGGGACGGCGGCGGGGACGGCGGCGGGGACGGCGGGGACGGCGGCGGCGGCGGCGGCTCGGGGCGGCCGGACTCGCGGCGGTTGCTAAGAGACCGGAGCCATGACACAGGGAAATTGCGGCAGGATGGCAGTCGGTACCCGGCCCGACTGGGCGGCTCGGGGCGCCCCCGCCCCCGCCCCCGCCCCGCCCCGCCCCGCCCCCGCCGCCGTCCCCCGCCCCCGCCCCCGCCGCCCCCGCCGCCCGGCCTTCGGGGGAGCCGCCGCGCGAGCACCCGGAGGCGCGGGAGAGGCGGGAGGGGCGCGGGGCGGGGGGCGCGGGGCGCGCGGCCCCTCGGCCTCCCCCGCCCCCGGGCGCCCCGGGACCGCCGCCCGCCGCCCGCCGCCCCGCCCGCCTCGGCCGGGAGCTGTGTTCCTCTCCCTCCAACTACCTGTCTGCGCCCCGGGCGGGGCCGTGCCTCCCGGAGGGTCTCCCGCCGGCGTCCGAGGGGCGCTCGGGGCCCCGGGCCTCGCGCCCTCCTCTGCTCGCCCTGCCCTCCGCTCTCGGGCACGACCCGGCCGGGGCTGCTTCCCCCTCCCGCTCGGGAGTTGGCGGCGGGGACGCACAGCCAGCGCAGTAAGTTGTCCCCCAGCGAACTCGGGCGGGCGGAGCGGAGCCGCCCCCCCCCCCCCCCCCCGGGCTGGGTGCCCCGCGGGCCCGGGCAGATGCCCCCGCGCCCCAGCCGAGCCCGGCGCTGGGACCGGCCCCCTCGGGAGGGACCGCGGGGCTTAGATCGGCGCGGCTCGGCTCGGCTCGGCTCGGCTCGGGGTGCTTCCCGGGCCGCCCCTCCTGCCCCCACCCCGTGCGGTGACCAGCGAGCATTAAAAAGGAAAAACTCCACTTCTCGGGGAATGGGGTTAGGACGGAGGTGGGGGGTAGGGAGGATACCCAAACTCCCTACGTCATCTTAAAAATGAGAGAGGGAGAGAGGGAGAGATCCTGTTTCCTAGCTCGGCTCTGTCCTCTCGACTGCAAAGTGAAAACGACAGGAGTATTGAAAAAGTAAGGAAGATTGTGATTATCTGTCCAAGTGGGGCAACCAGGATTCGGAGAGAAAGCAAGAGAAGAGCAGGCAACAAAGAGTGCTGTCCGAACTTTGGGGTCCAGACAGAAAGCTGGGGGTGGGGTTGGTGGTGGTGGTGGTGGGTGTGGGTGTGGGTGTGGGTGTGGGTGTGCCGTGGGTGTGCATGTTATACATGCTGAGTTTTGCTGTTCAGGGATCCACAGAACCCACACAGGAGGGCTTTGCCGGCCACAGTTCCACTTACAAATTTGTTCCTCCTTAATGTACACAGCCTTCGCTTGTGTTTAAAGCACAGGCACCTGCTTTTCAAAAAGAACAATAAGGACACAAACATTTACAGGTTCAGTGATATGTGGACCTTCTAATAGGAAGGGTGGGGTGGAGATGTTTGGGGAGGTGGAAGGGGATGGAGGAGAGACGTTTCCTGAAAGGAAACGCTGCACCTGCCTGTTGGAAAGGATGACCTCTGTCACCCTTTCCAAGCAAATAATGAATCTGGGTGATGATCAGGGTGTTCAGAACCCACCTCTTTCCACCTCTCTGTTCCTGCTCAGATTTCACTAGAAAACAAGCCATGTAAAGGGAAAGTTTCAAATTACACATTGGAGTGTTTTCTTTTAGAGAAATCATTGCAAAGGAGAAATAACTAGGTCTGGCTGTCATCTGTAAAAGGCTTTTTGTTTGTTTGTTTGTTTGTTTGTTTGTTGTTTGTTTTTTGCCCCCAAGCTTCCAGATTCCTTGAATCTCAAAAATAATCTGGTATTTTGTGCAAAGACAGGATCTGAGATCTCATTTCATTACACAGCTGGCTGCCAGGGGCCGTGGATGGCAGCTCCTCTCCTCTGTGGGCCTCTGTTTGCCAAGCTGTATTAGGAGAATAATATCGCAGAACTTCATTAGGATTTTAGAGGGATTAAGTCATTAGCAGTTTCTAATTTCCGTATAAATTATAGTCATCATTTGCACATTTAAAACTCACTTAAGGGATCTGAAGAAGAAAGGAATCCTTTTCTAGACAAATAGGCCTTGGACATAGCCAGTTTTTCTTATGGTGATGACCGCAATAAGATTTATGGTTTATTACTTAGAGGCTTCCTTCCAAACTGAGCTCTTTGGAACTCCGAACTGTTCTACTTAACCTGAGTGTTACTACCCTCAGTAATTTTGTTTTTAGGTCAGGGTATCAGAGGAAATCAGACAGATCCCATCTGTTTCCAGCGGAGTCCTTTATTGTCTCTGTAATAGTATAGTATCAACATACATTCCTAGGGATTTCTGAGTTGTGTGGAGTTATCTTATTTGGCCCCCCTGGAATTATTTTCCTTCTGAGTTTACCAGCCATTTCAGTTGAGATGATTTCTGGGATTGTGGGATACTTCCTGTCACCCTGCTAAGGACTAAAGGGCTAAGACCAGCTAATCGTGATGATTCATTAGTGTCTCAAGAACTCGGAGCGCAGGACAACATACTGTAGCAGGAGAGCAATGAAGGCCTTGGGGGGAAAAGATGAGCTTCCTTTAGTTGGACTAAACTGACCTGAAACCTTTCATTTGCTCTTTCTTAAAAACAATCCTTATGTAATTTTTTTCAGTTTCATAATTTATTCACAACCCATTTGCTTCCTCTGATCTTTTCATCAACCTGGCCTGGCTCCCCAGCCTGGGCTCCCAGCACTGCTCCAGAGGAGCCGGTGGCAGGCCATGGGTCCACCCAGGCCCCTTTTGGTCTCCAGGAGCAGGCAGGAGGAAGAGCTTGGCTTATTTCAACAGCTCAGTGATGCCAACCTCTCCACACACCCTGCCATCACCGATTGCTCAGGCCACAGACACAGAGGCAGTTTCGTTCAGTGGGATCTGGAACCAGTCTGTATCCTCCATGAACGAGCTGCTTTATTTAAGTAAGTAAATGACTTAATCTTGCCGGCCTCAGTTTCCTCATCTGCAATGGGGACAGCGACACTAATTCCTAGCATTATGGTGAGGATTAAACCAATGAAGTTTTTATAAATTAATGCCCTCCACGTGGTAAACATGAAATTTAGCTTTCAACCTTGCCAGTCCCCCCTCCCAGCTTGTTTTCCTCACTCTCCCATTCTATTCCTATTCATCAGGAGCCACATGGGACCGCATCTGCACTTAATCTCTCTGGAATGGGTTATGGAATCAGCTGCTGTGATTGAACTCTGCTGCCTGTCCACATGGCGGAGGCCCAGGGCCACTCACCAAAGGCAAAACACTCTTTCCATTGCTGCTTCTCTCTCTGTGCCCTTAGCCGGGACCCTTTTACTTCACTCTGCTGGGGAACCCCATTTTCCAACTCATGTCACTCTACAGCCAAATTCCTCGTCTGTGAAGACACAACCAAGAAAACATTCTTTAGCCTGAAGCTTTGAGGATATCACAGAAGGGACCCTCAGGCCTTCTTTCTGGCATCTTGAACACGGTGGAAGGAACCTGTTACCGCAGAGTCGAGCACAAGATGTAAAACTTCTGTTTCCTCATGGCTTTGTCCCCTGCCAGGAAGAAGCAACATGATGAGCAAAAGCAGGACAAAAGAAAGCAAGAAACTAAGCAATAGGTTTAGCAAATAAAAATATTGCATGGGACATAAACCTAAAAACGCTTTGTTGTTTATCTGAAATTTTGATGTAACTGGGCCTCCTGTCTTTTTTTTTTTTTTTTTGATTTTGATTTATTTATTCATGAGAGAGAGAGAGAGGCAGAGGGAGAAGCAGGCTCCATGCAGGGAGCCCAACGTGGGACTTGATCCGGGGTCTCCAGGATCAGGCCCTGGGCTGAAGGTGGCGCTAAACCACTGAGCCACCCGGGCTGTCCTCCTGTCTTTTATCCACAACTCCACCACAGCATATCCTTGGTAGCCTCACAGATGTTTTCGTGGCACATGTAAAGGATGAAAGAGCCTGTGAGAAAATGTGAACTGTAACAGTACATTAAAGCCTCATTTGATTTCTTTGGGAAACAAGATAGGCAGAAAAACACTGAGCAGAGCCTGGATAGAGCAGGAACATTTGGAAGCACAAGGACAGCATGTCCACAGACAGGCAGCACTTGGCCTTGGGTTTCCTCACGGTGAGAGGTTCCACGGTTTGTGTTTCTAGTCCTTGCCCATGGAGCCCTGCCCTGCCCAAGGGACGGGCGCTGGCCTCTGCCTCCACTCCCCCCAAGTCCCACAGACGAACCTCTGAGATGCAGAACTCAGCATCCCTTTCCAGAACTTCAGTTTGGAAACAGGGTAAACTCATGCTAGTGTCAAGGTCACGATCAGGCCCATTTCTTGTGTTTCTCAAAGGTGTCAAAGAGTTCAAGCCCAAAAGCTTTCACTACAGAGGAAAGGAGATGATGAAAAGTCTGCAGAGCATTCTGTAGAACACATCAGGTGGGGCCTTCCCTCCATCCTAGATAAATGGCATGTGGTAATATCAAGCAGCCTGCACTCTGCCTTCAGCCTCATTTCTTCTGAACATTACAAATCACCAGGCTCTCGATTAGAGAAAACTGGGGTTGTTTTCTCTTATAAATGGGTTCATTTTTGTACATTCAGTTTTCCCCTGCAACCAGCATCTTCTGCCATTTTCCATGTATACTATCAAAGCTAGATTGTGTGTCTTATAAAATAATTGAGGTCTGAGATGAGAAACCGGGGTGTGTTGGCAGGCCTGAGAGCAGATCAAAGCTGAGTGTGGAAAGGGCTTTGCAGAGGGGGCTCCATCAGTGGAAGAGCCGAGGACCGTCGACAGCTAAATTTGCCCCACACTCCCCGAACATATTCTAAATGTCCACACTCAGATCGTTCCTGTTATTTCTTATCATCTACAGGCACTATGGAGAGACAGACTTGTCCTACTGAGAACTAATAGGAGCTCACATGTCTGATCTCCTTTCAGAATTAATTTTGATGTGAGCTGCTGCGAGTCCCCAGCAGGAAAGAAGAAACACAGACAAGGAAGTGGTTTTAAAAAATAAAGAAACGTCAGAGTCCAAGATTGGTGCTCGGGTAACAGGTCTCTGAGTCATCCACAAAGCATTTTCTGAAACACCTCTTACGTGTCCAGCTCTTAGATTCTTGGTTTATTCACTTAGCGAGTATTTCTTGAGCACCTACTATGCTTATTATTACATTGAGGGCTGAAGGCTGAAGAAAAAGCTGACTATTTGGAAGTATTCTTGTGGAAAGAAAAAAATGAACGGACTGGGCCTTCTTACTAGCCTGTAATTCATTTAGATTTCATCCAAAAGTCATCAGTGACCGATGCCAGGCAAGAGAGTAAATCTCAATGCTAGAGAAGACTTTAGAGAAAAATGATCACTGGAGACCGGAGATCAATGGAGACTGGAGATCACTGGAGAGAGAGGGGGAAAAAAGCGAGTTAAAGAATATCTCATGGATGTAGATCCCACCTTGGACCTGGAAAAGTTTTAGATAAGTGGCTAAGTGGAGTGAAGGTACGGGGTTGGGCAGGTGAACAGTAATGGACCTGACCTCTCTGACAGGTGTAGCGCGCCTGGGGAGCAGGGGCCAAGAATGCCATCGGTGGACCTGCAAGATGCTTAGAACAGGAAGGGGCCTTCGGGTACTCTGGACCGTTGCTCCTCAATGTGTGGTCCGTGGACCAGCAGCATCAGCATCACCTGGAAGCTTGCTAGAAATGTGCAAAATGTGAGGCTCCATTCCAAACTTGCTGAATCTGCATCTTAACAAGATGCCCAGATAGGTGTGCATGTCAAACTTTGTGAAGCCCTGATGTAGTCCAGACCTCCCACTTTAGGAATGAGAGACTAGAATTTACCCAGTTTCCATCTTTGCGTGCATGTGTACATCCATGTGTGACGCAGAATTTGCTTTTAACTGTTAGTTTCAATAACGAACCTGGAGGTGTGTAACATCTGTAGCCAAATATGCAATTCTTGCAGAGGGCAGCCAGCATGGTTTTTAGCTCAAATAGAAGGAAGTTAAAACTTGGTGACTTTGCAGATTTATGCATCTATTGAAAAAACTAGTTTGGTGGATTTGAGTACTGATTTCAGCTTTCTAAAAGATTAAATTAGGGCAGCCCGGGTGGCTCAGCGGTTTAGCACCGCCTTCAGCCCAGGGCTTGATCCTGGAGACCCGGGATTGAGTCCTACGTCAGGCTCCCTGCATGGAGCCTGCTTCTCCCTCTGCCTGTGTCTCTGCCTCTCTCTCTCTCTCTCTCTCTGTATCTCTCATGAATAAATAAAATAAAATCTTAAAAAAAGTAAAAGATTAAATTACTCTGTTCTTGGATTACCCTTTGGATTAAGATCACTTATATCCAAGTAACTTGCCCTCTTCTACCCATGTGATATTGAGCAGGTTACTTAAGTGTCTGGGTGTAGTTGTATTATCAGTAAAGGATGATTTATGACTTCTCTCTTATAAGGTTGTGAGGAAGAAATGAGGTCATCAGTGGCATCTTGGAGGAGTAGTTGTGGGTAAGAAGTGCTCTGGTCCCCCATTACCTCTGCCACCCCCAAAAGTACCCCTGAATGAAAATATAGGGGCAAAAACTGAGTACTTGCTATGTTGGTGTTCCCTATCACACCATATCACTGTCCCTAAGCATGTTCTGTACAGAAAATTTGGAGCTGCCAACATAGGTGTTTCTTGGGGTGCAGGCAGCTAGGCCTGTACAGCAGGATTCAGATGTTAGTGGTTGTGGTGATGATGGTGTGGTATATCCATCACGTTTTGGATACTGGAGATACAATGGAGGGTATAAGCTACCTCTGAAGTTTGGGTCAGATCCAAAAGACAGGGAGATGTTCCTCAAATAGCTTTGTAGTTCCAAGTGAGTCCCAGACAGGTGGCAGTGGCTCTCTGGCCTCTGCTCTGTCACTGCCTTACCTTCAGAGCTTTAGCATCCCTTGGGTCAGCTGCTATGAGTGCCCAGCAGGAAGTAAAATTGGGTTTCCTCAGTCTCCAAACAAGGCTTCTGTGACCATCATGTGAGTCCTACAATTTGCTCCACTATTAGAATTCAGGTGTTGGCCTCTCTGAGCTCCACAATGCTTTGGCATCCCCATGGCTGAGTTAGTGAACATGGAATCTTTATGTTTGGGCTCAAGATCATGAGGACCCAAAGTGCCACATGGAGAATTAAATTTCACATTTGAAGAGGGCGCCACCTTTTTCTTTTCTTTTCTTTTTTTACTACACACACCTTTCACATGACCCCCTAGTAACATCTACAATTTTTGTTTTTTGAGAGTCTAAAGAGTCATAGCAAAAATAGAAAATTGAATTGCCCAAATTACTATCACAAAGCATATATATATGTGTATATATATATATATAAAATACAGTTAAATCAGGACTGATAGCATATTTGTACACAATGAAACTCTTTTAATCAGCTGAGAACCACAAAAGATATGTTAAGTGATTAAAATGGGCTCAAAGTAATATTAATATAAGGGTTTTTCTTTTCTGAAGGATGAAAGTTATAGCAGTTTTTACACTAAATTTAGTTTCATATTTCTGTAAAATCTTACTGATAACAATCTAAGATGGCTTCTTTATCCTGAAGAAGATTGAAGTATCATTGCCTCAGAAAAACATCACAAATATTTTTCTATTAAGAAAGATGCCAACATCACTTCTTGACAGGTGAAGTAAAGTGATTACACAGCTTTTTCTAGAGGTGAGATATTGGTATGGTATGTTGGAAAATGATATGTAGAAAAAGCAGAGATAATATTTCAGAATATACTTGGTTTTTATTATTCTCCAAAGCCACATCCTCCAAAGATCAGGGTTTGGCTACAGAAAGGTCTGTGGAGTTCTGAGTATTTACAGCAAATTGTAAGAGCTTAATGTATTCCTCTCACAAAAGTGAAGAAGCTGTGTGCACATTGCCTTCAGATTCCTCCCAATCACTTATAACTTCTGGCTTTGATGACATTAATATTAATGAAATGATAGATAATTTTGATACCAATCAGTGTTACAGCTCCAATTTCTCCCCCCACCCCCACTGCCCCCCAGGAAATGATGTTTTCTTCATTTACAGAGATAAATATATTATGATCAAGACCGAGAATCTGTGACCCAAGGGAGGGGAATTAGAAGAGATGGTGATTTGCATCCGTCACTGTAAGAACTGGCACATTAGAACATATATTTAATGGCTAATTTTTGAAGTCTTAGAACTCAGAGACTCTCTGCCAGTCCCCCCTGTAAGCAGTGAAGGAACTCCTGCGGGAGTGTCCGCTAAAGCTGAGGGCACCTGGGAGGGGCAGTGGTCAGGATGGGGTCAGGAATCCTGCTCCTCAGCTGGGAGGAGGATGAAAGGCTCCAAGGACTTCGTCCACGGAACCAGCTTTTTGATCATCCGGGCCTGTCTCCACTGCCATGTAGAGATATCAAAAGTCACTGTAGTCTTCCAACTCTGAGCAAGATGATTTCTAAACTGCCTCAAAATGTCAATTTTTTGAAAAAAGATTGCATTAATTTAATTGACAGAGAGAGTGCACAAGCTGGAGTGTGAGGCAGAGGGAGAAGGAGAAAGAGAAGCAGGCTCCCCACTGAGCAGGGAGCCCTATGTGGGCCTCGATCCCAGGATCCCGTGACCACGACCTGAGCCAAAGACAGACACAACCAACTGAGCCACCCAGGTGCCCCAAAATGGCAATTTTCATACCTTTTTCCTGGGTGATGCTTTGCCTCACAAGGTGAAGTGAAGACTAAAAATGTCCTATTTATACAAAGGATGTAGAAAGTCAACTAGATAATTTGATTCCCTCTTTGCTTTCGCAGCCATAAAAATCTCAAGGGCATATTGCATAACCTCTTGGACACAATACATATTAATGCACTATTTAAATGATGCATAATGTTTAATAGTTGGAATTGAATGATGTGATTTGAGGAAAGGACTAGATGGCTTTTAGAGATCCCTCCTGTCCTCCAATCCTTCACATTCTTGTGTAAAGCTGTGGCAACTGGAGACAGGTCCTTTATGTAATGTCAGGAGACTCCTGCACTTTTTACTTCTCTCTGTAACTAGAAACATTGGTTTGTACAAAACAGTAAAAATTACAATGTCCCAAAACATAGAGAAGCTATTGAGTTTGCCTTATACTGCTTTGGTTGGCCCTCACTTGGATTAGTGATTCTCAAACTTCCTCAGGAGGTGGGATATTTGAAAATCTCAGAGCACTTCTTGAAGGGAACATTATGAGATACTGAATTTAGGTAAATGTATGATTTTGGATTGAATCACAAATCATCTAACATAGATTCTCACGTAGAAATATAGTAAGTAGCAAATATTTTAAGGAATACTTAGGGAAGAAAAGCTTAAAACCAGGAACGCTTGTGTGATAGCATCCTAAAAATTGGAAAAGAGTACAGTCGTTTAGTTGAGCCAGAGGACAACTTGACCTAGTTATGGAACACCAGTATTCTTCAAGAATATAATTTTGAAGAGATGGTGTTAGCTATGATGATGGTGAGATAACCAAGGATCTTTGTGTTTGGCCGTTTGTGTGTGTGTGTGGGGGGGGGGACGTCTTGTTTTGTTTTGTTTTTGCTTTTGCCACTTAACATATTGACCTTCAGGATCACACAGCAAATCCTACCTGCTTTCTCATTCTCTGTTCTGGCCTCTTTTAGCAAAGCTGCTTTTCAGGTTTCTCTAGCTCATTAACTACCTTGTTACTCTGGACAGTACCCCAGAGGTATTAGTTAGCGCTTTTCCCCAGTTGAACCTCATATTTTTCACCCTAGCACATTTTCTTTATCCACGCAAATCTTTTGCTATCGTTTTCTGTCCTTATGGATGTCTAGAATACTTCCTCCGTTTGTCTCACCACTAGTTAGGGTACTGTTTACTCTCTTCTACTGATCATTAGTGAACTCACAGAAGGTTCCGGATCACCAGGGGAATTTCTCTTCTGGTTATTTGTATTCAGAACCTCACTATTCTCAGAGGGACCAGTACCTAGAGACCTATATTGTTTTAAGACAGAGCAAGAGTTCAATCCACTTTGAGTCCGTTTTTGAAGAAACATTTCATGAAATACTTCTCTATGTAAATCAGGTAAGAAACTCACGTCACATTCAAACAGTCCTCTGCATTTCCATCTCGGGCATTTTATCAGAAGTGTTCACTCTGCAGATTATCCAACACGTTCTCATCACAGCATCTTTGTACAAGGTTCATGTTGATGGACTAGCTGTTTGCAAAATCCTGTTGGTGGTGTTGCAAAATCCTGTCAGGGTCCAGGTGGGTCCTTCTTCCACCCCCATTCTCCTAGGATCTTCAGGCAGAAGGATCATGAGCCCTGTGCCCCTGAAGGGAAGCTCTTCTTCCTTTGCCGGAAGCCCTTCCTCGTCTGCACAGCCTTTCTGGGCTTTCCTTGCGTTCAGCTCGGCAGATGCCATCTGCCTTTTTCTATAAGTAGTCACCACCATCCCTCTTCTCTCCTCCCCAAACTCATGCTCAGAGGGGGATGTTCTCAGTCCCTCCAAACAGACACACCAGCATTTGTTAGCGTTTTGCTGTCACATGGCCCAATAGCCAGTGTAATATAAACAATACACCTGAGGAATTTATAGGGATTACAGGACCCTACAACGTGATGAGATTGTAAATGGAAATCCCATTAGCTCTGTCAGGCTATTTCATTTCCAAGAATATGGTCCACCCTTCCTCCCCTCCTGCCCTACAACCAGCAAGACCACACTGATCCATTCTTCGTCATGGCCCTCTTCCCAGAACCATAGTCCTGACAGTTTAGCACAAAACCGCAAGCTTCGGCCAGTCTAAAATCTGTGGGTCATTTGCTTCTCAGAGGCATTCTGGATGGGAAAGATGGTCTGGCCTCTGCCTGGAACACTAACTCTCTCCCTTCCCTGTCTTGCTCACCAACTATAGTAACTCGCACTGCCATTCTAACAGCTATTTCAAGATTTCAGGCAAGTTTTCCCTTCATTTGACTAGAAAGTAAGCTCATGGAGAATAGCTACTTGATCTTGTTCACTGTTGCATCCTGAACACCGAAGAAAGTGACTGGCAAGTACCTATCATGCCCCTTCTCTGTATAAGACGGTGAATGGATTGGTGGGCAAAAGGGAGGTATACAAAAATTAATTAGAAATATTAGACAGCATCCCATTAATCAAGGAGTCTATATAAGTGGAAGAATTGGAAGAAGGTTCTAACATTTGAATAAATGCAGTAACACACCATTTTTCTGGATGTAAAGACTCAGTATTGCAAAGATGCCAATTATTTCCTTATCTTACTACAATTCCAATAAAAATATGACTGGCATTTTCTTTTTACCATATCAACATTATTCTAGAGATTTACCCAAGAGACATGAAAATATATTTCCACATAAAATGTGTACATGAATATTTATAGCAGCATTACTCATCATGGCTAAAAAGTGGAAACAACTCAATGCCCATCAGCTTGTGAATGGATAACCAAAATGTGCATTCATACAAGGAAATACTATTGAGTGGATAAAAAGGAATGAAGAGGAATTCCTGGGTGGCTCAGCCGGTTAAGCACCCAACTCTTGGTTTCAGCTCAGGTCATGATCTCAGGGTCATGAGATAGAGCCCTGCCTCAGGCCCCGTACTCAGCAGGAGTCTGCTTGAGATTCTCTCTGCCTCTGCCTTTACCCCTCTCCTCTCTCTCCCTCAAATAAATAAATAAATCTTAAAAAAAAAAAAAAGGAATGAGGAGCTGACATGCTACAATGTGGACAATCTTAAAAACCTTATACACAGTGAAAGAAACCAGTGCAAGAAATCACATACTTGAATCCCTCACTCCATTTGATTGAAAAATGTAGAGAAGATAAATCTGCAGGACCAGAAAGTAGAGTTATGGTTGTTCGGAGCTGGGGTGGGATTGAGGAGTGATTGTAAAAGGGTTCAAGGTTTCTCTTTTAGGGGATTAAAAATGTTCTAAAATGAGACTGTGGTGATGGTTGTACAACTCTCTAAATATACTATAAAAAACACTGAATAAATAGTATATAAAAAAGAGATTAATTATATATTATGCAAATTATATTTCCATAAAGCAAAACAGAACATAAAGAAAAAGTATGAGGAGCCAAATCACTTCTTACCAAAAAGTGGTGACAAGATAAAAAATCATTTCTCTTGGGAAAAGGCTTAGAAGGAGAATTTCTGGATTAAAGGGTATACACAACATGAATAATAACAATAATGAATAAACTAAGAATGCATGAGAATACACAAAGAAATCTGGATCAGGGATCCCTGGGTGGATCAGCAGTTTAGCCCCGCCTCCAGCCCAGGGTGTGGTCCTGGAGTCCGGGGATCGAGTCCCACATCAGGCTCCTGGCATTGAGCCTGCTTCTCCCTCTGCCTGTGTCTCTGCCTCTCTCTCTCTCTCTCTCTCTGTGTGTGTGTGTGTGTGTGTGTGTCTTTCATGAATAAATAAATAAAATCTTAAAAAAAAAAAGAAATCTGGATCAGAACTTTACACCTTAAGATGTAACTTAAAATACATTAGATTTTAAGGTAAAATGTAAAATTATAAAATGTTTAGGGGAAAACTGTGGGACAGATTTGGGCATGGTTAAGAGTTTTTGAACATGCACAATCCATACTGAAAAGTCAATAAACTTGACCTTGTCAAAATTAATTTTTTTTTTTTTTTGCTCTGTGGAAAATTGACTCATTAAGAGGATAAAAAGATAAGCTACAGGCTGGAAGAAGATATCGGTAAGTCACATGTCTTACCAGAAGATTCATATCTATGATACATAAAGAACTCTTCATTCTCAACAGTTTAAAAAATCCAAACAACCCAATCAAAAAATTGACAATAGACATGAACAGACATTTCACTAAAGACTATATGTATGGATGACAAATATGCCCATGATAAGATGTTCAACGTCACTAGCCATTAGGAAAATGCAAATTAAGATTGTGATGAGTTTTCACTACATTTCTCCTAAAACAGCTGAAATTTTTAAAAAATAGTCACAATACTAAATACCTATGATGTTGAGGAGAAACAAGGGTCTCTCAAGCATTGCTTCTGGGTATGTAAATGGTATAATCACTCAATCGCTCCTTTTACAAAAAATTAACATACCCTTGTTATATGACCTAGCATTCAAATATCTGGGCATTTATCCTAGAGAAATGAAAACGTATATTGACACAAATCCTGTGCACAATTATTTATAGTAGGTTTACTTGTAATGGCCAAAATTTGGAAATAACCAAAATGTCCCTCAATAAGTGAATAGTCAAGCTGTGCTACTTCCTTACCATGGAATCCGACTCAACGATAAAAAAGAACAAACTATTGATAGATGCAACAACTTGAATGAATCTCACTCTGCATTGGGCTGAGTGAAAAAAGCCAGTCTCAAAAAGTGCATACAGTATAATTCCATTTTCATAACATTCTCTAAATGTCAAAATTATAGAGATAGAGAATAGATTACTAGTTTTCGGAAGCTAGAGATGTTGGTCAGGGGTCAGGCTGGTGGAGAGGGAAGGAGATGGATACGTAACTATAAAGTAGTAGAAAGAGGGAAATCTTTCTTTGTGGTGATAGAACAGTTTTTCACTTTGATTGCAACGATTGATTACAGGAATCTGCACATCCGAGGTGGTTATAGATATCTATGCATGTAATAAAAGGGCACAGAATTACATACACATATCGTACCAATGTCAATTTCCTGGTTTTGATTTTGTACTATAGTCACATAAGATGTAACTGCTGGGAAACACTGGGTGAAAGGTACATGGAACTTCTCTGTACTACCTTTGCACCTTGTGAATCTAGAACTATTTAAAAATAAAAAGTTAAAAAATTGGTAAAGAAAAAATAGCTACGCAGATGCAAATGTATTATAAAGTTATAACAATTAAATTATTAAAGTTCTAATAATTAAAAGACAATAGATAAATTAAATATATATCTATATACACAAAGATGGGTAAATCAATGAAAGAGATTTAACATATCGAAGGTGATATTGTCAGCAGGTCAAGATTTTTAACAAATCCTGAAGTTTGTTATTCAGTTAAAAAAGGAAAACAGTTAGGTTCCTGCTTTTCACTACATTCCAGAATGAATTCTAGGTAGATTAAACATTTAAAAGTAAAAAAATTAGACTATTAAAAAATTAAAGAAAACGTCAGTGAATATATATTGGATCCTAAGATATTAAGAATCTTTCCAATCTGGAATCAAAGACCAAAATCATGAAGAAAAAAATTGATAGTTTGCACTCCATAAAATTTAATATTTTAGTTAATGAATATCAAAAGGAAAATTAAAAACACAAAACAAGGAATAATTTTTCAAAATAGGCACTGAAGAGTTAATATCCTTAATATATAAAGGTTTCTAATACCTAAGAAAAGGTTTTAATTAGAAATAATGAATAAAAAATAAATAAATAAATAAATAAATAAATAAAAATTAAAAAAAAAGAAATAATAAATAAAAGAGGGAAAAAAAAACAAGGCAATTCATAAAGTAAGAAATCCAAATGCCAAATCGACAAAAATTGATTAATTTCACCGGTGATGAAAAAATAACAAAATTAAGAACCACAGTTGCATTTTGATACAATTATTTACCTCTCGATATGGCAAAAAATATATATATATACACCCACACACAAAACCAAAAAACCTTCTTTCCTAAAACATTATATTCAGTGTTGCTCAGAAATAGGAAAACATATTTGCAATGTAATACAAGTTTTAAAATCTGCCTACGCTGAGCAATTCCACCATTAGGGATTTAGCCGACTACTAATGATAATAATGATAAAAAATTAATATCAACAATAGCTAATAAACTATTAGCACTTAATATATGGCAGGCATTTTTCTAAGCACCATGCCAGTAGTAACTCATATAATCCTCACAACAGTTCCAAGGTATGAGGTAGCTTTTGTGGGTAAGAAAACTGAGGTTCATAAAGGTTAAGTCATTTATTCAAAGTCACACAGCTAATGATTGCTAAAGCCAGGATTTGGACACAGCAGTCACCCCCCAGAGACCACTCTGTTAACCACTACACTGTACTTTCTCTTTTCCTATGAAAATAGAGATATTTGCAAACTTTTGTGCATGGATATTCATCGCTGTTTTCTTTATAATGGTAGAAACTAGAACAATGTCAGTATTGAAAAGTAGAAAATTGGGGCACCCGGGTGGCTCAGTGGTTGAGCGTCTGCCTTTGGCTCGGAGGATGGAGTCCTGCATTGGGCCCCCCGCCGCAGGGAACCTGCTTCTCCCTCTGCCTGTGTCTCTCATGAATAAATAAATAAAATCTTTAAAAGAAAAGTAGAGAATTGGTTCGATAATTCAGGGGCTCTTCATCCACTGTATTGACAATCAGCCCCCACTAAAGATGCTGTAGAGTTAGGGTTAGCAAACTTTTTCTGTCCAGGGCCAGATAGTAACTACTTTAGACCTTGCCAGCCATGTGGTCTCTGTAAGAGTACTGAGGCTTGCCCTTCTCATCCAAAAGCAGCCATCAACAGTACAGAAACAAAGGAGGGTGGCTGTACTTCCGGGAGACTTGATTTGCAAAACCAGGCAGTGAGGGAGATGGCTTTACCCTGCAATGGCATAGTCTGTACTGTACTGCTGTACAGTAACTGCGTGAGATTTTGATATGAAATATTCATGATATAGTAAGTGAAAACAGCAGACCAGAATTTTCTTAAGTACATAAGCCATGTTTTTAAAGTTCAAATATAGATGATTTTGGAATTCGATAATATGTGACAGATACTGCTCTTTGGCTACCTAAAAGTTGTTGCTGACTTCCCTCTCCTTGCTGTTTTCTCTAGAGGCTGGGAAAACAGATATGCATCCTATCCTGCCATGCAGCGTGGAGCGGCTGTGTGACTCAGTTCTGGCCTACATGATTTAAGCAGAAGTCTACAAAGGATTGTTCGTGAGAAAACTTGTAATGTTATTGATGAAAGGGTACCTACAAGCCTAGGGATGATATCCAACTTGCTCAGTAGAGTACAGCACAAAGAAAGCCTGAGTCCCTGGTGTGTCTCTGAGCCACCCACATTCCCATTCCCCTCATATGATTAAGCCATTATAGGTTGGGTTTTTGTAACATGCATCCAAATGCATTCCTTAACTCATACAAAATGGAAAGGACATTCACAATGTCGCCTCAGATAAACCCTGACTTCGGAGAACTTTAGTTTTCTATTTTATGGATCCCAGAATCAAGGAGAGTGTAGAAAAACATGTCAAAATTGCACAGCACTTACCTCTTGGGTGATAGGGATTCCAGAGGTGATATGTTTTTTTCCATTTCTTTTCTTTGCGTGTATTTTTATTTTTTTTATCAGTACCCCCAAAATGACCGTGGATACTTTCTGTAATTACACTAAAAAGGAAGATATTAGTAAGAACAGACTGGGTGAAGACTTAGCATTCATTCTTGAATGAATGCTAAGATATGAGATGCCAAGACCATTTATGAGTGAAGAGATGGACATAATTATAGAAGTGGAGAAGAAATTAGCAGTGTCTAGGGGTGGGAGATGATGTGGAGAGGGAGTGGGTGTGGCCACAAGCAGTTGCACAAAAGAACTTCCTGGTAATGATGGAGTGAAGCATGTTGATTGTGGTGGTAGTTCCATGAAATTACACATGTGATAACATTGCATACAGATACACACAGTCACACACAAATAAGTGCGTATAGAACTGGGAAACTTCAGGTAAGCTTTGTGCGTTGTACCGAAGTTAGTTTCCTGGTTTTGATATCATGAGATAATGATGCACTTATTAACACTGGGGGAGCTGGGGGAAGTGTTTATGGGATCTGCTGTCTGCTGTCTATACATTGCTTTGCAACTTCCTGTGAATTTGCAATTAATTCAAAATAAAAAGGGTTTTACTTATTTTTGTCTAATAATAAATTTATTTTTTATTGGTGTTCAATTTGCCAACATACAGAATAACACCCAGTGCTCATCCCGTTAAGTGCTCCCGTCAGTGCCAGTCACCATTCACTCCCACCCCCCGACCTCCTCCCCTTCCACCACCCCCAGTCTCCCAGAGTTAGGAGTCTTCATGTTCTGTCTCCCTTTCTGATATTTCCTACCCATTTCTTCTCCCTTCCCTTCTATTCCTTTTCACTATTATAAAATAAAAAGGGTTTTAACCACCCTGTTGCCCTTCCCCACCCAAAAAAGAAAGTAAAATAAAAGAAGAAGAAATGGAGGCACAGGGACTTTTGTAGTTCAGCCAAAGTCATATTAGGATTCTGGAGCTGAAAAAGAAGCTGTGCCTAGAACTGCTAGAAAAGAAGTTAAGTTCTGCAAAAGCATTTTTCTAGAAGTAAGTTCTAACAAGTGCCTCTATTCTTACTTAAAGCATATTAGGAAGCAAAATAAGACAAGATCCTCACTCCTGGGTCACCAGTCACTGCTTTGTTTACCTGAGGTTCAGGTCTAGGACATTCTCACGATCACTTAGCACCTAGAACTGGCCTCAGCAGATTAACATCTAAAAGCCACTTGGATTATTTATGGAAATAGACTGAGGTACTTTGCGTTTTAAAATCCTTGGCTTCATAAAGAAAGAATGAAAGAATAGAAGGGAAAAAATATACATCACAGTACAAATAACCTAAGTACCAAATACGGCATAAAGTGGGAATTAGAAATAACAATCGACAATATCGTTTATCAAGGTGAAAGCTTTTGAAACAGTTGTGGATTTACCTCTGTATACATTCTATCTTTATTTTAAAAAATATAACATCTTTTGATTATACAGAGTTCTTTTCAAGATTTGCTTTCTTTTAATCAGTAATGTTTTTTCCTGTTATTTCCTTCTTTGTTGGAGTGCTAGTTAAAACAAATTGTCCCCTTAGGTCTTAGATTTTTAAAGTAGATGCAGAGCTGCATATTTGCCTAGGGATACATTTTCTAAACTCCCCCTCACCTCTTTCATTTCTATCTTCTTTTAAGCGTGTCTTCATCCACCACCATAGCTGGTGCATCGTTGGGTGTGTGTGTCTTTCCTTTATACCTTCTGAACTGAAGCTCAGCCTGACGAGGAACGGGATACTGAGCCCCCTCAGAGTTGAGTTCCTTGCTTGTCTCAGGCAAACATTTAAAAGTAGGAGAATACAGAGTTCCCCTGAAACATGTATAGCCTTCCTGGCTTTACCCCCATCATTCTAAAACCCCACCTCTTGTCCACTTGGGTCTGGCTCTTTTTGACTTCCTAGCCATCTACCTAATTTGATCAATTAACTGGTATTAATGGGAAATATCTGGAAGCTGCTTCTGGAAGACTTACCAAAGCTCTTGTGGAGAAAATTTCCCTTCGCCTTCTCCTTTTGATGTCTAACCTCCAACTGACTCCACTGATCTGAATTTCAGATAGTGGATGGAGGTGAGATCAGGCCAGTGGGGAACCTACTTAAAATGTCTCTGCAGAGGTATCCTGTCCAATGGGTCTAAAGAACTATTTGAATTTCTAGCAGAAAGTTCCCAATGCTTCAGAGGTGCCAGATGGACAATGAAGCAGTCTGTTTTGCCTCAGGAGAGATACTGCATGAATAGTGGCTCTCTGTACTCTTTGTCGGCATAAACCTCATCTCGTCAGTTTGTCAGGACAATAATATCTAATGATAATTCTCAGCATTTGTCAACTTCAAAGACCTTCATAAACCCATTTATTTTCAAGACAATCCTGTCAGTGCAGTTTAAGTCCATTGTACATATGGAGATACTGAGGCAGCTTAATAGAGAAAACGAGTCAGAGTGAGAATTAACCCAGGGAACAGTCTATAATTCTTCCCTCCCAGTTTGATACAAAGATATTATTTAGGATTGTGCGAAATGATTATAACACCGAAACTACCAGTTCAATCAAGAAAGAGCACCTACACTGTAACTCCATTTAGTTTTCAGTTGGCCAAAGGTAGCTCTGCAGTAGCAATTGAAAAGATTAAGTCATTGGAAGTCATGGAAAAACTTCTATTACAGATCTTTATGGAAAACAAAGTGTCTGAGGGTTTATCCTTCTGCCACTTTGGTTAAAAGTGGTTTCTACTCACTGGCTTTGCGCCTCTTCCCGGAGGAAGCCTGCTTCTCTGCTCAGAAATCTCGGAGCAGGCATGGGCATGCCATGTTTCTTAAATGAGTTGCCTGAGACCCAGAAGATTTTTTTTGAAATAAAAATATACACCTAAACTCATTAAAATAATATCTGTAGGAAGGTAGGGCCGAAGTCTAGGACTGGGAAATGGCTGTTACCACGGTAACGGTGGAGTTAACTGACCCTTCCATGGCGAGTTTAAACCGGTAGTTCTCACATGTTTGAGAGCATCAGAATTACTTGGAGGGCTTGTTAAGACACAGGTAATAGGCCCCACCCCCAGATTTTCTAACTCAGTAGGTATGGAGTAGAGCCTTATGATTTGCATTTTTAACAAGTTCTCAGGACTAGTCCAAGAGCCAAATTTGTGCTGCAACCTGTGTTTGTAAGATCAGCAAGCTGATAATGGTTCTTGCAGGTAAGCCTTTGATTCTATGATAGGAAACACTAGCTTTGAACCCCAGTGAAGTGAAATGTGCCCCACAAAGAGAATTACATTCTTCTTATTAGCATATCTGTATTACAAAAAAATTATACTCATCGTACTTTGAATTTCATCAATAAAACTGTGGAATTTTGATTTCCTCTCTTGTTATGTAGTAGCTGCATCATATCCTCAATTTTCCCTCTTGGCCACAAAGCTTAAAATATTTACTCTCTGGCCCTTTACAGAAAAAAAGAAATTGCAGACCCCTGGTCTAGCAGATGCCGCTGATCTGGAATGACTCTGAGAGAACCACTGCTCTGAACTGCTTTTATTAAATATCCCTCCTATACCCGCTCTCCGCAGTGTTCATGTTTCGCTAAAGGCCAGGAAGATGTGGAGTCGAACAGAATGTGGCAGATGCCTGGGAAGTTTGGGGGGAGTAGAGAGAGAAGTGATTTGAAAGTGTATGATAGTTAGCTTTCAGCACATTTCAAGGAGGATGACATTTATTTTGGATGTCACTCCACCTCTCAGAGTTTTTGTCTCTCTGCCATCCTGAGAGCTCTGGGCTTTGGGGGTTCTCTGACTGTCCCCAACTTCTACTGTCCAGGCAGAACTTCCTTCCATAGCACACCCGCAGCTCTACAATCAGCTCCCAGTTTCAGTGGCAGGTGAGTAATCTGAAGAGGAAACCTTCAGAATTTACAAGTCTGTGACTGATTTCAGATATTCATGGTACATATCCTTGCTTCCTTTCTCATTTAACATAGGATTGTACGTTGCGATATTATCTGGAAATTAGAACACTGAAAAAAAGTCACTTTTTAAAAAATCCTGACCTTTTATTGCCCTTACCCTCCAATGGTGCTGTCAATAGCAGAGTCTCTATTCAAAACTGCTGAAGGTGAGAGTTTTTGTTGTAGCTTGTCTTAAAGAAGGAGTACCACCTGACTTCAGTCTGCTAATGAAAATTGGAATTCTCTTCGAGGCAAGCTCTGTCATCTTGACTCGTCCAGCCAATGGATGAGTCAGCCTGGGTCTCCTCTCTGCTTCTTCCTTGAGCTCAAACTGTAAGAAAACCCCAAGGAAAGCAGAGCAATCTCACAACAGGCTAGAGATTGCTTTTGCTAGCATTCCCCTGGCAGAAAATTACTCACACTTTTCCTTTTTTCCTTCTTAAATTTGGACTCACAATTTGGAAGCTCTTTGGGTGTTTAGAGTCGGGAGAGAGAGCAGTTGTGAGAGTGTAACAGTCAAGAGTTCTGGAGTCAGCAGACCTGAACCTGAGTTCTCTCTTTATCACTAACAATGTGAGTTGGGGCACAACACATGGCTACTCTTCACACCAGCTCCATGCGTGTGCAGTGAGTGATGACACAGCTACCAGAGGTGACTGTAAGGATTAAAATAGGTCCTGTGCAGAATTGATAGGATGGTACGTGGCACGTGGCTTAGTGGAGGCTCCATAAATTGTAGCTTTGGTATAATTTTATATAAAGTACTCTATTAACCAGAAGGTAATCGTTTATGTATCTTGGCTCCCCACTGAACCCATCCATTCATCTGTCCACTCACTTGGAAATATTTTTCGAAGACCTATTATAAACCAATCACACCCTTGGATTTGGGGAATACAGCGTGAGCAAGGCAGATAAATCTCCAGCCCTCTCAGACCCACATTTTAGTCAATTACAAGCTCCTAAAGAGCGAGAATCTGTCCTTGCATCTCATCCAGAGCCGAGCACTGCGCTTAACCTAGAATAGATGCTTTGAAAGTGTTTATTAAAGAATGACTGACTGGGAAATTGACACTTCTGAAAAATGAAAAGAAAAGTCAGCTGTGGTTAGACTCCTGCTCAGCTGTGCCTGGGAGCGGGCCACCCCTTAGAGCAGCATCTCTGAGTGACACCGCTGGGCAGAGATCAGAGCTGGCCATCCTCATCGTTCCAGAGTGGTCTTGCTCTGGCTGCTGTGCCAGGCACCCTGTTGCCAGGGAGGACAAAGGGTAAGTGACGGCCCCCAGAGAGATGGCTGTCATTCAGACAATGGTCTTCGGATTAATTGCTGTATGTAATTCATACTAGATTCCAAGTGGCAGCCACACAGAGATTGTTTCCCCACATAGCTAAATGTTCTTTTCATTGCCATGGTATATCGAACAAACTGTTCAGCTGCTAGTGAGTTCTGGGGAAAGAAGTACAAGATGCTGCTGCTATGCATACTGAGAGGCAGAGAAGCCTTCAGATTAGGAAGCAATTAATTAAAGAATAATCATGAAAATGTTCCTGATAATTCACTTCAAGCAGCTACTCACTGTTACTTTATTATTTTGGATAATATTCGTGATTATTGTTTAATTTGTTTTTAATATGGAAGTACAGTTTTATGTAATCCTTTTGTAATTGAGATGCAGTTAGAGGGTCCAGGTGCTCTGAAATACTTCTTTATTCAATTATCCAACTTTTGGAAGAATCTTGTTATGCAATTAACCCAGATTGTTACCACACACATACACATTCTGTCTCTTTATTACATGTAAGCCTAAGTATAAATCTATCTGATATTAATTTTAAGCTTCATAGAAAAAGCCATATTGCTATTTCTATATGAATCTAGCTAATGCTAATGAGTCCATCCCTACTGGGTAAATCCATTTATCAGCCAACAAATATTACCTGGGCCATTACCTTGTATAGGTGTGGAAATGGAGTTTTGGGGCTAGTAATAAAAAAAAAAAAATTACAGAACTTTATCCTTGCTCTCTAATGCACTTTTAGTTTGTTTGGACAGTAAGACAGCATGGAATGATAACTAACAAAGTATGGCAACAAATGTTGGGTGTCAGATGATAAAATCAAAAAGAATTGCTAGAGAGTCCATAGGAGACAATGGCGCCCATGGTCACACTTGGCTGTGGAACCCTTGCCCACCTAATTGTGTCCATCTCAGGAATAGAAGGACGGAGGCTGGGAGTATTCCCTTGCTTGTCAGAGTGTGATTGGAAAGCCCGCAGCTCCACAACACCTGGGAGCTTATAAGAAATGCAGAATCTCAAGCATTCCCCCAAATTCTGATTGAATCAGAATTTGCCATTATTGACAAGACTCCCAGTGATTCATAGAGTCATTCCAATTCATTAAGGTCTGAGAAGCAGAGGTCTAGCTTACAGACCCATAAATAACTTTTTGTTTTTGCTTTTGTTTTAGGGAAAATTAGAGACTCACATCTGCTAATCCCAATAAAAAATAAAAACATTACAGAAAATCATTCATTCACCAAGACTTTATGTATTTTCTGTGTGCTAGATAGACACTTGGTGGTTGGTTTTGTTGCACCTTGTGTGTAAGTACCCAGGTACAGCTTTGGCTGTTCATTAACTGATGACTACTGCAGACTCTAAGAGCCAAACAGATTCTTAACCACTCGGGGATATTTCATCATCAAGTAGCAAACCCAGGTCACCCCAAAAAGGAGGATAATTTCTAAGGGTCAAGAGTGGTGCCTGGGGAAGGAGGAATCCTGTCATAGGAGACAGTGCAATAATAGCAAATACAGTTTTGTGCTTGGTTTCCTCCTGTGCTAAAGATTCTCCATCCCGCAGCCTACTTGACATTTCAACTTGTGTGTCTAGCAGGCTTGTGAATAATAAATATCCAAAAGGGAATTCTTAATTTTCCCTCACAAGACTGTTTTCCCTCTGACTTTCCTCTTCTTGATAAATGTCACTACCATCCATCCAGTTAATAAGCCAAAAAGGAGGAGAAATTGTTTTGAACTCCTTGTTTTTCCTATCCACCACATCTAATCCATGAGTACTTCCTGTCAATCCCACCTTCAGAAATTGACCTTGCCATTATATTATCCCCTTTGGTTCATCTCCCTGGGCACCGCCCACCACCTTGCCTTGGGGGCTATGCTAGTTACTCAACTGGTCTTCCTGCTTCCATTCTTGTTCTTATCGATCTAATCTCCATAAACAGTCTTAGAAAATGTCATTCTTCATATCTTTCATCTGCCTGAAACATTAATGGCTTCCTGTTCATCTTCAAGTAAGGCTGAAACCAACAGGTTCTGTTTGATCTGGGTCCTTGCTGCCCCTCACCCTTACCTCATCACACACTATGCTCCAGCCAAACTGACTTTTTAATCTTCTTTCCACTTGCTTGGCTCTTTTCTACCTTGGAGGCCTTTGCATTGTTCCCTCTGCCTATAGCAGTCTCCCATGGTTGCCTCTTGATCTTTCAAAGCTCAGAGTAACTGTCCTGCCCTAGAGAGGCTTATCCTGAAGTTCAACAAGTTGACAACCGCAGCCCTGTTCCTTTGATGGTCCTAATGACAATCTCCAATAACATTAAACATTTTTTTGTTTTGATTATTTGAATCCGCCTCTTCAAATGAGAATATAAATCCACTAAGGGCAGAGACTTCATCTCTCTTGTTTATCTTGATTTCTCAATTCACAAATTTGCGAATGAATGAAAAGTATATTTCCAGATTTGTGTGGCTGAACTTTTGTCCTCTTTCAGAGTAAATAGAAACATTTCTTTATTTAATTACCCAACTTTGATAGGAATCCCATTATTCACTTATTACAGATGAATTAACACAGGTATACACATTCTATCTCTGTACAATATGTAGGCATAACAAGGAGCCACATAGATTTTGAATACAGGAGATAGGTGCCTCTAGTCACCTGATATCTGAAGAAAGGAGCACGTGCTGAGCACCTAATTCTATAAAGCAGTCAAGGGTTTGCTTCTGGGAACCACTCTAAACAGCAGTCACCTGTGTATAGATAAGCCTCCCTGATTGGACATCTAAGGAAAGAGTGTCCTCGGAGTCCCCACAGCAGACTAGAAGTGTAGGTAAATTCCTATCCCTGTCGGGAGGGGGAGGTGAATCTCTATCCCCAATGCAGGTATAGTTGAATCCTTACATCTTGACTTAAACAGAAAGGAAATAAGCCCTCTAGTTTCCTTAAGTGGATTGTTAGGTTCTTTGAAATTTTAAGAAAATTGGTAATTTAAAAAATGACAAACAGCTACCAGTATTCCACACAATACTAAAGAGGCTCACATTTGTCATGTGTGGTGGACAGAACAATGGCTTACCAAAAAGGTCCACATCTTCATCCCTCCAGAACTTGTGATTATGTTACCTTACAAGACAGGTGTAGTGAGGGACGTTGAGATGGGGACGTTGAGATGGATAATCTCTTGGATTATCTGAAAGCACCCAGTGCCATCATAAGAGTGCTTAAAAAGCATCAGAGGAAAAGTAATGACGAAAGCAGAGCGTGGAAGTTAGAGATTTGAAGATATTTTGCACTTTTTTGCAAAGGGTTTCCCGCCTGAACACAGGTGTCGTGAAAACCACTGCTAAACCTAAACTAAAATGGGAAAGGAAAAGACTCACATCAATATTGTCGTCATTGGACACATAGATTCGGGCAAGTCTACCACCACTGGCCATCTGATCTACAAATGTAGTGGGATCGACAAAAGAACTATCGAAAAATTTGAGAAGGAGGCTGTTGAGGTGGGAAAAGGCTCCTTCAAGTATGCCTGCGTCTTGGATAAACTGAAAGCTGAATGTGAACCTGGTGTCACCACTGATATCTCCCTGTGGAAATTCGAGACCAGCGAGTACTATGTGACCATCATTGATGCCCCAGGACACAGAGGCTTTATCAAAAACATGATTACAGGCACATCTCAGGCGGACTGTGCTGTCCTGATTGTTGCTGCTGGTGTTGGTGAATTTGAAGCAGGTATCTCCAAGAACAGGAGACCCGTGAGCATGCCCTTCTGGCTTACACACTGGGTGTAAAACAACTAATTGTTGGTGTTAACAAAATGGATTCCACTGAACCACCCTACAGCCAGAAGAGATATAAGGAAATCGTTAAGGAAGTCAGCACCTACATTATGAAAACTGGCTACCACCCTGACACAGTAGCATTTGTGCCAATTTCTGGTTGGAATGGTGACAACATGCTGGAGCCAAGTGCTAACTTGCCTTGGTTCAAGGGAGGGAAAGTCACCCGTAAAGATGGGAATGCCAGTGGAACCACACTGCTTGAAGCTCTATATTTCATTCTGCCACCAACTCGTCCAACTGATAAGCCCTTGCATCTGCCTTTCCAGGATGTCTACAAAATTGGTGATATTGGTACTGTCCCAGTGGGCCGAGTGGAGGCTGGTGTTCTTAAGCCTGGCATGGTGGTCACCTTTGCTCCAGTCAATGTTACAACTGAAGTAAAGTCTGTTGAAATGCACTGTGAAGCTTTGAGTGAGGCTCTTCCTGGGGACAATGTGGGCTTCAATGTCAAGAACGTATCTGTCAAAGATGTTCGTCGTGGCAACGTGGCTGGCAACAGCAAAAATGACGCACCAGTGGAAGCAGCTGGCTTCACAGCTCAGGTGATTATCCTGAACCATCCAGGCCAAATCAGTGCTGGATATGCCCCTGTGCTGGATTGTCACACAGCTCACATTGCTTGCAAGTTTGCCGAGCTGAAGGAAAAGATAGATCGTCGTTCTGGAAAAAAGCTGGAAGATGGTCCCAAGTTCTTGAAATCTGGGGATGCTGCCATTGTTGATATGGTTCCTGGCAAACCTATGTGTGTTGAGAGCTTCTCTGACTATCCTCCTCTGGGCCGTTTTGCTATTTGTGACATGAGACAGACGGTTGCTGTGGGTGTCATCAAAGCAGTGGACAAGAAGGCAGCTGGAGCTGGCAAAGTCACCGAGTCTGCCCAGAAAGCTCATGAAGGCTAAATGAATATTATCCCCAATACCTGCCACCCCAGTCTTAATCAGTGGTGGAAGAACGGTCTCAGAACTGTTTGTGTCAATTGCCATTTAAGTTTAATAGTAAAAGACTGGTTAATGATAACAATGCATCGTAAAACCTTCAGAAGGAAAGGAGAATGTTTTGTCGACCATTTGGGTTTTTTTTGTGCGTGTGTGGCAGTTTTAAGTTATTAGTTTTTAAAATCAGTACTTTTTATTGGAAACAACTTGACCAAAAATCTTTCACAGAATTTTGAGACCCATTAAAACAAAAGTTTAATGAGAAAAAAAGAAGATATTTTGCTGCATTTACTTACTTATTTATTTATTTATTTATTTATTTATGAGAGTGGGGGCGAGGAGAGGCAGAGAGAGAGGGAGAGAATCTCAAGCAGACTCCCCATTGAATGCAGAGCCTGATGCAGGGCTCCATCTCATGACCTTGAGATCATGACCAGAGCCAAAATCAAGAGTCCAACACTCAAGCAGCTGAGCCACCCAGGAGCCCCAAAGATTTATTTATTTGAGAGAGTGAGAGAGCATGCAGTTTGGGGAGGAGGGGCAGAGGGAGAGGGTTAGAGAGTCTTAAGCAAACTGCTGGTTGAAAGCAGAGCCCAATGAAAGCAGAGCCCAATCTTATGACCCTGAGATCACAACCTGAGCCAAAACCAAGAGTCAGACGCTTAACCAACTAAGCCCCCCTCTTTGCTGCTAACTTTAAAGATGGAAGGAAACTGTAAGCCAAGGAAAGCAGCATCTTCTAGAAGCTGGAAAAGGCAAGGCAGCACACTATCCTCTAGAGCCTCCAGAGGAAAGAGCCCTGCTAACACCTTGACCCAAACCCGGGAAGCCCCACTTGGACTTGTCATCTCCAGAACTATAGGATAATACATTTGTGTTGTTCTCAGCCAGTAAGTCTATAGTAATTTTTTTCCAGTAGCAACAGGAACCTGAACAATGAGAGTGAGTGATAATGACAAATCCCTTCTTGGTTTGCTTTTCCATTTATAAAGTAATGCCAGTGTCCTACAGTCTTTCACATGGTCCCAACAGAGATGATAAAACTCAAAAACACTTTCACTCAAAACAGAGCAGCCTCATCTCCTCACTTTACACCCCTTCCCTCATTATTTTACACCCAATTCAGCTTGCAGCAGATTAAAAACAACAAATGAGGAATCATTGGAGTGAACCTGACAGTAATAGTGACAGTGGATGGATGACTTGACTGTAAAAGATGGAAAATCCACCCAAAAAAGCCACAAGGGGCAGATCATTCAGTGGTAGCAGCAACTCATGAATGTGACAGCTCCTGTAGGTATCACTTGCTCACAGCACAACATGGTACTCATTGTTGAAATCATGGACCTGAAATGTGGAAAAAAGATTTAGTCATATGGAATATACCTCCCTACATTACATGTCAGGAAAGTGTGCCCGACATTTAATAGAGATAGTTAAAATAGATAGAATTAGTTAAAATAAAAAGGATTTGGTGCTTCAAGGTAGACAGTTTCTGGAAATATTTATTCTCTAATAACACTGAATTGTGTGGTATTTCTATGAGCTTTGTCTTCTCATAAAAATGACCCTCTGACATGGTTTTCTAGAAGATAATGAAGAACCTCTCCACGGGACTTGATTCCTACATCCTTCCTGGAAGAGAATGTGAAGTGATAGATGCACTTTTGATTGCAGTTAGAAAAGGCTGCTCCTGCCTTCTTGCTATCCCTTGAGAATAGCTGTCGGTTCAAAGAGGAATTCTCAGCAAGCTTCCGAGCTAAGTGCTTACAATACAATTAAGCAGAGTCATAGTTGACATTTAAACATTTTTCATTTTTCATTTTTAACCACCCTGTAAGCATTAACTAATTAAGCCTCATCAGGCACTGATGTGAAAGAATTACCTCCAATATCTGTAGATTAAAATAGTTCATGTGATACTTCTGAAGGTTCACCTGCTGATAGAAAGGAGCCCATGTGTCTCCCACCATGCCTACCGCAATATTTTAAAGCGGTGGTTCTCAAGAGGAGAACTGGTGCTACTGAAAGGAGCCTATGTTTCCATACAAATAACCAACACCACATGGATACTTGTTGCTGCTATGAGTGTAGCATCAGTATGGCGCACATTTGATCCGGTACAGGTGTTGTGTGGTACATATCTGTGTGGCGTATGGCCCCACTCTGCCCTCCTCCCTCTTCATCTGGTATTATGGGCCAAGCCCCATCTTTTCACATCTAGACTAGAGCAGGAGCCTACCTATAGATCTCCTGCTTTCTCCCTGGCCCCCTCCAGTCTTTCTCCTCACAGCAGCCAGAGCAGTCTAGTAAAAACTGAAATGACATCAGTACCATTCCCCTGCTTCCATCTCCCCATGACTTCCCATTGCACTTAGAATCAAGGCCAGGCTTCCTACCCAGACTTCAAAGCCCTGTGGTGTCTGGTCCCTGGCAGCCTCTTGAATACTGACCTTTGCTCAATACATCAGCCAATTGGGCCACTTCTCTCCTTTCAACATCCCAGGTGTGTTCTCACCTCAAGACCTTTACACTTGCTATTTCTCTGATCTTCCCATGATAGTCTCTTCATGTCTCAGCTCAGATGTCACCTCCACAGAGAGGCTTCTCCTGATGATCCAATCCACAGAGACTGGGTAGCTAATATAAGTACCATTGTGATTAACAGAATGCACATTAATTTGAAAATGTTCCTGAAGGCATAATTTTGGTCACTTGGATATTTTTCCCCAATTAGCAATAGGCCATGAAGGCGGGTGATGTTAAAATTTAGTCTTGGTACTTAAAAAGTTACCAAAAAATGATGAATTCTAGTATGAAACAAAAAATAGCTATTAAATGGGGTCACTTAATTTTAAAAAATGATACTAAAAATGATACTGCTGGTGTACCCTGAGATAGTTATTAAACATATATATTTAGAACATTTCTCAAAACCAGTAACATGCTGAATTTAATAACGTAATGATGTAAACACCTAGTACAGAGTCTGACATCAATTAATGGTAGCTTCTTGCCCCACAACTGTGGGAGAGTCTGTTTTTCTAAGCTTCCAAAGCCACGTGAGACTCTGCATTTATTCATCAAGACCTAGGAAAGATTCATGGCAACGCGATCAGGACATTAAAAAAATAGAAAATTATTGTCAATCTTACTGCAGGCAATTTAACTGTCAGTCAACTTGGGAAAGAGTCAATGTACCCTCTATAAAATTTCCATTTGGGGAGCAAATAAGTTTATTTGTTATGTCAATAAACCATGGGACTGAAGCCTTATGAGCTATAAATGTCATTTGATCTCTGACAAAAAGTGAAAAGGATGTAAAACATATTTTTAAAGTTTTTAAAAAGACACAAAACTCAGGGAAAATGTACACTGCATGTTAGGAAAATGATGTGTGCAACCACTTTGTCTTTCTAAGGGAGTGGGTCCCTGTAACTCTGTGGCAGGTGCAATTGTCTGCCCAGCATGAAGAGCCTTTGGGAGGGACCTGGAGGGAGCAGAACTCCTCTGTATCCCCACAGGAGGAGCTGTGGGAAGAATTCAGAGAGCTGACCGGGAAGTACGGGGAGTGAGGAGAGGAGGCTTAGACAAAGGGTCAGTGAGAAACTTCCTTGATGGGGATTGTGGACAAAGGAAGGCTGAAAGGTGCCTAAGGACAGCAACATGCACTGTGGGATGTTATGTCATTTGAAATATGTTGAATGTGTCCTTTTCTCATGATCCTTTAACCTTCAAGAAAACTGGTTTTTGTATAATGAGGTGTGTGTGTGTGTGTGTGTGTGTGTGTGTGTGTGTGTTGAGGAAGAGTTGAATTTCACATCCGTCTAGCAAGATAACAAGTGAAAAAGTGGCCCTGAGGATTTAAGAGTTTCAGAGATTCACAGGTTTCTGGGCTTTATGCTTCCACAGAGAGTTTAACCTATTCTAATATAGTTCCTGAGAGTCTGGGAAAGCCACAGTGACATCTGGGTTATGACTCCTTAGAAGCTTCCAGGGGGTTGTGGGTGGGAAGAAGTAGGGAAGGACTTATTTTTGTGCATTCTAATAATGAAAGTTGTTGGTGCTTAGCTGAGGGTAATATTTAACTGGGAAGCCATAGCTTTTCTCTTATTGTCACACACGTCTTCATTTGGAGGACAGAATTTCAGTGCTGCTCCTCCATCCTGGAACACTTTGCATTATCGTTTTACAAAATTTTGCACATGTTCAGGGATAATAGAAACATAAATTTAGTTTCACTGAAGAAAATTCCCTGAGATGAGATCAGATGGTGGTTTCACAAACATTTGAGAAATAACAGTAAGTGCCAAGCAGAAGGATGTTAGTCTTTCGGGAAGTTATTGGAATTTTCAGCACCGTGCCAAGCTCATACTAGTATAAAAGGTGTAGCCGGCTACCATAGATATAAAGTCATCATGTTTTAATGTGATGCTATTTATTCCACATAGCACATTTTTACTTAAGTGGGAAAATATTAGTTTTGAAGTAATCTGGTTAAAGATGCTTCCCTGTGCTGCACCCAAGAATACTGGAAGTCAAGCATATAAAAAGTGAGAGAGGGGTTTCATTCTGGACTTTAGTCTGAATTTCAATTCTGCTATTGTGGTTCTTTATTAAGACAGCCTGTTCACTTGAGGCTTGTTCAATGACTTTATTTCATATACATTTCATATATTTTAAATGTGACCTTTTGAACACTTTATTATAAAATGTTATATGAGAATGTCAGTCTCCTGATAAAAAGAAAAGAAGATTTCAGTTTTGTGTCTGGGAAGATATGACTCAGTGACTTGGAAAGAAATCTGCTGTGCAAATAAATATAGTTATGAAAGAACAGGCTGCAAATATATTATTTCCTTTCCTCTAGGAAGAAATTATGCTATTTCCTAAAGTATACAATGACAATAATATGAATCTGTGCAATTTTCTGGAAATATGCAGAAATATTCACTTAGAAAGTTAGCTGTAAAAGGTCCCACTGCTTATGTGGAGAAGGAGGTTTACATATTTGTTGAAGTTTGCAATGAGTCATCATTAGCTATCAACATTGAAAATCAGAGAATTTTGCTGCTTTATTGAACCTGACAGTACAACTTTCTGGAAATATGCAGTTAGCAAGGTAGCATATTTTGGTAACGAGGATACTTGTTTAAGAGGAAGGTAAATGGAGACAATGATGAGACTCCCTGCTGTTCCCTTCACCCCTCCCCTTCATCTCTCCTGTCTTTCTCTTCTTCTCTTCTCCCCAGTTAGTTCCAGTTTTCCTGAGTCCCTACACATTTACACGTGCATACACACACACACACACACACACACACACACACACACATTTTAGCATACTCAGCCTAAGAAGCCCCAGACCAGAAGGGTCCTAAAAGTTCTATTCAGGTTGCACCTCCTTCTGTCTACCACCTATGGAACCATAGGTTATGAAACATGGTTGTCAAGTTCAATGATTTCTCAGGGATAGATTTGCATTTGGCTGGACCTCACATGGCAGCCACCAATGGGTCGCACAACAGCTTGTCCATAGTTTATGAAAGATGTCACTGATGGTCCCAGGCTTGGGACTGACACTTTTCTGCAGGCTTCATCACAATCACCATCCTTACTCAGAATTCTGTACTTTTTTTCTCTCAAAGACTTCAGAGTCCTTTTACAAGAGATTACCACTTAGGTGGAAAATGAAGCCTACATGCTTGCTGGAGTTTGAAATGAGTCATCATTATCTATCAACATTGAACATCAAGGTGTGTTACTGCTTTATTGAACTTGACAGTGCAATAAAAATGAAAAAATAAGCAAGTTATTTGCATCACTGGAGTATCGTTAATGTAGTCAACATATGTTTTTCTAGGAGTTTGCTGCAAATAAACACTTTAAGGCTTCAGATATGATAAGGATAATTTGTATTTATTGAAAATCTATTGTGCATCAGATACCCTACTTGGCCTTTGGTATACTTGGCCTTACAAAGCCATCATATCCTTCACTTTACAGATGAGAAGACTGCCAGTCAAGGATGCTAAGTAACCGGCCCTATTCAGGCTACTAGTAGATGCCCAAAGTGGGTTTGCTTCATACTCTGGGTTTCTATTATATAATGTTTCCCACTTAATAAGAAAACAAATGCTGATAAAAAGCTGTGGAATAGTCAAGACATTGGTCACCAATCAGGAGTGTGTGTGTGTGGGGGGGGGTGGGGGGGAGGGTAGGTTCTGTTGTGCTGTAGATAAAGAATCAGCTTAATAGGAAATAAAAGATAGAAGAAAATAGTTGCTTTTCCAGATAGAAAAAATCTTATGAGTTTATTTGATTGTTTTATAAGTGATTTGGATCAGAGAGTACACAGTCAGTTCTCCAAATTTAAAGATGGAAGTGAAATGTCAAACAGGGATAAACCATTGTAAGATCTCATGAGGTTTCATGAGTGGGTAGCAAAGTAGCAAATGAGCTCTAGTGTGGGCAAGCATAAGGCAATATATTCAAGGTAAATAATATAAACTTTGCTTATGACACCTCTTGGTTTCAATACAGAAAAGAAAGTGTGAAACCAATGTAAAATATAAAATCAGTGATGTTTTGTGTTTTAAAAATGTTCCAGATATAATCTATCTATCTATCTATCTATCTATCTATCTATCTATCTATCTATCTATCATCTATCATCTACCTATTTTTTTGCCTTTATAAGGAAACAGGGAAAAATCAATTGTGATTAACTCATTTTTCTAGAGAAATACTTAGTAAGTAATGTGTTCTGTGACACATATTCTGGTAAAGACAAAATGGGATTAAAATCCAAGTATGAAAAAAAAAAATCCAAGTATGCCTGACTTGAAAACCAGAGGTACTGACTTTAATATGGTAAGGATAAGAAAATGTCTCCTGATAATAATCTGACATTACTGGCTTTGTGACCCTGGAAAAGAAGCCACAAGAAGAGGGAGAATGTGAGCTGTGAATCTGTGGTGCTGGTTTCTAGTTAGAGTTCTTTTACTAAGTACCAGAGAGACCTGGGGAGTCGCTGAAGCAGACTAAGTATTTTGTCCTTACCAGAATATGTGTCACAGAACACATTATTTAAATTCTAGAGAATGTTGATTTCTTCTGGCATAGAGATGCAGAAGAGCACCCTCTTCATAGAAATATTTTAAGAATTAAATGAGGTAAGATATGAAAATTCTTAGCACAATGCCTGGCATAGAAGTTAAGCTAGCACATAAGTATTTAATGAATGTTCATTTTATTGTTATAAATGGGTAGGAAGGTGCAGTAAATTCAGTTGAAATATTGCCATTCTTTAAGCATATAGCAAAAATTGATTTAAAAATAGAAAAATAAAAAATAAATAAAAATAGAAAAATAGATGAATAACCATAGCTAGCTTAACATTTAGTATAAAGCTCCTCCTAAACTAGAAATGGCATAATAATGCAAAACAGTGACCCAGCAGAGCTATGGGCCTGCTGATCTCTGGGAGCAAGGGCAGATCAGTTTGGTTCCTGCAGAAGAAGGGAGACTACAGCCTTCCACCTACGTGGGGGCTGGCACCAGGCTCAGAAGCGGAAGCTGTGAAAGACTGCTGCTACCAAACAAAGTGGTAGACCAAGGGAGAGCACAGATAGTGGGGTGATGAGCCTTGTGTAACCTCCTATTGATCTAGAGTGTGGCAGAGATCACCTCCTGAGAGGGGGTCTGAATAATAACACACGACCTAACCCTGGGCAGGTGGATGAGGACATCCCCCATACTTATGGGCAGGGAGTCAGGAACACAGAAGAAGGGAGACATAAAAACAGGACAAACAACCAAGTAAATATCTCAAAATGATCCTACAAATCTATAGGCTTCAAAAAGTCTTTTTGGTTTTAGAATACACAAAGACATTGGATGCTAAGATAACAAAATTGGCAATGAATGTGAAGAAAGTCTAGGAGTCAAAACAGGCTATCTGAGAAAAACATTAACATAGGTATGTTTATTTATTTATTTATTTTTAAAGATTTTATTTATTCATGAGAGACACAGAGAGGGAGAGGCAGAGACACAGGCAGATGGAGAATTAGGCTCCCTGCAGGGAGCCCAATGCGAGACTCGAACCTGGGACTCAGATCACACCCTGAGTGAAGGCAGACGCTCAAGTGCTGAACAACCCAGGCATCCTAACATAGGTAAGTTTAGATGCTCAAAGAGATAAATATAGGAATAATATTCATAACAAGAACCAAAAATTGTGAAACAAAACCAAGCAGTAGTAAAACAAGGCCATGTAGACATGACTAAGGATCTATTTAAAACGTTGGAAATAAAATACGTTCTCATTGGCATTAAAAACTTAATAAATGATTTAAAGACTAAACTGGATATGAAGAGAGAATCAATGGACTGAAGGACTGAAGAATTACCTAGAATGCAATATCAAGAGACATAATAAAAATATGAAAGAAAAGTTCAGTAGGTGGTGGATAAACTGATAGATCTGATGGCTCAAAGCTTTCTAGGATTAAAGAAAGACATGTGTCCTCAGATTGAAAGCAACTAACAAATGTTAAAACAGTTAAATAAAATAAATCTCCGACTTGACACCAGAGTGAAAATCTAGAATATCAGAAACAAAAAGAAAATCATGGAGACTACCAGGGAGAAAAGACAGATTATTGGCAAAAGCATGACAATGAGAGAGACTTTCCATCAGCAGCAGATGCAAGAAAACAGTGGACTTCAAATGCTGTTGGAAACAATTTTCACCCTTAAATTTTATACCCATCCAGACTATCATTCAAGATTGGATGTAAAATAGAGACATTTTCAGACATATAAAGACACAGACCTTCACCAACCAGAGACCTTCACAGGTTGTATTTCATCAGGAAGAAAAGAGACCTGACCAGAGATAGAAAAAAAAAAAAAAAAGAGCCACACAGCAATAAATACAGGATTTATAAAATATGTCAGTAAATATAAGTAACAATAGGTTACAAAACACAAATAACTGACTAGGGGCTATGATTTTAGTAAAGCAAAAAAAAAAAAAAGCCTCCTGAATAGTTAAATATGTTAAAGTTATAGTTTGATGTATACGTTTTGTGTGTAACGATAATTACAAAAATAATATAAATATGATCTCCATTTTCCAAACTTTCCCTGGAAGAGATAAAAGTTGGGATATAGAAAATCCTATCAACAGGTTAGGATTTAGAAGGCAGGAAGAGGGAAATGAAGAAGTGGATAAAAAGCATGATGAAGAAAAGACAATGTGAGATGTATTACTTCAAGTGTAAGCATGATTATGATTACATTTACCCGTTGGCTTAAGACAGAAGCTATTAGAATGAATAAAAAGTAAAATTCAACTCAGGCGCCTGGTGCCAAGAGGATTCTTGACCTCGGGGTTGTGAGTTCAAACCCAATGATGGGTATAGAGATTACTTAAAATCTTAAAAAAAAAAAAAACAAAAAAAGTCAACTATATTCTACCTTAAAAAAATATGTAAAAGAAAATGCAGATCTGTAGAGAATAAGGATAAGAAAAAAGGTTTCTCAGGTAATCTTCATTAACCAAATGTTAAAAGGTCATTTTAAAAAAAGATTTTATTTATTTATTCATGATAGGCATAGAGAGAGAGAGATAGAGACACAGGCAGAGGGAGAAGCAGGCTCCATGCTGGGAGCCCTATGCAGGACTCGATCCCAGGGCTCGATCCCAGGGCTCCAGGATCACGCCCTGGGCCAAAGGCAGGCGCTAAACTGCTGAGCCACCCAGGGATCCCCAAAAGGTCATTAGTACAAAATCGAATTTAAGGGAAAAAGCATTAGCAGGAATAAAACAGCAGGAAATTTTATCATCAGACCAGATACTATAACAATTGTGAACTTTTTGAAATAGTGATTAGACCTGAAAGAAAGACATCATTAGCATTTATAAAACTATATTCATGGTCTTTATTTTTATTCAACTCAACACATTTTGTTACATTTTAGTTGAGCACTCAATGTTTTCAGGGCTGGACTGGTAAGGAAATTCTGGTTTGTTTGTTTTTTACAGGGAGTGTTAAAATTTGGCTGATATGGTCCATCGTGACTGAACAAAATAAATATGGTCAAAAAGTTTAGTTAGATAAGTGAAATGCAAAGACAATTTTGTTATTTAGGAAAAAATTTTGGTACCTCCCTAACTCATGATGTTAGTATTAAAGAGGGCAAGCAAAGTCTTCCACAAAATATCTGTTTGTCCCAGTGTCAGAGGCAGGAAGTTGTTCTGGATCATTTTTCCTGGCACAAGATTGACATTTCTCATGTCAATGGGATGGACAATGGAAATATGTGAACTGTAGAAGCTCAGTCAGTGTGACCCCTTTGTATTGTTATTAATGCTTATTAATAATTCAAACAGAGCTCCCTGATCCTGGCTCCCTTTTCTGAGAGACTGAATTCTGAAAATCCAACAAGCTTGAGTCAAAGACAGACATTCTGGGGTAAGGGTAACAGAGATCATTGGAAATATGAACCAGAATGAACATGTGAAGTACAATACCCTCCCCTCATCAGGCTCAGTCCATGACCTCTTTTGCCTAAAAGGGAGAGTTTATTGTTATACACCTCTTGGGGTCTATACACTCAATCCTGGAAGCTTTTTTGGTAGCTTTTATAAGAATTACTATGCAGGAGTCCCAACAGTGTGGCGTTCATAACCTTTTAGAGTAGATCTTTTCATTAATTATTTAGAAAAGGGCCAGTTGATCAGAATAGATAAGAACCTTTCGCTAGCTAGCCCTTATCCATCGCTCTTCTCCCTGTGGTAGGTACAGGAATTAGGCTGGGGGTTGGGCGGTGGGTAGCTGGGCACTGATGATGGAGCGTGGTGTGCAGGGGCATGCCGGCTCACACACTTAATACCACTTGCAACACACATACCAGGATGAGATTACTTTAAACAGACAAAATTGCCTTGCAACAAGCTCTCAGTTGTTTTAAGCTTGTTCCCAGTTTTGTGGGTCACCAGACCTGTGCATGCTAGCACATCTTAGGCTCTGGGGGAAACAAGACACAGAAGAACGTTCTAATGGAGTGTTGGATGCAAAAGGATTTGGGCCAAACAGAGGCGAAATCTTCAGGTGATTGACCTAAGTTCAGATGCTGGCGTATTGCTTGTTCTGTGCATATCAGAATAAAATCACATGCCTCAAAGGAGCTAGATGGATGACCTCAAGGTTTTAGCAGTGTATAATGCTGACGTTCTGGCTCTCCTGGTATTCTCATATTAGCCCAGGGCAGCAATGAAATTTGAGAGGTCTTTGCAAATATAGTGCTCGCTGTTAAGGGGGGATACTTTATTAGCTGGTTGGCCGAACTTATATTTATATTCTCTTTGTATTTGCTTCTTTCTGTAATGTTCTAAAAATAATTCTTGGTGACTTGTATAACTTTACTGAGTCTCGGCTTCATGTTTCTGAAAGAAAAGACCCTCACAAAACCCCCATGGTCCCCTGAAGTTTGCAGACTTGTTCTTTGGGGTCCAGGAGGGGAAAGCCTTAGGGTCTGACTTGTGCTCAGAGGAGTTGGTTTTGCACATCTCTTTCTAATTATGTATTCCATGATGTCATGTTGGGAGCTTGAAATCTGCCATGATGAGAGTACTTACACCATGAGAATTGGCATGGACGGTAAGCCAGTTATTTAAGTTATTAAAGGCTTACCAGCATTCCACTGCTCAGAATCCTCTTAGTCCACTGTTCATTTCCCCTAAGACAACCTTTCTAAGCCTGAGGCAGGGTCCTCTCAGAGACTGCTCTCTTGGAAATTTGACTGGCACATATTGACAATTACTGGAAATAGTTTGACTGAGAAGTAACGACACCAATAGCACATAGTGGTTTATAGGCATTTGTATTTCTCTGAGCCTAGGATGGAGCACTAACCTTTTTCTTCCAAGGTTAATGTGAACACAGTTATGCTTAGCCTGTACTGGCCTCTGCCTAGTATCTTTAAAAAAAATCCCAACAAAAATGTATCCTTTTGCTGAAGCTCTTGATTCTCAAACATTGTAAAATATTGGCTCCTCACCGTACCAAATTATAATAATTCTTGCCAACATGCTTTCCCTGTCAATCAAGAAATAAAATATCTAATGAGTATTTTTTACATGTAAGACACAGTTGGTAGGCAATAGGCTAGAGATCCAGAGCATAATTGTATAGCCTCAAATTATTATTTTCAGGAAGGATATAATTTAGAGAGAGAGGCAAGGCATGCACACATGAAATGTTACATAAGAGAATTTCTGGAGCACTCTATAATTTGAATGTATCCAGTAAGTTTCCACCTTCGGGTCAATCTTGATGCACTGCTGCATCCAAATAAGCATATGCTGGGGTTGCTGTTCAAGATTCTTACTAAAATTTCTGAAGGTGGGCTCCAGAAGACAAAGGTGGGAATTGTGTCCTGTATCATAAAGTGAAGCTTTCCAGAATTCCTCTTTGAATATTGTCTCTCCTTCCCCACATTACCCCCATAACATCCATCCCTGTCTCTCCTTTCTCTTTTCTTCTCTGACTTTCTTTGCCCTCCCCTCTCTGGCCACGTGCTGCTGGTCTGCCCCCAGATCTCTAGATATTCGTGAGAGCTTGACACAACCAGGATCTTAGGGGGGGACCCACCCTCCTTAGAAGAGAAATGAAGAAGAGGTTGTACATGCATAGGATTTTGTGTGCATCTGCCACAAGTAAAAGAGAATAGTTCAACAAGTCTCATAAGGAGCATTTGAAATCAGAGGTGAAGCATTGGTACTTTTAATTTTGGGAGGAGATAGAGATATGAAAGGATCATTTTGGAAAGGAGAAAGCTTTAAGGAGAGAGGAGTCAGTGAGTGGAAGGTCCCAAAACAGAGCAGGGAAGGGGAGTGATCCGTGGAGTGCTCCTTTCCTCTGTGTGGTCAACAGGCAAGTCACTGAGGTAGGTTCACAGTCACCCAGTGGGAGGGCAGAGGCCAGCTGCATGCAGGTACCTGTCTCTTGCTTTTCATCTCATCGTGTACATCTGCCTTCTCAAAATGACCCTGAATCCATGACCCTTTTCTCCCCAAAGAGGATGCGTTGTCTGTGTTTCATGTGGATGGAGTCAAAGACAGATTGCTTTTAAGGACATCTCCTAGTGAGTGTAGGAGGAGGGTCGCACCTCTGGTACTTGGGTCCTAACCAGGGCTCTAAACTGCTGATGTGTTTGGTGGGAGAGTTTTTGCAGACATTTTTAAGATGACAGCGTATTTGAGCGAGAGATAAGCATGAGGGACGCCTGGGTGACTCAGCGGTTGAGCGTCTGCCTTTGGCCCAGGGCATGATCCTGGAGTCCCGGGATCGAGTCCCAGGACCGGCTCCCGGCTTCTCCCTCTGCCTGTTCTCTGCCTCTGTGTGTGTGTGTGTCTCTCATGAATAAATAAATAAAATCTTTTTTAAAAAGAGAGAGATAGGCATGAGCTTCTCTTGCTGCAGTGTTGGCACATGAATCGCAGTGACCAATGGAAGAGTGGCATCACCATGCCGCTCCAGGCACCAGGCATGGGCCACCACACTCACCAGCATGTTTTTGGTGTATTCTGGTACCAATTAAACTAGAGAAATTTTTAGAACAGTTTTTCCTGTCCTTGTCAATGCGTATTCAAATGACTTTAGTGTAGAGGTAAAGTCTATTGTCAGCAACTTTGCAAAGATCCTGGCTTGAGAATTTTCAGCCTCCTCCTCTAGCCTGGTTGATAAGTTCAGAAATCTCACCACACCATTATGACTCATTATCAAGACCCCACATTACCCGAGTGATTCTGTGGCTTTCCCATGTCTTTGTGAGGGCGGAGCTGTCAGAATGGGACCTAGTGCATCCTGAGTGCACGGAATCGCCATATGAAGTCGTGAAATTAACAGCAACCTGATTTCTTTCATTTTCAGGCTATCATAATCTAAATAGCTTCTTTCCTGCTAACAATCAACTAATAAGTACTTCCACTCTCTGACAGTTTCAAAGACACTTGAATCATTCAACTGAATCTCATCAGGGTTTCAGGGCTATTTGGCTCATCTGGAGTCTGGACAATTTTTTCCATCAGCAGCAGTCGCTCCTTTTGGCCACATGACCTTGAGTGAGCTCCTTAACACTTTCATGGACTTCAATTTTATCATCTTCTCATTGAGCTAAAGTTACATTCTGTGTCCTTCCAGGTGGTTCAGAACATCCAGATTTGGTAATACATAAGAAAGCACTTGGAAACTGGAAAGCCCTATACAATACTTTAATGGTTTACATCTTCCTGGTTGGTGGGAATTCAAGACACAGTGGGCCACGTGCTGGCCCAGAAAGCTGGCCTTGGACTTTAGTTCTTAGCTATATTCAGTAGCATCTTTAGGATGGTTAACATGCAAAAGGGTTAAGGGTTTTGTAAGAAGGTTATTTATTTTATCCTTGTTTCTAATAGGCTGCCCCCAAATCCAAGTATTATTGTAGACATGGCATATTACTATGCATTCTTTGACACAGATAAATTTTTGGGGGGGAGGAGGGACAAGGGATAAACCATTTGCCAGATTCACTGGTATTTTTCACAAAAACAGTATGCAGCTTTATTGATCCACATGATTTACACATGATCTAGTACGAGAGAAATTACCCGAAAAAAGAAATGCATCATGAGACTAGCACATTTTTATATAACTCTAATTGCCTTCAAAAACTCTTCTTAAGATTCTTTTTCTCAGCCATCAGTAAGTTCTTCCCAGTTCTAACCTGGGCACGTCTTCTCCCTCCACCCCCTTTGTCCTTATTCTGCATCACACAAGGTTATGGAGCTGGTAAAAACAGAACTGCCTAGAGGGCAGGTGGAGGAGGTGAGCCTGGAGAAGAGGGATGCCGAGGACACTCATACACTCACAACTTTTGACTCATCATGGGTATAATGACAGCAAGGAGTTTTGCTTGAATCGCTTTAGGATTTAGACACGTCTGGAACTGGAATCCTGGAGCAGGCTTCAACTACAGAGAGTCTCTGATGAGGAATCTAGGAGAACCCTAAAAAAGAAGGCAGGCAGAGAGAAGGAATAGTTGAACGGGACACATGGATGGAGGTCACCAGGCAGACTTTGGAGGGGCTGATGATTCTGAACAGGGCAGGTCCAACGGACTCACGTTGCTCTCATGAGGAGGGCAGACTAGAGACTGCAATCAAAGAGCAGATGCCAATGAAAGAGCTGGAGCCTTGAAAGAGCAACGAAGGATTGGAGGTGGGGCCAGCAGCTTCTGCCAAGATAGAGACTCGCCTTCAGCCTGGGAGTTACCTTTCCACGTCAGACATCAGCACGCTCTGGGCGGGCCTGGCAGGGTGCCAGCTGTGGGCGGCAGCCTACACTTTGGCAGGTGCTGGAAGCATGACTGTTGGTTTTAGGGTCAGCGATGGTGGAGGCAGAGTTGGAGAAGAAGAAAAAGGCTGGTGCCCCAGACGGGAACCACTGGGAACATCCAAGGCACCTCTCCAGGGGTTTAAGATCCCCAAGGAACTCAGCGTGTCTGGTTCTCAGCCTTCCCATGCATTTCTGTTTCGTGAGTCTCTCTGTGGAGTGGAACATCACTGCCTGTGGCCATACTCCACTTGTCTCTCAAGCCCATCTTGGGTTAATGACACACAGTTCATCAGTATATTAAAGTTTCAGTTCTCAAAAGAATTAGATAATGTTTCAAAAAATATATAACTTAGAGACCACATAAAACCATTATATAGGGCAGCCCTGCTGGCTCAGCGGTTTAGCGCTGCCTTCAGCCCAGGGCCTGATCCTGGAGACCCAGGATAGAGTCCCATGTCGGGCTCCCGTGCATGGAGCCTGCTTCTCCCTCTGCCTGTGTCTCTGCGTCTTTCTCTCTAATTTACCTAATAAATAGATAAAATATATATATTTTAGAAAAACCATTATATAGTAGGTCAGTAGATGTAACCCAGGCACATGATCTGGTTTAAGCTCCGCTCTTTCTTATTGTGTGTGGCCTTCGTGTCCACATTTGCAAAACAGGTTGTTGATAGAGGTGATCAGAAGGTGCCTTTCGGCTCTCAGGAGTCTACCTGTCCCAAGTCACCATCGAGCGGGCTGCTCATCAGGTGCAGGGCAGAAGGCTGTCTGCATACAGAGTAATTCAAAGGTAAAGATCTGATAGGAAGGCACGTTTGGTTGAGGACCAATCCAAGAATTTGGGGGAACTTCAGCTTGCACACTGGAGAGGCTGCTAGAAAGAGGGAGAAAGTTTCTGCGATGAGGAGCAGGGGCCTTAGGTGTTCAGGTACAGAGGGCAGAAGATCTTGGTAGAGGCCTTGGGAATTAATAAGGAAGCCAGAGGAGGTACTTGGTGGAATTTTGGGGTGACAGGCACATCCTGTAGGAGCATCATAGCTTGTCCCCAGTAGAGTCGTTCCCAAGTGGGACCCAGGGTCCTGCCTGCCAACTCACCTAGATATTTAGGTGCACGCTTGATTGTGTCCATGAGCACACACCCACTTACATTTCCCATTAGAAGACTATTGCTAATTAACATTCAATTAAGAAAATTTGGAAAATATAGAAAAATATGTCAAAAAAAGTAAATGACCCACAATCCCATTATTCAGAGGTATAACTTATTAACATGTTGCCTAATTCCTTTCCTGTCTTTTCTTGCACTTAATATACTTTTTACCAAATTGCAATATACAGTGCTGCATTCTACATTTTCTTCCCTTAATATTATATGACAGGAAATATAATATGGCCACTTAGCATTTTTTCACATATATTCAGCATCATTAACTTGACCATTCTTCCTCTGCTGTACATTTTTTATTACTAGTGTTTTTTTCTATTACAAATAATTTTTAAACAAACATATTTGTGCAGAAATCAGAAACCATATTTGGGATTTTCAGGATAGGTTCTCAGAAGGATTTGCACATTTCAGAAGTTGGTAACATATTCCTTTTATTCTTTCAGTGAATACTGGTGGATGGCAGTGCCCGGCTCTGTCCCAGCCTCTGGGACTATCAGCGGAGGAGGAAGGACTGACCAGAATGCTCAGAGAGCTCATATGCTCACAGCAGACAGGGAGGGTAGGAAGTGCTTATAATATGGTGCCCGTGTGTCAAGATGTGGAGAGTCTCTGTGCTGCTGGACAATGCAGCCAGAGCTCTAACCGTGCCCTCGGGGGCCAGGAGGCATGCTGAAGGAGTGGCGTCTTAAGCTGAGGTCTGGGAGCAGCAAGGATTAAGCCTATTTTGGCAGCAGAAATAGTACAAACAAATATTTTTTTGGAGACAGTATAGGCTCCTGCAAGTTACTGAAAGTTACTGAAAGAAGCACAATGATGCTGAATTATAAGGTGTCAGAGACAGAAGTCTATAGAGACCAACAACAATTTTAAGAATCTTCTGAGGCATTTGAGGGGTTTGGTCATTATCTTGGGGATAATAAAGAGCCATTGAAATGTCTTCAGTAGGAGAAGGAAGTGATCAAATCTGCATTGTATAAAGGTCACTTGGGCTGCCAAGTGGAGAGCTTATGGAAGGTGGGAAGAGCCCGGAGGCAGGGAGGTCAGCTGGAAGCTACAGAAGTAATCTAGGTAAGAAAATTTGTCCTTAAATAGGGGAATGGCAGTGAGAGTAGAGGAGACCATTCCCAGGTTATTTAGGCAGTAAGGTCAAAAAATTTAGTCACTGATTAGATACCGGGAAAGCAAAAGAGTGCAGAGTAGATGGAAGCTCTTGAGTTTGTTGGATGTCTACAGTTGAGTGGGTGGTGGTACCAGCTGGGCAGAAAGGGCACATGGCAGAGGGTCTGGCTGGAGGGATACAGAGGGCAGGGCCTGGGTGCCCTGAGTTTAGGTGTGAATATCTCCTACTTGAAGAGGAACTACAAGTGGAAGCAAAGTGAGCGCTCCTGTCTAAGTTCTGGAAGAACTCTAGGTTGAAGACAATGGATTCAAGAGTCATTGATGCACAGAGATGGAGTGAGGAGGCCAGGACTCCAGCCCTAAAAGAGGGCTAAATATAAAACAATATAGAAACAATTATATTTGCAAGAATCCCTTATGAAGGAGGAATATTCTGATAAGTCAGTTGGGGTGACATAGTAAATCCGAACCGACTAACAGGTAACCGTCTGCTTTCTGATAAGGGTGTCTGGCCAGCTGCTGGGCTGTTGGCTTTTCTGTGTGGGCCGTGTGAACTTTGCCTCCAAATAAGCGTTGAGCAATTGTTTAGAGAATATTTTGTTTGAAGGGGTGACCAATGATCAGCCATCCTGCGCATGAGCCTGCCACTCAGGCCAACAGGAGAGTCCAGGGAGAGTCTGTAGGGTCAGAGTGGTAAGGAGGCCAGCAGGCACAGGCGTGCACAAGAAGCCCACAGGGGAGGCGGGCGCCAGGGAATGGCTGGAAGAGCCAGAAGGCATCATGGCCTAAGACTGAGGGGTTGGTTATCAGCGCCCAGTGCAGCTGGTAAGTGAGGCCGAGTGATGACCAGAGTTCGCATTGGGTTCAACCACAGGGAGCTCACTGACCGCCTCTAGTAGCACAGCTTCTAAGAGGTGTGGAGAGGGTGCCGAATCGCTGGGTGTCAGCACGTGCTGCGGGCCAGGAAGGAAAGACAAGCGGTTTACCGGATCATTCAAGAGGTTCAGCCTTCCCACACTGGGGGTTATTCTGTATGTTAGTAAATTGAACACCAATAAAAAATAAATAAAAAAAAAAAAAAAAGAGGTTCAACCTTCTATGGGAGAGAGAACAAAATGTGAACCGACCTGACTCTTTTACTGTCTACTGATCCCACGGCTTCTGTGTCATTTTACAAATGTTTCTGTGTCAAAATACAGTGTGGCCCGATTTGAACCTCTGACGTTAATCTGATTACTGGTAATCCTGAATGTTTTCTCTTGTGATAACGTGTAACCTTACTTCTGTTATTTCCGTGCTTTGCCCAATACTCTGTGTCACATGAGTCATCCTCTTATTCACGTATTTACATGTCATAACCCCTATGCGGTTGTATCTGAAAGCAAATGTGTTTTCCCGCGGTTAATTTTATTATTGCTTTTCACATATTAAAATTGTTTCCTAGTTTCATGTTACAAAATGTCCCAGGGGATTGTTGAGTTGTAACAGAAAAGTCACGGGCAGCCGTTTGAGCCACGTGGCGAGGTGGGATCACGGGGCCGGGATCAACGCCCGCGGGGGCAGGGTCACAAGGCGGCCAGCGGCAGGCTCCTGGCGGGCTCGGAGAAGCGGCCCGGGATCCTGGCCGAGGGGCATCCTGGCCCTGACTCTGGGCTGCCCAGGGCCAGACGCCCAGGCCAGCAGCGGGGACCCACGTGCGCTGCCGAAGAGGCAGCGGGGCCCACCGGCTGGAGCCAGGCTCGGGCACGCGGTCTCTAAGGGGGCGGGGCGTCCGCCGCCCCAGGTGCACCTGGGAGCCCTCGGCGTGGTTCTCTAGCGCGGCGCCGGGCGGGCCTCAAAGCCACGATCCAGGGGCTCGGCCACGGCTACCGGCGGGGGGGACGGGGGTCGCTGCCCCCAAACTGGGGCCTCCTGGCTTGCGATGGAAGCGACGGGATATGGCTGTGGCCGTAGCCATTCAGCCGTCGGGAGACGCTTAACTGAGCACCAGGCCTGCAGCGCGCACGCTGGGCCGAGCCTCACGTGGCTCCAGCCGGGAAGGGGAGGACTGTGTCCGGAGCAGCACCGGAGGGGCCCCCGGCTAAGTCCCCGCGGGGCGCCGGGGCTGGTCCCCCGAAACTGGGTGTCGCTACCGTAGAGCCCAGCGCCCCCCAGCGCCTCCTGGGCCCTCAAGCGGCGGGGGTGGGGGTGGGGGGGAGGGGGCACCGCGCTGTCCTGCACGCGCTGGCAGCTGAGGGGCGCGCGCTTGGGGGGGGCGGGGGTCCCTCAAGGCACGAGCGTCGGGACGGTGCGTCCCAGCTCCGGGGAGCGGGACGGAGGCTGGGCGCGGCCGGCAGGCTTCCAGAAGTCTCTGAGCGCCAGGCCGGCAGGTCCCGCGGGGTCTGTCCCGAGACAAGCTGCGCAGCGTGCACCGAGCGGGGGAGGGGCGGCCGGGCTGTCGGCTTCGGGTCCCCTCGCCCCGGCCCCGGAAGGCAGGGCTGCGCGGCTCCGGCTGCCCGAGGGGAGCCGGGCGCCCTCTTTCACCGCTCCCCGCGCCTCCTGGCAGCCGGGCGGCGCCCTTCACCGCGGCTGCGCCTCCGAGACCCCAGACCCTCGTCGTCCGCTGGAAAACGCCGAGGCGCCTCCGAAGGCGCAGTGCGGGCGGCGGCCCGTGGCTTCTTCCCCTCCACGCGACGGCTTTTGGATAAAACGCCTGTTTTCTGGGTTGACAGCTTCGGGTCTGTCGCCTCCGGTGGCGGTGGCGGGAGCCGCAGGGGCTCCTGGAAGCCAGAAGCAGCCCGGGCCGGGGCGCGTCCCCGCGGTGCCCTAGGGCCGCCCTGCGGGGCGCCAGCCCTGAGCCCTGGGGCGGGGCCCACCGAGCCTGGGAGACCGGGTGGCGCAGCGGTTTAGCGCCGCCTGCAGCCCAGGGTGGGATCCTGGAGGCCGGGGATCGAGTCCCGCGTCGGGCTCCCTGCGTGGAGCCTGCTTCTCCCTCTGCCTGTGTCTCTGCCTCTATTTCTCATGAATAAGTAAACAAAATCTAAAAAAAAAAAATTAGCGTAACTTAAATTTAGACTGATTTTTAAGTTTTAGCAGTTCCATTTAAATGCCCGCTCTACTGGGCGGTACCGCGGACACAGAGGCAAGCAGCCCCCGCAAGCGTCGGCCGAAGGCATCATCCACTTAACGGAAACGGAGGAGGCGAAAAGTCTAAAAGTCCCAGGGAGCAAGTTTACGTGGCAAATATACGGTTTGGATGTTTGGGTTTCCCCCCAGTTTTCTCGAGAAGTAATCGACAGGCATCACCGTGTCAATTCATGGCACGCAGCATGGTGGGGGGCCTACGGAGGGTGTGAAACGATTTCCCCAAGAGGTTCAGCTGACATCCATCCTCTCAAAGAGACACAATATGAAGAAAAGAGAAAAGGAGAACAATGTTCTCTCTGTGATGAGAACTCCTAGGATTTATTCTGTTAACAACTTTGCTATGTGTCACCCGGCGCTGGTAGCCGCGGTCAGCGTGCTGAGCATCCCTGGGACTCACTTACCTTCTGCTGTGCGCCCAGGCTCCTGGTAGAGACCTTTGGAGGCTCAGTGGTTGTCATGAGCCCAAAGACCAAAGGACAGACGCCTGGGTGCTCAGTGGTTGAGTCAGGGCATGATCCTAGGATCGAGTCTGCATAGGGTTCACCACAGGGAACCTGCTTCTCCCTCTGCCTGTGTCTCTCATGAATAAATAAATAAAATCTTAAAAAAAAAAAAAACTAAAAGGGAAGCCTTGAGTCAAGAAAGGAGAACAGTAGATGAAAATGAGCTATAGAGAGAGCACGTTCTGGAGACAAATGTGCAGATGGCCAAGAGCAGGGGTGCTGACTGCAGCCCTGACTCCTCAGATTCATGGGAAGAGGGTCCTTAGGACCTGATGACTGAACATCAGGTGCTAAGCACAAAGGGCTCCTGAAAACCACAAACAGGAACAGAGTCTGGCCCAAAGAGGGTGAGGACAAATCATGGAGACTCCAAGCTGGACGTGGGCACCAGAAGATGCAGCCCCACTGTGGAGGGACTTGTCCATAACCATCCCTGAACACCTACTTTGTGTTGGACATGTTGCACATATGGTGACGATAAGGCAGATACTATTATTACCATTTTATGAGTGAGTAAGCTAAAGCTTAGAGTGGTTGAGATCTAGCATTCTCTGGGCTCTTGTCTGATCCAACTGGCTGCTCCTTCCCGGGCTTCTTTTTGAATTCATTCTTCTCTACTAGGTGTGTAAATGTTGGCATCCCAGGGTCCCATCTCTTCTCATCCCCCACCTGCTAAGAATAGTATTAGCTATTGTCTGGGAATTCCAGAATTTCCTCTCCTGCCTGACTGTCTCCTAGTCTAGGAATGACAAAATTAACCAAAGAATGGAAGAGGAAGGAATCTGTAGATATTACCATATAAATATTTCTAATTTGTTAATTAGAAAAGCAGAACAAGTAATAATTCCAAGAGCTGCTTTTAATTTAACCAACAAAATAAACTACTAATTGCTCCAATAAAAAAATAGGGGAAAGTATAAAGTTAGAAATGAAATATTTCAAGAGATCGCTTGGCTCAAAGTTATATTGATCCTTCCGAAAACGTAAGTGAAAAATAAAATTTTCTAGGAAAATATTACCAAAGTTCACGCAAGAGGATTTATAACTAGGGGCATCAGATTCAAAAGAAACATAGGAACCCCCCACCCTTGTTAAATTTGCATTTCAGATAAGGAAGATTTTTTTCAATATGTCTCATGCAATATATTTTTTAAAGATTTTATTTATTCATGAGAGACACAGAGAGAGAGAGAGAGAGAGAGGAAGAGACACAGGCAGAGGGAGAAGCAGGGTCCCTACAGGAGCCTGACGTGGGACCTGATCCCTGGACTCCAGAATCATGCCCTGGGCCAAAGGCAGATGCTAAACTGCTGAGCCACCCAGGGATCCCCTCTCATGCAATATTATACTAAAAAATTATTGGTTGTTTTTCTGAAATTCAGATTTAATTAGATGTCCTACATTTTATCTGGAAGCTTTGCTAAAGCAGATAAATCACCATGGAAAAATATGAGGAACTTGTCAAAAGCTAAAAGAATTTTAAGACAAGATGTTTTCAGGTGAATTATATAGATCAAATTCAAGGGATACTTTATTTTTTTCAAAGGATGCTTTAAACTCTTAAAATTATTCCAGGGAACCCTGGGTGGCACAGCGATTTAGCACCTGCCTTTGGCCCAGGGCGTGATCCTGGAGACCTGGGATCGAATCCCACGTCAGGCTCCAGGTGCATGGAGCCTGCTTATCCCTCTGCCTGTGTCTCTGCCTCTCTCTCTCTCTCTGTGACTATCATAAATAAATAAAAATAAAAAAAATAAAATTATTCCAAAACATACAAAAGAGTAACAGCTTCTAAATTATTTTTAAAAAGTTGCAACACAATGAAACCTAACCTGACAATGATAACAAAAAAAGACAAGGGCAATTCTGTTTTGAATATCCATGATGAAATTTTAACTTTGATATTAACAAATATGAAAGAATAATATTTTTCTTTAAAATATTTTTATTTTTCAATTATTTTTTTCTTTTCAAATTTTTATTTAATTTCTAGTTAGTTTACATATAATGCAATATTAGTTTCAGGAGTAGAATTCAGTGATTCATTACTTACATAGTTTGTCTAAAGTATCCTCCTTAATATCCATTACCCAACTAGCCCATCCCCTACTCACCTCTCTCCCTCACTCCTCAGTTTGTTCTCTATATTTAAGAGTCCTTTATGGTTTGTTTTCTTCTCTCTCTTTTTCCTTCCCCCTCGTTCCATATGTTCATCTGTTGTTTCTTAAGTTCCACATATGAATGAAATCATATGGTATTCATCTTTCTCTAACTTATTTCACTTAGTTCCATCCATGTCATTGAAAATGGCAGGATTTCATTCTCTTTGGTGGCTGAGTAATATTTCATTATACATATATATACACCACATCTTCCTTATCCATTCGTCAGTTGATGGACTCTTGGGCTCTTTCCATAGTTTGGCTATCGTTGATAATGCTGCTATGAACATCAGGGGACATGTACCCCTTCAAATTTGTATATTTATGTCCTTTGGGTAAATATCTAGTAGAGCAATTCCTGGGTCATAGGGCAGCTCTATTTTAACTTTTTGAGGACCCTCCACACAGTTTTCCAGAGTGGCTGCACCAGTTTGTATTCTCACCAACAGTGCAAGAGGGTTCTCCTTTCTCTGCATCCTCATCAATATCTGTTGTTTCCTGTGTTGTTAATTTTAGCCATTCTGACAGGTGTGAGGTGGTATCTCGTCATAGTTTTGATTTTTATTTCCCTGATATTGAATGATGTTGAGCATCTTTTTATGTGTCTGTTAGCCATCTGGATGTCTTCTTTGAAAAAGTGTCTATTCATGTCTCCTGCCCCAAATTAACAGACTATTATTATTATTTTTAGAGTGGGGGAGGGAGGGACAGAGGGAGGCAGAGAATCCCAAGCAGGCTCCATGCCCAGTGTGGAGACTGCATGGGGTTGATCTCACAACCCTGAGATCACGACCTGAGCCGAAATCAAGAGTAGGACACTTAACTGACTGAATCACCCAGGGACCCCTGACAGACTTTTGAAGAGAAAAGGAACTGAAGAAGATTTTTGAAAAGGATTTTACTAAGTTCTCTGTATTTTTCCCTCAGTCTTAACATGCCTATATATTACCTACATAATTTTTAGCTGTAAGTCATTGATATAATAGATGTAACTTTCTGGAATCATCCCAAATTAAAATTCATTGTTTTGGAAGTACTAGTCAATATGCAATTAGATAAGAGAAAAATATGCGGCGTCAATACTGAGGAGGCAAATTATTACTATTTTCAGACGATATAATTGTATGGAAAATTGCAAAATAATCAATCGAGGGAAATTCTATTAGCGATAGATGATAATTTAGTGAGATGGACTGATTTCAAAATTAATATTCACATTCAGTAACATTTCAATAAACAGTATTTAGCTATACAACAGAATGAGGCAAGTTACCTTATTTATAATAGCATAAAATAGGTATAAACTTAATAATAAATATATAAGACATCAACATTAAAAAACTGTAACACTTTCTTAAGATATTAAAAACACTGAACAAATGAAAAGATTACTGTATTCTGGAATAAGAAGATTCAAGAAGGTAGACACACAAGTTTACTGTAAATCAATCCATAAATCCAATGCAATGCTCATCAAAATACCAACAGTAATTTTTATAGCCTGGTGACATATTATTAAAGTTCTCTGGAAACATCAAACTTGTGAATGTTCAAATGTGATTCCTGTATATGCAAACAATTGTGGGAGGATACGCAAGAAGCTATTCATAATGTTTACCTTTAGAAGAAGTAAGGGGTAAGGATTAAGGCAAAGAGTTGGTTTTTATAAATATAAATTTCAATATTTTCAGTAGATGCACATATTACTTATATGGTGAAAACAGTCGTTGTTTATTTTAAAAGAACATTTCCTAACAAGTAGAATAGCAATTGCTCACCCTCAGTGCTCATTGGAATCACAAGGGGGAACTTTAATAAAACATCAGTGCTCAGATCTCATGTCCAGTTTTGAATTCGGTTGGTCTAGGGTAGGGCCCGGGCATTGGTATTTTTAAAAAAGCTTCCAGTGATTATGATGTTCAGCCAGGGCTGAAAGCCACTGATGGAGAGTATCCTATGGCAGTGCTTTTCAAACTTGTGGTTACAACCCATTGGGCATGAAATCAATTTTAATGGGTTAGGACCAGGATTTTAAAAAATGCAATTGAACAAAAGTGTGTGTGTGTGTGTGTGTGTGTGTGTATGGACTAGATTGTGATCTAAGGCATAGCTCTGTGGGATGCCATCAAAAAAAATCAGAAAGCCCCTACTTTATGGGACTCCAACCTCTCAGACCCTCTGAAACACCTTATCAGAATTTGTGTCAACTATGAAAGGCTTTTCATAGTTTAAAAATTATACTGTAATTCTGACTTCTGTTTGTTTATGTGGCCATTCGATCATTCCATTCATTACAATTCAAAGATTGAAATGACATATGTAACTGCTTGTGCTTATATGCTGTGCACAGTGTCTGACCTTACTAAGTCCTCAGTAAATATATGACAAATGAAAGAATGAATGGATGATTAAATTATCAGGTAATTCTTTCCCTCATTTTCCCTAGAATTATTTTTGTAAACTAGTTTTTCTTCTTCCTTCCCACCACCAGCCTCATGAAGTAATTACTCTAGGTGGAATAAAGCAAGAATTATTTATTCTTGGATGGATATCCCACAGTCAATATAACAATCAAGGCAGGATTTCCTTCTTTGCTAGCATACTCATCCAATTGAGGACTATGCTTAGTTTGGATTAGGCCATGCTGATTCTGGTCACATTCATGTTATCACAAATCACACTGACCTGGGTCTCTTCCCATGACCTAAGACATTCATGAAAGATAGAACCAGAAAGGATGTGGCTGATATGGGCTGATTTCATTTTTTTAAAAGGTTTTATTTATTATTTATTCATGAGAGACACAGAGAGAAAGAGAGAGGCAGAAACACAGGCAGAGGGAGAAGCAGGCTCCATGCAGGGAGCCCGATGCGGGACTTGATCCCAGGTCTCCAGGATCACGCCCTGGGCTGAAGGCGGTGCCAAACCGCTGAGCCACCCAGGCTGCCCAGGCTGATTTCATCTGAAGCAAGTTATGTCACTGACATTTCCCAGATTAAAAGTAAAGTCTTCAGTAAAAATTTCAATTCACTATATAATCTACTTTATGTAGCTGAGTAATGTTTTGAGTTACCAGAAGCTTAGCCCTGGGGCAAGGTGCTACAGGAAATATACGGAGGTCTTGGAGTTGCTTAAATGATGTGATGTTAATTGTAAGTGAGGGAGAAATTCAGATTGGGAAGAAAGAAAATGAAATGGGCCAAACAGAAAAGTCTTCAAATAACTAGACACGCGGGGCATCAAACATAGGAAAGGCAATAGAAGTGCCCAGGTAACACCCTAAAGCCTGAAACCTGGATTCTAACTTGCTTAACACCTCTTCATGAGAAGCTTGTTTTGTGTGACATTTTACAAACCATTAACGAAGTAACAGTCCCTAGGAAATCTCTTTGGGACGGTGGGCCTGCCGTGTTCCTTCCAGTGGGGCATCGTGTGGCCGCATGACTCAGTGGTTTTCTGGGCTGTATCCACCTCACGTCTCACAAATCACACTTTTTCGAGACATGACAGGGACGGCGAGTGTATCTCTGACTTTTGACTTTTGCAGAAACAAGCCATAGGTCAGAGTGACAACAATGGACTTCTAAAGGACCATTTCGGGGATGATGGGGAGATGTTTAATGAAGCAAACAGCCATGAATATACATGAAGATGGAGACTGGCGGGGGTGGAGGAGGCAAAATTAATAGAGGCAAAACTTGAAAATTTCAGAGTTAACTACTATGGAAATAGGTGAAAACAAAGGGATTTAGTCTGAAGACAGAGGGCTACGGAGTGACTTCTTTAGGGTCTTCAAATATATACGAAAGATGATTTTGTAGAAATAGGAGACACCAGCATGTTTACATCTTAGGTGAAGTTTGAATATCTGAAGCTAGATCTGAAAAAGTACATCTTTTTTTTTTCTCCTCTATTTCTTCAACAAATACCTATTGAGCATTTTTTATACGCCACCCAGTTGTTAAATATTAAATTCCATTTGCCCAGAACGTGTAAGGCTCTGTGCTCACACTGAGTGCGGTAGAAAGTGCCACAAGGCATAATCTTTCTCTTCAAGGGGCTACTAGGAACCAGTCCCTGTAGGAGATCGTACAAGTGTTTTCACTAGGGGTTTTTGGAAACTGGATAATGAAGGTGATTATAATCACATGGCCCAACCATTCGAGTCACATTCTATTTCTGTTATTTTCAGAACCTCATCAAGGTTGAGAAAGCTTTGACGCTGCTTCTAAGGATGGCTGTGTGTAATTATCCACTGTCCACAGACAGAAGGGATAGGAGGGCATAATGGATTCCTGGGAACAAATCCTTTTCACCAGCTTAGTGCCCGTACAAAAAATGAAGTACACCACCTCCAGTTTAAGGTTTTTAAATCAGCGAATTATTTCTTTATTGTTTACTTCTGAAGGCAGGAAGAATATTCCAATTGTCTGCACAGAGTATGGATTGAATTGTGAAATCAGTTTCTGGCGGCCCAGGTCTGCCAAAGTGGTCATGAGCTACAAATGACTCCTCAAGTGGCAAGCAGCCACCCAGACACACACAATTCATCCTTTCCCCAGCAGTTCACAAATAGTAGCCTGCCTCAAATTCGTAGCTTGACAAACTGCCATGGACTTTTCAGAGAACTCGCCTTGAGATGGTTGATAGACAGACAGCCGATGTTAGCTAGAAGCTAATCACTTTTCCTAAAATTGAACCTCCTCTAGGGCTAATCATTTTTCAAATTAACATGCACAAAACAGATTGATTTGAAGAATTTGCCCTGTGGGGGCATCTAAGACAGTTGTAAAGCAGGACCTAGTCTAGGTACTTAGTGTTGACTCACAGAAAGTGTCAAGTCTTTCCACCTTTTTATCAGACACCTTTCATCAATTTGTTGTCCCTTTTCGTTCAATATTGTACTTGTGAACCACACTATTAACCTCAGCTACCCTACTGGAGGGCTTGAGAATTCTTAGTTGGGTAATTTTTTCAGGTGACAGGATTACCAAGCATAGCCATGTGAAAACATATTCATATTTAAAATTCTTATGTGTGCATAATAAATATTAGAACACCACTGAGCTAAAATTAATGAGTCTGTATTTAAAGCACGGCAGTATTTAAAATTACCTGCCTGATGACAATTTTCACTTAATCACATTACAAGTATCTCTGATTACTTCTTGTTAATTGCTTCATAGAATCTGGGGGGAAAAGGGGCCCCAGAAGTGTCCAGGTAACAGAGTACTTAATTGCTAACATCAAACTGGTACTCAAAATAATGTTCATACTCTGGAGCCAGCCAGTTAGCAATATATACTGAAAGACACCTCTGTATGGAGGATTGTTCTAGGTCCCGTGGGGAAATACAAGAATATCTCTGCAGTGTACGGTGACAGAGCAAGAACAAAGGTTTAGAAAGAACTGAACAACACCTGGGTCTGTGCAGGTAGGTGTCATGTGAATCACATACATAGATGCCAGGGGATTTCACTCACCACCTGACCATATTTTCTGTAAGATCTGTGCACCAGCAAGATCATATTTCCACTACACCAGGCCCTGGACTTTTTCCCCTTTATCGCCTCCTATTCATCTGCATATTGTTATGCTTATGGTTTATTGTGTATCTCCACACCCCCTTGGATTTAAGCCCCACAGAAGCAGAGATTTTTATTCATTTGTCCAAGGATGCATTCCAAATGGGACAGAGTGGGCTCTCAATATTTGTTGAATGGATGAATGTAATACTTCCCACAATGGACAAAGATGAGGACACCTGTTCAGGTGAATCTGATTCATTTGAAGAAAAGTTTTGAATCAATATGTAGGTGGATCTGTGAAATTGTTTCTTCTACTCTTAGGCTTAACTTTTCAGCCCAAAAGGCATGTGAAAAGCAAATCTATTCTGAAAAAAAAAAAAAAAAACAGAAAGGGGGCGGGGGAGAATAGTAAGCTGGCTGTTCTGGAGGATAACTTTGCAAATTGATTGAAAAATAAAAGAAAAAAATTTCAATCACCAACAGCAAGCAACCTGTCGGAGTGAGTTTTCCTTTAATAAACTAATTTTTGGCTGGTTTGACTCTTTTTGTGGGAGAGGCTAGGCCAAATGAAATTCGAATTGCTTCTTCTTGAAAAAAAAAAAAAAAACAAGAAACAATACAAAACAAATACTCCACTGCCTTCTGAAGCAAACTGTCAGAGCAGATCCTAACCCCAAAGCACGGAACAGTTTACAGAGAAACAACCGCCTCCATGGAAGCATATGCCACCCATACTCTACCCATTCACAACTAGCTGATGAAGCAACTCGTGCTCTTTGGGAATAAATCCTGTAAATACACCCTTTATTTTTTAAAAATGCAAATTAGTTAATATTGACCAGTCATTCTTGATATTTTTTTTTCCTTCTAAAAGACCTCTGATGCCCCAGTATGTCAGAGCAAAACAGAGGCCCCCGTATTCCAAACAGTCCCCATGAGTACTTAATACAATTGCTATGAGTTGCAGTTCAACAATTGTGAAAGATCCGTTGTGGGGACAGCTGGATTTAACCTGGGACTCCTTAGCATTTTGCATTCTTCCTGCATCAATTTGCCTTGATTCCTCAATCAAAGGGAACACAATTTAATTTCAGATTGAAGCAAATGGGCAATTGATAGGTGTTGCCTTGTAGGTAAAACCCGATACAACTAGTCTGATCCCATGAAATAGAACCATCTTCTGGAGAAAAACTCGATATTTTAAACTGAAGTCTTATTTCTCACCTTTTATTTTTCATTTCCTTTTTAATCGTGGTTCTTACCTTTTTTTTTTTTTTTCCAAATCTTGCAACCCTTTAACCCTTTTCCCTGACTTTTTTCCATCTCCGAATCATTGCCATGGCCACCTTGACAAAACAGTGCTTAGGAGGCTGCAGCTTTGCCTCTCAACGCTCTGAAGTCTCCAAGGGACACACCCTTATCCAATGGGCCCCTAGTCTTCTGCTGACATCATTCAAGCACTGAGTCTTAACAGTGGCCCTGCAGGCCCTCTGGACTTGCCTGTGTGTGCATCCCAACCGGGGCCCTGGGGTGCTAGGCACTTGGACACTAGGCACTCAGCAGTGGCAGCTGGGATGTTTTATTTGGTCACTGGATTCAAAATCCATCCTTTGCCTGAAAGGGATCTCTGGTGCAGAGACTTGCAAGCAGGTAATCTCCCTGAGAAATCAAATTGTGATCAGCAATTCACCAGAGTGCTCAGTCAGAAAATTCACTTGTGTAACTCTTAGTGTTGGAGACAAGCACAAGTATTCGTGCTGTCTTCACAGCTGCATTGTAGGACTTCGGCTGTCCCAGGCTTCTAACGCAGTGACAAACTGACGGTGGGGAGAGATGGAGACCAGGCGAGTAGAACCAGAATAAGGTATTTTTGAAGGAAGAGTTTTTATGAATACATTATTCATTAATATATTTATTCATAAGAAGAATATATTTATAAGGATTCTGAATATTCAAGAGTCTATTAACAAATATATTTTTCATGAATATATTTATAAGGAGAATAAGCTTTTAAGAACAACTTGTAAGGAAAAATATTCATGAAGAATGATTCTTGAATATTAAGAATATATTCATAGGAACGCTTCATATTCAAGAACGTTTTTCAGCTCTGAGAGTTGCAGAGACAAATGGAATATTTCTTAAAATGATAGGAAACAAAATGGAATGCAGTGAAAACTCAGTATTTCAAATGGAATGAGTGACTGTGGCAAAGCCCTCACTCAACAGAAGGAGATTCCACAAAGAAAATTTGATCAAGAAATGTCAGGGATGTTCCAAGTCAGCCCGCAGCAAGGGTAAGAGGTCACGATTCAGAGCCAGGGGTTAACAGGAGTCAATCTTCTGTGCTAACACTTGGAATCTATTGAGGACTTGAGTTAGCCATGGTCAGGATCTCATCACAGGCCAGGAGAAACAAGGTGTTCGGAGTTGATGAAGGAGAGATTTTTCTTGGGAGGACTGTGGGTTGTTGGAAGAGAGAAATTTATCTTTGTGAAAAAGTATCAGAAATTAAAGACATTCAAAGACTATGGTCTCAGAAGTCCTAAGCTCCCAGAGCGTCCTTGCTTAATGATCTGATTTCCAGTCCCATATGTGTATTTCAACGTGTTGTGTAAATAATGGTCCTTTAGGGGAACTCTTTCTAACAATCTAGAAGTTTGTTATTTCTTGAAGTCCTACTGGCAATATTTTGCTTTGTCCTGCATACTTTTCACTTCTGAGACCGAGTCTTTGCATGGTCTTTAAGATACTTGTTACGCAATTTTTGCTTTGTCACGCATATTCCAGATGGGAATCAGGAAAGAGGAGAGTAAGAGGCTAGGGGTGGTACCTGGGGGCAGCCGAGGCCTTCAAACCATCTGGGGCATTTCCAGATGCTGCCTCACTCCTTGGGGGGGGGTCCCCTGGGAGAAAGATTTCAACTTCCAAGCTTTCCAGCCTGTCTGGAGAGGATGAGGTAAGGGGAGGGAATTTGTTGGAGTCAAAGCTGGATGTGGTAGGGCTGGGTCCAGGGCAATCAAGGCCCCTCCAGACCATCCTGAGGCCTGCCCCACATGCTTCTGGGCCCCCTAACAAAAAGCCACCTTATGTGTATTATGTCAGCTACATTCGTTTACACACATCCACAAAATCAAATTAAAAAACCCCTCGGGGTAGATATCACTTTCTTTTTACAGGTAAGTTATTCCCATCTAGGAGGTTACGGAGCTGGGACTTGACGTCGAATTTGATGCGCTTACCTCATTCACTGATGCAATAAGTAACTTACTTTGTGCTGATGAAGTGCCACATACCACGTCAAGTGCTGGGAGTAAGTGATGAGCAAGCCTGCCACGGTCTCCGTTCTCACACACCATCTAGACTAGTGGGGGGGGAGACAAGCCCCCCCTTTTTTTTTAATGTTTTACCACTCGTAACGTGGTAACGACAGCAAGTGAGGAACCACATGATGGGAATAGGGCTGCAGTGGGTCTTCCCCAACAGGGGTGAAGGGGAGGGAACAGCTCAGGCGGGGGCATCCACTTACACCCAGGAAGGTACGCTTGGAGGGAGGAAGGAGCTCAGGGTAGGTCCAGCACGGGATGGGGGCACGAGGGAAACGCTGTGACAGGGGAGGAAGGTGGGGTGAGGTGTGAAGCTGGCAGCCTGCCGGGCCAGCAGGGACCAGCTCAGAAGCTGACCTGCGCCTCGTGGGTCTCCACCTCCAGCGAACTCATGCTGGTGGGAGAAGCTCTAACACAGAAATGGCCAGAGTCAGATGTTTTGGTTTCCTCAGTTGGGCCGCTACTCTGTTCAGCCAGGAGAGGCTACTAGGACGGGACCACCGGAGTTGCCTCTCCAGAGTGGCAAGGTGAAGGCACTGGGTGGCAAGTCAGGATGTCTGGCAGGTGGCTAGACACCTGGATCGAGCTGTACCTGATTGCACTGTCTTCTAGGAACACGACAGTTCAACTCTAATTTGGCTTAGTGTTGTGTGTTCTAATCTAGATCCTTTGTTGAAACAACAAGTATTAAATATATGAAACATGCATCTCAGATCTTCCACGGAGCCTCTATGATGAACAATTGTGAGGTTCTTTTTAATTTGAAAATCTCCACTTTAACTTCTCAAGTTATTAACTAGGCTCCCTACCCAGCGTGGAGCCCAACACAGGGCTTGAACTCACCACCCTGAGATCAAGACCTGGGCTGAGATCAAGCACCAGACACTTTAACTCACTGAGCCACCCAGATGCCCCTAATTTCTCAAGTTATTAACGGCTGAATTTGCTTCCCTAGGGAAACATATCCCCAATACTCGAAGGCTGACTTCTTTGTGGGCTATGCCAAGCAGCGCTTTGTTCCTCTGTGGCTGAGATAAAAGCCCTCAGGTTGTGTTGTGGGAATAGGTTATTACAACATACTCATTAAGGCATGGAGGTGGGGGTTTTATTTTATGTTTATTATCATTTAAAATATATTATAATTTTAACACAGCAGAAGCAGGAATTTAATTGTACATGGCAGTCTAAAAAAAAACAGAAAATAAACAGCAAAGAAAACTCCACAGAAAATAAAAATTTACATGAACCAATAATATATTAAAATTCCATTTAGGTGGGAATCTTTAAAAGATGCAATATGTGCACACCTCTTAGAGAAGAATATTTTTTTTTCAGTGACCTACAGTTTGAGAATCTCTCCAGGCCGAATCAACTTCCTTCAATCGTAAGATTCTTAATGAATCAGAGAACAATGGTCTCTACTTCCAGGGGGCCGGTGCAGCTCCGACAGTAGGTATGAACAGGTGACTGTCTTTCAGAATCATGGGGCTGACTCCACTGAAGTGTCAGGTACAGTCACTTACACAAAACAAGTAAGGTCTGACAAGAGATCAGAATTGTTCAAATCACAGCTACCAAGCTCCCTACTTCAGAGATCTTCCCTGTTAGTGCGCCTCTATCAAGATGTAACACAGTCCCTTATTACATGTGCTGGCGGGGGGGGGGGGAGGCGCAGGGCCAGTTCTCCGAGGCCTCCTCTGAGTGGAGGTGGGAGGGGTTCAGTGCAGGTGGGTGGCTGGCTCTCCAGCCCCTGTGGGGTGGCAGGAGGGGGGCCCCCGGCCCCACGCTCCCGCAGGCAGCCTCAGGGCCCTGGTGAAGGGGCCTCAGAAGGGTCTGGCCAGCTTCTGCTGGCTGTCCCCCTGGTGCTCCTGGGCACATTCCAGGAGGCTCTGGGACACCAACAAGAAATGATTAATGGAACAAAAAGGAGAATTAATGAATCATGAAAACATGTGCTTATTATTATTTTAAAGATTCACACTTTCCTGAGTAAAGTACCCAAAAATCCCACATAAAGTCTTTTTAAAACACCAGGCCTCTCTTAGACTCACTGCACCCAGATGGCAAGTCTGAGCCTGGCTCAGACGTTCTGGTGAAACACTAACAACGCATTTGTGAGTATTGTTTTTTTTTTTAATGTTTTACCACTCGAGAGTTTTATGCTTGAAAAATGGTTAATGGTGAAGGAGAACCACTGAAGGTGTGTGTGAGGGCTTCTTTGGTCTGTTTGTTGCAACGCATCAGAGCTGGAAGGGCCCCACCGAAGACAATGATGTTCCCGAGTCACACCCCGGCCTCTGCATCGTGGGCACTAGGACAGTCCATGGTACCCTCGAAACATCTACACCACAGCCATTTTCAAAGGTCCAAATTAAACACGGATATAACCATGGGGACATTAAACTTAAATTAGTGTGGGCCAGTTTTATTGCTGAAAGAGGAAGGTCCTGGAGCTGCAGTAGGTCGGGGTGTGTGTTTATCCTCTGGCTTCCTGGCCTGACAGAGAATCTTCTCCACTGAGGTCCTGGGAATTCCTGAACATGAGGATAGAATTATAAATCTTCAGTGCCGGACCCAGTTTGATCTTCATCACCTTGACGATGTCCGTCTGTGTCAGAAGTAGGAAGGCTTTGCCGTCAATCTGCTGTGAGGAAATAAACAAACACGGTTTACCCCCGGGGACGTTCCCTCGGGTGCTGAGCTGTGTGACTGCGACAGTGGCAGCCTCCCTGCAGCTCCCCAGCAACACGGGAGGACGGTCCCCTCCCCACCCGGGCCCGACTGCTGCCCGGCTCCGGACTGTTACCCGAGACTCTGTTAAATATGAACTCAATACACACGCGTAATTTCTAAAATTGTTATGTTTAAAAAATCTTGGCCTGAATTTGTATCATGAACCTTAAGGGAAAAAACCTACTTTCATCCACCAAGGAAATCTCCAGGAATTTCTCCTGACAGAACAAAGTGAACTACTGAAAACAGTTCAGCATTTCTAAAATAGCAGAATTAAATAAATTATGGTATTGTCTAGGTTGGGGTGCCAGGCAGTCACCGAAATTCACCTCTCAAAGAAACACTTAATGATTTGGCAAATTTTTCGTGAATTGTTAAGCAACAAAATACAACATGATGACATAGAAAGATCTTGGTTCTAACCCATAAAATTAAATGTGCATGACCACATGTACACATGCATATAATGAAAATATTTGAAGTCTTTATATGTTAAGTGAAGTCAGATTTGGCTGGTGGAGTAGTGGTTTATTTTTATATTCTCCTTTTAACTGACCTGCATTTAAAAGTTTTTTTTTAATAAGAAATGCCATTATAAGCAAAAATACATATAAAATAGATGTTTTATTTAATAATTTTTAAAGATGATTTATTTTAGAGAGGGCTGCGAGCAGGGAGGGAGGGTCAAAGGAAGAGGGGGAGGGACAAAGACACTCCACACTGGGCACAGAGCCTGACATGGAGCTCAATCTTGTGACTCTGAGATTATGACCTGAGCAGAAATCAAGAATCGGTTGCTTAACCCACCAAGCCACCCAGGCACCCCTTATTTATTAACCTTTAAAGCATAGTGACCTGACATGTAATAGCTTTCCTAAGATTCTCAGGATGGTGAGTGACCACCATACAGCCCAGTCTGCTCTCAGAGTTTGAGTCTCAGGGACTGTAGGCAGGTCCTACACTCACATCACCCATTTCAACACACACAGGCTCAGAAAGCTTGCTGGTTCTAGAACCAAGATGACAGAATGAACGGGTCTTCTATGGCAACACCTTTCCCTGCACCTAGCACTGTGTTAGTTCTAACCTTTGTGAAACAGTGATGCAAACCCTTGGTGTCAATGACTCGATGAGGAGTAAGGATCCCCCACAGACCCAAGTTTTGCAATTAAAGTTTTAAATTAAAGTGGGAAATTAAAGATCTAAGAAAGCTATAAAATGCTTCATTTGGGCAGCCCAGGTGGCTCAGCAGTTTAGTGCCGCCTGCAGCCCGCGGTGTGATTCTGGAGGCCTGGGATCGAGTCCCACATCGGGCTCCTTGCATGGAGCCTGCTTCTCCCTCTGCCTGTGTCTCTGCCTCTCTCTCTCTCTCTCTCTCTCTGTGTCTCTATGAATGAATAAATAAAATCTCTAAAAAAAAAAAAGGCTTCCTGTGCATTTATGATAGTGTTTGTTGCTGAATCGTCCATTCAGAGAACGGGATACTTGCAGACTTTCCCAGGCACTGAAAAACACTACCCCTGATCTTCAAAGCCCCCCTGGAGAAGTCTGTGTTTTACAGAGGAGGGGAGGATAAGGCAGGCTAAATGATCTGCCCACTGGGGGGCCGCAGGTCTAAGAGCCAAGCTGGAGCATCGTGATGTGCAGAGACCTGTGGACCAGGTGGGTCTCGGGCATCACAGGATGCAGAGAGCGGCCCGTATGTGTGAGGCGGGGCCAACCACACCGGAGCCGTGCTGGGCTGGGGAAGAGCAGATGAACATCATATTTCCAGTGGCAGCTATCCAGACTGCCACCATACTGACCCTAATGCTGAGTTCCCTGGAGATGCAAGACTTGCTGGGCTTTGAGGAGCCCAGGACCCCAAATGCAAGAGTCCTTTCCCTGAACCATGCATGCCCTGAGAGGGAGAGTGTGTGCTACACACCAGAGGCTCTAGAGGGTAGTTTTCTTGGAGACTTCTGGAGCAATAACGATGGCTCTGGAAACAACCTGGACGGGGGCTACAATCTGACTGCCCCTTTCCTGCTAGGCTTCTTCATTGGTTGTTTGAGAACCCAAGGATAATAATTGTAAAGTGCTCAGCACAGGGCCCAGCACTTGACAAGGCCACGATAAACAATAACCACCATGGGCAGCCCGGGTGGCTCAGCGGTTTAGTGCCACCTTCAGCCCAGGGTGTGATCCTGGAAACCCGGATCCAGTCCCACATGGGGCTCCCTGCATGGAGCCTGCTTCTCCCTCTGCCTGTGTCTGTGCCTCTCTCTCTCTCTCTCTCATCTCTCATGAATAAATAAATAAAATATAAAAAAAACAACAAACAAAACAATAACCACTGTATCTTCACGATGATTCCATAGCTGGTCCAGTCTCTTCTGGGGTCCCTAGAGCTATAGCTACTAATTCCAGGACAAATATTAAGTAGTTTGGAACATTTCCAACCAACTGAGGGTAGGAAGCAGAAACCCCATAGAAGGATTTTGTGGCTTCTCTGCATTCCTCTTGAAGCAGGTGCCAAGCAGGGACATACAGGATGGTCCCACTGTCCCCTTGAAGTAAATAACTCCCTCTCCTCCCTGGGAGCAGGCTCCTAGCAGGACTCCATTCTGCCCCCAGTGAAGCCTCAAGTCATCATGGCAGAGCCTCCACAGCACCCATAAGAATTAATTGACATGTTCCTTTATTCACTCACCTGACAGGCTATTTCTTGGGCAGGCCACACGGGCCGAGCACCACAGCATTCAGTGACAAAGCCCAGAGTCTGACGCTGCTGTGCCCCGCTGCTCTGCTGGGCTCTTTCCTACCCTGAGCCTTTTCTCCTGCTCTTATTTACATGGAAGTAAATGAAAACAAAGCACTTCTGAGCCCAGAAGTAGGGAAATACATATAATTTTTGCATTTCTTACCTCTTTCTTGAAGCACTTGGCATGCTCTTCGCAGCCCAGAAGAGACTGTACAAATTCGGCCACCTACAGAGTGAGATGAAAAGCCTGATTTAAAACATGCACCTGAAATAATTTCTTGGGTTGTAGTAATTCAACATTTGAGTAAAATATACTTCAAATCCCTCAAACACTTGGAATTTAAATATCAACTATCAAGTCACATAAGCATTTGCCAGCTCAGAAATTAGATCAACCCCAGTCTCTCTGTTGGCCTCTCATTTCCAGGCTGACCTACATAGGGTTACTGTTATGAGGACATTGACAGCCTCCTTGTGTGTGGTGCTGGCATTCTGGAATCTTCTCTCATCTGATCCTCCTGTCCACTCACCCTGGGAGGGTCAGGGAAGGCAGGAGGAAGTGGCCGTGTGCAGCAGTCTTCACAGTGACTGTCTGAGAGCAGGACCTGTCCACCTGGCACCTCAGTGGCCCCAAGGCCCGGCTAGTGACAGGGACTCTAGGGACCTAAGCCAACCAAATTCCCCCATCAGTGACAATGAAGCTGAAGCCCAAGGAGGTTTATTTTTTTTTTAATTTTTATTTATTTATGATAGTCAGAGAGAGAGAGAGAGGCAGAGACATAGGCAGAAGGAGAAGCAGGCTCCATGCACCGGGAGCCCGACGTGGGATTCGATCCTGGGTCTCCAGGATCGCGCCCTGGGCCAAAGGCAGGCGCCAAACCGCTGCGCCACCCAGGGATCCCCAAGGAGGTTTAATGACTTGCCGAAGGTCATGCATGGCTCAGAAATGCCAGGGATGGCTTTGGAACCCAGGTTTTCAGACTCCAAAACCGGAGTTCTGGAGAATCGTGCTCTTCAACTTCATTTTCTACTCTTTCCCCTACTCCCTATCCAGCCACACATACCCTAAGTTCCTTTTAATTAGACCAAACAATGACCTGGCTATATGTGCAGGAAGCTGCTGAGAGTTTCCAACTGATGCTTTTAGAAAGCTGAATGAACAAACATAATAAATCGTAGACTGTCAACGACCAAAATGACAAGTGGATGCTGGTCACTTCTGGCAATATCTGGCCCTCTTGCATGCCAGATGTTGGCTACAGTGACAAACCCGGGAGATGATGTTTGTCAGAGTAATTGTCTTGGGCTTTTCATTTTTGTCTCTGTGTCTTGTGCCAACTGAACTGTGTGCACTTGAACCTTCTTTCTCCTCTAATGGAAAAGGCCCACAAGAAGGTGGTGAGTTCAGGGTCTTGTATCAACATGTTCTACAACCCAGGCCCTGAGAGTTTCTGACTCTCTGAAGGGAGATGGCAGTGGACACTGACCCTCCCCACACTCTGCAGAAGAGAACATCGGGTGTTGATTTCCAGCTTACAGAGCGGTCAGGGCCCAACACCCACAGAGCGAACATGGGTCCTGATGCCTGTATGCACAATCTTGACTCACAGCTCTATCTGTCCATCCATCTATTTTTAAAGATTTAATTTATTTGAGAGAGAGTGCACAAGAGAGAGCACAATGGCAGGGCGGGAGAGGGTAGGTAGAGGGAGAAGCAGACTCCCCGCTGAGCCCATGCAGGGCTTGATCCTGGCATTCCAGGATCATGACTTGAGCCGAAGGCAGACCCTTAACCGACCCACCCAGTCTCCTTCAGCTCTAATTAATACAAACATTTCAGCACCTCTTTTTAGGGGCAATCAGCACGTTGGTGTCTGCTTTACTCACCTCTGATGCCACAAAGTGTATTTTACCATGAGTCATTTACAGTCATCCTTCCAAAATGCAGGAAGATGAGAATTAAAAAAAATTTTTTTTCCCGAACCAGTCAGCACGCTGCCACTCAATGGTGTCCTCAAGCCCTAGGAGCACCCTGGTGCTCCACTCTGCCGGGAGCCAAGGCTGTTCGTTGACTTAACACGATTTGCTCTTCTAGGGGCTAAAAAGCAGGGAGCTGAGGAGAGCCTTGGAATGCCGCTGCTCAAGTTGCAGAGACACGGTAAGTGAGGCAAGTGACAGCAGGGACTCACGGAGTTTCTAGGGCCTGGGACACTGTGAAGTGGGTGTGGTCCCCTGTTCCAGGCTGCTCTCTGGCCAGGTACGTCTGACCCGGGTGACATGTGAGACCCCTGCTGGGTGCTGGGAGGGCAGGACCGGTGAGCAGGGCACGCGTGAACTTCCAACGAGTTTACGGTTTGATCAGAGGGGGAGGATTAACAGAAAATGGTGAGGATGGCTTACTGATCACTGCTCCCATGCGCGAAGTTCTAGAAGAGAGGTGGAAAGGCTTCTAGCAGGGACAAATGGCATCTCAGATGGGAACCGAGTTAAGGCAGCACCAGGGAGGTGGGAGCTGAGACAGACACCGCTGGGTGGCAGTGTTTCCACTGGGGGGCGATTTGGGCTGGACAAGTGGAGAAGACCTCAGCACAGAGCGTCAGGGGCCAGGCCACACGCCGGCTGCATAGTGCTCAAGTCATCAGCAGTGAGAAGTCCAGTTTGGCTAGAACTTCGGAGCAGAAGGGGAGACGTGGGTAAAGGCGAGGGGTGAGGTGGTGGCGGTGTGGTTTCCGGGTGTGGGCAGCAAGGAGCCCTGGAGGGGCGGTTCTCTCTCTTGGCCCCACCTTGAAATTACCTGGACAGCTTTAAACAGGAATGATGGCGTGGCTCAGGCCATAGAGACTCCGAAGTAATCAGGCTGGATCAGGCCAAGTGTTAGGCATACATTTCTAGATTCCCCAGGTGATTCTCATGTGAAGGTAGGGCCTAGGACCCTGGTGCAAGAGAAATCTTGAGAGACGATCTAGCAGTGTGAGCAGGCCCGGGCAGGACGTCACTGGGAGACACCTGCAGCTCTCCAGCGGAGAAAAGGCCCTGGACAGTCCGCATGGGACAGAGCCCAGAGCAGAAGCAGGAGGCCCTGTGAGGTAAAATCCTGAGAGCTGCCCACACTGGGTGTGGGAACAAAGGAATCAAAAGCAGAGTCCAGAAAAGATGTTGGAGGGCAGCTTTGTTCATGCCAGCACTATTGACTGGTGGGGAATGATCATTCTTCGCTGTGGGGCCACCCTGGGTATTGCAGGGTGTTTAGCGGGGACCCTGGCCTCTACCTACCAGGTGCTACTTGCATCCCCTCCAACATTGTACATCTAATGCATGCACAGATGCAGTACATCTTGTGCATGCAAAAAATGAATTCACCCTTCCCACCTCTTCAGCTAACGGAAAACTGTTAAGGAAAGCTGATTATAAAGAGACCACTTGCTCCTTTCCATCAACTTTATAAGAGACTTTTAAACATGAGGTTTCAGTAGCGTCTTGTTTTGCTTCTTTAAATTATAACATGCACAAACCTTCTTTTTCAGTGCAATGCATCTAAAGTTTTGATACCTGTAACTTTTTTTTTTTTTTTTGGTTGTGATTGTTTAAGAATCATGGATTTAGTTTTTGTAACTCTTTGGCTATTGTCCTTGTGTATCCTGACCGCCATGTGTGTCAGCCCACGTCAATCAAGATGGGTGATTATGAAATGCCAGACTTCTAAATTAAACGTTTTGGAATTCAGTGGGTAAATAAATGCTGCTTTGGGGGGGAAAAAAAAAACACAGCCAAAAATGTGTCCAGATGTTGCCTATATCTTCCTTGGTTCAAAGCCACTGCTCTAAAGGAAGGTTTTCCTGAGATGGCTCTTTCACAGGGAACACTAAAAAAGTAGGACTAAGAATTAGCAGAAGACATACATTTTGTCACATCTCAATCACTAGCTCCTGTGGGAAAGCCATGCCAACAATAAGGAGCCTGGGCGACCACAGACAAAGAGAAGTGTTTTGAGAGATGGTCTTTTTAAAATACACATTCCAGGTACTTCCATTCACAGCATAGGCGTCGTGTGTTGCTTTGATGGTCTGCAGAAGTTATAATGTCCTTTTCTGAACAAACAGAAAGAATCACATTCTTCCTCCTCAGTATTGTTAGCCAAGAAGTCACTGTCCATGTCAGAGGTAGATAGGAGTCTTTAACAGGAATAATTTTCGTGCCAGGCCAGAGAGGAAGTGGAGCAGCCCAGGCAGCTGGGCAGCCCTTGGCTGGGCCCTGCACAGCCCTCCCTGCCTCACCTCCCTGACGGCGGGGCCGCCTTGTCTCCGTTGCCTCACCATCGTGTCTGAAATCCTCTGCGTCTTTGGAAAGAGAGTCTGATTCTATTCAATCTGTCCTTTTCCAAAGTCAAAACCAAGTTCCATGAAATCCACTGAGGCCGACTTTTCTGGCCAGAATTAAAAAATATCCAAAGGCCTTGCTTGATCATTATTCAGTGCCATAATTCAGTGCTGTTAGTATTTATTCCCTCCAAGAATACAATATATTTTGAGGCTTAACAGAAAGCCCATTTTGCTGCAAATTTTAAACATAAAGTGGGGAGCTCTAACACACTGTGGAGTACTATCAGAAAGCCTCCTTCCCATTCTCCCCTTAAGAATCCTCTGATTATCTATTCAAGTCTGTGGTACATATGAACTAGTCAGACTGGTGTGAACTCTATGAAACAGAAAACTGGCATCTGTTTGCCTGAGCCAAGGTGGCCGTGTGGACGTGTCTGCTCGGTAAGGCGATGGCGCTGCTGTGGGAGCCCGGGGACCACCAATCCCCACCTTGGTTCCAAGAAGTACACCTGCTGTGGAGGCCGACATGTGCTGGATTCCCCAAGTTCTCAGGAGTAGGGTAGCCCATGGTGAAAGGTCAGCTTTATTTTGGAAGGACACTGAGTAGGTTAATTCTGGGAATGACACAGCAGTTTGGAGAGACCAAGAAAGATGACCCTGTGGCCAGCTCTCGGATGAGCCCATTGCTTCCCTAACTTACTTCCCCCAGCGACCTACTTTTCCCGGCATTCTCCTGGAACTCAGAAGGCCCGTCTCCTTCAGTGGGGCTACGGCTCCCTTCAATCCTCAGTGGGGCGCTGCTCTCCATTCTGCTGAGCCTGGAGCAGTGGGCCTGATTACCGGCTCCGAGTCCACTGGGGACCATGTTTCCAGCCTGGGTCTAATTTTTTAACAGTGGAATTTGTTATTTGTCTTTTTTTTTTTTTTTTTTAAGGGCCCGCTTGTACAAGGCTGCTATGCTTAATTACCAGTATCCTGAGTTTTTCAAAACACTCCCTTCTGTGGAAAGGTTGCTTTTAAAGTGACCACCATCTTTCAAAATTAATGGACACTTAGGGCACTCTTGGTGGAGGCTATGGCGATGTACACGTGCTGCTTTAAAAAGCATTTTTGGTTGTAAGGAAGCAAAGTACCCATAGGTGCACCGAGCATACATGAGCCATACCTGTGGCTCTAATGTGCCCACAACATGTCACCTCCTGCCCTCACGTGTCCACGCACACCTGGCAGGAGGGTACTGCATAAAACCCACCTCCCCACTTATTCACTCACACATTTGTCAGGCACCTACTCTGGGCAAGATACTTTACTAGAATGATGTAAGGAGATATAAAAATATTTTAGTTTCTACTCTTAAGCACTAATATTCCTTTATGGAACATTTCCATGGCCCAGAGTAAGAAATACACTTCGCACTGACCGTAACTTGAGTGTGTGCACATACCCACACGTTTCTAACAAAGGTTTCACAAGATAATAACCCTTACTACAGTATTGGTCTTTCCTCTCATCTCTAGAACCATGAAATTGACTTCACAAGCCTAGCCGTGCTTTGAAAAACTCTGCTCTCCCAGAAACAGCCACAGCGACAAAGGAGTTAAGAGCCAGCTCCCAGGCTCTGGGCAATCTTACAAAGGCCCGGTGCTGGCTTTTCTTCACAGGTAACATAATGCAGAATGGAGGACTTCCTCCCAGGCCAGGACAGCAGACAAAAGGAAGCATTCTTGCTCTTCCTCTTGCGCCACGGACAGACTCCTGCCTTCAGTCTCCCCGAGTGGCACTTGACACAAGGACACACACACGTCCATTTTCAGGGTATCCTGTCTTGGGCTCCTATGATTCCTTCCAATACTTTGCCTAATGAGAACCAAACACAAAGGAACAGCACCCTCCTTTGTCTCCTCTTGCCCTGCGCTGCCCTTTCAAATCCTTACTGCCCCATTCCCATTTTTAATGCAGTGTCTGAAATAGTCACAACTCTATTGTTGGTACTCACTGGAATGCCCCCTCAGCCAAACCCATCTGAGGGATGCCTTATTTTCAAAGATACAAATAGAACCGTCACAGAGCCCACACTCTCACCCCAACCAGGATTCTTCTTGAGGGCCTATTTTGGTTCCAGAAAACGTGCTACAGGAGTGTGAGAATATAGAAGGGAATTTAGGATGTGCTCCTTGTCCTCAAGGGCATCTAGTTAGGGGGATTTCAAGATTATGATATAGTAAGCATTAGGAGATAAGCCAAACTTTCTCTGAAATGCATCCTTGAGGGAAGTCATGGTTATGGAAGCATCACGACAGGAACGCTTTATGAAGACAGCATCACAGATGGTCGTTTTACTTTAGGTCTAGAAAATTCTAAGGCCTCTTTCAGCATGAAAGAGCTGGTGTTCCATGTGTATCCACTACAGAGAACTCAGGGACTATGACCTTAGCCTCCTCTTAGTCTTCGATGGCATCCTCAGTCATCCTCAGTCTCCCCTGTGGTGAGTCCCTCCTTGTCCCAGTGAGACCTGCAGTGTGACAAACACTGCCTTTCTTCATCCACCAAGCCCTTGCTTTCCTGCAGTGCCATTCTTGGGACTCGCCAGACCAGAGGCCCCCTAAACTTCCCAGTCATTACTTAATGTTCCTAAAACAGAGGTTCTATTCTTTTTGGATGATGGTCCTCTTGAGACGTTCAAGGAATACACATATTGTACACATTTTTCCACTCTCACCCCCACCCCAAAGCCTAGTCCTGCAGTTCCAACTAGGAGTCCTGAGCTACATCTGACATGGGCCCTACCCAATGGAACCCTCGCCACCTGTCTTCCCTTGACTTTTCTCTTTTGTGGACACTCTCTCCCCGACTGTGGTCCCCACTGACCTCCATCCTCAGCAGCAATCCTTGGATGACCATGTCTTCAATGAGGGCTCACTCAGGGCCCCCCATCCAATAATGACACCCCATTTGGTATTTCTACCCCCCAGAATAGGTGTTGCACATCCATTGCTCTAATGTAATTTACAGGGACCTCTCACTCAAGATGTCCCATATTTAATTCACCATCTTATCCCCTTGCCCCCAAACTGGGTCCTTCCCCCAGAAGTTTCATTTCATTTGATGGCACCATGACTTTCCTGTTCTTTCAGATGAACTCTCCAACTCACATATTGTCATCCTAGGTCGTAAACAAATGGAGTCACATTTGGCTCATTTCACTTCTTCATCTTCAGTATCTAATCTGGTTCACTGTGTTGTGTTAGTGGCGTCAACTTAAAAACGTCAGCCGACTTTGACTTCCAGTGGTTCTTCCCACGTGGCGCTCAGTGCAGGCAGAGATGATCTACGCCAGGAGTGTGGTAATGCTCCCTGATAGCTCCCTCCCCTCCGAGGCCTCTTCTCACACTTCTGCAGATGAGTGCCATTCACATGCCCACGAAGCACCGTCTCCACAGGTGACTTTCTGCGTGAGAACCGCTCAGGTGGTTCATACTGAGAAGTGACAGGCCTGCCAGTGCCTGGCCTCACACAGGCCACTCTGTGCCCCCAGGTGCACAGGGCGCTTGGTGGGGAAGATGTCAGCTCCGGGCCTGGCTCTGCCTGTGAGGCTCCGAGAAGTGACTTAAGTTTCTAGGTGCCTCAAAATGGGCAACAGAAAAGAGTACTTGCCTTACTCTCAGTATATTAATAATGTTCACTGTCATTATGGATGCTAGTAAAGGATGTGCTGTACCTTGGCCATCCCTGTATATGTCATACTCACTCCCATGTGACCTTCTATTTTACCTTTTGACTGCAATGGCCTCCTTCTCTTTTCTGCTTGGGTATGTTCCCCTTTTGTTTCAAAGTCCAGCTCATGATGCCCCTGACATTTGACACTCATTCAACAAACATTACTGGCTTATCTAATAAGTGCCAGGTGTAGTGAGAAATTCTCAAGAGACATGCCAAGTGAGTGAAAGAAGGTCTCTACTCATCTGGTGAGGGGGCAGAAAAGTGAGTGTAGGTCAGTGGCAGAAGACTGAGGAGATGGGAGCATGGAGGTGAGCACTGTGCTGATGGCTGGAGTGGCCTCAGGCAGAAGGAAAGGTGACCTGAGGCAGGGTTAGCAGCTGTGCCAGTGTGAGAACGCCATGAGGGCATGGTGGCCCAGAGTGGGAGGACCATGGGGGGCATGGTGGGAGGTAGGGCTGGAAAGGCAGGGAGGACTGCCTACACAGGTCCTAAGGCATGCCAAGGACTTTGGGGAGCCAGGGATCATGTTAAGGTAGGCAGAGACACCCCCAGAGCTCTGTGTCTCTACCATGTTCACCCACTCTCAGGACTCAGCTGCTCTGCGCATGTAAGGCTGGGCTGGACACAGGTGGCTGCCCTCCCCAAGACATCTTTCTAATAAGCACGATGTTGACGATGCAGGGGAGGAGAAGCCATTGTCAGCCTAATTTAAAAGTTGGTAGAACCTTGAGTGAATGGCTTGCAAGTCAGGAATGAATGACTTGCCACTAAGCTCCCCATTCTGCACCGTGCTGTTACAAGGCCAGAGCTGTACATGATTGGATTACAGAGCACAATAGGTCTTAATTCAGTTGGCTTCATCATGAAGCTGCTGCATGCTTTGTAAACTGGTAAAAATTCTTCGAGGAGGGGTAGGGGGCAGGCTCCATATACTCTTTCAGGAGCAGGAACACATTTAGTCACCACTGGCTGGAAAACTCCGCCAACACTCCATCATCAGGACTCTGGGGGCACTTGGAAATAGTGGAAGGGGAGGTGGGGCAGCAGGGTGTGCCGAAGAAGAGCTGTAAGCCTCTGCTGCTGGGCAGGGCAGTCCACCAGGGAGATTCTGGGAGGTGCCTGCGAGGAGGTAGATATAGCAGGCCTGCCCGAGACCTCCAGCCTCTGCATGGCCTTTGTCACCTGCTCCTTGTCCAGGGCTGGAAAGGAAGGCTTAAATTGAAGTTAAGTCAAGCTGATTGCAGAAGTGCTCAATGAACATTTTGCAATGAATTTAACTTCAGCTCCACCATTATCTCATCCTCGGAGTGACCCTGGGGTTCTCCTTCATTTAAAAAAATTAATTAAGGCCTGACTAGTGGAAGTGATGCCTTTATTAAAAGAAATGTCAAAGAGTGTATTCCTTAAAAGAACACTGCTTTACATATGAAGCATTTCTACGGCATTACAGCAAGCACCGGGACTTACCTGGTCCTTATGAAAACCAACATGGTAATGCACAGTGATACTAAAGTTGGATCAGTTTTCTCATGCGTACAGCATCTTCTGCAGTGCTGTGATCTAACTCACATTAAACACAAACCTAAGGTTAACAGACCACCTGTGACTTTGAGTGGACAAATGGCTACACAGAGCTGCTCAGTATCGAGGACCAGGGGATCCTCTGTGGCCCCGCAGGAGCCAAAGGGAGCCCCTCAGCACAGGACAGACCACCCTGCGGTGGCTCCCCAGACAAGATGCTGCTTAGGAAGGGGCTGCCAGGGTGCAAGTGGAAGATGCTTATACGTATGTGCTTCCCCCAAATCAGTCTATGATGCAGGTCTGGAGACTTGGGCCCCTTTACCAAAACTGACCCTAGGCCCACGGTGATGGAGAACAGAGGCGGGTCTGGGATACCACTGGGGCCCAAAACCAACTGGTCTTTCCTGACTTCCTCAAAATCAGGCCTGCGTTCTCCCTTAAGTACGGCTCTTAAATTTAAATTTGATGCAGTGGATTTCATGCCCCGAGAGAAATTCTCAGCAACAGGGTCTGGTCCACCCAGGGCCCCAGAGCAGCCCCGCTCACCTCCTCCACTGTCCATCGGGCCACCTCGCCTGCCTGGATGTTGGCCACACCTGGAAGCAGCTTGCAGTGCTGCTCCCTGCCGAGGGGAAGGTCCCGGAAAGGGTGGGCTGACACAGAGGACATGAAGACCGACTGGTGGAGAGCCTGCTGGGTCTGCTCAGCCGAGTATTCTGAAAGAGAGGCAGGTTGAGTGAAGTACACATGTGGGGCCAATTAGCGGACATCACCTAGGTCAGCCCCTCCTCCCAGGCGGCCAGGGCCAGGATAGGAAAAGTGCAGACTCAGCGGGAACCCTGGTGCTCCCGTGGCTTGGCATCATCACCAGGAGGAGTCCCCTGGCACAGGCCATGCCACTGCTCTGTTTCAAAGTAACGGTCATGATGAGAAACAGATGTTATATATGGCCTGGATGACTCTGGCTATCTGCTGAGCAAGGTCAAATAATCTCTATGAGACAGTTTGATGCCAACCAAGAGCTAGCTTGTCACTGTCGCTGGCTCCTCTCTCCTTAAATCAGGAGTCAGAGGAAGTGCAGAACTATTAAGTGGATCAGCACACCGACGCATCTGGGTTGTGTGTGCGCACTGAGAACGACTTCTTCCTGGAAGCTGCTTCATTTGTCTCCAAAGGCACCATGAACCCAGGGCCACATCTGGCTTGACAAGTCCCCCAGGGGACAATGAATGTGGAATGCAGTACTGGGTCCCCATGAGGATGTTGGTGGCAGCTGCTGTGCTAGTTCCCAGAAAGCCACGACGACACCTTGGGACTTAGGGAGCAGCCGCAGTGGAGATGTGATGGCCCTGACACAGGTACTCTTAAATGGGCGCTCTCTTTTCAGAGCAAAAGCTCTGAATGAGCTCTGGTTCTAAGACACGAAGGGCAATGGCTGCTTCCCTGCTCAAGATTGGTTGTTATCACCAAGGGAGGTAAGACCTCTCTCCTGCCTCTTACTTCTCCCCAGGCTTCCAGAACTCATTGGCCACCTTCAACAGTGACTTGATTCTTATGTTATATTCCCAACATTTATATGGGCACCATAGACCTCAATTCCCTAATTATTTTGCTTTGAATGTATAAATGGATAAGGAAAAAGAACATAGAGATTTCAGAGAAAATTCATGCCTTTTTAATGCCATTTTTAAAGATACTTTCATCACATTAGCAAAATAAAGCTGTTGATATTTTAAAATACGTTGAAAAGAAAGACCACAAAAAATTGTTTTAAGCCATCTAAAAGTCTACTTTCCTGATGCAAATGATAGTTAAGTAAGCAGTAGCCACATAATTTAAAGTCTGTTATGATGGTATTTTACTAACAGTCTGAAAAGCTATTATGCAAATATTTCTACCTCAAATTAATTACAGTTTTTAGTAGGTGAGGCTGACCTGCATTTTGCATGGACACATAGTCACATACCCACTAGTAATCAGAGGTTCCAAACTAGGAAGAGACCCATCCATCACCACCCTAGCTGCTTGGCACAGACAGCTTACGTATTTACCAATGCTTGCTGTCTGCACAGATAAAGAGACAGCAAAATTGCGGCCTTCTCCCAAATTCTTATGCTCCAGTTGCAAGCAGCAGCAAATTCATCTCTAAATGCTGATTGTCCAACACTGACCTTTTTAGTATGTAAATAGGTTATCTCCCTCCGTGTAGTTCAGCCAACAGTATGTTCAGCTGCCGGTTCTGAAGCAAAACTTCACACCTTCCTTGAAAAGCCGGTATGTTTACAAATGTAGATGTTCTTTAAGGAAGGTGTCAGGTTGGACAAGGAGCATGTACCAAACAAACCCTGAAAACTCACTGCAGAAGTGTCCCCAAGCAAGTCTGTGGTCAAAGCCACAGTGTCGCCAAGGGCTTTCCTGGGCAACAGGGAGTTAACGCGATGTGCTCATAGGGATTAAGACCTGAGCCAAAGCCCGGCTTTATTTTGAAAAAGAATCACTGCATCAATCAATTGGTTGTGTTTGCTGAAATAGCATGGACTTAGGAAAAAAAAAAAATCAGATCCGTGTCTCAAACCCTGGGTAAATCAATCACATATACTTTCCAAAATGTATAGGACTCTAAAAGGACACATTAATACATGTTGTTTTGGAGGTACAAAGATGTGGAGTGACGGTGATTAGATTTTTGTGATTCACAAATAAAGGCCGAAGGCATTACAAACGTAAAAGAACCATTGTGCTCTCCAGCAAGAACATTTTCCACACTGTATTCTGGAAGCAAATTGCCTTGGGTGCTGAGGGGTCCATCTGGAAATATATCGAAGGTTTGGTGGCCAGCCTGGAACAGCACGGAGGTTCCTCTGAACACCGTTTCTCATGGTTCCCAGTCCTGGAAGATGGACCCTTCGCTCAGTTCAAGTAAGAAGATGGCCTTCAGGTTACAACTACCAGTAGGGAGCTCGAGCTGTATGAGTTCCCCAGTAGGGAACTCAGGCAAAAGCTGCCTATGGTTTTTTGAGTTCAGTTAACTGTGCTTCTGTTAAATTGAATTATTTGTTTGAAGGGAGGTAAAAGCCAGATTTTTCAAAGGATGAACAGGACTTAATGGGGAATATGTTCTATATGACAGAGTGAGTCCTCTCATGGCAGGGGAAAGGTCTGCAACCAACTTGCTGGGTTGCCAGTTCCTTACCTGGCTTTGAGTTCTCATGGGTATACGGGCTCTTGTCTGTTTACTTACAACCTCATGTTTTGGGGAATGCTTGCCAGAACGAGTTACATGCTGAGCTTGGATAATATTTTCACTATTATCAGCTTTACTTTATTTTTTAAAAGATTTTATTCATTTATGAGAGAGAGAGAGAGAGAGAGAGAGAGGCAGAGACACAGGCAGAGGGAGAAGCAGGATCTACACAGGGAGCCCAACGTGGGACTCAATCCTGGGTCTCCAGGATCAGGCCCTGGGCCAAAGATGGCGCTAAACCGCTGAGCCACCTGGGCTGCCCTATTATCAACTTTATAAAATGAGATGGAAAGCCTGAAAGTTGAGTTTTCAGGCTCAAATAGATATGAGGGAGGTTAAGGAGGGAGTCTGTGAGCAGGGAGTTTGGAATAACCAGTCTGCCAACTCAAAGGTACGACTGGAGTTGAGAACATATATCGCCCAGAGCTGTTGGGTGGTGGGGAAGGAGAACGCACATAAGGGCGTGGTGTGGTCCCCAGTGTATCATAACCATTCATTGAATGGTAAGTTCTACTCTAAATTTGATTCTAAGTTCCTTGAGGTCAGGATTGATGCTCTATAAAGGGATGATGCATATTTGAAATTAACATCTTGCAAGGCGAATTTTCTAGCAGTAACAAAAGATAGGGAATGCATTCTAGAGAGTGGTTGTCTTGCCTTCTTTGTACCATTTACCAGGTCCAATTTCTTCCAAAGCTGATGATTTGGGGGTGAGATTTTCATGTCTAGCTGAGAGAATGCTAGGAAGGGCTTGCCTCAGAGGCCTATGGCATGGGGAGGAGGATAGGGTCCACATCAGCTTGCCTATTTGTGAATCCTAGTGCCCACATTGTTGCTGAGTGACTTAACTTCTCTGTATCAAGTTTTTTTTTTTTAATGGGGTAATAAGATTTATATCTTACTGAGTTGTTGAGATTAGAACAGTTCCTGGTACATAATGAGTGCTCAATATACGTTTGGTATTACATTACTTTTTACAAACTTGTTAAAAAATAGACAAGCTCAAAATGGAGTCATTTGTGTTCAGCCCTACATCAACAAACCAAGACTTAATACATAACCTAATCCCAGTTTCAACCTCTCCCAGGAATGTAATCTTAGCCAGTCAGTCTAGAATTTCCTAGTGAGCGTTTGTGAGGTAATCTGCCTGACAGATCCCTGCCATCACCCGAAGGGCGACCTTACCCAAAACAATCTGCTCTTTTCTTATCCCTGCTCCTTTCTGCCTATAAAAATCTCCTGCTTTGTATATAGCTCCTCAGAGCTTTTTTCTGTCTGCTAGACGGGATGCTGTTCAATTCACAAATGGTTAAATAAAGCCAGTGAGATCTTTAAAATTTAAAGTTGAATTTTGTTTTTTAATGTAAGATATACAGATATTTTAAGTTCTAGTAATAACGAAAAATTGGACATAAAAAATTTCCAAAGCTAGTGTGGCTGGATATGCCTCAAGCCTATGAAAACTAAAATTCAGACTGAAACTCAGGATCTTTAGGCCTTGTTCAGATTTCACACCCAAGTGGTCCTGGAAAGACAGTGTAGTGGTCACCAAAATCATGTGCTGAATCCTAGTAGAAGGAAATGAACGTGGGATCCCTGGCCACTGCTGACGTCGGCTAGGGCATCCGTTGGCAGGCACAACTGGTGCCAATGTGCAGCAACCGAGTAACACTGTTAAAATGCATTCAGCCTGCCAGCTTTGAAATTATGTGGCTCTTGACAGACTTTTAAAATGTGGGGGTGATTTGCATTATTTTAAATTCTGTGCATAAAATTAGACTTTTGAAAATATCCACTTAAAAGTCTGCATACATTTTTATGAAATGTGAACACACAGATTTTAACTTTTTACCAAGCCCAGCACAGCTCATGTCACATTCGATATTCCCTGAATGTTTGCTAATAAATCAAAAAGCATAAGCCTATGATGAAGGTATTTATTGTCTTCAGAAACTATTATCAAATAAAAAGGATCAGATCATTTGGTCTTGCAGCTTTTTGAGTAAACAGAGGCTTCTAGATTAGAAAAGGATGTCCACCATGAACACAAGATAGAAAGGGTCTTCCAAACTGGGTAACCTGTGTACTTCAGCCACTAGGCCCAGTGTCCATCTGACACTGCTGAGGGATATGGGATGCTTCCCAGTTAGACTGCCTCGCTGCAGCAAAGATTCCTACCCAACCCCCCTAAAAGTCAGCCAAGAAAATTTAGCCTGCAAAAGGGGCCCTCCTACTAGAGGTTTTAATATTTTAATTAATCAAATTGCCTTTTACGTTGGAAGATGAAACACATGTGTAATCCTGGCTTTGCCTCTAACACCAATGTGTGAGTGACAATAAAGAAAGCTATCCCGGGATCCCTGGGTGGCGCAGCGGTTTAGCGCCTGCCTTTGGCCCAGGGCGCGATCCTGGAGACCCGGGATCGAATCCCACATCGGGCTCCCGGTGCATGGAGCCTGCTTCTCCCTCTGCCTGTGTCTCTGCCTCTCTCTCTCTCTCTGTGACTATCATAAATAAATAAAAATTAAAAAAAAAAGAAAGCTATCCCTACACTTAAGACGTCTTTCCCTTTCCAGAAAACAGAGCTTGTAATACTTGTCACCTCAGTAGTTTGCCATTTGTAGAACAGTTTGGTTGTAAGAAGATCTTTGCTACTATTTTTCTCTCTCTGGGTGTTTGAGTTTTATGAATTTAAAAAATATATTCGATGTGTTTAATGATTTCAACCGAGGCAGTCTGAGATTTGGAGCACTTGCAAGTTCCCGTGGCCTGCATGTTCAGCTGCATGTCCAGCTCTCAGGTAAGAGAGGCCCTAACTAGAGTACCAGGGGACTTGGCCATGGATCTGAATCCATTTAGCAGCACTCAGAGAGGCGGAAAGAAACGGTTCCATCTCCAAAAACATTACATCATTAACTTTCTTGCAGAGGCAATAAGTTGCTAGAACCCAGCAGACTCTCTGATGAGACATGAGTCTCAACGGCAAGTGCCATCTGCTCTTGAAGAGGAAAACCCTAGCTGGGCCCTCTTCTCCAAGTCCTTGGGGACAGCCAGACTGGTCTGGTTGTGGATGCAGTGTGACTCAAGGCTGCCTCTCAGGTGTAATGACTAAACAGATGAATAACATGGTACAAGCATCTTCTGCTTCCCCATTCCACTGACTTCAAAGAGTCTAAAGGATTTCCAGACAAAAGGATTTTAATTCATCTGAAAATAACATGAACGTAGGTCCCTGATTTCTTCTCTGCCCCTCCTGTTCTTCCAATTTCTGCTCAACTCCCACAAAGGGAAAAAATCCTTTATGGAAATGTTCTTTAAAAATATGGCTGTTTCTTCACAAAAGCGCATGCCACAAAACTGCACCAAGTCATAAATGGTAACCAGAGGCCGCATGGCTGGGCCTCCAGTTATTTTTAATCCCACTAACTACAGAGACCCATTCCACAAGCAACCTTCTCCTCAATGAAAGGAGTAGCAACTCTACTGTGTTCTTTGCTCTAAAAAGGAGGAAGTAAAAAATAAAATTGCAATGGGTCCCAATATCCAATTATGTTTTTCTCACTTACTGTACCATGACAGTCACCGACTGACTTTCCTCAATTTACCCAGCGCTTACTGGGAAGTTACTCTGCTTGCAGCACTGTGCTCCAGTCCTGGCCTCTGGGGCGGGGGTGGGGGGGGTGGGGGGGTGGGGGGGTTGGGCGCAGCACATGGGAATGTTCAGAATGGGCTTCACATTTGGCAACACTGTTTCTTCCCATGATCCCCTAGTTTCAGGTTTTGTTCTTAACAGGCTTAGGGTGGTCATGCTGTCTTGTCTTCTCTTGATTCGACCAGGTTGGATTCAGTCCCCCCTCATTTCTGTTTGTTTACCTCCAGGTTCCTCAAACACAAAAGCGAAACACACAAGAGGAGACCGGACACCATCAGCGAGACAGCCACGCGATGCCTGCGTGGGGACACACGAGCAGGCTTTCAGTTTCCTGCGGGCACTCGGCCCACGGCCGGTTCCTACCTGTAACTTCTCAGCTAGTAAATAAAACACGTGGGGTGGTTTTTTTGCTGTACATGTTTGGTCTCTTCATAACCCTATTATTTAGAACCCATACACTTGGATCGGCAGAGTGCTTTAAGGTCCGGGTTATTTGTTCTTCTTCATCACAAACATGTTTCTTCTCTACTGATTTTATACGAATGTGGGAGACAAAGCACAGAAGTGTTGGAGACTACCAGAGACTTCCCAGGGAGCCTATCGATGGAATCAGAAGTGGAATGAAGAACGCTGCCTGTTCCAGATCTGTGTACCGTCCACAAAGCAGCCATGGCCACATGTGCAATGCGGAGTGTGCAAACTGAGATGTGCCACAAGTGTACAATGTGTCCTGAATTTTGATGACTTAGTACAAAAAAATTAGAGGGTAAGATATGCCCTTAATTTTTTTAAATCTTGATTTACAAGTTGAAATAGTATTTCAGATATACCGGGTTAAAGAACATGCCATTCAAATGAACTTTTCTTGTTTCTTTTGTTATTTTAAACGTGGTTGCTAGAAAAGTTCCAGCTCGCATGCAGCCGGAGTTGTATTTCTGTTGGACAGTGCAATCTGGAAGAATGCTGAGTTGTGGCTTCTCTCAAGATCTGTGCTAGGTGCAGGAAGGGTTGGGGGGCTGACGAGTTAACGTGACTCATGTTGATGTGATGATGATGAAGCTCCAGGCAGCCTGCACCCCACCCAGCCACTGCCACCCTGATTGCGGAGGGAGGCAAGAGGTTTGAGATTAAGGACAACCCACTTGGGTTGGCGAGTGCAGCTGGGGCTGGCTGCCTGAGCTCCCATCATGGCTCCACGGGTAACTGGCCGGGACGCTGGACTTGCCCACTGGTCTGGCACATGCTCAGCGTCTGCGGAGTTGGGTGAATAAATGACTGAATGAAGAAATGCAGGTATCAGGAAAGTAGGAATTGTCTTCATATACCACCAATGCAAAAAATGGCTCTCAAAACTAGATTAGGAACCACTCAGATTTAGAGCCACTTTCTCTGCACGTGTTGCCGCACACCTCCCAAACCACCAAATTCTCGAGGAGCCTGTGGTTACTCAGCTGCTCTTTTTCCTCACCAGCAACTGGGTGCTGGGGGAGGATGGACACACACTCCCTACTGCCATTTTCTGAGGGTCCTCAATTCTCATGGAAAGTCCAGCCTCCTCCGAGGCCCCACTTTGGGGCTTTATAATTCATCACCTCTGCTCGGAGCCAGTGGGCTCCTCCTCAGCCTTGGGGCCTCTGCCAGCGAAAAGCCAGTGGCCCGGCTCCAGGTCCCTGCGCACCCCACGGGCCCTCCCCGTCGCGTCTCTGATGATGGAGAAGCAGCACTTCGCGGCGGGCATCCGGCCCCACGGCCCACTGCTGGCCTCCTTCCCTGCTGACTGAGCGTCTCCTCACAGCTCCTACTCAGTGGGCACCCGAACTACATCCACCCCCTGCCAGACGCTGCCGGCTCCCATTTCTCCCCCGCATGTCTCTCTCCTCCCCGGGCCCTCCGCAGGAACTGGAAGCCCGCTCCTTCCCCTTCAGCGGCGTCCTCTGGGCGCTCCTCCTGCCCCTCGCCTGCGGCCCGGCCCGGGGATGCGGTCTTCCTGGTTCCTCCGGCCTTGCTGCCGTCACACAGGTACCTTCTGACGAGTCTGCAGTCAAACACAACTGGATCCTGATGGGAGCGGTCACTTCACAAGTGGCAAATACTATGAGCTTCCTACAATGAGACTCAGTCCTTTCCTCTGGGAAGGGATTTTATTCCCGAGGGCAGGATTTTAGCTCCTCCTTTTGACCCAGTAGCAGCAAACTCTCTCTTACGGGGTCTCCAGTGCCAGGGGTCTATCCATCAGTTCCCAGATGCTAGGGTTCCTAGATGCTCACGGTCCTCAGCCCTCAGCAGGGGGTGTCATGCCTTCTCAGGGCAGCTCCCACAAGACCCTCCCTACTGGCTACTGGCTACCCTGTATGGAAACTGTTTTCTTTGCAGTCTTGATTAGTGAAGCACACGCTCAAGGGCAGTCCTTTCCGATTCATCCTTGCATCTCCGTGGGTAGCGCAGGTCTGACACATGGTACAGCAGAGTACAGGAGCTTAATACCTGATGTGACTGTTGAGCCATCTGAGGAATTTTACTGCAGAGACAAAGAATGCAGTGGCAAACGCTAACTTGGTCTGCGCCAGTGAAAACAATGAGTTTCCATCCTGCTGGGCTCTCTTTTGCCAAATATGCTCATTACTGAAAAGGCTGAGTGTTGTTTGTGATATAGGATCTAACTAACATCTCAATTTGATTCTTGAGAAGCAGAGATCCCCTGCTTTCATTTTAACAGAAAATACAGAAAAAATCCATATTAACTTTTGATATGTTAGTCACCCAATAAAAGAGTTCAGTGCAGCATACTTTTTGGTGGCTAAAGCGTGACCTTTTCATTTAATGTCTGCTTCACACAGCTTGAGACATTATTAATTAACTCCTTTTGATTGATTACTATAACCCAATCACTCAGCATGTATTTTTTTTTATCCTCTGTAAGACCATTTTCCTTCACTTGCAAAAGGGAGACCATAATTGAACGAACACTGGCACCAAAGTGAACAAGAACTGGAGTCGCTCTTCTTAAAGTGGGCACCCCCTACCTGTTCACTTCCTACCCCTGCTCTCCACATGCAGTTATAAAAGAGCGAACCCTATTTGAGTTGGCATTCACAAAGGTGAAATGCCCTGCCCTGTTTACACCCCTGGCACAAAAGGAAACAGTACCGAGCATGAAGTAACAGTTTAATTTTATCTTAATTCCAGCAGTGGATGGTGGTGTTGGATTGAAAGGAGGCAAATGGATTTGGAGGCAGACCCTGCAAGTTGAGGGCAGGGCATGGGCACCAGCCCCTAGGGTGGTAGCATATGCGACCAGTGTCAGAGCCCAGGCATGTGTGTGTGCCAGGTTCTTAACTCCCTTGGCTATTTCTCAGCTCCAGCAATGAAGGGGTGGGGAGAGACGTCAACTAAAAAGCTATTTACCTTAAAATCTTATACAACTTGCCTCTGGGGCAGGGGGCAGACACCCATGTCATTTCTCTTTGCGTCCCCACCCCCCCACATAGCACACTAGCTTAACACCTGGCATGGGGTAGGGGCTCAAGAGCGGTGTGCTGACAACTGGCAGGGCAGGTAGAAATCCTGAGGAGGGAGAACTATCCTGTTGACTGATGTAAAGTCACCATGTGCATGCCATGAGGAAACACCTCATTGGGTTTTGCTGCCTTTTTCTCTGCACTGCCCTTTTCCTAACTGCTGGACACACAGTCTGAGCAAAGAGTCCATGGCCACCTAACCTCAGAAAAGTCACAGGTCAAAAAGTTCCTGAGGACTCCACAGATGCTCAGGCCCAGGGTGGAGCACAGCCAGCCCAGGGCACAGCACTGTGCTTGCCGGTTGGGAGCACCAATGACAAAGACAAAATGGCACCCGAGGGAATGAGCCCAAGGGTGACTGGTGCCACTGGGGGCTTCAGAGCCCTCTGCTGGCACCAGCCCAGACTTGGGGCTAGCTGGGAACCAAGGGAACAAACATTTGCCTGTTGCCTTGGCTGTTGGTTTTATTTTCCCCACATGACTTCATGGGGACAGTGCTATTAGCTCTCTTCTGCAGACAATACCAGGGTCTCAGGCACCCTAAGGAACTTGGCAAAGGATACTCAGCAGGCAATGGCAGAGTGGGGACGCTGAGCCCACCACACAGGGGCATTCCTTTCCTCTGATCCTTCGAGAGTGGGTTCTTTCTGTCGCTGCCTCTGCATTTCTGTATACAGGATTAGGGCAGATGTGACGCTGAGAAGGCCTGCTCATTCTCTGGAAGACAGAGTTGCCTCTTCTGCAATAAGGGAAGCCTCTGTGCTCCAACACTAAGACAACAGATCTCCAGACAGATCTTTGGAAGTACTGTCGGATTTATCTCAAAATAAACATGCTTCCGGGGAATCTACCTGGAAACTGTGTAGACATGATCAAAGCAGCACTCTGAGCCTTGAGAAGGACAGGGATGGGAAGCTCAGCCTGGCAGGAGGGAAGAGGCAGCACCCCAGTGAGTGAGCCCAGGTGCCCACCCACCTCGGCCTGGGAATCCAGCGCTGCTGCTCATCCCTTCCCAGCTCTGGCGAGGAAAGCTGCCTCCTTCCTTGGCAAGGAGCTCAGCACAGACGCTCCCTCCAGAGCAGTGCCAAGGGCTCCCCTCATGGAGGTGCTGACGTGTTCAGAGACAGCCTGACAAATCAGCCTGTGCACTCAGAGGTCCAAGTGACTGGTCTATGTGTCTGGGGAGCCAGCCTGTTTTCACAGGCTTCTCTGCGCCTGCCCACCCCGTGGACGAGCTGTTTTCTTTTGGAAGTGGTCCTGGGGGAGCTCTTCCAGGCAGGACAGCCCTGAAGGCCAGGCAGTTTCCATCCTGAGGCAGCTTCCACCACCCCTCTCCCACTCTGGGAGACAGAGGAACTTGGCAGGAGCTAGCCTGCCCTAGTGAATCAAAACTGAGCGCGCCCCCCCTCTTAGCTGTTTATCGTATCTTTTATGTGTGAACCTTTCTTTTGTTGAAAACACACTGACACATTAGTTTGTGGATTTCTTTTCACATTTCCCTTTTGGGCAAATCCAATGAGGAAGCAGCTTAGGGGATGTTTTCTTTTTTTAGGAGTTGTACATATTTCCAATATATTCCCTGCTTTCAGAGAAGCCAGACACAGCAGTGTGCCCAGGAGAGGCTGCTGGTCATGCGGTCCTCATTCTGGTTCCCTCGGAAATACTAAAGTGAGGGCCAGAGAGGCAGGAATCGCTGGCAGCCACTGTCTGTGATGTCTGTCTCCTGTTGGCACCCATATCGGATTTCCCCACTACATGGCTTTCTGGTGGGGCTCCCCACCCATGTTCCTGGTTTTTCCCATTCCCACAAAACATGTGTATGTCCTTACACTCTGTGGCATGAGCTGCCCTCACCCCTTTCGGGTCCTCGCCCTCCTTGGCCTGGGTCTCAACTGCCCATCCCAGGGGGCAGAGTGGACCATGAAGAATGGAAGACATACAGGCAAAACAGAAAATGATTTTAAGGCTGGCTCTCCTAGGTATAAGAAGAAATTAGTTATCTTGGTATTTTATAGACTTCAGTCATTTCCTTAACAATTATTAGAAGTATAAGAAGAAACACTAAATTATACCAACATTGAAGAAAATCAACTTGTTCCGGAGAAGATAAAACATGAAATAACCCCTGTATTCTTCATTAAGTGATTCAAATTTTGTTATAAACTGGGTATTAAGCCACATAAAAGCTGCTCTGTTCAGTCATCTATTTTTTGTCCCCAACCAACATCACTTGGTGCCAATATGAACAGATCACATATCTAACTTTTTCTAATTTGCTAGCTTCAAGAAAACAGAAAGCTTTTACTGTTCTCGGGTTGTATATATGTGTGTGTGTTTTGGAAAGAAGTGAAAGGAAAAAAAACTCCAAATATTTAGCTGGCAGGAACAAGCACCTGGCACAATTTAAAAACAAATTAGGAAGCAAAGAGATTATGAAGGAACCAGATCAGCCACTACAGTCTGCATTTCAACCTTCCTTTGAACACCGGGAATCTAGCCCATGGAGACGTCAACTTCCACCTGAGTGACACCTGTGCCTTCCTTTTCCTATGAAGTTGCCCACCCCGCCTGCACCTTGGTCCTGTTGCCTGCCCGTTTCACATTCTCCCAATGGCATGCTCCTTTAGTGCCTGCCTTGAGGAAGCTGCTCTGTCTCGTTTGGTGGGCTCCTTCGCACTGTGTGGAAGTGGTTTCCCAGGTCCATGGAGCTGTGGACACAGTCGGGGGTAATTTCTTGATAATATGTTAGCACAGGAGCTGAGAACAGGCAGGATAATCTGAAGCAGAGTCTCTGTCCCCTGAACGTCACATTTTCCCATTAGAATTCCATGCAGAAGCACAGAACTAGAGGAACCACCAACAGAACCATTCAGGAGCCTGGGATGCACTGGGTCTCCCCTATGCTATGGAAAATGCCCAGCACAGCCCAGCATGCTCTAATGGGCATGCCTCTAGAAAATACAGATTGAAAAATATATTCTTTGCCAATTTAAAAAGTAACCAGGATAAATTAAAGCTTAGAAGAATCAAGTTATGATCCTATTGTATTGACGGTATACATTTGCGGCAGATGCTACCATTACACATTCATACTACCTCACAAAATGACACTCTCATTTCCATTTTCAAAAAACAAACGAGATTGGATCAAAGCTAACATGTTTATCACATGCATGCTCAGAGGGCCAGGAAGGTGGTGGGATAAGAGACAGTACGATCGCTGACACGTGTTTCGGCGACAGACAGACAGGCAGACAGAAAAGAGACAGTATGATTTATCCTGGAATTGATTGACTATTAGTTCCCATTTATGTGAACATATAAAATGATGCAGAATTTAAGAATTATATATATATTTTTTTTTACCAGCATTAGGAAATGCAACTAATAAGCAACTATTTCAGGCTAACTTCTATGTAACTACTTCAAACCTATCATATTAGAAATTCAGTTAACAACCAAGGGGCAATTGAAGAACTGGCTGAGGTCCCCAATACCTCAGCTGCAAGGTGATGATTTTCTCAGGTCTTTCACTCTGTAGGGAGACAGTAATATGAGAAGCTGACGGGACTTTGGTATGGGAGCCTCATAACAAACATTGCCCATCTTACAAGGAAACAGGCTGTCCTTAATTAAGGCCTTCAAGTCCAACATGGAGGCAATGCCTTCCTTATACTTCCTCGTACGGGGAAACCTGTTTCTCAAGTAAATGATACTTGCCCACAATACCATGCTTTGCACCTCCACTGAGAATGCAAATGCATTTGGAATCAGTAATTTTCTCTAAAAGGCTACTTTCCCCTTGAAGATCTTGTGAAAGTGCAGTCACTCAAACAAGGTGACATCTGAAGGGCCGAAGGCTTCAGGATTACTCTGTCACAAGAGACCTGCAAATCTGTTAATGAGTTAAGAGAAAAAGGTGGTAACACCAACACCCGACACAATCACAAAATCTTGTTCTTAATTATCAACCACACAAGGCAAGCTGCTAATACCTGTGTGTTTGTGTGGGTGGGGTTTAAAAACAGCACAGGGGAAGAAGAGCCTTTTAATACAGCCTGTAATACACCCTGACTCAGGAAAGCTGTCACCACGCTCTCACAACTCTGTTGTAAGGGGTGATATTTAGGAACATTTTGCAGAGCTTCTCATAAACCATTCAAAAGAGAAAACATTTGAGAACAAGATTGAATGGCAGCTGAATACAGCGGTAGTGACGGAAAATGTGCCTGCAATAAATGAGAAACAGCAAGTTTCTGAGGCCAGACAATCCTTCCTGCCTCCCCAGTAACCTTGAATTTTTCAGGGAATGAGATTGACCCTCCATTCTCCAGTCTTCTTTTAGGGCTGATATCCTCATACTAAATATTCCTCAATTACACAGCGAGGCTGCATTGTGTCCAATTTCACTCTCACTTGGGAATAGCAAAGTCATCTTGAACTCTCTTCTGAGGCCGCGAAATTTGAGTGTCATCTGTGGGGGGGGGGGGGGTAATGGCAGGATAAATCATCATGGCTGTATTTCTGAAGTATGACAGGGCTACTGAGGCCTGTCACTGAGCTACCTGATTCTAGAATACTCCCCGTTCAAATCTCGTGACAACTTATCTGTGTCCCCTAAAAATGGTTTCTCTTCAGTCATTTTTATGGCTTCCTCTTTTAAGTGATTTCCAATATGTTATTCAAAACTGAAGATGTTGAGGAATGACTACAACTCCAAGGAAAATGTTACACATACTTAATTATGTAACTGTAACAATGCAAGAAATCCTGGCTACAACTGAGTATTTGGGGGAAAATGCCTTTCCAAATATTTCAGTGGTTACTCCATTTCAGATTTTGAAAAGAAAAAGGGAGACTTCTGGGTAGCCCCTCACCCCTCATTTTCACTTATTATTTTACCAAAGGCAGCTCCTGCTGCTTGCATTCCCATTTCTTGGTAAGAAAATTAATGGATATGCTAAAATAATTTGCATGCAGAGTGAATCTGAACCTTGTTTCTGAATTATTTTTGGCCTCATGGATAACAATCTAGGTGACTTTGGGAGAACTTTAGGAGAATGATCTAGGTGACTTTAGGAGAACCTCAGAGGTGGTAAACACAGATAGGTGGAGAAAACTGGCTGAAGTCGTATTGGTCAGTTCTACATAGGGAAAAGGGAACTAGTTCCGTGGGCCTCAAACTGGGCTTCCTTGATGACTAGGAAAAGATCATTCTTAACCTTTCCTTTCCAAGAGCTCCAGATAATAGCACTATGGGAAAAGGAGGAACAATGTAATGAAAGCTTTTACCTGCTGGCTGGACCTAAGCAACCTATTTATAAACGCCTCTGAAATTGAAGTAGAAAGCTCTTACCTACTCAAAGTTCAAATGAGAGCACAAGGCAAACAGGTGAAGACACAAAGGCAAATCGCAGACTGGGATGCCAAAGACATAAGGGGTTGAGCCAAAGGCCATTGTGTGTCTGGTGATCCTGGGAGAATCAATGGGCAACTGGAAGATGGGCCTTAGCTAAGGCTGACCTGAAACAGCCCTTGAGGGAAGCTACTGTTGGGGGTGGAGAATATATTATTAAACACGGAGCAAACTGTTCTGCTTGTTCTGTTCCTAGGACTAAAAGCCAACACTCTTTCCTTCTGTCTCCCCAAGCTGGTCCCACCTCACAAGGCCCCATGCAGTAGTCTGTGTGTGTCAGGTACTGTTTTAAGCTTTTAAAGTGAGGAAAATGAGGCACAGAGAGGGAACAGAATTTGCCTAAGAAAATTCCTAAAAGTGGCAGAGTTGGGATCCATAATTAAGCTGTCCGGTTTCCTGGTCTGTGCTCTCAATCACTCTAGGACACTGACTTTATTGAGCAATTTCTGCATGCTGACGTTACTAGGGATATTGCCAGCACATAGGCAACACTTGGTCTGGAGATGGAGTGCTGGAAGACAGTGTGCTGACGGAGCTCTTCACCTGCCTGGGAGGCGGTGGTTAGACCCAGAGGTGTGAGGTCCACTGAGCAGAATTTAGAGAACCCAGGGCCAGGTACTGAGTAGGGTTGACGGAGATGGGTGCACACTGCAGATGGACACTGACACTGGGGGACTGGCTAACATGGTGGGCAGACTGTGTGGCTGGGGCCCAGGTAGCGCATGCTACTGGGGGTAAGAGAGGGACACAAGTTAGGAGTGACTCTGGGCATGCCTATCTGGGACCAGCCAGCAACCGAAGGGAGCAATGACGTGGTCTTGATTTAGGTATGCGATTAAGAGTGCCTGGTCAAAGAGAGTGAGCACTCCGTGCACTGCTGGGGGCAGCGGATTGATCTGAGAAGAAGAAGGGGCTGGAGACACTGAAGGAGGTACATACCTTTGATCTGTCCCGTCAGACCACAGGCCAGGAATACACATGAATGAGAACACCCCTCCCCGGTGAAGTCTTATGGAGGCTCAGCAGTGCAGTTCACATGCTCTGGTATTTGAGCTGTACCTCAGCTTTGTGGGACACTGTGGTCCCCGATATGCAGGGTGCCCAGGAACTTGTCAACAGTCACAGAGCTAGTAAATGGCAGAGGCAGGGCTCAAACCAGCATCTGCTTCCCATCTTGCTGCTTCTTCCATGAACTTAATGCTGTCTTCTCATCTCTACCAGCTTTAAGTCTCAGTGTTTGCATGCAATGTCATAAGACAAGGTAGCCTTTAATAAACTTTCCCTGGAAGCCTCTAGAGGAAGGTTTCATCTCCCTTCCTTGCCTCTGGTGGCTAGGTTTCTCTCTCTCTCTCTTTTTCTTTCTTTCCTAAACATTAGAATGTGCCCTTAAGCAAAGATTTAAAATAGGTACTATTAAAATCTGCTAAAAACAAAACGAGAGTTCTGTTCCAGAGTGTCCTATATGGGGAACTGCCTGAGTGTGTGCCTCTGGCTGCGGTAACTGGCATGGCTCAGTGTAGGGGATCACAGATGTGGGTGACAGGGTCCCAAATCGGACTCCACTCTGCATTCCCTTTTACACTTCATCTAGACGTCCGACTTCCCAGAGCCTCAGTCTTTCTAACTGGAAAATGGAGTTAATAACACAGGATTGTTTAGGGAATTAGATCACTTGTATGGGACAGCACTATGTAAATGTCAGGAATTACCCCTTCCTTGTCTCCTACTTTTCCTCCCAGGCCAGGGAGTGAGCAACTCCCAAATGAAAAAGTAAGTAGGGGGCATCTGGGGGGCTCAGTCAGTTAAGCGTCTGCCTTCAGCTCAGGTAGTGATCTCAAGGTCCTGGGATCGAGTCCTGCGTCAGGCTCCTTGCTCACTAAGAAGTCTGCTTCTTCCTCTCACCCTGGCCCTCACCCTTGTTTGTGCCCTCTCTCTTTCACTCTGTTCTTTCTCTCTCAAATAAATAAAGTCTTTAAAAAGAAAAACAGGAAAGAAAGAAAGAAAGAAAGAAAGAAAGAAAGAAAGAAAGAAAAGAAAAGAAAAGAAAAGAAAAGAGAAAGAAAGTAAGTAGGTATCTCCTCCTGTCAGTGAGAAGGCTGGAACCATCTGTTTTCGATGCCTTTGAGATCCTGCTGCTTGGCTGGAGCCTATGGTCTAGCTCTGGCCTTAGGTAACCCGACTTCAAGGGGCCCTTGCACAGTAAATGCCACTGAACTCCTAAAAAGGCTCATGGTTGGGAAGGGTCATACCAAAAGGTATGCTCCTTTTGTTCAGTGGGTTCTGACTCCCACGGGGGAATGAGAAGGTGCCAGGAAGTGAGAAGAGGGACAACAGAATGGGCGGGGGGGGGGCACTCTAAAATGGGTTTATTTCTCAAAAGTAGAATGAGATTTAAGCCTTAACAAATTCACATGCATCCTAATACTGGTCCACTGCCCTCCCTTGCTCAAGCCCCAACTGTCCACAAACCCAAGGAGAATGTAAATGTAACTGAAAACACCATGTCACTGCTTAGCTTCCCAGGGACAGGAGAAACATGAGCAAGCTATATTTTAGTTCCTGCTCTTTATTCTGTCTTTACATCCACCCATCATGGGCAGCATGGATAAATGAGACCCCCAACCTGCTCCAGGCATGACTGTCACCTCTATCTCCCTCTCCACCTTTGCCTGTGATCATAATAAATAACATTAGTCCATATGTGCCTCCTTACATCTCCCTCACTCAGACTGCCTGTTGGTAAAAATTCATAAAACCAAACAAAAATTACTAAAAGTAGGTTAGTGGAAAGGTGAGCGATAGAACTTCTAAATAATTCTAAAAAGGGTGTATGATTTGGGGATTTAGCCAAGTGAACTGACAAACTAGTCCATTCAAATGTATTATACCAATATTTTCTCTGGCAAGAGACTGCTTGTTGAATTTGCATTCAGTTTCACGTTAGGATTTAATTCCTTGTTTAAAAAAATAGGAGAAAATTTTTCCATTAGCTGTATTTTACCAAGACCCAATTCCAAAGCCTGGCCAATGCATATTACAATCTATAATTAACCCTAATTACATTAAAATATCAAATCACTATAAGCTATTAGAAATAATGAAATTTCTTGCATAAAGTCATCTCATGAACTACTCTGGTGATTGTCAGACCCCTAATCAAGTGATTCTGTCCCAAATGGCAGAGATTCCACTCACCAGGCATCACAGCTTATCAGCAAATCTGGGGACTGAGAAGGGGGAATGGTTTCATTAAAACAGCAGCATGAGCAGAACTTTCCCTCTAATGACATCATTGGATGAACACTTCCGTGCCATGAATGGTCAAATTCTGATAGTAATAAACATGATTTTAAAGTAATTAACGGGAATCTCTGGGTGGCTCAGCGGTTTAGCACCTGCCTTCAGCTCACGGCGTGATCTTGGGAGTCCCAGGAATGAGTCCCACATCAGGTTCCCTGCATGGAGCCTGCTTCTCCCTCTGTCTGTGTCTCTGCCTCTCTCTCTCTCTCATGAATAAATAAATAAAATCTTTAAAATAATAAAGTAATTAAGGCACAAATAGTATTTTAGACTTAATAGACAATGCAATAAAGTGATTGTATGATTGCTGAAGGGGCTCCGTATAATATATTCATAGTGCTTGCTGGTATCTTCCAAATTTCTGTTTTGTAATAGGGAACACAAATTATATTTAGCTCAAGTCAGTGTTTGAATTCAAATCCTTAAAAGAAAAAATGTAGTTTCTATAAGGCATTTTAAAGCAATCTCGCTTATAGTACTCACTTGTTTAGCAAGCTCTTTTCCATAGATAAGGTAAATGATAGGCCACTAGACAAAACTCTCATAACATGTTGACTCACCAATGTCCAGAGTAATGAGGCTTTATCAAATCCTTTCAATTTATGCACGTAAGCATATGTGTGTGTATATATATATATATTTTTTCTGACTTTGGCATGTGTTTTGGTTTTATTTCGAAAGTAATATAAATGGACTACATCAGTGGGGCTCAAGTCAGATTAGGATCAGCTGTGGGAATTTTAAAATCTGGTAATGCCCAGACCAATTAAGTCAGGATTTCTGGGCAGTGCTGATGGGAAATGGGCACTGGTATTTTTATAAGTTCCTGTCACCAGGGTTGAGAATCATTATAATGTGGCAAACTCCATGAGGCTGGCTCACTCTGAGTACTTCTAGGTCTTGGCATAGGTTCTCAGATTCCACTGTCTCCAGGGGCCAGAGACATGGTGGGGGCCATGGTGAACTGGAGAGCACGTCTCCCACTTATAGGGGAAGAACCCCAGTGCCAGCTTACTATGGCATCAGGAAAGTGGGCCTTGAGCTGCCCAATTTTCAAGAGAAGCCAGGTCTGGCTTTTTATGTGAAAAACTGTTCATTTCTAATGAATAAAAAATTTATGAAAACTGTTGGCCACACGAACATGTGTATGACCAAAAATGGCCTACAGATGCCAATTTATAATCTTTGCATTAGCACCATTCCCTGAATGTAAGCATAGCTCAGATATTTGCAAAATGCAACATGAATAATATCTGGGAAATGTTCATCTTTTCAACAATATAGATAAGTCTCTAATTGCTTGCTTGTAATTTGGTTGTGCTCTGCAGAACCAAATAGGGTACCTTATATTAATAGGTCCTCAAAAAGTTTGCTAAATGAAGAATGATTTAAACCTTAGGTATATAATCATTATTAAAGCAAACACACAAACTAAAGCACCCACCCAACTTGACTCTATGAGCCTTTTTTTTTTTTTTAAGAGAGGGAGAGAGAGAGGTGAAGAGGGGCAGAGGAAGACAGAGTCTTAAGCAGGTTCCATGCATGCCCAGTACAGAGTCTGACACAGGGCTTGATCTCATGACCTTGAGATCATGACCTGAGCCAAAATCACACATCAGATGCTTAAATGACTGAGCCACCTGGCCGCCCCAACTCTGAGTCTTAATGCAGGGCCTCTCACACTGCTGGGCAGTCGTTTCACGTGGGAATGTTGTTAATGCAGGATGGAAGGTGGAGGACCTCTGATTGGATAGGTATTACAAGCTCTTAGGTGAGGCTAATATAGTTGGCCTAAGGACCATCTTTGTAAAGCAAAGCCTTAAGTCACAGAGGCTGGGCATGATAGCACAGCCTTTCAAACTATAAGACGGGTTGCTCCCTAAGGGGACACACTGCTTTTCCCTATGCCTGGCACATACTAGGAGCACAATAAGTACTTGTTGAGGGACTGTGTGAAGAATCAGTTTGGAGAGTTCCCCCTCTAGGCCAAACCAAGTGCTTGGGTAGATGCTAGTGGAAGTGTGAGTGGCTGGACCAGGAACCAAGGCAAGTAGGGGGTCTTACATTTCAGGTGGAGGGAAAAGATACAGTCATCTGCACAGGTGGCAGTGAGGTCAGCCTGTGGTTTCTAACTGGGGAGCCAACACAGAATGTACACAAACAATAAATGGAGACGCAGTTGGAGGGATATGGGTTCTGTTCCTTTGGCCATAGGTGCAAAAAAAGGCATTTAAGTAGGGAAGTAAGATGATCAAAGTACATTTTCAAGATTATTTTGATAGTGATGTGATGGGAGGGCTGCTAGGACGAGGTCCTTGGAGGGCTCTGGTTCAGAAACTAAGGTTCATAAGGTAGGAAGGTTACTTGTCCTGCTGGCTGCTGTGCCATCAATTTCCCATTTATGCTACACAAAGTAAATCATCTAAAATGGCAACTGCTTTACAACTCTGCTCTTGCTTAAGTGCCTGGTTATAGATACCTGAGAATCTTTTACCCAAAGAAACCTATGTCTCCTTAGAAGGATTAAACCTGAAGAAAACACGAGAACAAAGAGAAGTCAATGTTTGGTTGCTATTAATTCACACAGGGATTCATGGAAACAGGATACACTGAAATGATCTTGTGGAAAAGAATGCATCTCTGCTCTAGTGAAACTGAACCACCTCACCTCCAAATAAATGGAATTTAGTCACAAACCCAGAATTACCTGTTTCCCTGTGGAAAAAAAAGGGCTACTATTAAAAAATGAACATACTTGATTCTCTATATCCTGTCTTCTCAGTCTTGTTTATGCGCATGGGTGGTAATTTAACACATTTACTAAGTACATGTGAGCTAAGGTAGAGAGCGAGGAACAGTAGAAGCCAGAGCCCTTTCCTTTAACAGGACAGACAGGTTTTACCCCAGCACAGAAGTTTGGAGGTAGAAAGAAGTAGGTGACACATCGTTGATTCTGCCCCACTCATTTCACTGTAATGCAGACCCTGAAATGCTATCCTTGTTCTTTCTTTGCTGGAGTACCCTTCCCAATTCCCCACAACCATGCATACTTCTACCACTGGAATTACTTTATTACGCCTGAAGCACGCTGCTGTAGAAGGAGGAGGCATGGGTTTTCAGGTCAGAGAGATGTGGGTTCCAATTCCAACTACTGCACAATGAAGCTGTGTGAGCTGTGTGGGGAAGGTTACTTAACCTCTCTGGATCTCACAATTCGTTTTCCATAAAATGCCATCTCATCTGAGGTAGCAAAGGAAGCCATCAGCTCAACCTAGAGCATTATTACACATTCTGAGTCCCAAAAGTCCAGATACCTTGACAATTCCTTTCAGTCTGTAGTATGTTTCACATTTTTTATTTGTCTTGGAATGAATGAAGATGGGCTTCACTTGTGTTCTAGTGCTCACCAAGGGTACCTTTCATGTGACAGCAGCAGTCAGGGGTGGTTATGAAGATGAAACGGGATATGCGTGTACAAATCTTGGTACCCGGGACTGAATAAACAGCATCTCCATCCTCCCTAATGTACTCACCTCCCTCCCTCCTTCTCTGACCTCCTCTCCCGCCTTCGTCCTCCCCGTTCCCATGGGCCAGCCACAGCAGGTCCCCTGAATGTGTCTCCCTGTTCTTCCCTTCCAGGACGCCCTCTGTCTTGTCTTTGCTTGGCTTGGCTGCCTCAGGACGTCAGCAACAACGGCACTTCCACACAGGCCTTTGCTAGATCCGAAATACAACTGAGGTTCCTCTCACCTCTGTCCATTCCTTTCATTCTCTCTGGTGCCATATTATCCCTTTTCATTTCCCTTATTGTTCAGTGTGTGTGTGTGTGTCTATATTTTCTGTTACTGTACAAGCGGGGCTTCATACAGTGCCTTGCACACGTAGGGCCTAACTAAGTGCATGTTAACCAAAAGACTGGATGAATATTAAGCTTTTTTTTTTTTTTTTTTTTTTTTTTTTTAGGGTAGAGTTTATCTCTCATTGGTCCTTGTGGTGGGCTTGACAGTTATTTAATAGATATTTCAAAGTTCTGCTGATTGATTTTAAATGACTCTCTCTACAAGTCACACTGCAAGCTTTTATTTTTTAAAGATTTTATTTATTTATTCATGAGAGACATGGATGGACGGGGGCGGGGGGGGGGGAGACAGAGAGGCGGAGACATAGGCAGAGGGAGAAGCAGGCTTCCTGCAAGGAGCCTGATGTGGGACTCGATCCCAGATTCCGGGATCACGCCCTGAGCCAAAGGCAGATGCTCAACTGCTGAGCCACCCAGGCATCCCTCCACTGCAAGCTTGATACTTAAAAATACCTTCTGTCTATCCCAGAGCTGCCTTTTCTATTTACCAGCTTATTTTCACACTTAACACTATTCTATAACTGGGGTGGGGAAAGAGGAAGACGACAGAGATAAAACAAGAAAAAAACCACAGCCAGGAGTGTCAGCACATTTTCGAATGAGTTTAAAATAGCAAAGAGTTATCAAAAAAAAAAAAATGCCCTTTACTTAGCTAGTCTACCTTTAAAATTTCTGTAATAAAATTTTAATATATAAACTTTAGTCCCATTGGAATTTTGGGGAACTGTTTCTGTTTAGCTGGAAAACAGGTCATTTGAAAAATTCGAATGTCTGTCCCAGTCTAGGGTGAAATGGGCCACCCCTGGAGACTGGGAGGCAGGCATCCCTGGCTTGGTTCCTACATGCATTGGTGGTGCCCTCTCTCATATCGCCACTTCTCTTCCCCCTTCTTATCCAGAGTCCTCTATGGCACAGCCCTGGGCTCTAGACTCTGCAAACAATATGAGCGTTCATCCAAAGCGATACCAGGTGCTTAGAAGACAAAAACCAACAAGATGTATTTTTTTGTCCTCACAGAATTCATGATCTGGGAGGAAAGGTGGAGGACTAGTTGTGGCAATGCAGTAACACCATGGCAGAGTCACGTACACAGTTCAAAAGTGGGCACAGAAAAGATGATGGTAGTTCATGGAAGGAGATGCTAGGGCTGGGTCTCCCGCTGCCAGGTGGGAGGAATGTGGGGTTTTCCAGGCAGGGGAATGTTGCTCTGTTGAGGTGACAGGGAACCACCCTTGTTTTTTCCTAGTGGAATGCATGTTCTAGGTAGGTCTGGGGACAACACTCTACATTCATATGTTATCAAGCCAGGGGCAGATCTCCACAAACTGAACCAACAACGTTTTAGTCATTTCACTGAATCTGAAAGAGAATATGCTCCATTATGGGCAGTGAAGCAGCTTTGCTATTTTACCCTTTAGTTCCAAACCCAAACCTGATGGGCGGGCTGACCCTGACACCTCTTTGAGAGCATGCTGATGATTTTGTGTGTTTGCTGTTTTTCTATTTTCTTAGGATTAGGCATAATCAGAACTGTTCATTTATACCAGATGAGCTTCACTGTTCATGGCTAACAAAACAAAAAATTCCACAGATAGATCTTTCAAACAAAAATTTTATAAAATTATGCATTATCATAACAATTGTACAAATCCTTTGGCTATTTCAACTTATGTAGTAAAAATAATAGAAGTGAAAATGTGATTATAGCCATTATTTTCTACATAGACACAACATGAATAAATAGTTTTTTTTTTTGGATGGCATGAGAATGGAATTGGAAAAAATTGAAAAAGTTTATATAAGCTTCTAACAGATTAAAGTTCTTATTTGAGAGAAAGAGAGAGAGAGAGAGAGCGAGCACAAGACTGAGCATGAGCAGGGGGAGGGGCAGAGGGAGAAGCCGACTTCCCACTGAGCAGTAGCCCTACACGGGGCTTGATCCCAGGACCCCCGCTGCCCTGAGGTGAAGGCATTTGCTTAACCAACTGAACCACCCAGGCACCCTTAACTGATTAAAGTTCTTATTGGGTAACTAAAAATTATGTTTATGCACTAGGAAGTTCTAGACACTCACCTGTCAGTAAAGCTAAGTAAATGAATGAACGAATGAGTCAGTGGCTGGAAAGAATCATGGCTCTAAACGAAATCAGCAGAGCCTCAAAATGCCAGCAGCAGTTAAGAATACTGGGAGGAGAATCAGCCCCCAGCTAGGAACAGAAGCCTACCATCTCCCCCACCTCCCTGGTCCTGGTCCCACAGCCCTTCCCCCGGGTTCCAGGAACCTCTGCGAGCCCCTGCTTCAGCGTCATGTCAGGGGAGCCCTCTGCAGATTGGGCACTGGGGGTCTGTCTGACTTTCTCCAGCATGAGATGTGAGCTGTGTGGATTCTGGGCCTGCCTGTGTCTATCTTGTTTACTGCTTAGCACAAAGGAGGCGTTCAAAAAAGATCTTCTTTGGTGTTTCTCAGACAGCTTAGAAAATATTTTCCTTAGTTACATTTAACAAATAGTCACATGGCACCTACTATGTACTTGTTACTCATTGTCTTAAGTTAACAGTTTTTTTTCCCCCCAAATATCAACTCCTCCAAACGACCAACCCCATGATGGGGAGGAAACTGAGGCAGAGAGGGGTTAAGTAAGTTGCCAGAGGTTACAAAGTTAATGAGCAGGAGAGCAGGACTTGGAGCCTGTGCTGGCACCCAAGTTGCTGAGCTGGCCCCTTGGAGTGCAAGGGATCTGGGTTTCCCTTGATGCAAGAGCCCATCTCCCACGTGGTAAATTGTTCTGCCTCAGCAGGCACATGAATGCACACTGGGCTTTCCTTAGGTTGAAGTTACAGTGCCTCCTTGAACTTCTATCCATTAGCCCCAGTTCTGCTATCTTGAATAACCCTGAAATAGTCAATTTTCTTTTCCACATATAAAACCATGATCTTTGTACACTTAGATGTCATGCCTTTAAAGGCCTTTACAAACAGTCCACAGTTTAGCTGTTTTCACCTCTACTAAGATAAGCCCCCCTTTCATCATTCTGATTTAGTGAGACTTTGTCATTATTAGAAGAGGATGCATCCAGAAATGTGGTTTTTGAAAGGAGATTCAAGGCTGGTTTTCAAAATGGTTGGAAAATAGCTACATTCCCAACACCAGCTAGAGAAACCGAATGCATTCAGGAAGGCTGTGGGTTTGATGCATGGCCTGACAGCCACCTTCTGTGCTTTCTACAGGGGTGACCATGCCATGCAGGGGTACTGCAAGGTAGAGATGCAATCAAGGACATATAAAATAAAACAGCAGTAGGTTCACTGGATTTGATTAAATCCCAACTTCTCAGTATCCACCAGGTTCCAGCTTTATTGTCCTGGGGAGGGAATGCTGGAGGCCAAACCTGAGACTCGGTTTTTAAAAAAATCCAACACATTACAGATAGGTTATATTTGAAAAGTTATTTAGAAGATGGTCTTTCTTAGTTGTGAAAATAAGAACAGGAACTCAGAATTCAGCTCAGGTGAAGGCAAAACAAATACATCTCTTGGGCAATCCAGCGAGTGCCTGGCTTTGCGCTTTTGCTGAGGTCTGAATAATGGTCTCACCCATGTCACTAAGTAAGGCCTCACACTTCTACAGACACAGACCTAAGCAGAGAGCTGAGGGGACTTAAAAGATACTTCCCACATTGTGAGAACAAGCGCAGTGAGAGGTGAAAGAGAGGCTGAGAAACAGGAAAACATAAACCTAAGGGCCATGAGTGGCAGGGAGCATGGCCAGGCAGGGGGCCCTGCAGTACTTCCTTTTACTCCAAGCCATGCTGATTCAGTTATTTTGCATCTTCACCCTCCATTTGAGGAGAGCTGGAGATTTTCATCTATCATACAGGTCCCAGCTAAAACAGCACGTGGAACACTGAGAAAGCCCAGGAAAGGCATCTGTGGGGCGCATGCGCCCTGGCAGCTTTCCCAGGCGCTGGGGTCTGGGCCCCAGGCACTGCTCTATTTCACCATTTCGGAAACGGAGGCCAGGGGAGGCTTTTCCATGGGCAAGAGCTGGGCACCTGACTGTTCCTAGCTGTGGATTAACATAAGTGGAGATTATGAAGCACACTGAAGATGCCGGAGCTATGCATTTTAAGGCCAGGAATCTGGAAAGCAGCAGAAAGCACACTGGGGGCACTCAAGTTGTCGAGGAGATGGGGACGCTGGGTGGCCCATATCATCTTATAAGGAGGAGGACTTAGGCATCATTGGATACTAAATTCATGGATCTTATACATGGATAAAAGGAAGTAAAGCCAAATCATCAATAATAAAAAACAGCGTTTAATATTTTTCCCTCCTGATTTCAACTCATTTGGATGCTTGGTACTGGGGGATTGAAAAGATGGGGAGAAAACTTAGGTGAGATGCATTTTAGAAATATGTGGACCATGAAGAAGATTTTTTCCCCCAGGTTGTGTTTTACTTTTGCAAGGTAAAATAGAGGAATTTGCCCCTCCCTATATGAGAAAAACCAAACTAAAACCACAGATACCAAACAGCAGCCAAAACCCACGGTGTGCTTCTCCCTTGGGTGGCCACTGTGGCCCCAAATCTCTACCCCCCTCCCCTTGATTTTTCTACCCCCTTCCAGTTCTAAACTCTTGCTCAATGAGTGGCCAGGTTTGGTTGACCCTGCATCCTAAATGATTTGGTGCCGTCAAATAAAAAACAAGTGAAGAGAGACTTCACTCAAAAGGGTTATTTGTAAGAGGGAAAGGGGTTGTTGCAACAGGTGGCAGCTCTGACCAAAATAATCAGCAAGCTCCCAACAGCTAGGCAACAATGAAAACAAGGATAAAAAGAACAGGGTATGGGGCACGGGGATGTAAGGGCAACAAGATCTGCCTGCAGCTCATAGAGGCCAGTCTTTTCCTGGATGGCTCTTAAGGAAGGGGGTGGTGCTGTCTGCTGGCTTAGGCAGAGGGTGGGCCAAAGTTTAGGGATCTGGGAGAAGAGGAGAAACTTAAGCACTGGTTTAGAGGCATCTAGTTCCCAGTTCATCTAATCATTTATAAGGCAAAGAATGGGAATTTGGAGGATCTGTGTCTGGCTTTGTTACAGGTAAGCAAGGGTCTACATTGCTGGTCCCTGTCCTCCCATTCTGTCCTCACTGCCAGCCTCCTACCCAGATACCACCCTCTATCTTCAGGCTCATCTATTTCTAAATCTTCTCCAACTTGCTGTCAGATTTTTTTCATTCTCTCCAAAATCAAATCAAAACAACAAATAACAAACAAAGAATGACTGAATTAAAACCATCCCAGGGGCAGCCCCGGTGGCGCAGCGGTTTAGCGCCGCCTGCAGCCCGGGGTGTGATCCTGGAGACCCAGGATTGAGTCCCGCATCGGGCTCCCTGCATGGAGCCTGCTTCTCCCTCTGCCTGTGTCTCTGCCTCTCTCTTTGCTCTCTCTGAATGAATGAATAAATAAATAAATCTTAAAAAAAAAAAATCCCAGAACATCAAGTCCAGGATGACACTCCCTAGCATGATGCTCCACACTGTGGGCTCTCACAGTCCATCCACCCCCTCTCCCTGACTCTCTCTCTGATGTGTCCTGCACATCTGATGTGTCCTGTAGCCAGTTTCCTGCTGGGTCTGGAAAATCCTACACTGTTCTAGTATTGTGTTTTTGGTTACTGATTTTGCCCATCAGGAATCTCTTTTCTCCTATTTATATTTATTGAAATATTACCCACTATTCAGGGCCCAGTTCAACTGCTACCTGCTTTGGAAAATTTCTCTGATTTTTACAGGAAATGAATCTTTTGCTCTCTTCCAGACTTTTTGGGTTGAACCCAGAAAGTAGCACTTGTCCCACGCTACTTATATATATAATGGTTGTCTTCATTTCTAAACCCTCACTAAAGAAGAACAACTTCTCCTGTGTCCACCCTATGGTCCTAATAGAAAGGTGCTACGCTTACTAAAGATGTGTTGAAATAAAAGAAAAGAGAATGTGGTTTTATTATAGTCATCTCAAACATGATAATCAGTAAGAAATATGGCTGTGAGCATTTTCTCTTATCCACCTGGAACCATTCAGAAAAACAAAGAAAATAAAACACAGATTTCGTTTTCAGTGAAACTAGGAGGTAAACATATCCCCTGGATTCCAACATATCTGTAAGAGGGGCCAGAAGGAACTGTGATTGCCAGAAGTTGTGCAAAGACAGGGAAGAAAAGAAGGGCTCTGAGATGGTAGATCTCTGTAGGCTTCCAACCACAGAATGTTCCTTGTCTCCAAAAAAATAGATGCAAGGATTTGGGGTCAGCAGGGCTGGTGGAAGAAGCCCTTCTGGACTCGGTTTGGTTCAGAGTTAGAGAAATCAGAACTACACAAAGAATAATTCAGATGACCCATATCTGCAGTAAGCAATGTGTCTCACTATCAGTCAAGAAAAAGAAAACCTTTAGTTGTGAAGCCTGAATCCCAATACCCATCACTCTGGAGGGATGTGCAAAGAGCTAGTCTAGAAAAATCCAACCCATTCAATAATGAGTGATCTAAACAGAAGGAAAAGAAAAGGAATTAGTACACTGTTGTGCAAAGATGCCATGGAACTCCTTTGTGCAGGACCCTGACAGAAGCTATTATAGGTTAGAAATGCAAGCAGGAAAAATGTTGCCATTGAGGAGACGCAAAAATAATCAGACATGTTGACATGTATTTAGAAATACAAAACCAAAGTTAGTGAAACAATCACTTCTGTGAATGAAGAACACAAAGTAAGAATGCATTAATTCAAGGAAGAGATGGCAATGGATAGGAGGAAAGGCAGAACTCAAGAAAGAAGTAAAGGGAAAAATAAAACCATCATTGAAATGAAGATGAAACAGGAAGGAGCAGAAAGGGAGAGTACATCTCTTATAATACAGAGCAGGGGACATAAAAGGTAAACAAAAGAAATGCAAGAAAAATGAAATTGAAGTAAGAAAATATTTTTTAAATAAAGATTAGAGGGGATGTAGCAAATGCACAACTAGCATGTCTGAAGAAAAACTAAAACAATGAAACAAAATGAATATTTAAACAGTAATAAGAACGACTCTTTTCTGAGCACCTAGAATAGCTCGGCTTAAACGTATCTGAAATACTGAAAGAGTACACTATGCACGATATTAGGTGAATTAGAATTCAATAACAAGATAGATCTTAGTAAAATCATTGGAGTTTAAAAATAAACACTCATTTGGGCATCTCATTTGAGGTATCTCCTCAAAACCTCCAGAAACAGAGCACAAGGAGGACGGTAGGTAGGTAGTGCCAGGAGTCCAGTCCACTGCCTCATCCAGACAGGACTTGCACTGGCAGACTCTGAGTCTGTAAGAATTTTGGAACTCTGGAATATATTTGAAGACTTCCATCTCCAGGGGAAGGTTTATACAGAAAATCACTGTGCGTTTTGGTCAATTTCAGCTATTAGTGTGGTGGTGCTTACCCATTCCCCACCTGCTGGCCCCATGGTAGGCAGCTGAGTCCACATCCTTGGAGATACTTGCATGTGACTTGAAGGAGCCAGGCTAGGCAGTAAGGATCTGGTCCTCTAGGTATCAAGCAGCTGTATTGTGACCATTGATTGCCGCTTCATATTGTAGAAGTGCAGGCAACAGAAGCAGCCTCTGTTGTTGAAATCACACAGGCTGAAGTAGCTTCCAGAATATTTAAAGAAACAGTGCTTTAAGATTTTCTTCCCTTTCCCTCTTTGGAAGCTAGACAGTTAAAGATTAGGACATCCAGAAGCAATTGCATATAAAAGAGAATTTAAAGTCACTGCACATACCCAGGATAAAATGCAGGTTCAGAAAGATCAGAGAAGAACTTAAATTGATACCTCAGGCTGATCCCCAATACGAAAACAACCTACATGAATTAAAAGCAAAAACAGAACAGCAAAACCTAGGTAAGGGGGAAAACTCTAATTAATAGAGATACCGTATCAAGAGATTCTAATGTCTAGTTTTCAACAACAAAATAGTTAGAAGGAAGATATGCAAAGAAATAAGAAACTATGGTCCATTCAGAGGAAAAAAAACAGAAAACGTCCCTAAGACCAGATTACAGACTTACTAGACAAAGATATTAAAATAATGTTCTTAAAGATGCTCAAAGAACTAAAAGGAGACAGGAACAAGGAAAACAGTGTGAAACAGGGACAAAGAAAAAAGTGTGTAAACAGATTAAAAATAGCAATGAAGAGGCAGAAATAAAAAAGGAACTAAAAAGAATTTCTGAACTTGAAAAATACAATAACTAAAATGAGAAATTTACTAGAAGGATTCAAAATCAGATTTGAGCAGCCAGAAAAAAATACACTTGAAGACAGACCAATGGAAACTATCAAGTGTGAGAAATAGAAAGAAAAATGATTGAAGAAAAGCATATAGAATCTTTTTTAAAAAAAGATTTTATTTATTTGAGAGAGAGTGCACACACACAAAAGTGGGGGGAAGGGGCAGAGGAAGAGGGAGAAGGAGGCTCCCCACTACGCAAGGAGCCTGATGCAGGGCTCAATCCCAGGACCCCAGGATCTTGACCCAAGCTGAAGGCATATGCTTAACCAACTGAGTCACCCAGGTGTCCTAAGTGAACAGAATCTAAGGGACCTGTGGTACAGCATCAATTGGACCAACATACATATTATGCAAGTCCCAAAGAAAGAGAGAAGAGAGAGAGATGAGAAGTAATAGATGTAAGCCTCCCAAATTTGAGGCAAGATGTAAATTTACAAATCTAACAAGCTGAATGAATCCCAAATAGGATGAATTCTAAGACTCTCAAAATGGAGACACATAATCAAACTGTTGAAAGACAAAGACAAAGAAAGAACCTAGGAAACACCAGAAGCTCATCATGTACAAGGGATCTTCAAGAAGATTATCAGAGGGTTTCTCAGCTGAAGCCTTACAGACCAGAAGACAATGGGATAATATATAAAAATTGCTGTAAGGAAAAAAAACCCCTCCAGCTAATAATTCTACATTTGACAAGACTATCTTTCAAAAATTAGGAAAAATTAAAACATTTCCAGACAAACCAAAGCTATGGGGATTAATTACCGCTAGTCTTGCCCTACAAAAAATGCTAACAGGAGTCCTTCAGGTTGAAATGGAAGGATGTTAGTAACTAAAAAGCATACAAAAAAATAAAGTTATCTTGTAAAGACACACATATAGATAAATATGTAGTAACAAGTATTATTGTAATTTTCATTTGTAACTCTACTTCTTATATATGATTTAAACAACTGATGTATAAAAACAATTATAGTCCATATTTTGGAAAACACAATATAGAAAGATGTAATTTGTGATACCAATAACTGAAAGGTGGGGAGGATGGAGTTATAAAGGAGCAAAATGTTTGTTCTTATAAATTAAAATTAGAGTGTTATAACATTGAGATGTTAAATGTAATCTTCATTGTAAATGAAAAGAAATTAACTGTAAGAGGAAATGAAAAGTGAATTAAAATGTCTCACAACAAAAAATCAACTAAACACAAAAGAAGACAGTAATGTAGGAAATGAGGGACAAGCATACTGTAAGGTATACAGAAAACAAACAGCAAATGGCAGAAGTAAGCCCCTCATTATCAATAATTAAGTATAAGTGGATTAAACTCTCCAATCAAAAGACAGATTTGCAGAATGGATTAAAAATATGATACAACTATATGGTGTCTACAAGAGACTCATTTTATTTATTTATTTATTTATTTATTTATTTATTTATTTATTTATTTAGAGATTTTATTTATTTATTCATGAGAGACACAAAGAGAGAGATAGAGGCAGAGACACAGGCAGAGGGAGAAGCAGGCTTCATGCAGGGAACCCGACGTGGGACTCGATTCCGGGACTCCAGGATCACACCCTAGGCCAAAGGCAGGTGCTAAGCCACTGAGCCACCCAGGGATCCCCAAGAGACTCATTTGAGATCCAAAGACACAAATATGTTGAAAATGAAAAAAAGGGTAAAGATATTCCATGCAAACAGTACCCTTTGAGCCAGGGTGGCAATACTAACATTAGACAAAATAGACTTTACATCAAAAAAAGTTTACAAGAGACAAAGAATGGCTATATATTAATAAAAGTTTCAATAGTGTACGGAGATATAATAATTATAAACTGTTATGCAACTAATGACAGATTATCAAAATATATGAGGCAGAAACTGACAGAATTGAAAGAAATAGTTATATAGTAATAACTGAAGACTTCAATACTCCCCTCATATAATGGATAGAACAACAAACAGAAGTAAGGAAACAGAAGACTTGAACAATAAAATAAACAAACTATATCTAAAATACATATACACAACATTCTATCCAATAACAGAAAACACATTCTTCTTGAGTGTACCTGGAACATTCTCCAAGACAGATCACAGACAACAAATCAAATCTGAACAAATTTTAAAAGACATATTATACAAAGTATCTTTATTGACCACAATAGGATGAAATTGGAAACCATTAATAGTATGAAAACTGAAAAATTCATAAATGTGTGGAAATTAACACACTCTCAATGAGTCAGAGAGGAAATCATAAAAATTTAGAGACAAATTTAAATGAAAATACCACATCCCAAAAGTTATGGGATGCAGCAAATACAGTGCTAAGAGGAAAATTTATAGCAGCAAATAATTACATATATTAAAAAAGATGTCAACTCCGCAATCTGACTACAGTTTAAGGAACTAGAAAAAGAATAGCAAACTAAACTCAGAACTAACAGAAGGAAGGAAATAATAAAGATTTGAGTAGAGATAAATAAAACAGAAGAGAAAATCAATGAAACCAAGAGTTGATTTTCAAAAAGATTTACAAAACTGACAAACTTTTAAGATTCAAATTCTTAAATTAGAAACGAAAGTGGGGACATTACTACCAGCTCTAGAGAAATATAAGGGATTATGAGAGAGTACTATGAATAATTGTATGTCCACAGATTAGATAACATGGATGAAGTGGAAAAATCCTTAGCAACACAAAACCTACCAACGCTAAATCATGAATAAATAAAATATCTGAATAGACCCATAACTAGTAAAGGAGGCTGAATCAGTAATCAAAAAGTCATGAATTCTACCAAACACTCAGAGAACTTATATCAGTTCTTCTCAAACTTTACCAACATAATTAAAGAGGAGGGAACACTTCCTAACTCATAGAAAGGCATCCAAATTAAAAAGGAAGAAGCAAACTTGTCTTTGTGCAGAAGACATGATCGTATACATAGGAAACCTTAAAAAAATCCTAAGTGTAACATCAATGGCTGAATGGATAAACAAAATATGGTATATATGTACATTGGAATATTATTCAACTCTAAAAAGATGGAAAATTATGATGCATACTACAAAATGGATGAACGCTGAAGGCATTATGCTAAGTGAAATAAGCCAGACACAAAAGTATACATACTGCATGACTCCATTTACAGGAGATATCTAGAATAGTCAAATACGTGTAGACAGAAAGTAGGACAGTGGTTATGGGGCTTTGGAAAGTGGAAATGGGGGTTACTATTTCATGAGTACAGAGTTTCAGTTTGGAATGATGAAAAAATTCTGGAGATGCACAGTGGTGATGATCACTGTGAATATGCTTAATGCCACTGAACCACATACTTATTAAAAAGGGCTAAAATAGTAAGTTTTGTATTATGTATATTTAGCTGTGATTTTTAAAAAAGATTTAATTTATTTATTCATGAGAGACACAGAGATAGAGAGAGGCAGAGGGAGAAGCAGGCTCCCTGTGGGGAGCCTGATGAAGGACTTGATCTCAGGACTGGGACCAAGACCTGAGCCAACGGCAGATGCTCAACCACTGAGCCACCCAGGTGCCCTGAAGTGTAGTAATTTTTTAAAGAGAAAACTAGAAAACAATAGAGCTACATGTATAACATACCTAGAGAAAGAAAGTGTAAAAAAGGATTTTGTGTCTGGATGAATTGTCCTTCAAATGTTATCGGCATGTTTGTAACATACAAGAACTCAAGGGCTATGTCTCCCGTTAGTTCTTCTTACAGATGTCCCAGAAGAAGAAAAGAAGGACTGGTGCTGAGTGTGACTATGTTTAACTCTTGATCTAAAACAAAAAGAAGATAAGGGGGATGGGAATGGTTTAACAATACCAGCTGACAATGGAGAACACAAGAAAAGGAAAGGGGAGTAAGGTGAAAAGCAGAGAAAGTTCCTTTTCTGAAAGATAACAAATCAAGTAAGAGAAGTACACAAATATTAACAGGACAAAGATAAATATCAGTTAGGATAATATTTTTTATTAAAGTCTGATGTGAAAGGGAGGAGAAGAAAAACATACTAATTTTTTTGTTGCTTACAGTAGGAAATAAGTAGCTAATGTCCTTTGAAGAGAAAGAAAGCTAGAAGTTTTCTATAAATTTCTGAAAGATAACAAATAGAAAAAGAAATTTTCTATAAATTTCTATATTTATAAATCTATAAATTTCTGAAAGATAAATAGAAAAAGAAATTTTCTGAAATTTCTGAAAGATAACAAATAGAAAAAGAAATTTTCTATAAATTTCTGAAAGATAACAAATCAAGTAAGAGAAGTACACAAATATTAACAGGACAAAGAGAAATATCAGTTAGGATAATATTTTTTATTAAAGTCTGATATGAAAGGGAGGAGAAGAAAAACATACTAATTTTTTTGTTGCTTACAGTAGGAAATAAGTAGCTAATGTCCTTTGAAGAGAAAGAAAGCTAGAAGTTTTCTATAAATTTATAATGCTGACCATCTGAACAGAAATAAAGCTTGTTAATTTCAGAAGAATCACACAAAAATGTTAAAGCAATCAAATCATATATAAAAGACATAAAAATAGTAGAAAATAAGGTATTCTAGGGGGAAAATATAGAAACAACATTTTAAGCTTAGCTGTAGGTAATACATTTGAAAAGCAGAAGAAATGGATGATTTTCCGGGAAAATGTAATTTACTAACACTGCTCCTAGAGGAAATAGAAAATCTAAACAGATTTTTTTTTTCCATAGAAGAAACAGACAATAGTCCAAAAAAATCTACCCTCCTTTACTCTTGGCAAAGGTCTAGTTCATTAAACTGTACTTAAAAAGGTCTGGGTGGCTTTGTAGGGGATTCCTACCAAATTGCTTGAGAACAAAAGATTCTAGTGCTATTCTTTCAGAGTTCAGGAAAAAGGGAAACCTCCAAATTCATTTTATGAAGCAAGTATAATATTGATATCCAAATTTGATGGCATGCATGCATATACATATCAAGAAAAACTATAGACCATCCTTGTTTATTAGTATCAAAGCCAAAATCTAAATAGCATGCAAAATTATGTGTCATGACAATACAAGGTTTATTCCAAAAATGCATGCAAAATTATGTATCATGACATTACAAGGTTTATTCCAAAAATTTAGTAACAGGAAATTTATTCATATCAAAAAGTCTAAGAGGAAAAAGTTGTGATCATCTATCTCCATGGATTTTTTTAAGATTATTTATTTATTTATTCATGAGAGACGAGACAGAGAGAGAGGGAGAGAGAGAGAGAGAGAAAGAAAGAGAGAGAAAGAGAGAGAGACAGAGACACAGGCAGAGGGAGAAGCAGGCCCCATATAGGGAGCTCCTGTGGGACTCTATCCCAGGTCTCCAGGACGGAGCCCTGGGCTGAAGGCGGCGCTAAACCACTGAGCAACCTGGGCTGCTGTATCTCCATAGATTTTTAAAAGGCATTTATTGAAACTCAATAATCATTATTGATAAAAACACTCAATAGAGGAACTAACTGGCATAGTTCCTTAACACAATAAAATATCTATATTTTATTTTATTTATTATTATTTTTAAATATCTATATTTTAGTCTAAAAGTTAGCTTCATACTTTTATTGGGGAAGCACTAGAATAATTTTAAACAATACTGTGGACAGGAAGGATGCCTGCTATCACCATTACTACTTATTATGGGCATCCTTCTCCTACGGGGGTCAAGGCCAATTCAAATTAGATCAGAGAAAGATATGAGAGATGTCACATTTACAAAGCAGAAATTAAAACTATTATTATTGCAGATGGTATCATTTTAAGTCCAGAAAATCATAAGGATCAATTGACAAACTCCAATGAAAAATAAGAAACGTTGAGAAATTAGCAGTGTACCAAATTAAAATACTGACAGCAAAAGCCCTCATTCTCCACAGATAATACTAGTGAGAAGATATGCTGGAAGGGCCAGTTTACAATAGTCAAATACCTAGGAGCACATTTAATAAGAAATGTGTAATATTTGTTAAAGAAAAATTAAAAACACTTCTGAGGGACACAAAAAAGATTCCAGTAAACGAAAAGACAGCACATTCCCATAGAAGAAGAATCAACATCATAAAGATCTCACATCTAAGTTACTCTCATACATTTACCATGATTATCAATAAAAATATTGACAAGCTAATTGTGAGGTTCACACGGAACACAAAACAACAAAACAAAACTAAATAAACAAACAGGAACCTCGATGAAGTGTGACTGACCAGATATTAGAACATTTTATGAGACCTCAATAATTAAAATGATGCTGCAGGGGACATAAGCAGGCTGACAAATACAACAGAGTAAGAAATTCATAAATAGAACAAGTACTTATGGAAATTCAGTGCACACTACAGTAGAGCCCAGATTAGTGAGGAGATGGTGCAGAGCTGGCTAAATCAAGTGGGTAGCCTTGTGAATCAAAACCAAATAAAGGTGTGTTTATAGCTGACATGACTGGGATAAATTCCAAATAAATGCAGGATATGATGTAAAAAAATAAAAACCCATAAAAGTACTAGCATAAAAATATTAACAGGACCTTGTTGTGGTTTGGGAAAGACTCTTTAACTGTGTTATTACATCCAAAAGAAAGTAAAACAATTGATGAGTAAGGGCAAGGTGAACCTAACCCATCAGCCAGCCAAATAAACATAATACCCATAAGCAAAATCAAAAACTGAAAAAACAAAGTGGGAGCAAATGTATGCAACCCATACCATAGAGACAGGGCTAATTTCTTAAAATCCATGAAGATAAAGAGCTCTTTGAAATTGCAATGAAAAAGGCTAAAATGCCAACAGAAAAACTGGCAAAGTTCACAGAAAGGGAAACACAACTGATGCTTAAACACAGGTAAAGAAGCTCAATCTAACTCACAATAAAAATGCAAATTAAAACTATATAGGTAGCATTTTTCAATTACCACATTGGCAAAAAAATCTAAATGTTTGATAACAGACTTTGTTGGTATTAAGAAATGGGCATTTTCAAAAAGTTGCTGCAAAGAGCGTAAATTAGTATACTTGTTCATGGGACAAGTGACAGATGTGTAATCCCTCTCATTTATCCATTCCCTCACTTTTGGGAATTTATGTCATAGACCTAGTAGCACCTGCACAAAGTTACATACAAGACTGGAAAGAGTCTGAGTGTGTACAGTAGCGGATTAGTGACACAGCGGTGCCTTGTTTGGTGGAGTGCCACCATGCAGTTGTAAAACTACTCTCCAGGCACTGAGAAGATGTTCTGTGTACAAATGGGGAAAATCCCAGCGTATACTGTTGGGTGAAAAAAACTGAAGTGAGAACAGTACATACGGCATACCGCTTGTTGCGTTAAAAATAAGGAGGTGGGATAAGAAAATATATTTATATTCACTTCTGTGTGTATAAAGAAACTCTAGAAGGATGCACAAAAGACTAACTAACAGTGGGTATCTGTCAAGAGGGGGAGTACTGTGTAGATGGGAGTGGGTGGGAGACTTCTCACTGTGTACCTTTTTATATATTTTAAAATTTTCATACCATGTGAATATGCTCCCTATTCAAAAATTACATTAAGAAGGCAAAAAAATGCTAAGATAGTTATGTATTGTGTCTTGCTTTACCGTAAGATTTGTAAAATAAGGTCCATACCTTATTTCGAGATTTAGAAAAATACGTAAGGAAACATGATCCTTTTTCATCTCTGAGGACCAGTGGTCATGAGGATCTATCCTTGCAGTCCTGGGGGCACTGCTCCTACCCCCTCTCCTTGATCATGTGCCCCCTTCTCCACAGCAAGCCTGTGACCCTGCCCTAATCTTGATTTCTGCTATTATAGGGGCATGGGGCCATCTGTATCTAACTCAGAGATGTACGTGGACTCCTTGACAATGAAAGGATGGAAGATGGTGCAGATTTCCATCCAAGCACTTGGATTCTGTATAAATTCCCAAACTAGCCACTGTTTGTTACAACTTGGTCTTTCTCTTTTGCCAGTGCATTTCCAAGACCTTAGGTCTACTGACTCTACTGATGAGGCATGAGTCAGTCTATCAGATCTCTGACTGACAGAAACCATATCAGACAAAGGAGAGCCTCTCCTCTGTCCACAGACCTCCCTTAGGAACCTCCTTCGAGGTTTAACAGCTCCTGGTGGGCAGAGAATTCCCTCTTGTAAGCCCACAGACATCAGCGACTGTCCTTCAGCACAAGTCCAGGGCAGGGCGGCATGCTTGGAGGCAGGGATTTTTGGCTAGGACAGGCCCAGGATGGCTGGATGGAGAACCCCTGGATGCACAAAGGCTGTTGGGCGGGCAGGCCCTGGACGTCTGTGGTGACTTAAAAGTAAGGGTGGTAGAATGTTCAGGAGTGGGGTGCCAGGCAGTCTGCAGCAGGGTGTGCCTTGGAGGAGCAACAACCAGCCCAGAATGAGGCCAAGCCCCAATCCCCAAGTAGAACGCCACGGCCTGGGTGAGGACAAAGCTAAGGAGGGTCCCTAGGAGACGCTGAATTCCCAGTGCCCACCAGGCCTCTCTGACCTGATTCAGTATAACCTTCACATTTCCAAAGCACATGGACAAGCCAGGTTCTAGAAGCCAAATGAAGTACAAGCACTCAAGGATGCTTAGTGTAGCCTTCATTGTTGATGGTTAAATTTATTTAATTTACTGCTATTCTTAATTGAAACGAAGAACAAAGTTGCCCACCATCCCTCAGGCAGGTCAACCATGGGCCCAAGAATCATATTTCAGTTAGTTCCTTAGTCACTTCTCAAACAGAATTTTAAAAACACACTGCAGTCCTCCATTACAGTCCATATTTTTGGCTCTTAGGAATTAGCTTGTCTTCTCTACCCTGGTCAGGTTTTCTTTGTGTCTTTTAAATTCTGGTTAGGACTAGCTATTCAACGAGGTTTGTTTGCTTGTTTTTTGTTTTGTTTTGAAGACGGTATATTGAGAGTAATACATTTCTGACTAAGAAGACTACTCTCTCTCTCTTTTTAAGACAGACTTTAAAATATTTAAAAGCTAGAACATGGAATAAGAAGTGCTAATGAAAATGTCACCAAGTGAGAGTTTAGATTTTAAAATGTTGCTAAATCTAATAAGAAATACAAGATGAATGTGAGGGGTGAAACAGCTCTGATATGATCTGTTTTATGCCTTTGAAATGTCCTCCAAATTTCACATAAAAAATAATCTGTGATTCATTTTGATCAGTGATGACTCACATCATTAAAAAAAAATCAAATCTGAACAAGTCCGTTGGAAAGCAACCTCTCTGAAACTGGTACAAATGGTTTCTCTAGTCAAAGTATTTGGAGTCTTAACACTGCACCATTTCTCTTGTAAGACAGATCTGGTTTCAATCTGCGTTTCTTCAATTTTTATCAGTGTTGGCCTAGATTTCCAAAGCTGAGCTAAAATGGAAATATTCTTTTCCCCCTTTAACCCATCTGTCTCCTTTTATTTACATAATATATTTTCCCTGAATAATTCTAAGTTTTTTAAAAAGACAAAATGGAAGTAAAATAAATAGAAAAATCTTCATCACAAAGGGAAAATTGGGATCTTCTTTTTGGCTTTTTACCCAACTGGATCTCACGACCAGTCTGAATTTAATAAAAATTAGTATGAGGTAAGGCTCTAAAGCAATGAGACCTTTCTCTAAGGTGCCATCACTTTAGAATCTCACTTGTCAAGTGACTAGTGACTCCTCCCAAAACACGGAATGAAGGAATATTTCTGAAAACTTACTAATGTTGGCCTTCATATTCTAAAGGGAGGAAACTAGGCTGCATAATTACTCTGCTAAGTACCAGCATGGGAAGGGTTTACAATTATGCAGGCTCTGTTGTTACCGCTGCCAACAGAATAATTTATCAAGTTATGGTGTCTCATTGAGGGAACTGAAAAGCACATTACCAGTAAGAAATGATTTCTAAAGAAGACTTAATTACTACTATATGTGTTTTTAATGTTGGCTGAAAATACACAGAAAGACAAGCTGAAGTGGCATGTGACAAGTCCTCATTTAGTCTGTCAGCCATAATAGCATATTTAGAATGACATAAAAAATAAAAAATATCAAGAGGTAGAAATAGATTCTCTTGTCATCTCAAAATAATTGCAGTATTTGCTGGTGAGGTCAAAGTTTCTGCAAATTGATAACCTGGCAAAGACAGTCCTACAAACTTCAAATGAAAATGAGGAGAGGGGCAAGTGACAAGTCAGTGTGTGAAGATGTTGATCCAGTTGTATTTTGACGGATCCCCATCTGAATTGCTAATCTATTTCCATATTTACTGATCCCCGAGACTCTAATTCCCTACTTAATCTATTCAGAATGAACCACTCCGCTCCTTCTTGCTCTTCTGGCCAAGATTTATTTGCCCTCATGAAGGCAGCAACATAGCAGTACCCTTAGGGCACCCTGCCACATCTTCATCTTCAACGAGCAGGTGCTCATCAGCTATCGATAGACTGCCTCAACATAAACACAACGGGGTTGAGGACGGCTACTGACCTTTTAGAGAGCACAGAGGCCAAACTACTTCCCTATCTTCATAATATCTTATGATAACACAACTACACAGAACAAAATAACAGAACTTTTGGCTGAAGAACTCTTACGGGATTTTTTTTAAATCAAGAAAGAACCATCACTCTTTAAACAATGGCCTGGGCTGCTTTACTAGCCAAGTTTCTCTTTAAAGCAGAATTTTTGGTCACTGCCCCAAAGTGCAGGCTGGGCATTTCAAATGCTCGGTCAGGAACTTGTGCTGCAGTGCCGCATAACTAACTCGTAGATAAACAGATTAGACGGAAGGCAGATGGGCTGAGGAATAGCTATGCTGAAGAGCTGTCAGGAAGGGACACAGCAAGTGTGCTGGGAAATTTAAACTTATATTTAGTTGCCTGTCAATGAAATAAAGATCAGGGAGGAGGAAAAACCTCATGGAACAAGGCAAATTGTCACAAAGGTAATAAAGAATTGCAGGTTTCAAGCCCCTGGCATAGAAAATAAGTTCTCAAAACATACACAGGTGTCTGATTGTGATGTCAGTTTTGCCAGAAATCAATTGGATTAGCCATTTTTCTCTCTTGATTAGTGCAGACAGGCAAACATTAACATCCCTGGCATTTTTCACCTTAAACTGTGTAAAAACCCATGAAAAGACATGTAGTTTCTTGTGGATCTACGCACTTTGGCAGTTCACTTTCCGTGTGAGCTTGTCTCTCCTGTCCCATCTCTAATCTGCTCTCCTTGCACCTGATTCCTTTCCTCCTCTCTTTTTCCCGTCTTCCTGACCCATGGGGTGGCCAGAGATCCTTAATGCTGTCCCCCAGGCCTGAGGGATCAGAGGGGCCGAGTGCATCACTCATATACACACTCACTTTTGTAAGGGGCACCAAACCAGCACAAATCTGCAGTCCCTACCTGTAGGGCCCCTGACAAGGTTCAATTCTGCTGCCAGGGAAGGGCCCTGGCTCAGAAGAACTTTCAATGAGTAGTTAGAGGCTGGCATTGGCAAGCAAACATCTGCCCACTGGTAACAGGAGAGAGCTTTTTAAAGGTGACCATAGCAGTGAAAGGAAAACTCATTTGCTCCTTGTCTGTGCCAGTTTTCTCTCCTTCCAGCTTCTTGCACTGTCTTTTCTTCCCCCAACTTCTCAGCTGTAATTGGCTGGAGCACCCATGTGCTAACTTAGAATGGAATTCCGGGAAACCTTTAAGTTAAATACTTTGTCTCCTTTACTGTTCTGTGACCTGCTCTTCCCTGACTTACCCTTTCAAGAAACTAGTGGATTTCTGCTAAAGCGTCTGGAAACCTTCTACCCTGCTCCTGCCTCTCCCAGCCCAGCCTCACTCCTCCCTAGTAAACAGCCTTAAAACCTCCCTGGTCTGGTCAGATGTGCCTGCCGTCTCTGTTCTTGAGGTACCACATACACCTGCTTTCCTAACTCTTTCCACGACTGTAATTTCACACTATTTTCCATGTTTTTGATTTGTCTGCTTCTTCACTGTAAATGCATGAGGCAGACACAATGTCCATTTTAGCGCACCACTACATCCCCAGTGTGTGGCACAGATACATACCCAAAAATATATGCTGAATGACTGAATAAAAGGGATTTACTTGATATTTGTTCTTTTTTCACCATATGCTTTCTCTACCATTTTCTCTTTTCCAAGACCTTCCTGTTAGAGAAGACAGTTACTCTGTTTTCTAGTGACCGGCAGACAGGAGATGTTTGGGCCTATGGAGGCTGATTGGGCCTACAACAAGGAGACCTCCTTCTAGTTCTGTATGCAAATCCAGTGTGACCTTATGCCATAGACTTCATTATTCTGGGCCTCAATTCTGTCTTTGATGAACAAAGCTTAATATTTTCTGCTCCTTCTTCATCATGTGGAACTATCAACTCACCTGGGCTTCTGGTGTGACAAAACTGATTTTTAATGGTGCTGTATAGAGAGGTATGATTACACAAATATAATGCATTTTTTAAATAAAATACTTGGTGGCACTTCTCCTATCATCTCTGATAATTTCACATACCATAAATGAATCCCTTGAGTGTGGGCCTTCTTCAAGATTTATTTCCATAGAAGCTACCTTTATAGTAAACAGATCATCCACCCATCCACCTGTCCTCCAAGGAGAATGTTACTAAGCAATAAATGGTCCAGCAGTGACAAGACAGCATGATTAGACTTATGAGAGGAGAAGCAAAGCTGTTTTAGGGGCAGGAAAAGGTGCCCTGGCCGGATCTTGAAGTCAGAGAAGGCTGCCAGGCAAGTGAAGTTATCTATTATCTAGACCAGTAGAAGTTGGCCAGGGAATGGTGAGCATGCATGTGATGCAGAGATGGGTGCTGGTGGGCACCAGCAAAGGCAGAGGCCTAGGGCCAGAGGACCAGAGAGGAATCTAACAACAGAGCGGCCACTGTGGCTGCTGTGCGACATGGGGAAGGACAGTAGGAGATGGCCAGAGAGAAGAGGGAGAGGAAGGAGAGGCTAGAAGGGAATGGATGAAAAAGGGTAGCCTAAGAGCAATGGGGAAGCTTTCAAGAGCTTTGAGAAGAAACCTTTATTTGCTCACATTTGAGCATTTGATTACATTTGATGTTCAGAAATATGACTTTGGCTTGTTGTGTGAAGAACGGATTAGAGAGGGCAAGAGTGGACACAGGACAAACAACAGGTGGCCCTTGTCACAATCAGGTCAGAAATCTTGGTGGTTTGGATTCAGGTAGTCACAGGAGGAATGGAGGGATGTGGGTGGTATAAGAATCGACAGGCAGAATCAACAGGACTCAAAAACAGGGATGGTGTTGAGAAAAAAGAGAGAGAAGTCACTGCTATTACTCTGGTTTCTGGCTTCACTTGGTGGAAAGGGATGCCATCACTGACACACAGATGTGGAGGAGCTTGGGAACATATAAATGGAGTGTCTGGCAAACAGCTGAATTTCTGGGTCTTGCGGTCAGGACAGAGATACTGTTGGAGATACAGGTAGATTTCAAAGTGTTCAGCTCAGCCGACAGATTGCTAACTAAAGCCATGGAGTAAGTGATACCCCCCCACCCCGGAATGTGTAAGGAAAAAAGAGGTGAATCCTCAGAATGGAGAGGGCCCTGCAAAACTTGAATTCAATGGTGGGCAGAGGAAGAAGAATCTGTAAGGAAACCCAATTAGGAGAGACTGTGATGCGGGAGGGGAATCAGGGAGATATAGTGCTGGTGAAGTTCCCACGGAGGAAGGGCAGTCCATCATGTTTAGTGCTGTTGAACATTAAGTTCTGAAGCAAGATGCTTTTCTCAACACTGTGCCCCAAAACATGGAACTCAGATTTCTGTATCCTGGGGGTGATGGAGGCAGGCCTGTCCTCAATGCCTTTCCTTACTCTGTGCCCCCTGGAGTTCTTCTTGACCTCTCCAGCCAGAGGTGATCATCCTCTCCCAATTTTTATTGAGACACTACTTTCTCCACTGGGCATTTAAAAACACATAAAGTATGGTCCTTGAGAAGGGAGAGTATTTATATAAAAATAAATCACAACTATACTGAATGTAATCTACACTGAGTGTCCTTTGAATGTTACAGAGGGTAAGTGTTCCTCTAAGGTTGGGGTGGGGGGAAGACCCTGGTTGGCAGAAGGTTTGACACTGGGTCTTGAAGGGTGTGGCTTAGAAAAACTGAGTTAAATGAATATTCTAGGTGGGGTTATCACTGGATGTGGGATTAAGTGGAAGAACAAGGAACAGACCACCACACTGTCAGAGAAGAGGACTCTTTTAGGGGAACAGAAGGGGACATGGCAGGAGCATTTGGAAGGGGCCAGATGGGGGTGGGTCTTGAAAGACAGCTGGGATTGTGAATTTCATTGGGCAGATAATGGGAGGCTGCCTATAAGTTACTCCCTAGACATCATTCAGCTCTTATCTGCATAATCTCATTTGAGGGGTCATGGCTCTAATTTCTTTGAAAGCAATTTGCAGGTAGGGGAACATGTCTTTTTAATCTTTATTCAGAGGGACGAGTTCAATGCCTCTAACTCAAGTATTATTCACCTGGATGAAACTGCAAAGATGATTTTGTGGTCTCTGAAGGCCAGGAATGGAGGTGTATAGCTCGGCTAGAACCACCAACAGCCACAGCCTTTGGTTTTAACTGCAGCAGTGGGGTGTAGTTGTGAGAGCTCTGCCTATCTTCAGAGCAGCTACCCTGTTCATGTCATCACTTCTGAACTGGGCTTCTTGTACTCAACCAGCACTTAACGAATATTAATGGAATATTTCCTATAGCCAGGAGCAGTGTGAAGTAACAGAAAAAATGGTGGCTTTGACACAGTTCCTGCAGCAAGTAAAGAGGCAATCTTCTTGTGATGTGTTAAGTCGATAATACCAGTGAGGAGGGTAATAAAAGGCCTGGGGGCCCCTAAGTCAGGGTGAGGCACATCAGGGCAGTTTTCTTCCTGCACAGAGCTGAAGGGGCAGGGCAGGGTGGTGGCTGCGGGGAGCCCCACGTGAAGAGCTGCGGTGGGTGCACACTGCGGCCCAGAGGGTGAGGGGTGCAGGGACCGAGAGGCAGGCTGCCAGCTTGTCCCACGTCCACGGTCTCTACTTTCTCACTAAGGCAGAGTCAAGGCACAGTATGGAGGAAGCCACAATTGCCCATCTCAGCTGCTATCTGGGAGGTGAAGCCCACAGACACCCAGGGTGAACACGCTCACCCTCAGCAGGATCCTGGTCCGGCCCATTCTAGAAATTTGGCAAAAATAAAAAAGAGAACAACTACAAGCACCAGATGTCCTCAACAGAAGACTGCATTTTCCCCCCTCAGAAAGACATTTCAAAAGCTGATGTTGAAAGAAGCTTATAAAGTGGACTGAAACACTCTTAATTCTCACGGACAGCTCTGGGCCTGCTGGTGATGAGACCCTTCTCAGGAAGTGACAGAGTGGGAGACACTGGCACCACGGCAGCCCCAGTGAGAGGAAAACAATCTACTCTTGATTCTGACACTGAGTCACGAAGCAGCAGCTGTGGAATTTTATTTACTTTTCTAGATTTTACACTGTAATTTAAAATGATAAATATATGTTGTGTCACAAAACACTATGGTCTATTCAACACACATTTTCTGAATTGTGCCAGGCACTGAATTAAGGGTTGGGACACAAAAGTGAAGATAGCCCTGCCCCTCCTGACCCAGATCCCTGGACAACAGTGCCTAATATTGCACGGAGTGGGGACAAGAGTGGAGTGAGCATAGCCTGTGGAACAGAGGAACGGATGCTGAGTGTTGGAACCAGGAAGAGTGTGCAGAGAAAAACTTAAAGCACTGGCCTTCAAAGTGCCACCATGTTTGTCTGGGAGTTGACTGGAGAGCTTATCAACGACACCCCACCTAGACCCTATCCCAGCCCTACTGCATCTGAATCTCTGGGATGGGTGTGTGGGGCATTGGAGTTTTTCAGATGTTCCAGGGCCTTCCTTATGCATATTAAAGTTTACAAGCCACTGTTTTAGAAGATGAGAAGGTCATTAGTAGATGAGCAAAGGGACCTGAAGTGGAAGTGACACCCCGAAGAAGATGTGGAAGGGACAGATATGGCTGGAGTACTGGATGCACAGAGGCAGAGCAACTGGGAAGTTGTACTGTAGGGTGGCTGTGAACACCCTGACTTCCATGCATAGGGTAGTGACTCCCAAACTTAGTTGCATTTCCAAATAGCCTGTGAAAATAATATCCAGATTTTCCAAATTATAATCTCTTTAATGGGGCTTGAGCACGTGCAATAAAAAAAGTTACACCAGTGATTCCAAATTACAGCAGGGGTTAGTACACTGTGTGGACTATATAGAATCATGGGAGGTTCTGAAGTTCAGATTCATACCCAGTTCCTTCTTTTATTCATGGACATCTTGATGCAGAATAATGGTAGATTCTCAAATGGCAATTACCACTGACTATTCACTAAAGACTTTGGCAGCATCTAATGATCACAACAAGTGAGAGATATCTCATGTGTTGTGAACATGCAATGTGATTCTTAAAAAAAGGCAGGAAAAAGCTCTGCACTCTGAATTCCTCAGGCAAATTAGAATTTGTTCTTCCTGTAAACAAACCACTTCTACAAGTCTAACCAGGAACATTAATTCAGGTAACTGGATAATTCTTTAGGGAACTTCAAACCAGCACCCTGCCTGTGCTCACAGAGTACAGGTTTGGAGAATATCTGAAAGCAAAGATTCTCATTAGCAAGGTTAGAGAGAACTACCAGGATCCCAACAAAGCCACCCACAGCTCTGCATTTAATTAATAATTTAACCTTGGGACTCCAAACTAACTGAAACCAACTTGTTGACATTCTGAAATGTCAAATGTAGAAGTAGGTGTAGAATTAGGTGATAGAAATTTCAGGATATTATCTCTTTAGCATTGGAAGTACTCAGTTCAGATCACCAGCAACATAAAGAATATGCTTATAGGACACGGCTCTCTTCCCAAGGAAATAAAATATAATAAAGGGATATTACCTACACCTTTTGATTAGAATCACATTTCATAGCATGTGTCTCCAAATGCATTTCTGCTGTTGCACAGCCAGCCATATATTTTATATTTTAAATTACACCTCCCTAAGTATACCAGACTGATAAAGCTGAAGTCCAGAGAAGAGGAACCTATTACATAATATTATGCAGAATCAAAACTGTGGATGAATAAAGATGATCTAGCACTAGTAAATCACTCTGTGCACGAAGGTAACAGTGCAAATCATTCCTTCAGGTTGTATTAAAAGGAGTTTTCTAGTACAATGGCTGCCCCTTTGGTTCTTAATAGCACACTGCAGGTGTAAGGGAGGCAAATGATAAATTATATACTAGGCCATGGTTCAGAACCTTCTTTTATGAAGACCTAGGCTGAAGTTGTAAATTTGGCCACATTCAAGAAATAGATTCTTTTTTCCTCATTTGTCTTCAGGTGCATTCATTCAAGCAGCATTGAATAAATACACTTAAGTCCATTCAAATTATAAAACAACTACTGTCTTGGGTAGCTCAGGTGGCTTAGCGATTTAGCACCTGCCTTCAGCCCAGGGCCTGATCCTGGGGATCCCTCTGCCTCTCTCTTTCTCTCTGTGTCTCATGAATAAATAAATAAAATCTTAAAAAAAAAAAACAACAACAGCTACTGTCTCTTGAGCACCTACTAGATGCCAAGCTTTTGTATATGTCATTTAACTCCCTCCATGTAATCCTCCAGACAGTTCTCTGTGAAGCAAAGCATTCTTATCTTCACTTTTCTAGAGAAAGAAATTAGGGTTCCCAGACGACAGGTAATTTCCCCAAGATAAAAAGGCTAATTAGTGGCAGAGCTAAGTCCAAGGCTGGAGCACCTTATGTCAGCTCCTTCCACTTTTTAAAGATCAACTCAAGTCTTCCAGATTGAAGTGAGCCATTTTCTTTTCTGTGCTAATTTGGATGGTGTATGTGTTTCTATTTCTGTGCCTATTATGTGATACTTATTTATAGGCTTTGCTTATTTACAAGATTATGAATTCCTTGAAGGCAGGATGCAGATCCTCTCATCTATCTCTGCATTCCCAGGCAGTAGCATTTGTTCACCAAGAGTTTCCTGAACGCCTACTGTGTGCTATACACTAAGTCAGGGTGGCAGGTAGGGGATGGACAAGATGGATATGGTCCTTGCCCCAGGGAGCTCACATTCTAGGGGGAATGGACAATTAAACAAGCAATTAAAATAGAGAATAGGGGTACCTGGGTGGTTCAGCCGGTTAAGTATCCAACTCTTGATTTCGTCTCAGCTCACAATCTCAAGGTTGTGTGGAGTTAGGGTTTGCACTGAGTGTGGAGCCTGCTTGGGATTCTCTCTCTCCTTGTGCCCCTCCACCCCTCTGCTCATGCCCTCACTCTCTGAAAATAAATAAAATAAAATAAAATAAAATAAAATTAAATAAAATAAAGCACAATAAATGCTATGCTGGGAGAGGTATGAGGATAGTAGAGTTTACGAGATTAAAGAGCAGGGCTCCCGACCCTACTGGAAGGAGGTGGGGGGGAAGCTGGTGGTGGCAAGGACTAGAGAGGGAAGATATGTAGGATGAGGTGAGAGGGTTGATTCTGATTTAGCCAGGAACTGGGTGGAGGTGAGAAGGAGGAGAAGATCCTGGGACGAGGAAGCAAAACATGCAAAGGCAAGAGGTAAGAGGAAAAATGAGAGGGAGGCCAGAGACGTGAGCAAGGACCAGATCATTAAGGTCCTTGAATGCTTATTATTCTGAGGTCACTAGAAAGGCTGCTAATGAGACTGAAGCACTGAGTGACATGACTGGGCTTGAGAGTCACTTTAACAACAAAGGAGAGAATGGAATGTGGAGGAGCAAGTGGAGAGGTAGGAAGGCCAGGTAAGAAGATCCAGTCTTGGAGCTGAGAAGCCAATGGCTGGCCCAGGCTAATGCCAGCATGCATGGAGAGGAGACTCTGGGTGCAGAATCAATAGGTCTGGTTTCTAACTGGAAATAGGTGATTAGTGAAGGAGGGAAGTCAAGGAAGAACCTAGGTTTACGGACTGGGCCATTGGATAGAAAGTGGAGCCATCTTCTGGGTTAGGTGTAGAGAAGATACTGAGTTTAGTTGTAGACTAGCTTCCTTTGTCTGGAGCAGATGAGCTCATAAGCAGATGGAGGTCAAGAGTGGGACAGGAGCTGGAGATGGAACTTGGGAAGTTACCAACCAAAAACTGAATGAGATTACCCAGAGACCGGTAAAGAAGATAGCTCCAGGAATCATATTTAAAGTCAGACAGGGAAAAAGGAGGCAGTAAAGGACCTGGAGAAAGAAGAGGGGCCAGAGAGAAGAAAGTCTAGGACAGTGTGATGGCTAGGAAGCCAGAGTAGAATTTTTCAAGAAGGTGGGAGTGGTCTCATAGGACCAAACACTTTTCCAAAGTCAAGTCAGTGAAGCGCTGCGTTTTGGATAAACTTTGCAATGAGGAGAAGCCAGGGTTCACCCTGAGGAGGGGCAGTGCCAGGGCCCTGAGGACAGCAGAGGCCAGCCTGCTGTGGGCTGGAGAGCTGCTTAGTGACAAAGGTGCATCTTGAACCCAAGTCTCACTGAAATCCTGAGCAGGATGGAACTTTAGTTAGTTTCTCCTATTCAGTGTATTTCCATGTAGCTGTGGGAGATGCTGCCAACAAGTCTACCCACAGGTTAGAATGACACTTGAACAAATCAGAAAGGGACAATGGAAGAATGGACTGAGGGAGACAAAGAGCTAGGACCATGAGTCACTATTTTCAAAGACACAATCTGTCCTTACAAGGCCCATTTCCTTTTGTTGCCAGTAGCAGGAGCCGCTCTCCAGTGGAGGAGATCCTGCCTTTCATGGTACTCCCTGCACCGAAGTGACTAAATAGCAGTATTCAGACTACTTCTGAGGCATGAACAAAGGGCAAAACACTGATCGTCAGGGTACCTGTAAAATCTTATTCAATACGGACAAAATGGTTACGATGAAGATCGTGTGCCTGGTCCTCCTGTAGATTCTGTTTCTCAGCCTCCTCTGCAGGCTCTCCCTCCCTCCCTCCCCCACTTGCCTCTACTCTTCTTGGCTCTTTCTCTGAGCCACACCTTCTCTCTGAAGCCATTCCCTTCCTACCCCCTACCTTTCTGTCACAAAGATATATTGAGCACTTCCTAAGAGCCCCATCGTGATGGGGATTTTGCTAATGACGAATCAATACCAACTGATAGTCACTCACTCCCAGGCTTACATCTGCCATCCCCTTTATAAATCACAAATGTTGATCCATATCAGACGTAGCTTCTGAATGCCTAAGCCAACTTCTGATGGACATTTTTTCTCAGGATTTGTTTTTTTTTTTGGTAGGAAACCTAAAATTCAGCATGTCCCAAACTAGCCTTACTATTTTCACCATAAAATCTATTCTGCATTTCATATTCCCTATTTTTGATGAATACTATCACAGCCACATACTATCTGGTTGCTAGAGCCCTCAGGGTCATGTGTAAGTACTCTATTTCCTTACCCCTATATTAACCGGGTAACTCAATCTCTTCAAGTCAACCTGTACATTATCTAGGGGTCTGCTCTCCCATTTCTACTGCCCTGTCCTACATCAAACTTTCACCCTCTCGTGCATGGACCACAGGGAAGCCTCTGACTATGTGTCCTTGTTGTTGGCCCTGCTCTTACCCATTAATCCTCCACAATCCTTTCAAACTCTTTGCTCCAAAACACAGGTCTGATCATTTGCCTCCTGGACAAGTTTATACACTTTCAATGATGCCTACTATCAACAGATGACAGCTGCAACTCTTTAGCATTGCTCCAAAGCTCTTTAAAAATCTATCTTTACAACCTTATCATCCACCCCTGTGCCATGCACCGTGCAACTTTCATTATATGCAGTATTACATGGAATCCCCACAACATCTCTGGAAGGTAGGTACTATCATCTTTTGTTGCTTTGCAGAAAGGAAGGACTATGAGATAAAGCGATTTGGCTGAAGGCCACCGTGCTACACTAAGCTAGGAGTCACACCCAGAGTTAGTGTATTTCATAATGTTTTACTGTTCTTCACTTCACCTAAGTCCACATGTATCACTAAACACACGCGTGTTCTGTCGGGAGAGCACAGCTCTCACTCCCCGCAGACAGCCCTGCACTCCTGAGTCATGCTGTTCTGTGTGACTCTTGCCACCCTTGTTTCCAACCTGGTGGTGGTGCCTCAATTTCTTAAACCCCTCTGGTCTCTAGTTACTCCCCAACAAAACCAGGGCACCTGGGATGCTGTGAGGATTCAGCAAAATTGCAGATGCTAAACCCTTCCATGGTGAACCTGGGGGGTGGCCAGGGCTCCAGGCAGGTAAGATCACACCCAGGGCACTGTCCTATTCCTTCTCAGGTTCCTGGGAAAGGTGTGGATCTACTGAGAGCTTAAAAGAAATCGCTTTTGTGGCTAGGCATACTGACTTCTATGGGAGAGGATACACCGGACCAGTTGCTTTGATTAGCTTCGGGAATGACAGTAAAAACTGGAAAAAATGAGGAAAGTGGAAAGTGGTCTTTGCATTTGAGTGCACTGATTTAAGATTTGCAGAAAGATAAAAGAAAACTTTTTTTATAGTCTTTAAACCTCAAATGGAAAATAAAGTAAAAATCTACAGAAAGTGTCAGCTTCATTTTCCTTTTGATAGAGTGTAGAAGATTCTAGTGGAAAATGTAGGCTGATGTCATGGGAAATGGCTGATTTCCTACAGAAGAATTTAACTTATACTTCACATATACTTTAAAAGAGGAGAAAGTAAATTAATTAGGATTAAACAACTCAGCTCCCTACAAACATTTATTAAGTACTAGTTTTTACCAAGCGTCATCCAAGATATTGTGGGAAATACTTAAAAATGAGGCGAGGTGGGGTGGGGGGAGGAGGCTGCAATCTATTGAAAGTGCTTGGAAGAAGTCTTTTAAGTAATTTTAACTAAAAACTATTTTCATATAAAGGGATAATAATAATAAATTATTTGCCTTGAGCCAAGCTGCACCTCTCCCATAGCATCTCATCTGGTCTTGAGTCACACGGGGAAGTATGATTATCTGTTACATCCCAGGTAAAAACTGAGGCCTAGAGAAGTTAAGAAACTTCCCCAAGTTACATGGTTTGAAGGGGCAGACTTTTTTTTTTTATAAGATTTTATTTATTTATTCATGAGAGACACAAAGAGAGAGAGACAGACATAGGCAGAGGGAGAAGCAGGCTCCCTGCAGGGAGCCTGATGCGGGGGACTCGATCCTAGGACCCCAGGATCAACCACTGAGCTACCCAGGTGCCCCTAAAAGGGGCAGACTTTTGATGTGGCCCCAATGTGCTTTCTGCACAATGCCATGTAAATTCCTGCACAATGCCAATGCAAATTCATAGTGACCACACTTATTACAAGTCTGCTAGCTTTGTTTTAAAAATCTACCAGTGTGGCTTAGTTACAGCACATTTCTTATACTGGAAGAGGTTATACTGAGATTAAAAATAAATGTACTCCACTTTATGCAATGGATATATCCCTGAAAAGTTATCCATAAATCAACATTTTCTTAATAGTGTTGTATTTCTTGTTGTCTTGGTATTTTTGCATATCACAGATGTACAGTGACAAACTCGTGATTTCTCATTTATACAAAATTGATCACTGTTACAATTCTCTTGCAATTCCTCCTTATTTCTTAACTGTACCCATTTGCAATGTTCACTGCTGTAATTATTCATCTTAAAGACTAGATGGTCATCTATTGGAATTCCATGGGATGAGGGTATTACCATGCATTTTAAAAAAATAGTTAACAATCTCAATGCAGTTGGGGGGTTCCTAATTTCCCCTCCCAGGCCATCTCTCTCAAACATTCAAGAGATGGCAATTTCTAGATATTTTTGTATTACAAATACAGCATTTACATTTACATAAATGGCTTTTCAGGGCACCAAATACAAAATGAATCTGTCATTGCTATTTGCTAATATATTCTAGAATACTGCTTTGCTAAAGCCCCAGAGACAAAACAACACAAATCACCTGCCTTTTCCCCTTTAAGGTGCTGCTAGCTGAAAGATGCCATCACATAAACAGTGCCTCTGCTAATTAATTACCGTTGGCCATATTCATTTTTCTAAGCTAACAAATGTAACTGAATAATATAATTTAGTTTTTTTCTCCCTATTCTAGTTAAAATTTAAAAGGCCAGGATAAACTCAGCTGAAGAATGTTGCTTACAATGATTCCTTTTTTCTAATTACTCAAATCAATGGGTATTAAAAAAAACCTCTCATATTCATTTTGGTTGTTGGCTTTACACAATAGGGTGGCTAATTAAAACTACTGCACATTCTGGCACATTCCAGTATGCAGTTTATGATTGTGAAAAGGTCACATACTTGAAAATAAAGTTCAGTACGCCTCCCACATTTAGCTAAATAATCACAGAGGGTGTTTAAAAATAATTTCTATCCCTCTCTTCCAAGTAGCTTCTTTTCTTTTCCCTGCTTACTCAGGAATGCCCATCAATACCACATCTCTTCCTCAGGGTGATTATTCTTACATGAGATCCCTCCAAATGCCTCAGCAACATGGAGGGCATTAGAAAACGAGGATTTTGGTTTGGCTCTGGTGAACACAACAAGAGACAAAATCCTGAAAATAAATGACATTCCAGGGCATTCCAGAATACTTAGCTAAGCGTCCCCTAATATCTGTAGCATTCCGGGTAAATGTGACAAGCATATACTTTAAAGCCACTGCTTCTTGGTTGAGAAGAGTTGACCTTTGCTTCCCTTTGCAGGGGCCTCTAAATTCAGATAGGGCATCTACTTTCCCATCCCTCACCCCACAGTCCTCGCCCACCCAATGAAACCCAAGCTTCATCTGCTTTTTTTCAGAATGAATCATAACTTCAAGACAAACCTGGATCTTTCCAGGCTGTCAGTGCGGGTTAGCCCATTTGTGGGTGAGCTCCAGGTTTGCTGTTTCTAAAATTCACTCCTTTTAACTCTCCCAAATCTTTACTATGTGTCATTTCATACAGCTCTTTAGTTCCTGGACTCCTACTCTGTGTTTTAAAGTGTTGGTGGATATTTTGCCTGTCATCTATCTGATGTCTGGTAGGAAAACAACTGTTGGTTATGCAGCATCACTTAAATTACATCAACTGCAGATAAACAAGACTTTAGAAAGTACATAGATTCATCATGCTATTTTTTTTTTCATCATGCTATTAATGACTTCTTTCAGTGGCTTCTCCTTTTATTGGTCCTTTCTGGCAATGGACTTTTTCCCCCTAGTCTTATAAACTTTCTTTCTATTCTTTAATCTAGCCAAATGCTAGATTAGATGAAAGATAAAGATGCGACGTGTAGAATTTAAAGGAAATTGTGGTCATTGCCCCCATTGACTCTTATTTCAAATAGAGTCACTTTGCTAAATCAAAATATTTATAAGCCTTCAGATAACTTTTTGAAGGCAGCATCTTATCCCTAGGTCTACTTGACTTATACAATGGGTTTACAATGACTTTTGCAAGAGGTTAAGTGTTAATCCTTCGCTTTCTGAGGTGGTGGTAGACAAACTGCAGGGAGGTAGTATGATGTAGTTATGGTATGCTAAAGGCAGCACCTTATGAAAAACCTAAGGTTGCAGGCTCTATCCCAGCTGCTCCTTCAACCTGCTGAAGGAGCATGGGAGAAATCATGAAACTTACCCAGTTTCCACAGCTAAAATGTCATGTGGGATCAGAATAACCACAGTGAATAATATCAATACAAAGGGTTGTTTAGTGAGGACTCATAATAATGACTATAGAGTATGATTACAGATATAAGGAGTTGACTATCCAATATTAATAGTTATGTTAATATTAGGGGTGCCCAGGTGGTTCAGTTGGTTAAGCGTCAACCTTTGGTTTAGCTCATGATCCTGGGGTCCTGGGATCAGCCCCACATAGAGCCCCTTGCTCAGCGGGCAGTCTGCTGCTCCCACTCTCTCTGCCCTCCTCCCTGCTTGTGATCTCTGTTTCTCGCTCTTGAATAAATCAATAGAGTCTTTAAAAATTAGTTATGTTAATATAAAATGCTAATTGACTATTTAATAATATTACATTCAAAAATTGAAAATTTCAAAGTAGAAAGGTTAAATGATTTGCCAAGGGCTGCACAGAAACTGAGCTAAGATTCTATCCACAACTTCTTACATTACTTTTCCTCCCCCTTTGTTAAATTTAACTACAATAAAACTAAGATGATCAATCCTCTCTCAGGCAGGAATCTTAAGTGCCTTAGATGCTCACTAGTGAACAGCTAATGTCCATGCAGATGAGACCCAGGAGCATTCTGACACTGCAGACTGCTCTGACTGAAGTTAGAAAGAAAAGATCTTAGTTCCTCACAAGATCGCCAATTTTCAGATGAGGCCACAGTAGAACACACTCAGTATTAAAATAACACTCCATATATTTTTAACTGGGTAATTTTAAACTTTGGCAACTTAAGCATTTTTTTTTTCTCTTTGAATGTTAAACAGAATTTGTAAGGACACCCATAAAATCAAGGTTTAAATTACTGAAGCTGTGACCACGTCCTATTCCATGTTCTTTACTACTAAACAAATATGAGAAGTGAATCACTGTAATTTCTTTCAGTAAGTAAGGGACTAGCCAAACATGATCACAATAAAAGGACAGGTAGAGTTAACCAAGTGCACACGGTAGCGGGGTTCTGGTTGGTCATCTGGGAGATAAGGTTCTGACATCTCAGAAAACCCCCTCCCACTCGCCAGAGAGAAAGCTTACTGTCTAAAAGTCATGAGGCTACTTCAGCAAAGGGAAAATAAAAATAAAACAGCTTTCAATAAGTAAAGTAATTATTATCTGTAGATGGCAGGTTCATTTACTTGGAAAACACACAACGATTCCATGGAAAAATTGCACGTAAGAAGAGAATTTGACCTAGTGGTAGGGTCGAAATTAATGTATAGAAACTGACCAGCTTGACATATAAACAATGCTAGCTAGAGGACACTAAGGAAAAAATTATTCCATCTGTTGCAGCAACAAAAATAATAAAATACTTAGGAATAAACTTCATTAAGAAGGCTGTGATTTCCACACAAGGAAACTAAAAATACTATCAAGAAATAGGAAATATTTGAGCACAGAAAGGCTTATTATGTTTCATAATATGTTATGCTTCATAAAGGGGAAAATCCAAAGTTAAGCCATGAATTTAATCCGATCTCAGTAAGATTACCAACAGGATTTTTTGTACCAGAAAAACTGATACTAAAGTTCATTTGGAAAAAAAGAGTAAAGGAGAGTAGCTGGGGAAATTCTAAAAAGGAAGAGCGTTGAGAGAGACACAGTTGCTATACAGATTTCAAGATCTTGTATAAAGCTACAGTAATTAAAAAAAAAAAAACAACTTGGTACTAACCCATGAACAGACAGGCAGATCAATGCAAATAAACCAACATACGTAAAAGAATGTAATATATATGAAAAAGGTGGATTTGGACCCAGTAGGCAAGAGACAACCCATTCAACCAATAGGGTAGGGACATCTGGACAGGCAGCTAGGAAAAAAGGAAAGGTAAATCTCTACCTCACACCTGACACAGATGTAAATTCCAAATGGAGCAATACTTATAACTGAAAAAAAAAAAAGCAATAAAAAGACAACAAACCATGGTAGATTTCTTTTTAGGGAAATAAAAGCCCCTCAATGGGATACAAATCTAGAAGCCACAAAAGAAACAACTGATATATTTGAAAAAATAGATTTAAAAGCCATAAAAATGCTATTAGCAAGTCCAAAGACAAATAATAAACTGAAAAGCAGTAGTTATAATTTGCAATACAGAAGAATGGCTACTTTCCCTATATACATACATACAGACACACAACTAAGTAGAAAAATGGAAATAGGATTTAAAAGAGTATTGACAGAAAAATGAATACAAACAACTCTTGAAATATGAAAAGATGCTCATCATACTCCCTCCTAATATTCTTTTTAAGCCTACTTGATTAGTGGAGACAAACAAATTTCCTAGTACAGTATGTGCCAAGGGAGGCCCTCTCATCAGGTGGAGTATAAAGATACCATTTTTATGGAGAAAAGTGAGGCATTATCTAAAAGGCACATCCCATTGACTGGCAATGCCATCTCCAGAATCTATCTTCTAGACTCTCAGAAGTGTAAAATGATTAAACTGAAATTCTGTTAAGCATTCTTTCCATAGCAAACATTGAAAACGACCTTAACGACTGTCGACAGGGAACTGGTCAAATAAATTATAATATAGCCACATGGTAAAAAAAAAAAAAAAAAAAAAAAAAAGGTGAGGCAGCTCCATAGGTACTAATATGAACCAGCTGTCACATTTTATTGTTAAATGAAAAGAGGGAAGTGTTTAGGAGTCTATACAGTCTATATCACATGTATAAATACAAAACATACATATAAGGAAGTAGAGTTATCTCTGGAGAGGTGACAGGAAGACGGTGAGTGGACTGCCCTGGGGAGAGAGACTGGCTTTGCAGGACAGGGGAGCAGGAAGGGGGCCCGTTTTCCAATGTATATCCCTTGATACCTTTCGAATTTTATACTTGCACATGTCATGCCTATTAAAAATCAATAATACCCTTTTTAGCTTTCTAAAAATCTGGGTGAGAGACCTAGGAGCTAACAAAAAGCCAAGTCTGGGAAAATTACATTCTTTAGTGAAAGTAGGCGGGACATATGTGTATGTACATTTTCTGACTTCATCAAGTATTAATTTTCATTGTTTTACAATAACAACAACGAACAAATGAAGTATTAGGTCTGTTTTCAGAAAGAAGAGGCTTTTATGGGGGAAAAGCCAACCCTTCTCAGATTTGCTTGTGCTTATGACATCAGTTGGAGCATTGCAAGTTTATTGCAGAGAAGAGAGAAAAGGAAAAAAAAGAAAAAAGAAAAAAATGTATCTTTTTTATTCCAGAGTCTCAAGGGTGATAAAACTTAGTCAACAGTCTTATCCAGGCAGGCCTAATACATTTGTTTTTGCCCTCCACTTCAAATTTCGCCAAATAAACTGTTCCAAAATTGTCTTATTTACTGCTATCTCAATTTTTCTTTATTTCATTAGTTTTCTAGGAGTTTTCTTGCTTGAAATTTCACTGCATTTAAAAACCCCTTATAATAACAATGTAAAACATTTAAAAACAGGTATATGAACACAGAACACACTGCAACTGACCTATATCAATCATCAACAGCCAGGCAGCTAAATCAAACTCAATGGTTTAATAGCGAATAGCATACTGTTGTGAATTACTTACTGTACTACCAAATCCATTATTTCTACCATCATGTGTTTCTCTTTACCTAACTGGTTCCATTGTTTCAATTTTACAGCTCTTTCACTAGACTGACCCAACTAAAATACTTAATCCAATGGTTACTTGCTAGGAAACTGAAGTTTGTGAATATTGAGAAAAGCCTCAGTGGACCCAAGTTTCAAGCCCAGCTTTTTTTGTGATTTATGTGCCTCCATCCCCAGGACCAGGGTGGTCATGAAGCATTACTTTATTGTCAACTTAAAGGGACTTTTGCAGCTGATCCACCTGTTTCCAAGAAGCATAACATAACCATGAACACAGTGTCTTTCTGTTCTTGAGAAGATAAATCCGTTCTTACACCTCATTTCAGATTGACAGAGAATATACAAGAAATGTTACTTCTCAGTGCTCAACTTCTGAGCCATATGCAAGTTGCTGGGAGGCACCATCCTTTGCCTCTTGAGAAATTCACAGACCAGAGCATCTTATTGTTGAGGTGGAGCAATTAACTGGGATATAGTTACTATGATGTGCAGGAGGCTTCCCTTGGGGGTAAAAGCTAAGACTTTTCTATAAATTCCAGTCTATTTTGGCTTGATATATAGTAACAGGTTAAGTTATTTTTCTTGCAAAATGCAAATGATAACTGGTGGAACACACATCTGAAACTACAACCACTTGCAACTGCATAGCCAACTGTAGCCTCTGTAACATAGGCTTGAAGGATTATGGTTTGGAAATCTCTATTCCGTACTTCCAGGTAATGACATTTGTGATCAGATACAGGAGGTTTAATGATAAATGTTAAGGAATATCTGGCTCTCCAAAAATCCAAGTACACAATTCACTCCTGCTCCAGGCCCCGTCTCTCTCATCTCTCTCTCAATCTTTTGGATGAGGACAGCACAAAACTTCAGCTAATGTAAAAAAGTGTTGGTTTTGGGTGCCTGGGTGGCTCAGTTGGTTAAGTGTCTGTCTTTGACTCAGGTCATGATCTCAGGAATCAAGCCCTGCCGTGGGCTCCCTGCTCAGCAGGGGAGCCTGCTCCTCCTTCCCGCTTGTGCTCTCTTTCAAATAAATAAAATCTTTAAAAGAAAAAGTTCTGGTTTTATACAGAACAGGGAAATAATAGTTGGCTCTAGAGTAGTAGTTGGGACTGAGAGGAAAGGAGTTGATAGAAGACCTTGAAAAAACATAAGGAGTAAAATAACTCACATCCACAGGCAGGAGAAATAATACTTGGAACAAGTTAGGATAAGTAGAGCATCTGTGTACTATTCTGGTTCAGTGACGAGAGAGAAGGACAAGGACACTGAATCTATTGACTGCATCTGTCTTTTGGGCCAGGCTAGTAGGCTTCACTCTTCCTAGGTTGGAGACTGATGTAAACTATACCAAAACAAATATAACACCCCTCAAAGATAACATGTGATCTAGTTCCTGGGGTACTGCCCTCTTGACAGGCATCTATAGCATGGGTGATCCTACAAATAACACAACTCTCTCTACATGGCGTGGAGGGAAGCGCTGCCAGAGAAAACATACTACCACTGAAGAAGATGTGTACATGAACGCTTACTAGACAGATGAGCAAATATGTATGTACATACCATCATACTCCTATGTCAGTTTCAGCAGAATGGGCATCATCTGAAAAAAAAGTGCTACTACAGCTGATTCAATCTTAGCTATTACTGGAAGGATATTACTGTGCTAAGAGAAAGTGTTTATAACTGCACCCAGTTCAGGAGAAAGGACAGGAACTGCCTGTGCAACTGGGAAAGCCAACTCTGACCTCTGTTTCAAACAGACTCCAAATATCCCCTTGGGATTAGGGGAAAGATGGATTCCACGATGGAGCAGAAAACTCTACTTCTCAGCTATCTGTGAAAAACAAAATTCTGTATAAAGAAAATACAACAAGTGGGTCATATCCACAAGTGGCTTCTCCAGGGAAAGAGACTCATCTGCATACTAAGGAAAGATAGGATATTCTAGAGTAGAACATGTGTTTTTAAAATGATTCTAAATATCTCATTTTTGTTTTATCATTTTCCCTTTTTCCCCATTTCTCAATATTTAATATAGATTTATTTCACCTACATGCTCTTATCAATGTAAATTCTAAAGCATTAACATACCATTTTTCTAATCTCATTATAATGGTACCAAAGGGCTAGCAAATAACTTTCATTGTAATGAAATTTTGCTGTATTAAGTATTTATGTCACAATGAGATTTAGCCAATACCAATGCAGATCAAAACAAGTTACTTAAACAGTGTCTTAATTAAAACACTAGAAAACAATTCTAGAGGATACTGGAATCATTTTTGACTTTTCTCCTGACTTGATGATCTGCTAAGAGACAGTAACACTGAAGGGAGGAGTGGGTGCATTGGTAAATAAAAGATGGGTGCTACCATTGTGTCAATACTGAAGGAGCAGCTGACAGAAAGAAATTAACAACACAAATGCCTACATTCCACTGAGTAGGCAAATATTATTCAAGAGAGAGCTTTTGGTCAAACAATCACTGCCTCATCAGTAATGAACAATTCTATCACCCATTTCTTTCTTTTTTTTTTTTTTTCTATCACCCATTTCTGCATGTTATCATCGAATAGGTGCTATGGACTGAATGTGACCCTCCCCCCCCCCCCTTAAATTTGTAATGTTGAGGCTCTAACTCCCAGTGTGATGATATCTGAGACAGGAACTTTGGTAGGTAATTAGGGTTGGATTAGGTTATGAAGGTGGGGCCCTCATGATGGGATTAGTACCCATATATTAAGACCTGCCAGAGAGCTTATGCTCTTGCTGCCTCCCTCCCACCCCTCACTCTTCTGTGTACACACACACACACACACACACACACACACAAGAGGTCATGTCAGCTCACAGCCAGATGGCAGTTGCCTACAAGCCAAGAAAAGGTCTCAGAATGAAACCCATCTTGTTGGCTCCTTGAACCGGGACTTTGAGCCTCCAGTGTGTACTATTTTGGTTTATCAGCCAAGCCAATTCAGATAGTAGGCTTCTAAGATCACTTGTGATGAAAATATCGAATGAAAAAGAAAAACTTACTCTTGCTTTTACTTTTTTAATTTTTAAAAGATTTTTATTTGAGAGAAAGTGAGTGAGAAAGAGAGACAGAGGGAGAAAGTATGAACCCAGGGTGGAGGAGAGACAGAAGGAGAGGGAGAAGCAGATTCCTCCCTGAGCAGAGAGCCCCAAAGATGTGGGGCTCAATCCCAGGACCCTGGTATCATGACCTGAGCCAATGACAGATGCTTAATTGACAGAGGTGTCCCCTTCCCTTGCTTTTAAAAATACTCTGCTATATGCCAGAGTTGGCTCTTAATCTAATGACTTTTTTTCTCCTTTTTGAATGTTTATGCTAAAAGAAAGCCATTTTTTAGATTTTCTCTCTTTCAAACCTATGCAATTTAAGGGGTGAGGTAAAGGTGCCCTATATCCTTTTTTTAAAAATCTTTCTTTGATTTGTTCTGCAGAATCTATTAGTTGATTGATTTTTCAAAATTAAGTTTGACTGGGAGTTTATTATTACTTACACAGACATACATACACATACCCCCGCCCCCCGGCCCCGGCTCTTCTCTCTGTTCTGGGTCCTCAGACTCTTAACAACAGTGACACTTCCAAGTGTGGTTATCCCAAAGCCTAGAACTTGAATTGATAGTAGATTATGACACTGCTGATCGAAATACTAAAAGTCATGATAATTACTGAACAAATTAAATAAATAAAATTCACAATTATAATAGATGTTCATTGGCTCACACCAAAACGATTGTTAGGATAATGTTTGGATATCAGGAAGAAACATATACCTTTAAAAGAATCATTTTCATATATTAAACTTTTTTTCTTTTCTCCCTTTTAAATTGTAAGAGCAATGTATGTAGAGTGGAGAATCACGAGACATTTCAGAAAAGCCGAAGAATACAGAAAGAAACTACAACACTTAGAATCTCACTGCTCAGGAATAAACCATGCAAGATATTTTGGGTTACAGTTCAGACTTTTTCTCAGCAAATAATCCAATAAACTTAAAAAAATTCAAGAGATCACATTAAAGATTTCCTCTAAACCAGTGATTTTCAATCTGAAACAATTTTGTCCTCTCCACTGAAAGATAATGTGGAAATGCCCAGAGTTATTTTTTGGTTGTGACAATTGGGAGTGTGTGTGCACTAATGGTGAGTAGAAGCCAGGGATTCTGTTAAACATCCCACTATGCACGGGCAGCTCCAATGACAAAAAATTATCTGGCCCAAATGTCAATAGGGCTGAGATGAGCAGAAACCCCACCCCAATCCATTACAGAGCTAAAAACCTTACTAATAAGAGTCTACTCCATATAACAAGCAATTAATGAGCACCTGCCATAAGTGTGTATATTCAAAGATAAATTAGGACCCAGGCTCATCTTTCTTGAGTGTGGGTGACAAATAAGCAAGTAAACTTAAAGGAGTGAACTTTTTTCTCACATCTCTTTTGAGGCAAGGAGCCCTTTGAGTGGCCTAACTCCTCTGTACCTGACATTGCAATTTATGGTTTATGAAAGCAACCTAAATTAGTCCTAGTCTGAAAAAGGGAGGCACTCAAGGATAGCAAGCACCTGAGACACCCTGTTTTAGGTTCAGCTCGCCCCTCACTCTGGCACCCCCATAGCTGACCTGCGACTCTCAACTCCCAGCTATAGAGTCAGAGGAGAAAACATTAAGTCAACATCATGATATTGCCATGTTACAAATCACACTGTTTCTATAAAATCCAAAATGTCTTTTGCTTTTTGACTCTTGAGAGTTAAAATAAAACAATAATGACAATGAAACATGTGGTCTGCCTAGAAGATGCCCACGTCACAAGAAAAAAACATCAGCTTCTCATATTTTTTATGAATTCCCAATCAAAAGTCAGGTATTGTGCTGTTGCGTGCAGCCATAACCTTATTCAATCCTCACAACCACAGAAAGCTAACGCTGGTTTCCAGGTGAGCAAGCCAAGGTGTGGGGGGTAAGGAGCCTGCTCTCTACATGTGTTCTTGAGGCCTTGGCCATCAAGCCCATCCATCCTGCTGGTGTGGCCTGTGGAGCCTGCATCTCTGGGTCCAGGGTCACACCCGAGGGGAGAAGCAGAGTCCTCCAGCCACAAGCCTCAGGGACTTCCAAGACTATACCCACTATGCCTGTCCTGCCTCTTGTCAACCCATCAGCTTCCAACTATTTGATTAGCTGCTGGACCTCATGGGGATCTTCAAATGACTCATTCTCTTAGTTGCTCCCAACCTCTTGGCCTTCTTTCTTCCTTACCCTCCACGATCTGCTCAGATTCAGTGGAAATTTTTTCATGTCCTGCAAATATTTCACATTTCCCTATTTCTCTGTCTTTTCATTGCAACCATCTGGCCAAGATTACACAGTCTAAGAAGAGTCTCCCTAACTGCTTTTTCTGTGCCTGCGGAGGCATCATACAGGGCAGACTGGTCCCACTAAACATTCACAAGTATCAGGAGTAAGGAGGAGGTAGCCCTCAATGCTGCCCACCCAGGGGCCCCACTAGTTTTCCGATCAATATGCCCAGTTCCCTATAATCCACTCTCCCTGCTTTAAACCCAGCAATGCCTTGCCACTGTGTTCAGTACAAAGACCAGACTCTACATCTCCAGGCTCATCTTGAACCATGCTATCTTCACAACCATTCCTTTTCTTCACTCAAGCTATACTGACTTTCTTTTAGTCCCTGATGCTACTGTCCCGCCCTCCACAGGGCTTTTGTACAACTACCCTCTGCTGCTATATTCCTTCTTCCCTCCCCCTGCCTCAGCCTCCCCTTCTGCCCATCTTTTAAGTTGTACATAGCGCAAATGGCCCCCTTCTCAGAAACCTCATATTATTTCCCCAATTACATCAACTCCTGTTATAATAAATAGGCACTGAAAAGTCTCTTTTCTTTATAACACTTGCCACAGGTATAGGTTTATATTTTAAAAATATGATCATTTTATTGAATAGTCTTCCCAGCTAGAATGTAATATTTCGTGAAAGTAGGGGGCTATTTCTAGTCTTGGCAAGCAGTATATCCGAAGTCTAACACTGTGCTTGTCAAGCAGTAGACTACCTATACATGAATGAATGAATGAATTCCAATTCTTATACTGGATGAATGTGTACTGGATGGATGAATGAAGGAATTCTAATTCCTGTAGTTTTTGAGTTAAAGTACAGAACGATGAATTTTTAAATTTCACTTCCAATGACCAAGATTCTCCAGGGCTTGCTAACTAAAAAAACAATTTGTTTCTGTATTTCTTTACTTGGATCAGCTACTGTCAGGTTGACTAAAAACTCACAGCGCTGGACACACAGTAATTGGCCCATAAAATGTTTGTTGAACAGCTGATCTTACAGTAAAAGGATCCTCTAGTAGCTTTATTATTTTGTAATTTACTTTCATTGAATCAAAGTAAATATGGCTGTTTTCTCAAGAACACCAGTAACTGATAAGTACTTTTGCTTTTCAGGGAAGCTTGGACTAGGCAAGGTTTTGAACTGTGTTTGGAATGCAAGTACCCAGATGACTGCTTTAAGAAAAGTCTCCATAAGAATGCAGTAAAAGGAGACTAGTATTGGCTATGGCACTAGTTCTCTGTATCTTGGTGAAAATACATTTATTTTTCATTTGAGTTTATGTTCATGTTATGACCGCAAGTGAATGTGGTGGGCAGGGCTGCTGGCCAATCCATCTCTCATTTTGTCTCAGTTAAAGTGTTCCTCATGCAGATTTCACACAGGTTGTAGACCTCAGCCTCTGCTGCCAGGTTACTCATCAGGACATTATTATCTCACCATGCTGCCTTCATGGTGAATGACCAAAATCTGGGTGCTGGTGCCAGTCAGCCATTTATTAGTTGTGTGGCCCTGGAGAGGTTATATCTCGCTGTTTCTCCATATGAAAGAGAAGAAGGTAACAAGAGAAGCACTTGCTGATGCCTGGCACACAGTGAACACCCTTCACCTCCATCCAGTCTTCTTCTAATTCTTAAGTAGTTCATCAGAAGATAATTTTGCTCCTAATGATCACAGAAATAGCTTTGCTTCTGATTAATTTTTTTTTAAGTTTAAGTCTTGACAAAAGATTTGCCTGTGAGTTAAACTTATACCTCCCTAGGAGATTTACTGAGGGTCTTAAGAAGCCTGCAGAGTACCGCCTGGCTCATAATAATAGGTGGAGATGGAGCCACAACTGCAGCTCAGCAAGATCTGCATCCTTCCTTTCTCCATGATTCTGATTATTTCTTGGAAAAGGAGGGAGTAAAAATAACAATGGGAACTTTTCAATTTGTGTTATTAAAGTGGTTTCAGAAAAGTAATTTTGCACAATAAGCCCAATTTATAATTGCACAGAGCAGCAAGGCAATTCTACATGCTGCACTTGTTAAAATCTTTAACCAGTCAAGATGTGAGCTAGCAAAATGCCACAAAACATAGATGTGAATTCAGTAAGACAGTAAATGCAGTATTTCAAGTACTAAACGCAATTAACCACAGCACTAATACTACTCAATTTGCTATAATTACCAAGAGGCCAAACTTTAAAAAAATCATTACAAAGTACCTGACCAGGACTTTATTCTATAAATGCTATAAAAAGTGACACAATATTTGGAGGTCAAAAGAAGGGTTCAATGTTAATTCTCTGTATTCTTTTCCTCTAGATAAAGAACTTTGTATAATCTAACTTCTCACTGAATCCTATTTTAAATGCCCACATACTTCCCTATAGTGTGTCAAGGAAATTCTTTACGACCATATAAAATCCTGGCTAATCTAGTCTTAGCCTTTTCCTTTAGGTAGAAACTCTGTAAAAACTAGTTAGTCTCACCACTTTGAAAAGTAATTAACCTCGTAGTCTTAAAATGGTGAAAATATTAATAATGTCCCTGCAGTTTTTCTAATTTAAGAGCAGTTTCTTACTCTTTATAAATGTTAATGCTATTATTAATCCCTCTGCACATTAATTTCTAAAGTATTTAATTTTAAGTAACTCAACATAATCAATGCTTAATATTTTCCAAAATGTAAATGTAGTCTGACTCCAGCAAGCAGAGCAGCTCTCAGATTTGCTATTTGAAGATCTGCTTTGTCCCCCAGTAGCTCCATAGGCTATTGCTGTGATGTGTACAACTTCTGCTTTTATAATGGAGAGGTTCCCACTCAGCCCTTAGGGCAGTAACATGGATTGGAAATGAGTTCTGGAGAGACAGAAGGAAACTAAAATGAAGAATTTTTTTTCCTAGTAGGTGACCTACTCATAATGGGAAAAAAATTTAGGTTAAGTAAATTTTGTTGCAAAACATATATTGATTTGCTCCTAAATTCTTGGGAGTTTTCTCAAGATGGTACATATTAAAGAAGGTTGGAGAAGTGACAACAAGTTTGTAGCCTACTGAGTCTCCTACGCTGTGAAATTTGTTTTCCTCTTGCCCCACGTCCCTGGGGGAGGCACATATGAAAGGTTATGGTGGCAGCCGCTTTGAGGGTCACATTAGGCTGTGAGAACCCTCCATGTTAACCTGAAGACTTTCTCAGCCTCCCAAACAGCAGAGGGGTCCTCTGTGACCTCCTCATGCTCTTATTCCCGCTGCATCATGGGCACACACCAGTCAAGAACATGCAGCACCAATCTAATTTGGCTGCCCACGTGGAAAAGCATTCTTATTATAAAAACCCTGCAGGGTCAGAAAGGGCTGGTAGGATATATTCAGGGTCCTAAATGAGAAGAACATGCAACAAAGAATACTTTATCCAGCAAGGCTCTCATTCAGAATAGAGGACAGATAAAGAGCTTCCAAGATAGGCAGAAAATTAAAGAATATGTGACCACGAAGCCAGCTCTGCAAGAAATACTAAGGGGGATTCTGTAATAGAGGAAGTCCAAGGAAACAATACATAAAAACAGGGACTGAATAGGTATCATGACGACACTAAATTCATACCTTTCAATAGTAACTCTGAACGTGAACGGGGTTAATGACCCCATCAAAAGGCGCAGGGTATCAGACTGGACAAAACAGCAAGACCCATCTGTTTGCTGTCTACGAGAGACTCATTTTAGACCTAAGGACACATACAGCCTGAAAATAAAAGGTTGGAGAACCATGTACCATTCAAATGGTCCTCAAAAGAAAGCAGGGGTAGCCATCCTTATATCAGATAAACTAAAGTTTATACCGAAGACTGTAGTGAGAGATGAAGAGGGACACTATATCATACTTAAAGGATCTATCCAACAAAAGGACTTAACAATCATCAATATTTATGCCCCGAATGTGGGAGCTGCCAAGTATATCAATCAATTCATAACCAAAGTTAAGATATAGATAATAATACACTTATACTTGGTGTCTTGAATGTAGCGCTTTCTACAATTGACAGGTCCTCTAAGCACAACATCTCCAAAGAAACAAGAGCTTTAAATGATACTCTGGACCAGATGGATTTCACAGATATTTACAGAACTTTACATCCAAATGAAACTGAATACACATTCTTCTCAAGTGCACATGGAACTTTCTCCAGAATAGACCGCAAACTGGGTCACAAATCGGGTCTTAACCGATACCAATAGATTGGGATCATCTCCTGCATATTTTCAGACCATAATGCTTTGAACATAGAACTAAATCACAAGAAGAAGTTTGGAAGGATTTCAAACACGTGGAGATTAAGTACCATCCTGCTAAAAGATGAAAGGCTCAACCAGGAAATTGAGAAGAATTAAAAAGATTCATGGATTCATGGAAACTAATGAGAATGAAGATACAACTGTTCAAAATCTTTGGGATACAGCAAAAGCAGTCCTGAGGGGGAAATACATCGCAATACAAGCATCCATCCAAAAACTGGAAATAACTCAAATACAAAAGCTAACCTTACACCTAAAGGAGCTAGAGAAAAAACAGCAAATAGATCCTACACCCAGCAGAAGAGAGTTAATAAAGATTCAAGCAGAAATCAATGAAATAGAGACCAGAAGAACCGTGGAAGAGATCAACAAAACCAGGAGTTGGTTCTTTGAAAGAATTAATAAGATAAACCATTAGCCCGCCTTATTAAAAAGAAGAGAGAGAAGACTCAAATTAATAAAATCATGAATGAGAAAGGAGAGATCACAACCAACACCGAGGAAATACAAACGATTTAAAAAACATATTATGAGCAGCTATACGCCAATAAATTAGGCAATCTAGAAGAAATGGACGCATTTCTGGAAAGCCACAAACTACCAAAACTGGAACAGGAAGAAATAGAAAACCTGAACAGGCCAATAACCTGGAGGAAATTGAAGCAGTCATCAAAAACCTCCCAAGACACAAAAGTCCAGGGCCAGATGGCTTCCCTGGGGAATTCTATCAAACGTTTAAAGAAGAAACTGTACCTATTCTACTAAAGCAGTTCGGAAAGATAGAAAGAGATGGAGTACTTCCAAACTCATTCTATGAGGCCAGCATCACCTTAATTCCAAAACCAGACAAAGACCCTACCAAAAAAGGAGAATTATAGACCAATATCCCTGATGAACATGGATGCAAAAATTCTCAGCAAGATATTGTTGGATACCAATAGGATCCAACAATACATTAAGAAGATTATTCACCATGACCAAATGGGATTTATCCCCGGGATGCAAGGCTGATTCAACACTCATAAAGCAATCAATGTGATTGATCATATCAGCAAGAGAAAAAACAAGAACCATATGATCCTCTCAATAGATGCAGAGAAAGCAATGGATACAGCATCCATTCCTGATCAAAACTCTTCAGAGTGTAGGGATAGAGGGAACATTCCTCAGCATCTTAAAACCCATCTATGAAAAGCCCACAGCAAATATCATTCTCAATGGGGAAACACTGGGAGCCTTTCCCCTAAGATCAGGAACAAGACAGGGATGTCCACTCTCACCACTGCTATTCAACATAATACTAGAAGTCCTAGCCTCAGCAATCAGGCAACAAAAAGAAATCAAAGGCATTCAAATTGGCAAAGAAGAAGTCAAACTCTCCCTCTTCGCCGATGACATGATACTCTACATAGAAAACCCAAAAGCCTCCACCCCAAGATTGCTAGAACTCATACAGCAATTTGGCAGCGTGGCAGGATACAAAATCAATGCCCAGAAATCAGTGGCATTTCTATGCACTAAGAATGAGACTGAAGAAAGAGAAATTAAGGAGTCAATCCCATTTCCAATTGCACCCAAAAGCATAAGATACCTAGGAATAAACCTAATCAAAGAGGTAAAGGATTTATACCCTAAAAACTACAGAACACTTCTGAAAGAAATTGAGGAAGACACAAAGAGATGGAAAAAATATTCCATGCTCATGGACTGAAAGAATTAATATTGTGAAAATGTCAATGTTACCCAGGGCAATTTACACATTTAATGCAATCCCTATCAAAATACCATGGACTTTCTTCAGAGAGTTGGAACAAATTATCTTAAGATTTGTGTGGACTCAGAAAAGACCCCGAATAGCCAGGGGAATATTCAAAAAGAAAACCACAGCTGTGGTCATCAAGACAGTGTGGTACTGGCACAAAAATAGGGGAATATTCAAAAAGAAAACCAAAGCTGTGGTCATCAAGACAGTGTGGTACTGGCACAAAAACAGACACATAGTTCAATGGAATAGAATAGAGAATCCAGAAGTGGACCCTGAACTTTATGGTCACGTAATATTCGACAAAGGAGGAAAGACTATCCACTGGAAAAAAGACAGTCTCTTCAATAAATGGTGCTGGGAAAATTGGACATCCACATGCAGAAGAATGAAACTAGACCATTCTCTTACACCACACACAAAGATAAACTCAAAATGGACGAAAGATCTAAATGTGAGACAAGATTCCATCAAAATCCTAGAGGAGAACACAGGCAACACCCTTTTTGAACTTGGTCACAGCAACTTCTTGCAAGATACACCCACAAAGACAAGAGAAACAAAAGCAAAAATGAACTATTGGGATTTCACCAAGATAAGAAGCTTCTGCACAGCAAAGGATACAGTCAACAAAACTCAAAGACAGCCTACGGAATGGCAGAAGATATTTGCAAATGACGTATCAGTAAAGGACTAGTATCCAAGATCAATAAAGAACTTATTAAACTCAACAGCAAAGAAACAAACAATCCAATCATGAAATGGGCAAAAGGCATGGACAGAAATCTCACAGAGGAAGACATAGACATGGCCAACACGCACATGAGAAAATGCTCTGCATCACTTGCCATCAGGGAAATACAAATCAAAACCACAATGAGATACCACCTCACACCAGTGAGAATGGGGAAAATTAACAAGGCAGGAAACAAATGTTGGAGAGGATGTGGAGAAAGGGGAACCCTCTTGCACTGTTGGTGGGAATGTGAACTGGTGCAGCCACTCTGGAAAACTGTTGAGGTTCCTCAAAGAGTTAAAAATAGACCTGCCCTATGACCCAGCAATTGCACTGTTGGGGATTTACCCCAAAGATACAGATGCAATGAAACGCCGGGACACCTGCACCCCGATGTTTCTAGCAGGAATGTCCATAATAGCCAAACTGTGGAAGGAGCCTCGGTGTCCATCGAAAGATGAATGGATAAAGATGTGGTCTATGTATACAATGGAATATTCCTCAGCCATTAGAAACGACAAATACCCACCATTTGCTTCGACGTGGATGGAACTGGAGGGCATTATGCTGAGTGAAATAAGTCAATCAGAGAAGGACAAACATTATATGGTCTCATTCATTCGGGGAATATAAAAAATAATGAAAGGGAATGAAGGGGAAAGGAGAAAAAATGAGTGGGAAATATCAGAAAGGGAGACAGAACATGAGAGACTCCTAACTCTGGGAAACGAACAAGGGGTGGTAGAAAGGGAGGTGGGGTGACTGGGTGACGGGCACGGAGGGGAGCACTTGATGGGATGAGCACTGGGTGTTATGCTATATGTGGCAAATTGAACTCCAATAAAAAATAAACAAAAACAAACAAACAAACAAACAAACAAAAAACCCCTGCAGGCCCTGGAGCCATGAGATGTCACTGAAGCCACTGCTGCCTGATCTGTATTTTCATTCATTCAAGAATTGGGTAGAAATCCTGGTGCATTCCCTTGGTAGGGCAGATTCAGTGGGTGAATTCAGTTGTTTCTTGAAAATTTCAGCAGTAGATGGAATTTACTCTAACCCTGGTGGAGACACTGGCCCTTGCCCTGAGACACCACCCACTCTCCTGCCTTCAGTGGGAGTTTAAAGGACGCAGTAGCCGTGCTGATGAAAGGGTCTGGAGGGGTGCCATGCTATATTTATGGACCCTGGCATGACAGGTGCCGTGTTTACCAGCAATGGCTTTCAGTATATTGCATTATAAATTCCTGGCTTTGCAGTATGAGTGTTAATAGTAGGGCCGATTGATAGTGGCAGTTGTGGCTGTGGGAGTGGATATCCCAGGTCCCAGCAGGGTCTTGCAATATCTCTAATCAGTTAGCTACTCTGTCTCATTAAATGCTGATGGTACTTACTTGGCCACTGAGCTCTGGGCTTGATTACTGATGGGCTTCCCTCATGGTTTCTCTAATATTACATTGTCCAATTATAAAATGTCTCTTTTGGAGTTATTTGCAAAGCAATTGGAGGTAGTTCCAAGACTTACTAAGAACTTAGAGAAACCTTAGTAATGACTAAAATACTGCCTTTAACTCAATTTCCTAAGCATTTTTTCTTTAACGTGTTGGTTAAAAAATTACAATTATGGACAGGTACTGAAAGCCTGTTACCAATTGGAAATTTTTATTAACTGGCACTGTTGCATCAATCAGTACAATTTAAAGTGATGTTAAAACAAAGGCTCAGAAGTTTAGGAAGTCTGTGGAGTGCATTTTGAATGATCAGTAACAAAATATGCTCAGTGTATTTTCCATTTCAAATTAATTATAATTTTCAGAATAGGGCAGTTGATGTATTACAATAAATATGAATCAGTGTCTGCTCCCTGCCAGATACTAGTCGCAATGAACAACAGGGCTTACTGTACTTTATCTGTCTCTTGTGGAATGATAAACACCAGTTTCCAGACATTTAAGCAAATGGCAAAAAAAGGTCAAATATCCTTGTTTGACCTTTGCAGCTGAAAGGGCAGTGAGTTACAAAATTCATACGCATTTTTTCTCCATCTAACCTTCTGAGGAAAAAGAATTTCAATATAAGTTTTGCAAATAGCTAGCTCTTACTTTGCCAATAGTGAAGAATTTTCTGTTTGAAGATTCAGTGAGTAAGTAGGCTAACGGGCATAAAGAATTCTGACATTGTTAGCTTTTAGAGAAAGAACAAGTCAACAAACTGGAAAATGTGCCGCAATGGCCCAAAATTGGGCTATGCAAATTGAATGCCACACGTCTCTAAACCACAGTGCACACGAGATGGCCAGGCAGGAACCACTTATAACTCACAGAATTCCGATAGAATGTTCCATCAGCTCATACTCTCCACAACGGATTTAAGATCTGCAAGAGCAAGTCCACTGTTTGAACACGTGATTATCATCCTGCCCTTGATCCTTATGTCTTCCTATTGTTAAAGGTATAAGGAAGTGTCTTCCGTATTTCCAGGTTGTTGGCTCTTTAACATACACGATGCTGACATAGTTAAGATGTCTGTTATCTATTCGTGTGTAAGACAACTGCTTGCATAGCTGAAATATAAATTTGATAGAGCAGTAAATACTCTACAGAGAATGGGGCAAAAGGGACTCAGTTCCAGAAACGCTACAAAATGCATTCAGTGCTGAGTGTCCACTGCAGGGCTGGCAGGAGGCCAGGCTCAGAGGACATGGAAATAAGTAGATTCCTGGCTGATGAGAAGTTCCCAGTCCAGTGGGTGTATCTCAGCAATGTCTACACCTGTGCTCTCGACAGTCAGGGCAGATGAACTCACTGTTGTCTGACGGGTGACTGAAGGCCGAATCAGGGCACACAAGTGCCACTGCAGAGTGCGACTGACTGCCCGGGCCCAGGAAAGCTCTGTACTTCTCACACTGCCCTGCCTGTGAGACTGGGCTGCGGGCAAGGCTGCTTAAAGTCCCTGCTTCCTCCCCTCCCTGCAGACAGGCTGTCAGGGCTCTCGTGAACCTGCCTGTGTAGTGACATGTCTCTCCCACCAAAGCCTCTCACACACCATCTTTAGAGAGTCACACATCTAAGTGTGAGAAGTAATGGGCCGAGACACCAGACCCATCTTTTTGGCAAACAGACCACTGGCGTGCCACCCTGCCCTCACTCTACCCCCTGGAAGTGTCTGCTCACATTGGGGGGTGGGGGACGCAGGGTGGTGGCCCAGGGTGTGGGCTCTGGAGTAGGGGCCGGTTCCAGCCCTGGCTCCATCATCCTTAGCAGCAGAACCCTGGGCACATGCTGCAATTCCCATACCTTGGTTTCCTCTCAGTAAAATGGGGTGAGAAACAGTATCTTTAACAGAGGACATAGACTATCCTATCAGATCATCTCATCAATAACACACATGGTACTCACACTGTCAGCTCATGGAAACACTCCACAGACAGCCTTCTCTCCTCTCCTTGCCCTCTCCCCCTGCATCTCTCTTGATGTCCAAATCACGTCTCTTCACCCTTCAGAAGTGGACCTCAAGTCACTTCATCAGAGCAGCCTCACTGACCTTCTGCACACCCCCCCGCCCAAATGCTGCTCTTTTCTGGCACTAACCTCAGCTGCAACCTGCCGCGGCTTAGTGTTAGCTACCCTCACTAGACTGTGTGCTCCAGTATGCTGAGACCAGCTCTGCTCCTGTTCACTGGGGTATCCTCCATGCCTAGAATGATGCTGGGTGTGTAGAAAGTAGGTGTTGAATGGCCATATGAACAGATGAAGGATTCTGGCATCACAAAAATGGTTCTCTGGGAATGCCTCAAGGCCCTTACACTGCGATAGAACAGTACCAAGTGGGTGGGCTCAGCTTTTACCTGTTTACTTCTAGATTGCCCAACTCCGCCAGAAGACACAAAATACAGTTTGAAAACTACTTGTTTTCCTAACTCCAAAAACTATCTGAGGAATCTGTAAGATGTTATGACTAGATACTTCCATGCTGTCTGTTGTTGAAGAAGCAACTCAAATTGCACACCTCTCTTATTTTTGATGAACAGTTCTATCACCCCAAAACACATAGAAAAGAGAAACCATTTTACCTACTGAAACTTCCCTAAGGAATTTTCTTCAAGTATTTGAAGAAGTTTTAACCTTAAGTAGAATGGAGCCCCAAGGACAACTTCTAATATTCTGGCATTTATTCCAAGATTAATTTGTATTGATTAATGACATCCAGGTTTAGCATGGTCATTTTGCTCATACCCAAGCCCCTCTCAAATCACAAGGCATAAAAGTTATTCAGCACTGGATAAAGGTATTGGCTTCTCAACAACTCAATCCTGGCTACCATGACCACCAAGACTTGAGCAAGTATATTTGAAAGTAAGGTTTCTCTGATAGTAGGGTCAAGATATAGAATTCCATTCAGGACAATGATTTGGAAAGATTTTTCTGGGAATGGTCTGAATTTTAAGGTTAGACAGTAAAACAACTCCAACAAAGATTATTTGAAAACTTATCCTCTGACCCCTAAGTTCAAAGAAGCAAAAAAATTTAATCTTTTGATGTAAATAAAATGAAGAACAAACAACCCCCACCCCTGCAATTTAGTCAAGTGCAACCCTCATCTGACGGATGTGCCAGGAGGGCTGTCCAATGCCATGGCGAAAGTTAGTGCCTGAACCCAGAGTTGTAGACCCCCAGGGAAGGATCGCTCCACTACACTTCAGGATATAGGTGTGAAACACAGATGACTAAACTTTTATTCTTAGCCTCTTCCCTGTATATAAAAATTTGTGTTTCTTTTTAAAACGTACCAATATGAACTATGAAAGCAATTGCTTCTGCAAGTGGCCAGAGGAGGATTATGTAAACGTGAGTTTTTACCAGCAAGGCTGAACACACCTGGGTTTTTTCCTCTATTTTGTGTTAAAGTATGGCTTTGGGTAGATATGTCCATATTTCTTTAAAGTAAAAAAGAATTTGGGCTACAAAATTCATTAATGGTAAGAGAGCAATTCTGTCATCTTCGGAGGAGAAATTTCTGACCAAGCAGAAAGGCATTCTTCTTAAGAAAAGGACTGTCAACAAACAGTAAGAACGTCAGAGACACTGAAATGGCTTTTGACACAGACTTCAGTGCCAATCTATTCAACACAACACAAAATTCCCCATGTCTCTGCAGAAGAATTTGCTTTTATGTTTAAGTGAGGACTTAGCAAGGGTCAGAGAGGAAGCAAAATTACACGGTATCTACAGTACACCCAACCCTGGGAGCCCAAGGCGCCCTTCAGGAGGTTCAACAGAAGGTCTTATTAAGGGGGCCTGGGAGGCTCAGTGTTAAGCATCTGCTTTGGGCTCAGGTCATGATCCCGGGGTCCTGGGATTGAGCCCTGTGTTGGGCTCCCTGCTCGGCGGGGAGTCTGCTTCTCCCTCTACTCCTCCCCCTTGCTCGTGGCTCTCTCTTTCTCTCTCATGGCCTCAATCAATCAATAAAACCTTTAAAAATCTTATTAATCCACTGCTGGGGAACATACAGAGAAATGTCTGACTATTGGTCATACCCTCATAGATACAGCACTTTGTTTCTGATGCCCTTTCATATTAATTCTCCTTGACCCAGTTAGCTACTACTTTGAGAGGTAAAAAATGCCTGCCACCTGACAGGTGAGGAAACCAAGGCTCACAGTCTGGATGCTTCAGCCACATCAGGCAGCAGGTTTGTGGCTGGGCTTAAAGCCAGTTCTCGCAGCTCTCCTTCTAGCAACACCCTCCACAGAGCCATACAGCCAGTCAGCTCCGTGGGTGGTGTGGAGTCTCGAAGAAAACCTGGGCTGTAACTCTCATTTACCAGCTGTGTGACCTTGGACAAGTGACTTGTCCTGTGTCTCAGCCGTCTGAACAGTAAGTAAAATAGTTAACCACAATTCTTTAGATGGAAAAGAGGGTCAATAAACATGGATGTGCTCTAATATGGAAAGTGAGTGCCCGATGAATCTGTTACTATCCTTTCCACTACCATGGGGTGCATATTAAGGAAACAGCTATTAGTAGATACCACTGCTAAGAATTTTTTTTTTTTTAGAGAGTGTCTTTTTCAAGGATGTAGAATAAAAATGAGGCAAAGTATATGAATGAAAACTGGGTGAAAAAAAATTTTTAAAGCCTCATCTTCATAAAGACAAATATAAGAAAATAAAAGGCTATCAGGTTAGCTACCTTTAAAATAACTCAGGAATCTTGCCTTCTATTTTTTTAGTTTAGTTTCCAGTTTCTTTAAATACTTGCTATTTTATTATTTATTTTCTTATGATTATTTTATAATCTGATTTTCTGCACATCAGATCCACTGAAGTCTTAGCACTCAGTCTGAAGGAAATAGCATCAGCTAAAATTATTCAAGGAAAAGAAAACACATCAATAAAGAAAAACACAAGAAAACAGTGAATGAGGGAGAACCATGTAAATAACAGAAGGAACTGTTGTCTCTGCTAATAAATAAAGTCTACGACATAAATGGTACAGGATGTACCCCCACAAAGCAACAGTAACTATAGCAACAAGAAGAGATGCAATGTACTTGGAGTGACTCAACCAAATACCTAACTGATATACAGGTATATTTCAGGTACATTTTCTTTCTTTTTTTTTTTTCAGGTATATTTTCACATGGTACTGAAGTAATATATGCCCCTTATTTATGTAAAATTATTCATTTTAACAGCTATTCCTTTAATTTATAAACAAAAATTCCTCATGTCTCTCAACTTATATAATAGGTCAGCATGACTTTTGAGAAAACCACCCAAGTGTACAGGGATCAGGAACAAAACTCTCATTTTCTACTTCTCAGAAGTAATTTTTAGGCCCAAAAAATTTTAGTTTAGAAATATACCATGATGACTGTCCAATGATATAATTAAGAATCATTCACATATATTCAAGATCCCAAATCCCGATTCTCTATTTAGACACAAGGTGTTTGGCTTCACTGTTTACATCTTCTCTCTCCACAATCATGGAATGTCAAAACATCAGCATTGTCCAGGTAGAAAAACCCTGGACAACATTTGGGTAAAGGGCTTTTAAGAAAAGGAATTCCACTGCCTCATTCCCCCAACTCCTCCAGCATCTTTAACATTCTCTCCTCTCTAACCTTTCTCCTGTATCCTTTAGAACAGGCCCTCAACTCTTATTGAGTATATCCTTATGGGGTTTAAATCCCAAGTTTAGAAAACTTTTTCTTATAAAACAAACTTGTTCTCTTCAAAGAGACTGTGTATCTCAGTGCAGGTTTGTTTCAAATCCTTAGTACCTGTCACCAAAGCAAAAAAGTGCCTCACAACATCAGCTTGTTGGAGAGATTTAGGGTCTTTCTTTCTTTGATCCCCAATATATTTGAAAGGCAAAGCTTCTTTGCTAAAGCCTGAGAATATTTCCCTTTGGCACTAAAATTAGAGATGAAAGAGACAAGACCGTAAATGCCCTGAGAGACTAGCATAGAAAAGCTTTGCTTTGGGGGCATCCATTCTACCACAAGTCATGCGATTCTTACACATTCACAGAATCTAAGAAGGGAGTATCCACATCCTTCAAATCTGACACTAGGAAGAAGGCAAAGTTATTAGAATTCCCCCATCACCTTGCCTGGAATGACGAGCCTAGAATCTAAGAACCTAGGAATCCCATTTAGGCCCTGGAGAAAAGAATATGGTGGTGTTGGAAAACAAGCTGTGATTTTATTCCAGAAAAAAAGTCCTATTTTTTCTGGACTCAGAGATAACCGTCTCTGGTTTGTCCACTTTTCAAACTCTGGACTGTAAACAGGTGGAGGCTCCTCAGCTTGATAATTGGTGTCTGCTCACTCTCCCCCAACAATGTTCAAGGGATCAGCTAAGCATGCAGGCTGGAGAGACTGGGATAGGTACGTAAGCTGTATTCTCCTATCACCAGAGACGGTGTCAGTGTGGAGAGGATGTGTCAGAGGCAGATTCCAGTTTGAGAGGGCTATTTCTGGAATTCAAGGAAGCGTATGGCATGGCTGCCCACACTGCACCACACTTGGTGCTACGGAACTGAGTTTTCAGAGTTGTCAGCCCTTCAAGCCTTATAACTAAAAATAAGTATCTACTTATTAAAGCAGATTTATTTTTATTCAAACTTTTTTATTCTTGCACTATAACTTTTCTCCACATTTGAATTTTCAAAATATTTTGTCAATAATGCTCATGTGTTCAAAATCCATAAGCTATAAACCATATCCAGATTCCATCAAAACTATACTGGTTTTCTCATTTTCATGTGCCTCTGGAACTTGACAGGGAGAGTTTTCTCAAAAAGAAGGGTGAAGGGAATTTTTGGAAAGACAATACAGAACATATTAAAAAACAAGCTTAAAAAAAAAAAAAAAGCTTGAAATATCCTAGAAAGAAGGCTAAGAGGCATCCAGACCCTTCCATTTACTTCCAAGAATTTTCTTCCTGCTTCGAGTCTCATTGGCGGCTATGCTGAAGCTACCAGCAGGCTCAAGAGTGTAGGTGTTTCAGAGCATCTTGCAGAGAAACAAACTCATCATTCAAATCTCAGCACCTCCAAAATCTCTATCTCAACATCTCTAATCTCAGCTGGTCTCCAAATTGGGACTCAGTGCTCTGCTATTTTTTTTTTTTTAAGCAAAGTTAAGGCTAACAGCTCTCCTGTTTAATGAGAAACTTTTGTTACATTCAATTCTACCTTGAAAGCCCTTATTATTATTTCGTGACATCTAAAGAAAGTAGCAGACTGCCTGCAGGAGAGTATTATCAAGAACAGAGGCTGTATCAATGCTCCAAAAGAACCAGTGCATCCTGTATTTTGTCTTATAGCACTACAGATGTTTGTGATGGCTGTCAACAACTTTCTAGACTGAAATTGTGAATATTCATCACGTATGCCTATTATGCCATCAGTTTCCTTTCACTTGTCAGAATGTTCCCCTTGACTTCATTGTGGGTACCAAGCTCCTGTCCTTAGAATCACCTTGCAGCCACCTGCAGACAGTTTCCCGCCTCTCCCCACTGACTCCAGCTTGGTCCATTCCTTTATCTGGCCCACATCACACTAAGTATTGCAGAGTCATTACAGAAATACTAAGTACTACAATCACATTTTTAAAAATATTAATGTTTTATGTTTTAGAGCAGTTTGGGGTTTACAGTAAAGTTAAACAGAAAGTACAGAGGGTTCCACCGGTCCCCCTCTCCCCCCAACCCCTCAGAGTTCCCTATTAATATGGGAACTATTAGCATCTTGCAGTAGTATGGTATGCATCCTACCAGTGATAAACCGATATTGATACATTATCATTAGGGACTAAAGTCTATAGTTTACAGTAGGATCCAGTCTGTGTTACATGGTGCCATGGGTTCTAACAAATGTATAATGCCCTGCATTGATCATTATGGTGGATAGTTTCATGCAGAATAGATACACCTTCCTGAAAGCCTGTGTGTTCTATGTATTCATCTCTCCTTGCTCTCCTCCACCCTAAACTCCTAAAAACTACTGATTATTTTTGTTTCTATAGTTCTGCCTTTTATAGAATATTCTAGAGCTGAAATCATGGAGTATACAGTTTTTTTTTCAGACTGGCTTCTTTCACTGAGCAATACACCTTTTTTTAAAACTCATTCTTTTTAATGTTGAATAATATTCACTGTATGGATGTATAAAGTTTGTTTATCCATTCACTTACTGAAGGATACCTTGGTCGTTTTCAGCTTCTAGTTATTAGGAATAAAGCTTCTATAAGCATTTGTGTGTAGGTTTCTGTGTGAACATGAGTTTCAAACTCATTCGGATAAATACCTAGGAGCAGGAATGCTGGACAGTATGGTAATTCTGTGTTTAGTTTTCAGAAAGAAACTGCCAGACTCTTCCAAAGTGGCCATACTGTTTTGTGTTCTCACCAGCACTGAATGACAGGCCCTGTTGCTCCACACCCTCACTGGTTTGGGGAATTTTAGACATTCGAACAGGTGTACAGGGTATTGAACTGTTGTCATCTGCGGTTCCCTGATGACATACATGTTGAACATCTTTTCATGTGCTCATTTGCCATCTGTGTCTGCCGAAGTGTCTGTTCATATCTTTGCCCTCTTAAGAAGTGGACTGTCTTCTTATGGTTAATTTTTAACAGTTCTTTTATATTTTGGATACAAGTCTTTTATCAGATATATGTTTTCCAAAATTTTCTTCCAGTCTGTGGCTTGTCTTTTCATTTGCTTGACAGTGTCTTTCACAGAACAGAAGTTTTTAGTTTTAATGGAATCCAACTTCTCATGTTTCTCTTTTATGGATTGTGCCTTTGGTGTTGTATTTGAGAACTCACTGCCAAACACAAGGTCATCTAGATTTTCTCCTACATTGTCTTCTACAAGTTTTACTGTGTTATGTCTTACATTTATATCTTGATCCATTTAGCATTTTTTGCACTTGTGTCTTTTTTTGTTTTCTCTCTCTCTCTCTCTCTCTCCCTTCTCTGATTTTATTTATTTTTAAAGATTTTATTTATTTATTCATGAGAGACACAGAGAGAGGCAGAGAGGGAGAGGCAGGCTTCCTGCAGGGAGCCCAATGTGGGACTCCATTCCAGGACCCTGGGATCATGCCCTGAGCCAAAGGCAGACACTCAACAACTGAGCCACCCAGTCGTCCCTCCATTCTCTGATTTTAATTGAATATTTTACATAATTTGATTTCTCTCCTTTCTTAGCATATTAATTATACTTTCTTTAAAATTTCATTCATTTCACTTATCCATAAGTTAGAATCACCCCATAAATTGGTGTTATGATCATTTTGAAAAGCACTTGAACAAACTGTGATCAGTTAAGAATATGAAAAATAGGATATTTTAATCCTACCTACCTCTATTTGCTCCTTTTTTTAATGCCCTTTCTTTATATAGGTCTGACTTTCTGACCCATATCATTTTCTTTTTCTCTGAAGAACTTCTTTTGACATTTCTTTCAAGGCAGGTCTACTGGTGATAAATCCCCTCAGTTTGTGTTTGTCTGAGAAAGCCTTTATTCCTCTTTCACTTTTGAATGATAAACTCCCTGTGTTCAGAACTGTTGGTTGTGTTTTTTTTTTTTTCCCCTTTTAACACTTTAAATATTTCACTCTACTCTCCTTTAGGTTAGATGGTTTCTGAAGCAAATCCAAGGTAATTTTTTTTTAAGATTTATTTATTTATTTATTTGAGAGAGAGAGAGAAAGAGAGAGAGAGTGTGAGTGAGCATGAGTAGAGTAGGATGAGGGGCAGAGGGAGAAACAGACTCCCTGCTGAGCCGGGAGCCAGATGTAGGGCTTGCTCCTGGGACTCTGGGTTCATGACCTGAGCCCAAGGCAGATATTGTGGGACCCAGGAAATTTAAAAAATCCCCTACCCCTGGACAAGCAGAGCAGGACTAACTCCGTCTTGTGCTGCACCCGCCACCTCCTGTATAACCCCCACATGACCTGCTTATTGCTTAAGGCGCTGCCCTACCCTAGTCGAGCCGCTGGGCACACCCTAATCGGAAATCGGCTCATAGCAATGTAACCCTGCTTTGTGCCCCCCAAAACTGCGCCGATTCTGACCAAAGTAATAGGCCAGCTCAAATGGATACTATAGGGTAAATTGTAATTCAATCGGCCACCTGCGTGTGGACCGACATGACTGTGCAACTTTCTGTGTATCCCATTGGCCACTGGCCCCTATAAAGCTGCTATGCCTCTTAGTCTCGGGGTCCAAGTCCCTGCTCCGCTGTCGGGTATACTTGGACCCAGGCTGGAGCTTGTAAATAAACCCTCGTGTGTTTGCATCGGTGTCTGCTCCTTGGTGGTTTCTCGGATTCGCAATCTTGGGCACAACAATATTTAACCGACTGAACCACCCAGGTGCCCATCCAATGTAATTCCTATCACTTGTCTACAGGTAAGGTGTTTTTCTCTATGCCTTCCTTGAAGATTTTGTCTTTAATTTTTTTTGTACTTTGAATATGATATACCTACGTGTAGAACTTTTCATATTCATCCTCTTTAGTGTTTTTGTGCTTCCTGGATCCAGGGTTTGGTGTCTGTCATTAATTTTGGAAAATTTTGAGCAATTACTAATTCAAATATTTCTTTTGCTCCTGTTGATCTTTCGTCAAGTCTTCCCATTACATGTATTTTACTCTTTGTAATGGTTCCTCAGTTTGGATATTTTGTAGCATCTTTTTCATTTTCTTATTTGCTTTTCAATTTGGGAAGTTCTACTGACATCACTTCAAGCCCACTGATCCTTTCATTGGCCACAAACCATGATGAGCCTGTCCCAAGCATTTTTCATTTCTCTTACCGTGTTTTTTATTTCTAGCATCTCCTGTTGATTCTCTTTTAGAGTTTTCACCTCTCTGCCTATATTACCTCTCTATTCTTGCATGTTGTCTTTTTTTCCAATAGAGTTATCATAGTTCTATAATTACATAGCTATATCATGATTAAATCCCCATCTCGATAATCCAAAATGTCCACCATATCTGACCTGGTTCTGATGCTTGTTTCATCTCTTTAGTCTGTGGTGGGTTTGTTTTGCCTTTTAGCATGCTTTGTAATTGCTGTTGAAAGCCTGACATGATGTATCAGATAATAGGAACTTGGGTAAAAGGTCTTTTGTGTGAGATTTTATGTTAAAATGGCTAGCAGTTGGGCTGCTCAGTGTTTGGTTTATCTGTAGAATGTCAGGCTTCAACTTCTTCCAGTGTCCTGTTTCCTTCTCTATTGTCTTTGGGTTTCCCTAGAAACTCCTTAAACAGTCTGTGTCTCAGGTTCTCTGTTATAAACCTACTGTTACTATATTGGAGTCCTACTGATGTGGTGGTCAAAGTACAGATGGGAGAAGTGGTCTAGAGTCTTATGGTTAAAACTAGGGTTGTTTTTTTTTTTTTTTTTGACTTTTGTTTTGTTTTGTTAATGGGCTTAAGTCTCTGTGGCTTTAGGAAGTTTCCTAGCCTTTTCATTTTCCCTTTCATTCTGTGAGACACATAGCTGGAGGGGATTGGAGCTGTTTAACTGCCTTTCCTCCAGGGCATAACAAGTAAAACTGGTAAAAGAGTTTCCCTTGAGTGCAGGAGGACCTCCACTCTCTGATGTATCTGAAAGACTTGTTGATTTTCAGTTTGTTCAGCTTCTTTCTTGTGAGGATGAGAGGGATGACTTACACATCAGAATTAAACCAACAGTTTGCTTTTTATCTGAGATGACTCCCATGGACAATGTCAGAAGTCTGTGGCAGAGTCACCTCTTCCCTCAGTTCCCTGTGAGAGCAAAGCCACAGGGCATGAAGCCCAAGAAGGCCCTTAAAATTCAGTGTATATACAGCTCATAGCATAAGTCAGTTTTCTAAATAATATATTACTCAAAGTGTAACCACTGATAACTTTCTATGTTTCTATCCTTTACCTAAACTAAAAATGGAGGAATGTATTTTCACCAATTTTAAAGGCCATGTTAGTGGTAGTCTCTAACCTAATGAAGAAATTATGCAGTAAACATGAAATTCACTCTGAGGGATCACTGAGCATTTCCAAACTCTGAGCAATCCGTGTCTATGGAGCTGCAACACTGCTGGTCTGAAGTGAGACAGATGCTTGGACAGACAGAACACTAATTTGAAACATGAGCCTCAAAAAACCACCTCTTCAGAACCAAAAACCCAGTGCTGCTCCAAATATCAATTTGCTATTAAGCTCCCTCTCTCAGACACTCTGCTGCATGCTCCAGCGTAAGTAGTAACAACTTATTCCTTCAGTGGTGGTTAAAGATCTCTAGGCACACAGAGGAACAACTACTTTTGTGATGTGCTACAAAACCAAAAGCACTAACTCTAGGCCTTCACAGCAACTTGCACTATAATTCCATGAATTAAAAATTCCTGGTAAATAAACACACAGAGGCTGTGCTGAAGGCTTTTTAATGTGTGTGTAAAACCAGTGAGTTTCGTAACTCTGAGCCTCCTTCTAGAGAGAACTAAGTGAAATAAAAGATGTCTGAGAAGATTTATGTCTTTTAAACCTATGAGTAGGCCCACAAGTTATGGCTTTCTGGTATACTGCTTAATCCTTCATTTTCAGTTTTGGCTCCCTCGTTGTGGTTTCCCAACTTCCTGTTACTCTGATGCTATGTATCTCCTTACTCTGATTTTCTTCAGTCTCTCCAGACTTTGACTTTCTAATGATACCTCAGCAGTGGCTTTCCTCCACTGTATTCAGATCTCTTTGGTACAAGGCAGCACCCGCAAATCTAGGTATGAAGGGAGTCTTGGACACACACATAATATCATCGATGGTAGAGCTTGTAAGTTTCAAGCATATGACAGAACTTCCTATATGAAGACTATTCAAATTAGTATGAAAATAAGATAGGTTATTTTTTAAATGTTATTGAAACAATTCAGGAATACAATAAGCTAGACTATTACATTAAACCTTACATAAAAATCTGGGGTAACTGGGTGACAGGCACTAAGGAGGGCACCTCATGGGATGAGTACTCGGTGTTATACTATATGTTGGAAAATTGAATTTAAATAAAAAAATAATTTAAAAAAGCCTTACATAAGAATCAATTCCATATAGAGTACAGACTTAAATGTTAAAAAGATGAGACCACAGATTTTCTAACACAATATGTACTCCTTATGACCTTAATGTTGGAATAAGGATGAAATTAAAACTAGAAACCATGAAAGAAAAAAGTGATAAACCTGAAAATTCATATTTAATTTAGTTAAAAAAATGAAAAAAGCATTCAAGGTAGGAGCACAAGATGGGAGTATATACAAAAATTATTAAGATCTATAACAATGAATAATTGGTATCCATAATACATTAAGTCAGCTTCAAATCTGCAATAATGACATAAGGAAGAATAAAATGGACAAAGGGCAGGAATAAGCAATAGTCATTATGTGCAAGGGTAAAGTAATTATAATTACTTTCTTTTGTTGTTAGGAGAGTATATAGGTATGTACACTTTAAAGGTAGGTTGACAGTAACACTCATAATTTATAATGTGCAACTTTTGATTAAACAATTTCACTTTCAGATATTAATCCTTAAAAATATTCCCACAAATGCCCACATATAATTGTATGAGTATTTACTGTGTGTGGGTTTTAAATGTAAAGGCTGAAAAAAAATGTTAATAAATGAGAATTAAATTAAATAAATTATTGTAGAATCACCCAGTGAAATTTTGTGGCTGTTAAGCAAGAATATGGCAGGAATTCTACCCCCAGTTATGATGGAGTAGCTTTAGGAGACCAACCTTCTTACAAAGGATGACAAGAAAAGCGGGCCCACAGATGATTCAGATTAGAATTATAAGACACAGAATTAATAACTATGACTAATGTGCTTAAGAAATTAGATGGCAAAATAAAGAACTTTACTCAAAAATTATAATCTATTTTAAAAATCATAATGTGTTGGGATGCCTGGTGGTTCAGTTAGCTAAGTGACTCTTGATTTTGGTTAATGGTCTCAGTCAGGATCTTGGGATTGAGCTCTACATCAGGTCTATGCTCAGCAGGGAATTTGCTTGAGATTCTCTCTCTTCCTCTCCCCTTCCCCCCCTGTGCTCTCTCTTTCTCTTGCTCAAATAAGTAAATAAATAATCATAATATGAAAAAAAATAATCATAATATGAAAATTCCAGAACTGAAATATGCAGTTAACTAAAAATTCTTTGGGGAGAGCAGTTTGGAAGCTGTTGAAGAGAGTATTGATCTTAAGGAAAGGTTAGTGGGAAAAAAATCCAAACTAAAGCATATAGTTCAAAGAGGAAAGAAAACACAGAAAATAGCACGTAGGACATGTAATCAAGAAATAGTGTAATATATTTATAGGTAGACTCTTAAAAGAAGAGAAGGAAGAGAATGGAGCATAAGCAATATTAAAGAGATAGCAGTCAAGAAAATTTTCAAAATAATAAAAGTCATAGGTATACCCACAGGCTTAAGAAGCACTATGAAAAAAAAAAGAAAAAAAAAAAAAGAAAAAAGAAAAAGAAAAAAAGAAGCACTCTGAATCCCCCAAAGACAGAGGCCTACATCTGGGCACTACATAATAAAACTTCTGAAACCCAAAGACAACAAAAATATCTAAGTAGCCAGAGACAATAAGATACACTCCCAACACACATTCCTTTCGAAGGAGACACAATAAAGCCTCAAATGACTTCTCGAGGAAAACCATGTCAGTTAGAAGACAATGAGACATCATCTTTAAAACCTGAATAAGGGGATCCCTGGGTGGCTCAGTGGTTTAGCGCCTGCCTTTGGGCCAGGGCATGATCCTGGAGTCCCCCGCTCCTGGCATGGAGCCTGCTTCTCCTCTGCCGGTATCTCTGACCCCCCCCTCCCCCCGTGTGTGTCTGTCATGAATATATAAATAAAAAAATTAAAAAATAACCTGAATAAAAATTAACTGCCAATCTAGAATTGTATAACCAGTATAAATATTCTTCAAAACTTAAGGCAAAAGAAGGACATTGATGGACAAAAAAAATCATAGCCACTCATAGCCATCAGAAATACAAGAAGGAGCCTTTCACAGAGGAAAAATGATCCTATAAAAAGATGGATACTAAATCAACATTAAAATTAATGTTGTTTTCTACTAAAACAACATTAAAAATGCACAACAACAAGGTAACATATGGGGAAAATGGTATGATGAAATAAATTCTTGGTTAATAAAGCAAGAAATATAAAAATAAACATGACACTATTAAGAAAAATAGAGAATTATTAAAGTGATTGATATAAACCCAACGTAATAGTAAAAATATTACATATAAATGTATTAAATACTCCAATTAAAAGACTACTACAGCCAGTTTGATATCAAAGTAAATATCACATATCACTTGCAAGAGACATACTGAAATATAAACACACAGATGAGGATATAAAAGGATGGCAAGACTAACACTAACCATCACTAACCATCCAAATGCTAACTAGAAAAAACTGACGTGCTACATTAATACCAGACAGAGTAGACTTTAGGGAAAGAAGTACTAGAAGAAATAAAGATACATTTCAAAATGATAAAAGGAATGAGACCATATAATGTTTGTCCTTCTCCGACTGACTTATTTCACTCAGCATAATACCCTCCAGTTCCATCCACGTCGAAGCAAGTGGTGGTTATTTGTCGTTTCTAATGGCTGAGTAATATTCCATTCATTCATTTGGGGAATATAAAAAATAGTGAAAGGGAATAAAGGGGAAAGGAGAAAAAAATAAGTGGGAAATATCAGAAAGGGAGACAGAACATGAAAGACTCCCAATTCTGGGAAACGAACTAGGGGTGGTGGAAGGGGAGGAGGGCAGGGGGTGGGGGTGACTGGGTGACGGGCACTGAGGTGGGCACTTGACGGGGTGAACACTGGGTGCTATTCTATATGTTGGCAAATTGAACACCAATAAAAAATAAATTTATTTAAGAAAATGATAAAAGGGGAATTGATCAGGAATATATAATAATTCTTAGTTTATATAAGCCTAATAATATAGTATGAAAAAATATATATAGTAAAAGGAAAAATCATAAATTTCACAATCATAGAAGAGTGATTTAACACATTTCTTTCAGGAACAAACAGAAGGAAAAAAAAGCAGAAAAACCAAGCAGACAAAAAGAAAAATAGTATCAGTAAAAATAAAGAAGATCTAATAACATGATTAACAAACTCATTGTTCAAAATATGTTTTTTGACCACAGTAGAATAAAGCTAGAAGTCAATAAATAAAAGATAATAAAATCCACAACTATTTGTAAGTGAAGTATTACATATCAACCTATAGATAAAATGATTCACAGTGTAAATGAGAAAATATTTTGAGTTAAATGATTATGAAATTTGACAAATCAAAAAAAATTTAATGTAGAAAAGTGATGCTTAGATTAATACTAATAGCTTTAAGTGCATATATTAAAAAATAAAATGATCTAGGTAGTCATTTAAAGAAGTTAAAAAACAATAGTAATAATAAATCACAAAAAATTAAAGCAAGAAAATTGAAATATAATCATAGAATAAAGGAGAAAACAAATGCACAGTAGAAAAAAATCAACATAGTCCAAGTAAAACATTTAAAAAATCTAAATACTAAGTATCTAAATACTTAAGGAAATTGAATCTCTAATTAAAATTCTTCCCATTAAAGGAGAGAAAATGAGTGGGAAAAATCAGAGAGGGTGACTAAGCATGAGAGACTCCTAACTCTGGGAAACAAACAGGAGGTAGTGGAAAGGGAGTTGGGCGAGGGGGATGGAGTGACTGGGTGACAGGCACTGAGGGGGGGCCTTGATGGGATGAGCACTGGGTGTTATACTATATGTTGACAAATTGAACTCCAATAAAGAAAATACACACAAAAAAATTCTTCCCATTAAAAAAGTCCAGGCTCAGAAAGTCTTCCTGGTGAATTTTGTCTAAATAGTTACGAAAGAAATGGCACTATTCTTACTTACATAAACTCTTTGTGAGAATGGAAAAAGAGTACATAACTTCCCAGTTCATTTTATGAGGTCGTCATACTCTTCGTACCTAACCATAATGAGGTCTTTACAAGAAAGAAAATTCATAGACCAACTTCTTTTATGAACATATTTGAAAAAGTCCTTTATAAAATATAAGAAGTTCTCTCAGCATGGCAGTTAGACTGTAAAAATGATCGTGCAAGCTGAAAGTGAGCTAAATACAAGATGGGCTTAATAAGCAGTGAGGAAAACTGATTTCCCCATGACCTTTATAAATTTGATTTCTCTATGACCTTTACAAATATTCAAAATAGTAAAAATCTTTTACTGTCAATTATAATTATATAGAGAAATTTAAAAAAAATAGTAGCAATATTTTTAGTACACTGTGATTGAAAACATTAAAGACACTGAGAGTGTTTTTTCTTTCTAAAAAACTTATCAAGAGTTGAGTAGTGTTGACTTTCCTCTTGTCCTATAGTTATGATGTAGAGCAAGCATCTTTTCTATGCTTTGGTAAATTATCAAACTCCTTTCCAAGTTTGGATCTCCTTCCAACATTTTATCTTTTCCATCTACAATGCTGTAAAATCTCTCTGAGTTCCCTTAATGTGAAGGGATTTTTTTTCCTTCCAATATCACTTCCTACAGGACATACTCACCTAGTTTGTCCCAACCATCTTCTCATTTATATCAGAGAGTGTTTTCACTGAGTTCCTCTGGCAGCACAGTTAGAATCTCTCAAATGGGGGGCAGTGCCAGCATCTCCATGATTGGCTTTTTATATAAATCTGTTGACATTTGATTAGAATTTCACTTCTAATATTATCACTTTGTTTTTTTTACTGTACTTTCATATATGTTGGCCAATACTCTTTGGAGTACCCACTTTTGTAAAACAACACATGTGTTTCTCACTGGGAGCAAGTAGGCAACATAACCACATTCACTGCTGTCAGTATGTGAACTGAATAACAGATGTGCTGGGACCAATTACTGACAGACTGTGAAAGAAGAGACATCACTGGTCACTGATCATTACGCAGATCTGTTAGGTAGTGATTTGTGGACAAGGGCTGGTACTTGGTGTAATGGCCCACAGTTAATACACTGTGTAACTAAAATCTGAATTGTGTTGTTAGGGGACTGGAATTATTTAATGAAACCATGGTAACTGAAATTCACTGCATATTCAGTAAGGTGGACTCTACCTGCATTGGTAAAGAAATATTGGTTCTATGTTTTGATCTGGGTGCTGATACATGAATATTCATTTATTGAAATTTATTGAGTATTACATATATAATTTACACAAATTTTTCCAAAAATATGATAACCTTTAAGAAGAAATTTCCTTAAGAATCTTTATAACTCATCACATTAACAGAATAAAGAGAAAAAACATGTGATCATCCAAATAGATGCTGAAAAAGCATTAGATAAAATTTAACACCTATTCATAAAAATAAAAACACAAACTAAAAGAGGAGGCAGTTTTCTCAATCTATTAAAAACATTACAAAAAACTGTAGCAAACCTCATACTTAATAGTAAACTTCTGAAAGCTTTCCTCCTGAAAGATCTGAAAGATGCCTTCCTATCATTTATCTATTCAACATTATACTGTAGGTCCTAGCTGAGAGAAACTGCCTAATATTATTGAAAACTACTAAAGAATGCCTAATTAAATGGAAGGATGTACCATGCTCATGAATTAGAGAATGCCAATTCACCTGAAATTGATCTATACATTCACTGCAATTCCAGTCAAAATCAGGGTATGCTGTTTGGTGTGTGTGTGTGTGTGTGTGTGTGTGTGTGTGAATAGATAAGCTCTTTAGATATGCAAAGGAACAAGAATAGCCAGGCAATCTCAGAGAAAAAGAAAAGAAAATGGGAAGAGTGGCATTTTGGCTATCAGGATTTATTATATAAAGTTAAAAAATTATAGTAATTAAATCAGTAAGGTACTGGCATGAGAATAGACAAGCCAAAGGAATAGAACACAATCCAGAAATAGACGCATACAAACACAGTCACTTGATTTATGATAAGCAATAGGGGAAAAGGTCTTTTTTTACTAAATGGTACTGGGTCAACTGAATATTCATATAAAAAGTTAATCTTGGCTCCTATGTTATGCCATTTATAAAAAATCAGCTGCAGGTGTATTGTAGATCTAAATATAGATTTTAATCTGAAAGATCAAACAATAAAGGTTCTAGAATAAAAAACAGAATATCTTCATGAACATGTAATAGGCAAAAGTTTTTAAATAGGACACTAGAAGTGCTAACCAAAATGGAAAGGATTAATGTACTCTATTAAATCTTGGACTTTCTATTTATCACAAGGCACCATTAAGAGAGTGAAATGGCAAATCATAGACTGGAGAAGATACCTGCAATATATCTAACCAACAATGGATTTGTTTACAGACATCAAGAACTCTTATATATCAATAAGAAAATGACAATCTAAAAGACAAATGGGAAAGATATTTCACAAAAGAGGATATTCAAATGGCCAGTAAACACGAAAATGTGTTCAAGCCCATTAGGCCTCAGGGAAATGCAAAATTAAAAGCATAATTAAACAGTACTGCAGACCCAAATAAATGGCTAAAATTAGGGACTGACAAGCATTAACCTGCTAGCAAGGATGTGGAGTACCTGCAGTTTCCAAGCTGTGCTGGCAAGAATGTACTGGTGCAAAGACTTTGTAAAAATATTTGATACCAGCTCCTAAATGTAAACCCATTCAATTACCCAGAAATTTCCCTCTTCAGTATGTACCCTACAGAAATGCATACACATATCCACGAAATCACATACAAGAATGTCCCTAGTAGCACCACTGCTGAGAGGGCAAAACTGAAAGCAACCAATATTAAAATGGACAAATTGTGGCACCTTCATAAAATTGAATAAGATGCAATTCTGAGAATAAGCAAACAAGCAAACCACGATTCGAGTGAAATTCACGAATGCAATGTTAGCAAAGAGTCAAACATAAAATAATATATATTGTGTGATTTCAGTTATAAAATGATCAAAACAGGGCCACATGCAGCTAACAGTGACAGAAATCAGAAGAGGGATTGTCCTGCCAGGAGGTGATAATTGAACAGCATGAGGGGGGCTTCCACTCAGATTCTATTTCTTGACCCACCCAGTGGTTAAATTTGTGTAATCTCTTGACCTTGTCTAAAATTATTACTTAAAAAATAAGAAAAAGAAACTAGCCAGTGAATATGCACTGACTTATTAGAAAGAGAGCCATGATCTACCAGCAACTAGAGAAAAAAAGTCAATGGTAGTTCATCAAATATGATTTTATAATGGTAACAAAACCAAAAGATGAATTATTATATCAAAAATTAGTCTGTAAGGGATTATTAACAATGTTTATCTTTGTCATGCTTATCTCTTGTATTTTTTGCTTTATGAAATTTTTGCATTTTTTAAAGATTTTTTTTAAGATTTATTTATTTATTGATGATAGACAGAGAGAGAGAGCCAGAGACACAGGAGGAGGGAGAAGCAGGCTCCATGACGTGGGACTTGATCCCAGGTCTCCAGGATCACGCCCTGGGCTGCAGGCAGCGCTAAACTGCTGTACCACTGGGGCTGCCCAAATTTTTGCATTTTTAAAAAGGTGAGCCTTAGTTACACATTTGAAAACAAAAATAGTAAAGAGTTAAAATAAAAGCTTTCTAGCTGAACATTCCACAATACCAAAGATGTCTCCTGGGGTAGAGCTATGCGGTGACCTTGATAGTGACATGCATCTATGGTACCAAATAGTTGAGTTTTAGCTGCTCTGGGTCTGGGCTCTCTAAGTGGGCAAAAGGGCAGATCACTAAAATGAGCAGGTCTCTGACACTTAATGGAAAATGTACTTTAATTAGCTTCACTCAATCTGTATTCAAAGGAGATTTTGTGCAGTTCTCTGTGGGACACTCACTGAGCAACAGTAAAAACCTGAAGGGCCACCACACAGATGCTCAACTCAATTCCAGAGAAGGGATGTGGTGCAGCACACTATGGCAATGATATCTTCATGCATTGTTTTACATAACAAAAGGCAGAAAAGAGAACTACCATTTGCCGTGTCTCATGTGCAAAACTCAGTATGCTTTACCTGTAAACCTATAGATTAGTAAGACAAATTAACTTCTGTCAATTTTACTACCGGACATTTTTTTAGTTAATCATGTTTCCCTCAACAAATTTATAGAGGTACTTAAATATTTCTACCATCCAATATTACTTTTATACATTATTATGGTAAAAGGAAGAACGTTGTATCCCTAAGAAGTATCCTTGAAAATTATAGGTAGTTTTTTTATTATATATCTGCCAAGAATATCTATTGTGAGTAAAATTTAGAAAACAAAGATGTTTACGAGTAAAAATTAAAAATACGCCCAGGATATGAAAAACACAAGCTGCCATGTGCGTGTGTACATATGTACACACAATCCTTAAATATCAAAAATGTAACATCTGCCCTCATAGAAGCCTAGAACAAATTTTAGCCCATTTTCCTTTAAAAAAAAAATGCTCCTGATGAATTAAGAAGGTATTTATTCAATCTATACTCAACGGCAAGAGTAAGAATTTGGAATTTATGCTCTGATTTACAGGCAAAAAAATAAAAGAAAATATTAAATAATCATTCAATGTCATGATCACACCCTCAACTCTTCCTCTCCTGCAAAAGCTTTCATTCAAAGCAACTTCCTCTTTTTTCTCTATAAAGTAACATTCCTCTCCTTTGTTTTTGGGATTTGCCATTTGCTGGTGGTTTTATCTTAGATTGCTTGTCCCTAACTGAAATTCTTTGCTCTTCCCAAATAAACTCATTTTGCTGGTAAAATAACTGGCTGTTTTATTTTTAAGGTTGACATAACAGACCTTTCAAAAGCGATGCAGAAAAGAATAAGTATACACTGAACAAGCTAGATTTCATCTTTCACATTATGCAAATACATTTTGCTAGTGATATCTTCTATTTTTATAAGGATGATCCTCATTACTACTTTTACTATGTGAATTACAAAATTGACTGTATCTGTTTTAACAGGAACATATACATAATTACTCTGCGAAGATAGTTTCAAAAGTGTCAAAATATGAATTAAAACACTGACACTTTTTAAGGGCTCCTTATATGGTTCCAAAACACATGTTGTTTACAGTAAGGAGGCTTGGTAAAATGGATTAGAACATTTGTATGGAGCAGTTTCTAAAATATCAGTAATTTATTTTATTTAAAGCAATGTTCAGATCTGATGATGTTACACAGAATTCTTCTGGTTAGGGAGAAATGTGTGGATGCACCATGAAACCAAAGAAACTTAACTGCCTTCCATTTTCTGTGGAAAAGATTCCTCCTCCCTTCGTGACTGAGATGAAATCAAGAGTTGTTCCAATCACAAGCTGAGTTTGGTCCCTGCCTGAAGTGAACAGGTTAGCTTTGCTCAGAGATGTCATGGTTCTTTTTGTTCGGTGGCTGCCAACCATATTCTTTTTTCCTTAAGAAAAGTGTAATGGGTAATAATCCTATCGGAGATGAGTGCAGTGCTACAAAGTTGTGCTTATTTGTTGCACTTTTTGGTCAAGTCAGCAGAAAACCCACTGGATTTTCTTTTCCTCTGGAAGAGGAACAGGGCTCCTGCTGTCTGTTCTGGGAGATGTTAACACGCAAAACTATGATGGCAGAAGACACAGGACACTAATATAGTTACCAATGTTTTCATCTGATAAAATAAAAATTATTGCACTTAGTAAACACAACTAAGGGGAAGCTTATTCCTTAGCTTGCTGCAATATAACCTCAAAATTATAGATGAGATTCTGTCTATATCGAACCTTAACTGGAAAGAAACAGAATTAAATGAAACCATGCAATTCTTTTTCCTACACTCCAATAATCCTTCAGCTTTCAGTTTTAAGTTTAAACAAAACTTTTCCTCCAACAACCTTCTTGCCCATCTTAATAATGAGGTACATTTCCCAGTCCCCCGCACCCCCAGCCTATAAAAAGACCATGAGACACTTCCAGTTTCCCTCCTTCATGCTCAGCAGATGGCAGAGATTCCACCACAGAGACCTCTACCTCAATAGGTTTTGGTTTATCCTATCATGAGTGAGGACCACAGAAATTACAGTCTAGTCCTGTCACTTTAAAAATGAGAAAATCAAGGTTGGATGGAGAAGTAGTGGAACCTATCTGTCTGTAGGGTTGAGATTAGAACACAAATCTTTTCCTCTCATCAAGCTCTATTCCACTCTCACCTACAGGAATGATAAAGTCAACCCAGCAAACAAATAAGACATTCTTGACAACAAAAAGCATAGTCTGTGTTTTTCCTTTGTTTTTACCTCTGAAGAGATTATCCAAGTCAATATCTTCTTTTCCTTTGATTTTCAAACACTTTGCCTGCTGTACAAGCCTGGGCAAAGAACAGAAATAAAATCTAGATTCATTATCCTGTGAGGTAGGAATAAATCATGACAGCAGCACAAATTTAAATAGAAACCACGGAGTAAACAATAGTGAATTAGCAGGTATTTTGCTGCAGAGACTTGTTACAATTTTTCTTCAGTTGAAGATTTTAAAAACATATTTTCTTCAGAAACGCTAACTTTGAAACCTGCAACTTGAAAGTTCTCCCTCATTCTGTTACAGCAAAAAGTTTCTAAAATTCTCTGGAGAATAATCTCTTCAGATTCTGAGGAGGAGCTATCAGGGATGATAGGGGTAGTATGGTAGTAAGTGGGTAAATAGTAATTGCTACTGATGATTTTAGCTCTTATTTTAATCAGAAAATTATATACATTGTGCTTAAACAACTGTATAAAGTAATTTAGTTACACAGTTGAATGTCAGAGAATTAATTAACTTTTAAAATGCTCCCATATGCGGTAAGGACTAATTTTGTAACTCTTCCATCATACAACTTGATTAAAACTTGAGGCTCATGGAATATGTAAGTTTGTAATGAATATGGAAGTTTCTAAAATGAAACTTTTCGGTGTTGCTAATTACCTAGTAATTAATTTTAAGTAGAGACCTTAAGATACTTGATTAATTTATCCATATATGTATTTACGATTTTAATGAAAATTATAATAGCTTGTTTTGCAAATGCATTTTCCTATTGCACTTGTACAGCAGCACTCTCATTTTATCCTCTCTGACAAGTTTCTGAGTACTGTTTCAATTTCTGTTTTAGATGAGGATACCGATTCAATCACCAAAGCCTTACACAGAAACCTAAGTGACTTGTACATAATTGGAGGTAATTTTATCTGTATATTCTATAAACATATATATCATGATAAAAACAAATTCTATTTATCAGCTTTTTTCCCCTTACATTAGACATTTTTTTAACCAAAAATGCAAGAAACGGAGAAAGAATTTCTTTTGAAATCCCATGTTGGACCTTAAAAGGAAGCCCTACATGGCTACTGTGGCATAGTCTAGCTCTGGGCAGTGAAGCTATGATCTAGTGTGGATACCAGCACGCTCAGTGGAGAAAACTGCATCGAGGCTCTAGGCTGCTACCCCAGAGTTCATTTTTAAATTCTATAGATCTCAGCTTCCCAACCTGCAAAATGGAGACTGGATTTGCCTTACAGGGTTCATTCTGAACCATCAGAGAAACATTATATTATAAAATAATCTACAAGCTTTTATTCAGCATGGACATGCATAAAAATGTGAGGAATAATTTCATTAATTTGATATGCTTAATTTTCATTATACTCTGGATATATACAGATCATCATGATTTATTTACATCCTTGTAGGAAAGAATATTAACAATAGAGGGTTTAAATTGAAGCAGTGAGCATCTGGTGGAGAGAGCTGGTCAACATGGAATGCTAGAGGCACAACATGTGCACTAAATAGCATGATGCAGTCATTTCTCAAAGTAGAAGATGAAAAAAAGAACAATTTAGTCTGCTTATGTACTTTGGAAAATATTTGTTTGGGTATATTCCCCCAAAATTTACAGATTTGATGAAACTGAGTTGATTTTTAAATCATCTTAAAGCATCCCTCTACAACAGATTCTGATGAAGATCTTGATTCTATCTTAAAAATTTGAAAAATAGAAGCTGGTGTGCTTTATATAACTTCGATGGGGATTTTAAAAAGCAATTTAAAAATAAATAAATTTACTGAGTAGCTTTAAAAATATTCCAGGCACTGCCACTAACCACAGATACATTTCAGTGCAGTTTGCTTTCAAAATTATTACATCACTAGGGAGATACACCAAGTCAAACACTAATCAGTTCAGGTTCGTTAACATTTCCTGAGTGAGACAGGTACCTTCTAAGGATTCCTAGACTCTTCACTTTGTTTACCCTCTTTTCATTTTCACAAAACCACTCTAAGGCAGAGAGGTATAGTGCCCTTGATATAAGTAAAGAAACTGAGACTCAGAGATACTAAACCACTCGCCCATCTTGGGCACACAGTGAGTCAATGGGGAAGCCAGAACACAAACTCAAGTCTGCAGATTCCAAATCCAGGTTTCCCCTTACTCTGCGCGTCACTGTCCATGCTTGCTGAGCATTTCCAGAAGGCATCAAGAATGAGATGTCATAGGCACAGCAAAAGAAAGGGATGCTCCTGGCCGCTGGAGGGAGAGATGGTCTGGATCTGGGCTAGTGAGGAACTCTGTGGAGAATGCAGTCGGGTCTGGTTCGGAAAGAAGGGAGATGTGCAGGACTGATGGGCTTATAAAGCTCTAGAAAATCAGGGTGGGATAAAAGCAGAAACTGCCGTAGACTGGGCATCAGCAAAATGAGAGGGACAGTGTTTGCGGACATGAAGAAGCTAATCAACCTATTAGGCCTGCTCTGTGCAAGGAAAGGAGGGATCGAAGGTGAGGATAAAAGAATCTGCTAGAGCCAAGCTGTGGAGAGCCTTACTCACTGTTCTCAAGTGTCTGGACATCATCTTGCTGGCAGAGAAAAAAAGCGATTGAAGTGTTGCATCTTAAAAGAATCTACTGCATACAGGCAACAGAAATGTTTGGTGATGATTAGGTCAGCAATGTGCCAAAAATTAATTATTTGTTTGTATTTTAGTTAAAAAGGCAATACCATTGAAATCTCCGGGTATTATTTTTCACCAGTAACTCTGCCTGAACCTTGGCCTATACCTTTCATCATAGTTCCAGCCACTCCAAACAATCTTCAAAATCTTTTATTAATGCTATTGCTGTTGTAGCAGCAAGTGTCAGGCTAAATGTGTGTCTGTGTACCCTCAATTCACCACACAGGAAAGCATATGAATTAGGGGATTACTGCTTCTGTTGGTGAGACCTGCCCCTGTCATTTCATAGTCTCTGCTATCCCATTGGTTTTCCACTTACCTTATCCTTAGGATTTTGCTACTTCCTGTTGGAAAAGGGGGCTGCATGCTCTCTGACCCCCCTTTCTATGCTTCTGCTACATTTAATAAGGCAAGTTAGTGGCTACTGTTTTTCTGGGCTCAGGAAATGCTGGGCCCTGAGCTAGATGCCTAACATGAAGGAGGTAACATTAATCTAATATCTCAGTCACGCAGTAAGTAGAAGAGCCAACATGGAAAAATCAGAATTTGGAGTTAAGTCAGGTTAGTCTAAATGTAGCTAGACACCCTCTAGAACAGGAGTTGCAAACAGCAGCCCAAGAGTCAAATCCTGCCCCTTGCCTATTCCTGTGAATGAAATTTTAGTAGAATACAGCCATGCTCATTCATTACTTACTGTCCACAGTTGCTTTCACACAGGAGTGGTCAAGCTGAGTAGCTATAGCAGAGATCTTAAGGCTGGCAGAGCTTAAAAGTATTTACTATGTGGCCCTTTCGAGAAACAGTTTGCTGACTCTTGTTCTAGCAGTAAAGGAAAAGGTTCCTAAACCCAAAAATATACATATGATATGTGATAGTTTTATATTACTACCTTTTCTCAAAACTGCCTTAATAACTGTAGTTAGTTATTACTTAGAATAGGGCTTCACAGGCAAATATCGAACTCTACTTTTTATTTTTTAGACAAATTGCCCAGGTCCAATCAATATTTCTTTGAGCTTTTCCCACATACGGGTATTACATTCAGCCAAAATGGTATCTGCCACCAAGAGGCTCATAATCTACCAGAGGATACAGATGTGTGCAGTGCCAACTTTCACACAAAGTAGATTGAGAAAACGGCTACACAAATGATGAGAAACTGCTTTGTGGGAGGGGATTTTCTGCTTAAAAGATCAGAAAGAAAGCTTTCAGGGAGAAAGGAGTCTGTGTAGGCCTCAAAGCAGAGGGAGAAGGCAGAGGGAGAAGCAGGCTTCCTGCAGGAAGCCTGATGTGGGACTCAATCCCAAGACCCTGGGATCAGGCCTGAGTCAAAGGCAGAGACACTCAACCACTGAGCCACCCAGGCATCCCCTATGTATACAATCTTTCTTCTGTGTGTGTATGTGTGTGTACACTTGTTTATATGTGTGTTTGTATATGTGAATTTATAGTAAAGCAAAATAAATAAAAAACCTGTAAGACTCTAGAAATCTAAGGGCAAATTCATATAGTATGTTTAGTTTATAAATAAAATATAATTCAGCTTTTAAAAATACTGCATTATAAACCATCAACAAATGACACACATATGAAAATGTTAATTGTACCATTATTTAAAGAGGAAAAATACTGTAGACGATGTCAATAGGGGAGTTAACTGAATAAATTAAGGTATGTCCACAATATGAAATATGATACAGTTATTTAGAGTTATTTAAAACAATGCATTGGGGGCACCTGGGTGGCTCAGTCAGTTAAGCATCTGCCTCCAGCTCAGATCATGATCTCAGGGTCCTGGGTTTGAGATCTGTGTCAGGATCCCTGCTCAGTGGGAAGCCTGCTTCCTCCTCTCCCTCTGCTACTCCTCCTGCTGTGCTCTTTCTCTTCTCTCTCTTGCTCTCTCTCCCTCTCTGTCAAATAAATGAATAAAATCTTTTAAAAGATTAAATAAAAAAACAATGCACTGGATCCATTTGTATTAATATGAAAAATTACCCATGATATAATGCTAAATAAATAAAAGATATTTTTAAGCTAGTATCTTTTATTGTCAGACTTTCTTTAAGCCAACAAACAATGGTTTTATATGACAGTCCATAAGAGATTAGGCAAATTTGTTTTTTCTTTGTGGGTAGACTTAGTTACTTAAGTCTTTACAACTTTTCCATGTAAAAATAAAAGTCCAAGACCAGATTATTTTTCTTTGGGCCATAAATGCTGACTTATTTACAGGTGTCTTGCTCAGAGTACATTTTATTAAAACTTCAGTGTTTAATGTTAGGGTCCTTGAAAACTTCACTCACATGTTAATCTGTCAGGATTGTGGCCTCTTTCCCCTACATTCAACATGATTATATCCTAACCTATCCAGAGTAATACAAGCTAACCTTGAAAGAAACATTAACACAAAATTACTGTAATATTTTTTAAAAGACTGAATGTATATCTGAATATCCATATGTGTACATAAATACAGAAAAAGTATAAAAGAGAACATGATCACACAAGTAACCTCAAGACACACCTCAGAGCTGAAGAGTAGGCAGTGATAAATTACATTTTAAAAATTTCTTTATTACCTGAATAACTGCAGTGGGAATTTTATCATATTTTTACAAGTCTGTAAGTTATGTTATTTGACCAGAGAAAGTCTGAGTATCACTATTTTTTTATTTTTAGGTTTTTTTTCTTTTTACTGATCTATATTTTCTAATTTTCCTATAATACACAAGAAGGCACACATACAAATGCTTTAGTTATGAGAAAAAAAATCATGTTAACTGTCCCAATTTTACTATTTGCAATGAATGGGAAATGACTGTTTTAAAGTCGGATCAATTGTGTAGATGAGAAAAAATGCCCACTGGTGCTTGGGCAACAAAATTATGTTTTTCTGGTGTGCAGGAAACACCAATATTCCTTTACGCAAGGAACCATGGAGATTTTAGTACAGGCTGTTCTGTAGCATTTAATTAATAAGAGCCTGGGCCAAGGCAGGATTCGAGAAATCCAGAGATCCACAATAAATTATAAAATGCCTGTGAGAACCAGCTTAGAGAAAAATGTTTAAATATCTTTTAAAGGCATACATTGAGTATTTTATAACATTTCGAGAGAAGTGCAAATTTGTTTACAAACCATCAGACTATAATGAAGGTGCCAAAGGAACCAAGGCAAGAGGGATCCAATGAGGGCCAAGTCCTTTTACCCCAGCACTGTTACTGTCTACACTCCTGAGCTGATCCTGGCACGACTCACTTCATTTTCAATTTGCAAAATATTCAACAGAACCACCTCCCTCTTTTTTCCCTAATAGCATGGATCTGTGTATGGTCTCTAGGAGGTTAAGATAGGTAATTGCTGGAAACATTTTAAGTGTTGCCCATTCACTGCCTTGTTACTTCTTTCATGGCACTTAACCACAGTCTATGATTTTCTCCTCATTTATGGTTTACTTTTGTTTGCTCTCCTCTATTGCCTCTACCTGACAATATGCTCCCGGCAGCGATGGGGCAGTTTTGTTCACTGCCATATCCTAGTGCCTACCACACTACTCAGCCACAGCAGAAGTTCCACATGTATTTGCTGATGTAGTGAGTGAATCAACATGCCTCCTGCCAAGTCATCCTTCCTGAGTTCAAGTCTTCATCCTGCCACTTCACTAGCTAGGGCCATTTTCTTACCACCCAGTAAAAGCTTACTGAGGTCAAGGATTTTAGTCTGTTTTGTTTTCTTCTAGCTATCACTAGAGTTTGAAATATTACTTTTCTAAGTATTAGTTCAAAGAATAAATGTTGAAATAATGAAGGATTAAATATGTCCAATTTCAGGCTATGGCTACAGTCAGGATCCTGATTCTGCAAGATTAAATGCCATTCAGGTATTTATATGCCATAAGCCAGTTCCAGTTCTATTCTAACCTAATCTTAATTCTAGAGGAGGAGGAGGTATGGAATAGGAGCCGAGCAATGACCCAGGAGTCAGAGTGCTTAAAGTGGCCATTCATGACAGTGTCAAGGAAACTTAATTCTTTGGCTCTGATAACCTTATTTCTCTGTTGAAGAAGTAGGACTAGACAATCATTGAGTCCCTTCCCATTGCAAAGTCCCAGGACTGTCATACTCTGTCAGAGGTCCCTCAGAGTGTGCCTGGAAAGTGTAGAGAGTGAGGGAGTTTGTCTGGATGGTGATAGGTTTTCTGTCCAGCCATAACTTCTACAAAAGGCTTCCTGAGTGCACAGGAAAAATCCTGATGTTTGACCACTGCTCACTTGATTAAGGGGTATAATTAAGTTCCAGATGCAGAGGAATAGCTCATAATAAATAAAGGTCTAAATTTTAATTTTGGTGCAAAGATGTATTGTATATACACAAGCAGAATTGGCCCAGTTGCAAGACTTTACTATCAACAATTTTTATAAAAATGGAAAAAGATATTGATACTCTCTATTACATGCCAGGCCCAGTTATATTTTCTATATACCTATATTCAAGATCTAAGCCTTGTATATTATATTCATTTCACAGGTGAAAAAATTGAACACACTAATTATTGCATACTAATGAACACACCCAAACCAGTCAACTTAGATTTACTAAGAACCTAGAATGTGACCAGAAATGAGGAAAGAACAAAAGCATAAATGAAAACTGGTTCATACCCTTTTGCCTCCTGTTCTTTTGAGAAAATAAGGCACACATACAAAGTAAGCACTAAAGAGGCGCATGCAGACACACACACAAACAAGTTATTGGTGTGTAGTATAGACCAAAGCCCATAGGAGTGCTAAGAACAAGGAATGGGACTATCTCTTATTAGATCCAAATCCTCAGGCCTACCAAGTCCCTGGCACAGAGTGGCTGCTCAAAATCTATTTAATTTGTTAAATGCCTACTGAGTATCAGGCATTTTAGCAGGTGTCAGCAAGAGAGAAATGTATATGGTGTGATCTCTAACCTCAAGATGCTCATGTGGGCTGGAACTGCTGCAGAAAACTTTAAGATACAGCTGAGCCTTTGAGAAAGGAGAAGATGCAGGTGGGAGGAGATAAGTTAGGAAGAATGAGAACAAAGGCACTGGCCCATAATAAAAACAATATTATGGGTGATTACAGGGAGTGAGTAGGACACTGAGTAGATTTTATCTCCCAAAGCAGAGCATTTATGTGGGAAGTTGTGAGAAGAAACACTGATAGATTAAGGAAAACCTATGTAATGATTTGAAAGGCTAATATGGGAAACAACCAACTAATACTGTTTTAATTCTGAGAATGGACCCCATAGAAGGTATTTATGGTGCAGCTAATTTGAGTGGTGGAAATAAACTAGCTGGCTCATGGCAGCGCAATTTATTATGAGGGTCATTAAAGGAACTATTTTACTACATGCCATTCTCTCTGATTACCACAGCTTCTTCAGCCACTTTTATTATCAGTATAGGCCTTAGGGAAGCGCATAAAATTTATAATATGGAAGGCATGAGGAAAAGCAAAATGATATTTATTAGGCATTTTCTTAGATTTCTTTCCTTTTAGAGAGAGAGAGAGAGAGAGAGTAGGGGAGGGGCATAGGAAGAGAGAATCATAAGCAGGCTTCATGCTCAGCAGCACTGAACGGAGCCCAAGGTGGGACTTGTTCTCATGACCCTGAGACCATGACCTCAATCAAAATCAAGTGTCAGATGCTTAACTGACTGAGTCACCCAGGCGCCCCTTTAGATTTTAATAGTAATGAGTGTGAATATGACTGAATATTAACAATGGTGGTTCTACCAATTGTGTGAATTAGAATATATTAATCACTGCTTTGGGGAGGAGAAAGAAGTTATTTAAGACTACTTAAGCAAGGGGATCCCTGGGTGGCTCAGCGGTTTGGCGCCTGCCTTTGGCCCAGGGCGCGATCTGGGAGTCCCGGGATCGAGCCCCGCGTCGGGCTCCCGGCATGGAGCCTGCTTCTCCCTCTCCCTCTGCCTCTCTTTCTCTCTATGTCTATCATAAAAAAATAAAAAAAATAATTTAAAAAAAGAATACTTAAGTGAGTGGGAAATGCCTGAAAAAATGTTCCACGTAGGCCTGACGAGGCCAGCTAACAATACGGGGGGAGGGGGCAGTTGCATTTCAAAGTAATTTATGATAAAACTGCTCTAATGAGTATAACTTTATTCCCTTGTTGCAGAGAGAGGCTTTTAGTTTATTATTACTGAAATGTGTCTAACTGAACGCCTCTAAGTCAGAATCCCGCCCAGGCGGAAGGATAGAGCAGCGCCACGGGCCCTAGGTGGCCTCGGATGGCCTCGGATGGCCGAACCCCGCCGCCCCACCTGCAGGCCACCTGGCGCACCGCGCATAGGCCCAGGCCCCTGCGGAGAGCCCCTCCTCCCGGGCCGGGGCGCAGCCGTAATGGGGGCCGCCTCCCTTGCCCGTCACGCAACCCGTGTTCGTGGGGAACCTGGTGCTAAACCATTCCTAGACGGCTTGCTTCTGGGTCAGGTTTCGTATGTAGCAGAGCAGCTCCCTCGCTGCGATCTATTGAAAGTCAGCCCTCGACACAAGGGTTTGTTAAAAAAAAAAAGAAAAAAAATGAAATGTGGTTCAAGATGAAAGATTTTATATTACATGTAGTATAAATAAGAATAAAGGTTTTGGGAAATCATGGTAAGATTCTTCCCCTCCCATAGTTCTATTTTCACAAAATAAGAAACAAATGCATCATAAGATGACCCTGAGAATGCTAGATAGAGTAGAAAGTCATCTAGAGGGCAGCCCCGTGGCCCGGCGGTTTGGCGCCGCCTTCAGCCCAGGGCGTGATCCTGGAGAACCAGGATCGAGTCCCACGTTGGGCTCCCTGCGTGGAGCCTGCTTCTCCCTCTGCCTGTGTCTCTGCCTCTCTCTCTCTCTCAGTGCCTCTCATGAATAAATAAATAAATAAATAAATAAATAAATAAATAAATAAATAAATAAATATTTAAAAAATATTTTAAAGAATAAATAAATAAAATCTTAAAAAAAAAAAAAAGGCATCTAGACATAATCAGCCAGGACCTTATAAGTGTTAAACTGACATTCCTTTGCTAGTCTAATGTAGTTGAGTGTATAAAATTTATAGAGTTAGGCAGCTCTAGACCTTTCCTACTAATTGTGTGATCCTGAAAATTGTGACCAACCTCTCTGACCCTGCACGTGTCTACACTATAAAATCTAAATAAGAATACTTACCATACATAGGATGTGTGAGGATAAAATGAAATTAACACAATGATATATACAAACTGTTTAGCACAGTGCTTTGTGGACCAAAGTAAGCGTGTGATATTAATATTAGATAGTTATTATTCCTGATACTTCTGGTATTACTATTAGTTTACTGAAACAGGAATATGCTGGATTGAATCAGAACACCTCTATTTAGGTCCCGATCAGTTACTACCAAGGATCTCAACTTCCCCACCTATAAATGGCAATATTATGCTGACAATAATAACTGCTTTTCCTAAATCAAAAGATTATGGGTAGCTCCAAAGGCAAACTATAAACTGTCAAATTAAAAATATCCCCTTCTCACTTTGACTATATACCTAAATGAAAGATACTCAAGTATAAGGTCATTTGCCTGTACTTTTTTTTTTTTTTTGCCTGTACTTAATACACATGAATGTAATACTACTCACTCTATTAGTGCAAGGGAGAAAAGATTAGTTTTTCAGTAATGATGACCTATTGTGAGATTGGCTCTTTAAAGTTGTATTAACATATAATACTACTGCTATCTATGAATGTGAATCTTGTAAACTTTTAGTGGTACATAATCTACTCAACTTGACCTTGACCTTCTATTCAGAAAATGCGAACCTAAGTACATGATTTACTACTAATAATTCCCTCTACCAAGATTAATATGAAAACAAACATACTTGTAATCACAGGGACGCCTGGGTGGCTCAGTGGTTGAGCATTTGCCTTTGGCTCAGGGTGTGATCCTGGAGTGCCAGGATTGGGGGAGCCTGCTTATCCCTCTGCCTATGTCTCTGCCTTTCTCTATCATGAATAAATAAATAAATAAAATCTTGGAAAAAAAAGTAATCACAAAATTGGGATGCAGTTAGGAAAAAGACAAAATTCCCTAAATTTTGGGGCAGCATCTAATTGATTTTGGAAGAATGTCAAGAGTTCATTTTACATTTTGTACTTGAATTCTCAGAAGGCTGGAGATTCTAAGGTGACAAGTGTTGCTGGTGTAAGCAATTACAGAAGGCCTGTCCAGAGCTCAGCGATGGACTAGCAGATGAATGGATAGATGTATGGACGAATGGGAGGAGAGATGGAAACTATAACTCTAAGTTTCACTAATTTATCCCCCATGCCTATCCTTGGATATGAGCCAGGTAAAAATCATTCTCCTCAACACCTAGAAGAAAGAGATGGAATTTAAATATTTTCCTTCACCTGTATCTGATACCTTGTGATTTTAAAAGCCAAGATTTGGGTTAGAGAAAAGTTAGTCTCAGGAAACCACTACAAATAAACTGTGAGGAGAGTTAAATATAATTTTTCTGCTTGTAATTATCCCACATATGATTCCTTTATGACTTCTTTATTCTGGTTTTTTCCCTACTCTGAAATTCTAGACCATGAACAGGATGTCACAGAGATGGGGACAGAATCAAAGTGGGCACTGCAGCCAATACTATACAAACATTGTCATGATGGTTGGTTAAATGAAAAAATAGTAGACTGGGACTGGAGTAAAAGGAAGGCTTTGGTCTTGAGACTGGAAAACAAAAGAAAGTTTAAGAATTCAATTATGCACAGTATGACTCCCCTCCCCTCACTCAGCTACTTACACAGCACTGGGCATACGTGAATAGAATCCTACAGGATAGGATCATGTATGATTTTTCTGCTTGGTTGTCAACTAACACTCTCTACTTCTTTCTACCTATAGCAATTATGCTTATCTGATCTAGTTCAGTGCAAATCCCCTTCAAAATGGTGAAGCACATAATAATATACTGAAAATAGTAAGTTCCTAAGAGGAGTTCAAGAGAGGGGAGGCCATGAATCCATGTTTGCTAAAAGGAAAGGCTTAGCTAGCCTCAGAGAATATGGCAGTTTAACTGTTTTTTTTTTTTTTTAAAGCAGTTCAAATGTCTGTTTTGTCTCTCCAATTTTTGACATTGAGGTTGAATGCCTAAAATGTTTACAAGAGAAACTGACTAAGTTTTTATTTGGAGAATAAACAGATAACAGAACAAAAAAATATGGCCAACAGGATGTACTAGTCTCCATAATTCTGGGATAAATAAACACCCTTCCTCGGAAAACAGTTTTAAAAAAAGCAAAGGAAAATATTCTCCCTCCACTGGCACATGGAAAGGATGCGGGAGCTCTCAACTACTTACAGTTGTAAACAGTGTGGGCGGGGGGGAAAAAGCAGTAAAGAACAACCAGACCCTGTGAAGTTTCAACAAGAGAAGTGGGTGTCTAACGAATAATAAAAATACGAGATACAGCTACGAAAATAGGCATGTGGATCCATAGGAAATAAATTGTGCAGGAAAGGAGAGATAATCTGCACAGTGGTATGCAGAGAGATTAATACCAAAATTAGCTGTTCAACAAGAATGAAATGGTATCTAAATACACTATACCAACATTTGCTTGAAAAAGGACAAAACATACACTTTGCACCAAACTCTCCCAATGGACAGGTCTTCCCCTGGGAGGGAAGTAGCAGCCCTGCTGAGATTGAAGGCATAAATGAGCATGGAATCATTCCCCTGGAATTCGGGCTCCTGCATGATGAGAGGAGCTCACCTCTTCCTTTCACATGGGCTGAATGGAAAAAGCAAGGCTCTGGAGATGGGGGAGAAGCAGCAGCCCATCAAGTAGCCGCTCCGCTCCCTCAAAGCTCACACAAGGAGGGTCTACTGGTTTTCAAGGGCTTGAGCAGGAGTGCCTTCTGCTTGCAGCTGGATCTGAAAAACACTCGCTCCCCACTTCTCTGCCCAGCCCTTCTTGGCTCCTTCTCTGTCTGGTCTCCAATTACTGAGTGTCAGATTTTTCTGTGTTTGTAATTCCTGGCATAGGTTAAAACATCTGAATTTATAAGGTTGCATTTGCAGCTCCCTAGAAAACGGTAACATGTAAATGAAAAATTGGAAATCGATGCTTTAAGCTTAAATTCCCATTTAAGAACAAAAGGATAATGTGTTACCAATGAATCAACATGGAAACTGTTTCAAGAAAGAAGAAATCCTATCTGAAGTGGACGTATCTGGATTAACAAGGACAAGACAGACAACAGGCAGGAAAGGAAATCCTGGTAGGACTGCATGGATGCAAATACTCGGCCACGTCCTAAAGACAGCCCATCTCTGAAACTATCCCAAAGAATAAAGAGGTTTTCAAGGCAAAAGAGAACTTACGGAATTATATAGATGAGATGTGCTTTCTTACTGCTTCCATGTAATATGTAGATTTAGAAAGAGGTGAATTCCAATTTTTGAGAACGAAGACATAGAAAATGTCTTTTTACATGAACATTAAGCTTTCGATGAATTCTATGAGCCAGTGAACATAATAATATCCAAAGCCAAACATAATTATTTCAAATAAATATAAGGAACTATTTTTTTTATTATTAAAAATTTTGTTCTTTTACCATTCTACATGGTTTACTTTCTGGTTTACATTTTCAAAAAATTCCTTACCTGGGCTGACTATTCACCTTTTCATGTTTTCCATTGAAGCTCAAACTGCAGAGGTTCTTTGATTTTGAATGTGAAGAGTCAGATTCCAAATGTGCCTGTGTTTGTTCTCTCAGACGGTCATGAAGAGTTGCCTCCTTTTTCAAGTTCATGTCTGAATACGGGCAGCCAAAAGCACTGGTTTGTATAAAAATGGGTGCACAGTTGTCAGTTTAGAGTGATAAATCAGGAATCCACTGTCACTGGAACAGACTTACATCCAAATTTTAAGAACTGGATGGAGACCTTATTCTTTCACTGAACACACCCTAATAAGTTTCTTTTCCTATTGCCCCTTGAAGAAATCTCATGTTCCAGTCTATAGCACTGATCAGCAGAGTATGACAGGTAGAGTTATCAGCACATACAGTTTATACAATTTTGGAAACTTAAAAATCTAAGAATAACATAATGTGCTTCTGGTAGACCAATGGAAATGTTATATAAACACTTGATTCAAAGTTTGTATCTTCTGATATTTATGCCCTGACTTGACTACCAACATCACAAAATACTACAGGTCACTAAAAATATTCACCAGTATCAGAGAATATTATGCTTTTATTTAACATTCATGTATACAGAAAAACTGTGTCTGTATTTCTGCTTAATCCTCCTGAAACTTGCTAGGAAGTATTGTGTTTGAATGTGAAGGAACACCTAAGATGAAAAAGGAGAGACCACAGTAAAGCCTGAATCCCTAATCCTGGATGTTGTCTAGAGCCTAATTGGCAAGGATTTGCCAGGACATGTGATCTGATCCTTTCTACGGACTGCTTGGTAGTCTCTGCTAGGCTTCTGTGCCAACATTCCTGTCTCCAAAAAAGCTCCAAGCTTCTGCTGCTGCTTAGGAGTGAGGGAGCCTCTATGAGGGAAGGCACAGGTGTGACAGGTCACCTGCACGCAACCTCATGGAAGGTGTTTCACGCTCAAGCTTTGGTTTCTCTCCATGTAAAATGGGAAAATCAGATCCAACCCTAAGGTTTGTTGGAACCATGATAAATCTCCCCCCCCTCTCTCTCACACACACACTCCAATATAGTAGTGCTATCATCCTCTCCATCAAGGGAAGCACACAGTCAAATACATCAATATCTTGGTAATTGGGTCTTTTTAAGAAATTTACTTCCAATTTATTGTACACTTGCTGACATATGATGCAAAATAAATTCTTTTTGGATGCATGAATGTTTTTTTTTTTGTTGTTCTTTTAATGTCATGATAAAATCAGGGACCAATGTGGTTTTTCCTCTATTTTAAAGTTGTTGGAGTTTTCCAAGGAGAGCCTATAAGAGTCAAACTTCAGAAGGCCTTTAGTACCAACCTACATCTAGGGTTGATCTTCTGGATGACACCAGCCTGACCCAACAAGCCAGAGTGAATATGAACTGCAAGAGGGATGATCAGCAGCATTTGCTACAGAAAAGAGGGTCCTCTTTACATGCATGTTCTATAATTCGTAATATTTGGCATTGATTTATTAACTTATTCAGTTGTTGATTCAATAATCCATTAACTGAGTATCTGCTACATCATAGGAATTTTAGAGAATATAAACCTAGTGAAGAAGCTAACTTATTTATAAATAAATATAATTTATAATAAGAACAAAAAAGCTGTCTCTACTGAGTGTGTACTATAGGTCCATTAAAACTCAAAGTTTTCTATGTATATTATTTCTGGTATTTATTACTAAATACCCAAAGATGGTATTTATATATTTTTGTGCAGTAAGAAAACAGTCACAAACAGTCACACAACTTTGGAAAAGTTGCTTGCCACATTTTTGAAAAGCCTCAAAATAGATCGCTTAATTAATAGCACCAATCAATCAGGTGGGCAGAAAGGGGACAAGGATTTTAGCATCATCAAAAGAAGAAACATGAGAGAAGTGTGGCATAATTCCTGGTGCAAAGAGAAGCCTAGGCAGGTGTTTACAGGGTAGAGCAATACTTTGTTTACTGTGACTAATGGCTAGGGGAAATACGTCAGCATATGCTAGAGTTCTGTGTGAGAAGCAAAGATGTGATAAAGTACTGTTTCCAGTAACAACACAGCAGGAGTGATCTGTTTAAGCTGCTGCATACTAGATCTAAAGGAAATTTTAGGAAGAACTTTCTGCAGATAAAAGTTGAAAGGCATGAGGCTATCCTAAGGGAAACTGGGAAATGTTTATTTCAAGCACAACTGAGTTTTCATTAAGATATTATTACACAGAAGTTTTGCTCTCCATCTAACACATACTCTCAATTTGAGACTTTGAAATGACGCGTTATAGTCACGAATTTTCTTAATTCCAACATGATTTGTGTTGTGTGGCACTTATGCTCTCTTCCTAAGGCTTATTTGTCCAGCACCACAGACAGCCACCACAGACCCTCTCATTCTGTACTTGCTTCAGTTGAGAGAAATTTGGTTTCCCTCAACCATTCAACCATCAGTCCCTCTAGTCATTTAATGGCCTGCTTGTTCCTTCCTAATTCCATTTCTAGCCCCTCTGTCTCCAGTAGTGAGGAATGGAACACCCCGAGCTCACTAGAATAGGGCACCTCCAGATTCCACCAGGCAAGCTCTGTGAGGACACATCTCCAGGTTATACAGATTAGAATGAAGTGTGAAGTGCAGAAGAACATATTATTATTTTTTAAAGATTTATTTATTTATTATCTATTCATGATAGACACACACACAGAGAAAGAGAGAGAGAGAGAGAGAGAGAGAGAGAGAGAGGCAGAGACACAGGCAGAGGGAGGAAGCAGGCTCCATGCCAGGAGCCCTATATGGGACCCGATCCCGGGACTCCAGGATCGCGCCCTCGGCCAAAGGCAGGCGCTAAACCACTGAGCCACTGGGGCGGCTGGGGGGTGGAGCAGGGATCACCCGCAGAAGAATATATTAAATGACAGAAACATATGTTGCGTATTTTGGTGAATAACTCAAAAGAAGATAATGATGGGAGACACGAGTACAAAAGAAGTGGGGATATTAGCATCTCAGATATAAGAGTCTGTACCCTTTCCAATCTGCTGTTGTGCTGTGAACAAATTTCTGTATTACAAACCTGTGCTTACTTGTGTTCTTGGCACATAGAACATAGTCATGTTAAAGAGATGGCATTCCAAACTTTGGCCTGCCTTTCTGCAAATGCAGACCCTCACTCATGTGCATATGTGTGTGTGTGTGTGTGTGTGTGTAACAGCATGCATATTCATAAGTACATATAAATCTAAATACATAGGAAAAAAACCCCACTGAATTGGTTGCCCTAGGTGTGCTAAAACTTCTAAAACTTACTTTTGGTTTAGCTAAATATTGGAGAAAGGAGGTCCTGAAGATACAGTCTCTTTAGAAAACTGTTGACATAAGCTGAAATTTCTATGGCTTAAAGCTCTGTAGGTCAAGGTAAAATTTCAGTTTCTGACTGATAGGAAAGTAGTACATTCAAATTTTAGCTCATTATGGCCAAGATAGGAGTGTAGACACTGTGGGCTGAGGGAGAAGCACTAAGCACCAGTGTTGAGTGGAAGACACAGTTCCTGTGACTGAGCAGATGATTTCCCCAGCCCTCCTTAATTAAGAGTGTGTTTGCTGTTGGCAGGAAAAGAAGGTAGAGACAGCAGGAACTAATCAGCTGACTCATATGAAAGTGCAGTTCCTAAAAGACAATGATAGTCAAATATCTGAATTTCATATGGTTTGATCGAATAATTGGTAACAAATGTCAGCCCTAAGTTCACCAATAGCAAGGCACATGAACAGAGTGTAAACACTAAACAAAGCAAAAAGGTACCAGGCAGTTGCAGACAAGTTTTCCGACAGATCTAAAACTGAGGTCCCAGCAATCCTCTTCATAAACAAAAAGAAACATAAAGATGATGGCAATTAAACATACTAGCTTTGCTTTTTAGGATATGTAAGCATAATGTTAACATCTGAGGATAAGCGGCAAAGTAAAAGTAAATTTTATCAGTGTATGTATTTTTTCTTTAGAAAAACGTCCTGCACTTCTTCTAAGAGCAGTATTCCTGACTGTTGCTCTGCCTTCGAGCTGTGGCAGGGTAGGGATGGACATAGCACTGCCCGGCAGCTGACACTGAATCCCTGCTTTTTGTGTCTGGCCTCGTGCCCTCGGCCTTTGGATTCTCCTCCTTCCTTCTGTGCACAGGTTGGTGAGCTTCCCCTACATTCCCAGGATTAATCCTGATCTGAGGCCAAAGGTATTTGCTAAACCCAGTCATTCATTCTAGGGTTCAAAGGTCCAGACCTGAAGCAGTGCCCACTGCTGATACCTGTGCTCATGCCTTGTTCAGGAGTCTAGGCCGGCTAGTGGGCTCCGGGTTTCCTATAAAAGCATATGCCTTGGAGATCCCTGGGTGGCTCAGCGGTTTAGCGCTTGCCTTTGGCCCAGGGCGCGATCCTAGAGTCCCGGGATCGAGTCCCACATCAGGCTCCCTGCATGGAGCCTGCTTCATTCACCCTCTGCCTGTGTCTCTGCCTCTCTCTCTCTCTCTATCATGAATAAATAAAAAATTAAAAAAAAAAAAAAAAAAAAAAAGCATATGCCTTAGTCCTTGTTCCCAAGTGCCTCCTCTACCGCCACAGTGAGAATTTGGGGGACAGAAGCCCTATGTTCCCATTTTCTTCCTGGCCCCCTCCCAGGATTTCTGCCTAGGAGTGAGGGGCCACTTTGCAGATACCACCTGGCCAGTCCTTCATGTGCTTCTCACCCTGAATTACTTTCTATTACTGTGCTTTGCTCTCTAATTGGGATCCCTACCTACATCATGGATTCTCCTATCTGGCCCCACTTCTAAGTCTAGATGAGGACTACTGATTACCAGACCCCCTGGACTCTGGTTCTTCTCATTCTACTATATTATCATCTGTATCAACACTGTGTTCATTTTCTCATACCCAAGTTGCAAATTTGGTTCCTGCTTCTCTTTGACTACCCTGTTTGGTGAAAATAATGGGCCATGCTCTCTCAAGTCCTGGCCAGTGGGCAGTTTGGCCCATAGATTATAACTGAGTTGTCACAAGTAACATAAGGGTAGCTTCCCAACCGGTATACAGCTACACTCTCAGGGCAGCTGGGAGGGGCCTGTGGAGCCAGAGTCCCAGCTCAGTCCTCCCAGCCACGAGCAGTCTCCTCCAGGCTCTAAATCTCCTCTTGTTCCCAAGTACTGATTATCATTTTCTCTCTGTGACATGACATGAAAATGTTGGGAAGTGTGACAAATTTCAGCAAAACAGCAAAGATGAAATAGCACCCCCCCTCCCCCCCGGCCCCAGTGCTATATTCCAAAACAAATGAAAACAACACAGAGGTCAGCAGTATTTCAGGAAGAGTGTCAAGTCGTTGACAACCTTTCTCCTGATCCTGAAAAGTGAAATTGCCAGAAACAGACAGTAGCTCCCAGGAGAAGCCCTGCTCTAGGAATATGGCCTCATGTAGCCCACAAATTAGAGACAGAGTGAGACTTTAAGGAGTTCTTCTCTAATGTAACTAACTCAGCCCCGATGAGGCCTACCGTGTTTTAGATTTTAGTCTCATTTATTTTACTAGCCAACAATATATACTCTTGTCCTGCTATAACCTACAAAAGACAACACAGAAGAATCATCTCAGCTAGGAGATTAAATTCTAAGTCTCTTCATCTATCTTCAAAATATGAAGAATTACTTGTTGGAGTGGGTAGAAGCATCCTATTTGGAAGCATTCATGAGAAGGTCTGAGAGGTTTGCCTCCCCAAAACAACAGGCAAGAGGGAAGCACTAAATAGTTGCCTCCATCAGATCATGTGAGAGGCCACTGAGACTGGGCAAAGAAAGGGGGTCAGAGAGGAAATGGGAAGGAATTAGAAAAATAAATGCTGCCAATTTGGCCTTGGGCTCTGAAGCGATAAGAACTCATCCTGTGGCAGGTGCCTGGCATCATACCGGTCATGGTCACATAAGAGGAGCAGCACCCCCACTCCACCACACCCCACCCCACACTTTTCCAGTAGACTCAAAACTGTTTGTTCTCACTGTCATTTAACTATATGAAAATAAGCTACTCCCTTTCAGTCTGTACGTGGGTAGTCTAACCTCGCAGAGTAGAAGAATGTGAAATTAACATCTTTTATTCTTAAGAAAATACTTATTTTGGCCAAAAGACACTGAAAGACATGATAAATACTAAAGTTCAGTTTTTTGAAATTATGGAATACCTATAATAGTTTTTACAGAAACTTTTAAAAGCTAACGTGACTTAAATTATTGATGATTTTGTTTCTATGAGGAGAGCAAGCACAAATACTCATATTCATCACTCCTGTTGACCAAATAAAACTAAGTAATGTTCTCATTGCCAAAAAAAAAAAGGAGCAAGTACAAATAATAATACATGTTGGAATACAGAGCAGGAAGAAAGAAACATCATAGTTTAATATCTGAAGATGTAACACAATTTCTATCATATTGTTCTCAAACACATAAATGGGCAAAAACCAACTGGTATAGATATAAGATGCTTAGGTCTTAGGGCTAGTTTTCTTCAAATTCAGCTCGTTTTCAAATAAAGTCATTCCTCTCCATAAAATAAAATAATAAATAAAATAAAATAAAATAAAAATAAAATAAAATAAAATAACATTAAATTTGCCCAAAACAAATTATGGATAAATCTTCTCCGAGTCTGACTAGTTTTTGCTCATAAAATAGCTGACACCATCACTTAACTGTCATTAAATGTATTAGATAATTGAATGCACATAGTAAGCAAAAAAGAATAAATATTAAAAACAGAAGTGTCATAAGTAGAGTTTAAAGAAATCTACAGCTATTGAACTCAGAATTCAAAAGGCTGGATAAAATGAATTTGGTTCTAAAGACACATTTCTGTGGGGGTAATGCAGCCTGTGAAGTCATGCTAGATATTATGAACTTGCTACAATGGGCAGTTAGGAAGTTGAAAGAGAATTACTACATCAATGGAACATTGTAATTGGTTGAATAAAGTGCCAAAATGCACGGGTTTAAGAATCGGAGGAAACTGGATTAAAGCTCTTAGCTCCAGAACCTTGGGCAAGCTATTCAACCTCTGTTTTTCACTTCTTCACCTATAAAGGACTTAGTTCTTATAAGGATTTTTGTGGAAATCAAATGGACAAATCAAGCAAGATCATGATATAATGACTAGCACAAATTAAATGTTCATGAATTTTTTATTTAAAAAATTTTATTCTGATTTATTATTCTTTTGACACATAAAAAGTTGTACATATCTAATATATACAATATGAGGAGTTTGGGATAAGTATACACCCATGAAATCATCACCATCAACAAGGCCATAAATACCCCCAAAACTCTCCTCCTACCACATTTAGTGGTAGGAACATTTAATATAAGGTCTACTCTCTTAAAAATTTTAAGTGTATGTAACAGTTATTAGCTATAGGCACTGTGCTTTATGGTAGAAATGTATTGATCTTGCATAACTGAAAGGTTGTGCCTTTTAACCCTCCAACCTCTCCATTTCCCGCCCCCCCCCAACCTCTAGCATCTGCCACTCTACTCTCTGCTTCTAGGAGTCTATTTTAGATTCCACATTAAAGTGATTAATAATACAGTATTTCTGATGCTTATTTTACTTTGTATAATGAACTCCAGGTCCATTCATGGTGTCAATGGCAGGTTTTCCTTCTTTTTCAAGACTAATTTTCTGTTGTATGTATATGTCACATTTTTTCAATCTATTCATCCACTGATGGACACTCAGGTTGTTTTTATAACCTGGCTCTTGTGAATAATACTATAATGAACATGGGAGTGCAGGTATCTCCTCAAGATTCTGATTTAAATTCCTTTAGATATAAACCCAAAGTGAGACTGCTGGGTAATATAGTAGTTCTGTTTTTAATTGTTTGAGGAAACTCCATACTGTTTTCCACAGTGGCTGCACCATTTTACACTTCCACAACCATGTACAAGGATTCCCACTTCTCACCCTCACCAAAACTTATCTTTTTATTTTTATTATAGTCCTCCTTCCTGGTGTGAGGTCATATCTCCTTTTGATTTTAATTTGCATTTCTCTGATGATGAGTGTGGTTGAGCATGTCTTCATGTGCCCATTAGCCTTCTGTGTGTCTTCTTTGGAGAAATGTTTATTCAGGTCCTTTGTTCATTTTTAAATTACGTTATTTGTGGTTTCTGTGATTAAGTTGAATGAATTCTTTATATATTTCGGATATATTTCAGATTTATCGTATATGTACGGTTTGCAAATACTTTCTCCTATTCTGTAAGTTGTCTTTTTATTTTTTGTGTGTGGTTTCCTTTGCTGTACAGAAGCTATTTGGATTGATGTAATCCAATTTGCTTATTTTTGCTTTTGTTGCTTGTGTCATTAGTATCACATCCAAAAGATCATTGCCGAGACAAATGCCAAGAAACTCTTTACCTATGTATTCTTCTAGAAGTTTTAAAGTTTCAGGTCTTACATTTAAGTTTTTAATTCATTTTGAGTTGGTTTTTGTGTATAAGAGTCCAGTTTCATTCTGCATGTGGATATCCGATTTTCCCAATGCCATTTATTAAAGAGACTATCATTTCTCCATTATGTGCTCTTGGCACCCCTGTCAAAGATCAGTTGACCATGTAGATTTACTTCTGGGATCTATTCTGTTCCATTAATCTGTGTGCCTGCTTTTATGCTAGTGGTATACTGTTTTGATTATTATGTTTTGATTATATTATAGTATAATTTGAAGTTAGGAAGAGTGAACTGCCTACAGCTCTGTTATTCTTGCTCAAGACTGCTTTGGCTACTCAGGGTCTTTTTTGGTTCCATATGAGTTTTAGGACTGTTTTTTCTAATTCTTTGAAAAATGACATTAGAATTTTTATAGGGATTGCACCAAATTTGTAGATATTTTTGGGCAGTATGGATATTCTAATATTAATTCTTCCAATCCATGAACATGGGATATTTTACCATTTATTTATAACTTCTCTAATCAGTGTTTCATCATTTTCATTGTACATATCTTTCACCTCTGTGATTAAATTTATCCTTAAATACCTTATTCCTTTTGCTGCTGTTATAAATGAGATTTTCTTAATTTCTTTTTCAGATAATTCATTGTTAGTATACAGAAACAGTTTTCAATGTAATCTTTAGGATTTTCAATATATAAGATCATGTCAACTGCAAATAGAGATAAGTTTACTTCTTCATTTCTGATTTAGATGACCTTTTAATTGTTTTTTTGTCTAATTACCTAGGCAGGCCTTACAGGACTCTGTTGAGCACAAGTGGCAAGAGTGTGTTTCCTTGTCCTGTTCTCATCTTAGAGGAAAAGCTTTCAGCTTTGTCATTGAGTATAACATTAGCTGCGGACTTGTCATGTCCTTTATTATGTTGAGCCATATTCTTTCTATACTTAATTTATAAGAGTTTTTATCATGAAAGGATGCTGAATTATCTCAAATGCTTTTTCTGCATATATTACAATCATACATTTTTATTCTTCATTCTGTTAATGTGGTGCATCACATTTATTGATTTGCATTTGTTGAACCATCCTTGCATCCCAGGGATAGATCCCACTCAATCAGAGTGTATGATCATTTTGATGTGCTGTTGAATTTGGTCTGCTAGTATTTTTAAAAAAGATTTTATTTATTTGACACAGAGAGAGATAGAAAAAGAGAGAGCACAAGCAGGAGGAGTGGGAGAGGGAGAAGTATGCTTCCCACTAAGCAGGGTATCCAATATGGGACTTGATCCCAGGACTCTGGGATCATGACCCAAACTAAAGGCAGATGCTTAATTGACTGAGCCACCCAGGCATCCTGTTCTGCTAGTATTTTGTTGAGGATTTTTGCATCTATGTTCATTAGGGATATTGCCCTATAAATTTATTTTCTTAGAGTGTCCCTTGGTATTAGGGAATTGCTGGCCTCATAAAATGAGTTTGGAATTGTTCCCTCTCTTCACTTTTTTGGAAGAGTTTGAAAAGGACTGGAATTAATTTTTCTCTAAATGTTTAGTAGTATTCACCAGTAAAATCATCTGATCCAGGGCTTTCCTTGGTTGGGAGGTTTTTGATTACTCATTCAATCTCCTTACTCATTAATGGTCTATTCAGATGTTCTACTTCCTCGTGATTTGTACTCAGAAGGTTGTTTGTTTCTAGTAATTTATCTTCTAGGTTATCCAGTTTGTTGGTATGTACTTGTTCATATTGGTCTCTCTTGATTCTTTATATTTCCATGGTTGCAGTTGTAATGTCTTCTCTCTCTTTTCTAATTTTATTTACTTAGTCTTCTTTTTTTTCTTAGACTAGCTAAAGGTATGTTAATTTTTTAAATCTTTTCAAGATAACTTTGTTCCATTGGTTTTTTTATTGTGTTTCTAATGTCTATTTCATTTATTTCTACTCTAAGCTTTATTACTTCCTTCCTCATGCTAATTTTGGTCTTATTGTGTTCTCCCCCCCCTCCCTAGTTTCTTGAGTTGTAATGTTAGGATGTTTGAGATTGTTCTTTTTCTTTCATTAGGCATTTATCAATACCAACCTTCCTCTTAGAATTGGATTTGCTACATCTCATAAGTTTGATGTATTTTATTTTCATTTGTTTCAAGGTTTTTTTTTTATTTCAAAAATATTCCCTGTTGATTTCTTTAAATTGCTAGCTATTGAGGGATGTGTAAACATTCACATAATTCTGAATTTTCAAATTTTCCTCCTGTTACTGATTTCTAGTTTCAACCATTGTGGTTGGACACTTTACAGGACTTCAACCTTAACAAATTTGTTAAGATTTGTTTTGTTATCTAACCTTTGATCTATCGTGAAGAATGTTCAAACTGTGCTTGAAAAGAATGTGTATTCTATCCTCTTTGGACAGAATGTTCTGTATGTGTGTTAGGTCTATTTGGTCTACAGTACTGTTCAAATTCACTGTGCCCTTATTGAATTTTGTCTGGATGTTCTATCCATTGCTGAAAGTGGGATACTGAAGTCTACTATTTTATTGCTACCTATTCTCCCTTCACTTCTGTTAATGTTTACTGTATATATTTTGGTTCTCCAATGTTGGCCACATATTTATAATTGTTATATTCTCTTGATAAATTGACTCCTTTTTCATTATATAATGAATGCCTTTCTCTTATGATAATTTTTTAAAATATTTTATTTTTTTAAGTTATTGCTACACCCAACATGGGGCTCAAGCTCACAACCCTGAGATCAAGAGTTCCATACTCTACTGGCTGAGCCAGCCAAGCACCCCTCTTATGACAATTTTTGACCCACAATAATTTTATCTGACATAAATCTAGGCATCCCTGCTATCTTTTGGTAACCATTTTCATGGAACATCTTCTAATTCTTTCATTTTCAGCCTATGTGTGTTCTTAAAGCTAAAGCGAGTCTTTTGTAGGTAGTACAACATTGTTGGATCTTTTTTTTAATCTATTCAATCAGTCTTTTTCTTTTGACTGGAGAATTTATTCCATTTATTTTTTAAATGATTATTGATAGGCAAAAGCTTATTGATGCCATCTTGATTAAGTGCTTTCTGAATGTTTTGTTTCTTTGTTCTTTTCTTCCTTTTTTTCTGTCTTCCTTTGTGATTTGATGATTCTTTTGTAGCGGTATACTTTGATTCCTTTCTCTTTTTTTTTTTTTTTTTTTTTTTTTTGATTCCTTTCTCTTTATAGTTTATGTCTACTGCAGATTTTTTTTTCTTTGGGATTACCATAAGGCTTACATAAAACATAGTTATATATTTGAAGCAATTAATAACTTAAATTCCATTGTATATAAAAACTCTATTCTTTTACTTCTCCCTTCTACTTTTTATGTTGATGTCACAATTTACATCTTTTTATATTGTGTATCCATAATGGATTACTCTAGCTATAGTTATTTTTTAACTGTTTCCTTTTTACCTTTTTTACTAGAGTTAAAGTGACTGATATACCAACATTTTATAGTGTAAAAGTATTCTGAATTTCCATTTACACCTACTTTTACTAATAAGTTCATAATTTCATGTTTTCACACTAATGCCAACATCAAAATGACACAGATGACAGAATTAGCTCACAAGAATTGTAAACCAGCCATAATAAAAAAAAAACTTCAACAAGTAATAATGAACATACTTGAAAGAAATGAAAAAATGGAAACAACCACTAATTCAGGATTTATGAGGAGAAAGAAAACAGGGAATTTATCACTGTGCTGTTACTCAGGTCTAGAGATGTCTAGATGGTCTGCCTCCTCCTCTGTACTTCATAGCCTTCATGTTTCTTTTATATATAATGTTCAGGTTTTAGTAGGAGTAATAGAGAAAAGTATGTCTGCTTCATCTTTCTGGATCCTAAGGATCCTTTTAATGTGAGGACACTTTATTACAGGCTCCTCCTTTCTTTACTTCTCTTTTTAAGGGAATAATTTATCCCACTCATCTAAAGCACTTGAGGAATCCTACAGGGGCAAAAATGGCTTTAGAGACAAAACCAGACTGAGTTTCAATCCTCCTTCTACCACAGATTCTCACCCTCTATTGATCATGGTCTCATCACATGTAACATGAAGAATCACATTCCACTCACTGTGTCAACGTAAAGGTTACACTGGATGCAGAGTGCTTTATAATAACTGGCTCATGTGAATTCAATGAAGGCTACTCCAACCTTAATTAATCCCTCTGTAATTCATATTACTGTTAGTTATATAGGAATCCAATTTTCACATTGTAGATGAAGTTCAGAAAAAGAGAGGTATCATTTTTTTCCTTCCTTCTACCTATTATAAATGTATGCTCTTAGACCCAAATTGAAATTCTTTTGCATACATTCAAGGACCCCCTTGATCTGGCTACCTTTCAAAACCATCTGTACTTTATCCATAAAACCTAAATTCTGGTCATATAATAATAATTAATGCTTTCTAGATTAAACACAAATTTTCCAACTTTTATGAATATGTATTTTATTATACGGTTAATTGTGCATGTATCTATCTATCTATCTATCTATCTATCTATCTATCAATCATCTATCTATCTTTCTCTACTGTAAGCTTCTTAAAATAAGAGGCCATAATTGCTCATATAAGTGTAAACTGAGTAAGACTGGGCTACCTTGTGCCACACCACCTTAGCAGCATATCAGGTACTAAAGAAATAATAGATACGCAGATATAAAATTTACATACATATAACTTATCTGAATGTATATATGGATGTCACTCCAATTGATGCCATGCAGGATTTCAAACATAAAACCCAGAGAAGAGACTCAACCATCTCAATCAGCACAGAATTTCAGTCCTTTATTCAGTGTCATCTAACTCAGCCCATCTTGGCTCTTCTTTTTCCAGGATCCCTATTTGGCTAACCCATACTGAATCTTCCCTCCTACAAGCTGCCTCTGTTCTTAGGGAAACATTAAGCTAGCTTTTCTGGCATCTCTTCCCACTGCCCAGATGAAACAACAAAGGCCCAACTGTAGAAGTGGAGAACCAGCCCCTGCTTGGAGAAGAATTTAGCCCTTATCACAACTAGCCTCCTGGTTTCCTAGTGTGGTTTTCAAAAAATTCACAAATTTGAAACTGGTAAAGGCAAGAGTACATGCCAAGAATAGGAACCCCACTGGTGGGCACAGAAATAGATAAAAATTAGATGCAATGTCCACTTATTTTTGTTTTATTAGAGATATGAACTTGGTCACTTCATTAACGTCTGTTCTAATACTAAAAAGTCAAATCTAACATATGACATTTACTTGGCATTCATTAGGAGATACCCTTTAGTTGAGTATACAAAAGTGTTGTTTGAACTATTCTGGTATAGGTAATATTTTCACTAAACTATACAGGGAAGGAAAGATGCATCAAGAAGGAAGGTTAAAGTGGTGTGTGTGTATGTGTGTGTGTACTCCCTTTTCTCTAAATATTTTAGTGGAGGGTTACTAGAAACTTTCAAGGTATAAATTATTCTCAAGGAATGTGACAGTATGTATACTAAACAGCACACTAATGGCATTTACAATTTTATGCGAAAACCAGCTTAATATACTAAGAAAGTAATTTGTATAATCTATGCATGGAGAAGATGTGAATAGAATCTACAGCTTAAAAATATCAAACAGAAAAAAAATTTCAAACAGAATGCTATTTACATGGTTAACATTAAGCAATAAATTAAGTATAAGTCATTAAGACGCTACATTAATTCAATCAAAACAATTACAGTAATAGGTCTGTGTTTCTATTATTACAAAGAACATTTTTATTACTATATTTTAGTTGTTTTCATCTTTTTAAGTTTAATATTTTGGCCAAGTGGTATGAACATCTCAAGGTTACTTTTTATAGCTTCTTAAGTTGTCAAAGTGCATTTTCAATTAGCATTTTCTAATTCGAAATAATTTAATTTCTGTAAAGGTCTTTAAAATACTTTAAAGACTTATACTTTCTATAACTATGCATTGTTTTAAGACAAAATTTCACTGAGAAGGGAGAACATTTTTCAGGACAGTTGTCCAAAGGGCATCGGTAGAATATCTCAAGGACAATTTTTAAAATTCTCCATAAATTAAAGGTATACATTTTGGCTATGAATCATAATGAAATAATCCCATCTTTTGGATGGCTTTAAATTTAATATATTTAATTTAAGGAAAATTATAAAAAGTAATTTGGATATACATGGAGATGTGTTTGTATCTCTCTGTGTGTGTGTATATATATATATTTATTCATTTATTTATTAAAGATTTTATTTATTTATTCATGAGAGACACACAGAGAGAGGTAGAGACACAGGCAGAGGGAAAAGCAGCCTCCATGCAGGGAACCCGATGTGGGACTCAATCCCAGGTCTTCAGGATCATGCCCTGAGCCGAAGGCAGACACTCAACCGATGAGCCACCCAGGTGTCTATGTGTGTGTGTGTGTGTGTGTATATATATATATATATATACACACACACACACACACACTCACAATATATACATACACACAAGCATCTAACCCTTGTGTTAAATACTAATATTGACCCAATGTCAAACAGGGCATTGAAATGTTTTGAGATATTCTTTCTCAAGATGATAAATTCACCATCAACTTGACAAACCTATAAGCTAAGATTAGGAGTGCAGTCTGTGTGATGGAAAAAGCAAAACCAAACCAGCCCACGTCAGAGAACAAGGCATCCTTTAGCCACCTGAGTGAAGGAGTTCCAAACACTAACAGATAAAAGAGAATTTACAGAAGTCCTGCTGCTTCTCTCTCCCCTGTAAGCAATGCATTAAAGAGTCTTTTGGAGTACTACAAAGGCATACATTTTGGATCTCTATTTAAGAAGTGACCTTTTATCATTCTACAGTCTACAAATAAAAACTCATCTGTAAGTTCAAATATGCACAGGCAGGCTCCACATTAAAGAATTTGATGGACAATTTTCTTCCCTCTAAATTAGTTAATACACCAAAGGCAAATGTGTACTATAATTTAGTGTGTGTAAAGCAATATCGTCCTAATTAGAAATAAGACCTAACATTAGAATTAGAAATATTTCATTAAATCTTGAAGGCAACTGCTTACAAAAGTTTTTTTTAAATATAAAATAATCCTGAGATATTAAAAATTGGGGTGTCATTGTAATCCTTGTTAAAAATAAATGTCTACTTCCAAGAAAATATGATTAATACTACTTTTGCTACCATAAACTGTTCTAAAATATTGTTCAAGTAATTTTATTATTTGTTATTGAGAACCAACACATAAAATTTTTTCTAAAAGATGATCAGGTTAATCTAAAATATATAAATGGATGTTTTTATTTCTACTAAATTTAGGTAGTAAAGAGTCTTCAAAAATTTAAGGAAAGAAACCACCAAAACACAACTTGATTAGTCTAATATTCATAATAGGTTATACTTCTATCTATAGTTTTCACTCTGCACTATACTTCGATTTAAGCTCTTTTTATATGTTAATTCATTCAATCCTCATAGTATCCCTCTTACATATGCTTTTTATAGACAAACTGAGGCACAGAGAGCCTCAGTCATTCAAGGCCACATAGCTTAGAAGTTGCAGATAAGGGACTGAAACCTAGGAAACCTGATGCCAAGATTTAGACTTTTAACTATGCCAAACTGCCTCTGGCATTAGATCTTCCTCTGAATGTATTAGAGAAAATAGAAATTTTGGAACATCTGGAAAAATGCCTTGCACATACTAGGTGCTTTGCCAAAAAGATATTGATATATTAATATATTTATGTAACATCTTTGGCATTGTTGATTATGTAGGAAGAGCAAGTGGGGAAATTAGACTACTTTAAGAATTTAGGCTGTTTAGTGTTTTTTTAAATTTCATTCTGAAATTTACTGAGTTGCCACAAGAATAGAACATGTGCTAAAGAAGGGATTCTTTAGAAACAAAGGCACATTCCCTGCATGGAATTAAATGTAATGTGAAGAGCCGGCCATCTGGATAATTTTTTATTGGGACAAGCTGTAATTTATAAAACTGTGAGAAAGGAGAAGAAAATAGAGAAGAGATAGCCTTGATTTTCTGCCAGAAAAAGACTTTAAAGCTCTGTCCCTAGCATGTTTTTAAATGAGAATTTCAATACTTCACATCCACATACATCTTCACTCAGGTTGCATGGCCAATTACAACATCCTACCTAATACAGCTACACGAGCACCCCAACAGTATCCTGTTTCAGTGGAGGTAGGAGGAGAAGACAAAGCAGCTGTTATTTCATTTCATCCACAAATATTTACTGAATACCACTGTATGTGCAGCACTATACTAGGCATTTTGGTAACCCAAGTATGGCAAAGATCCTACACCTCAAGGGTCAGAAAACAAACAAAAACCTAAAGGGCAAAAGAAGCATTTGTTGTGGTTTATTGTTTCTATGGATAGGATATGTTTAATAATGAATGATATAATGATAACAATAGGAATATGTACTTAATATTTCATTTACAACAAGACATTATGATAAGTGCATACCACATCATATGCAGTATTTCATTAATAAATAAAGTCTAGGACGGGATTGTTTTCATGAAATTGTTTTTCCCTGTCACTGCTGTTGGGTTAAATTAGGACCAGGGAAGGCACAGGGGCAGGTTCTTGAAAAAGGACTCATTTAGTTAGTCCCAAGGCTGGAGACAGAGATGCAAAATTGGGTGAAGAGTCCCAGTGGGCCAGGGAAGAGGGCTGTGGATGACACTGGTTCACCATATGGGGACCTTGAATGCCTGGCAGAGAGTTTCTAGTGATCAGAGATGCAGTAGATTATGAATTGGGAAAGCTGGTGCTCAAAGCTCAGGACAGTCATTCTAGGGGCTCTGGCCCATAGGACCAGCCTGAGGCAAGCGGGGACAGAATCTGAACAGCAGCTGTGAGGGTCTGCAAAGAGCTGCAGGACCAGAAGGGGAAGGTGGTTCTGACACATATTGCAGAAAAACAATCGGTGAGGCTTAGCAAATCTGGGAGTTGCTAAAGAAAACGCTGACATATATAACCTTGTGAGTGTGATAACAGAGATGGGTGAGGCAGTGTCGCTGATTTAGGGGGTGAGACAATGTTCTTTGTTTCTAACATTTTAAACCAGAGGACTGACAAGAGAATTCTGGACTTCTCTTGTAAGTGGTTAGGACAGACAACCATGCAAAATGAGAAATTGGACAGGAAGACAACGTTTGGGGCACTGCCAGCAGACACCTGTGGCTGCAGAGAGGACGACGCGTTCTCCAAGTTCCAGCCTGAGCACGGGCTGGCTGTTTCTCTCATTTCATAATTTGTACTACTTAATGTTGCTGAAAATCTCCAAAGGTTTTGTCTATTCTGCACACGTCACCTTGTATACTTGCCTGGCTGTCAAATTCTTTCGAATCACTGAATTAACCGCTGAGTCACCTACATCATCTTGTGAAACGACGATGGGCAGGACATGGTGTGAACAGGTTTCTCCCACCCCCTGCAATCCTGGCCCTTGATTCTCTTCTGCTTTGAGCAAGTAGACTCTCTGCCTTTTTCACTGCCTCTTGCTATGCCGAGACACAACCAGGCACCACGTGTGGTCTCTGGGAACATAATTCAGAACAGATTAAAATGGAACAAGGAGATGTGCTTTAGTGCTAAAGAGCATTCTTCAGATGGGAAAGCCATCACTGCTATGGCTGGTGGAAGATCCCAGCAAGGAGGTGGGACTAGGGTGTGGCACAGAGGGTAAATGATATTTGAAAAGAAAAAGTTTTCTTTTGTTTTTAATCTTGTCTATTGCCGTCTCTTCAAAACTTGCCTGCACAAGAACAGCCTTACTAGAAGTGTTCCAGTTGTACACTTTTGTTAGCACATCTGTCTAGATAAGCAGGCATTTCAAGCTCTCTAGATATGTTAGTTTCGCAATCTGAGAAATCTGAAATGAGCTCCAATTTGCAGGAGCGCAGACTATTCAGGTCCATAGACTGCTCTCGGTGTGATTTTACAGAACTGGATTTCACACCTAGTCACTGGGAATCCACTGAGAATTAACAGAAGCAGAGTCCTTCTCAGGGTAAATGGGCTTGTCCAGAATGTGGGAGCACAGCAGTAGTGGTCTCATCTCCTTCTTCCCAGCCTTCTGAGGAACAACCCCTGCCCATTTGGGTACCTGCAGGCTTTCAGGGTGCTGGGAGTCTGTACAGATGGGAGATGGTGTTTGTGGAGACTTCAACATGGTCGTGTTCTGGGGGAGGGAAGGTAGCAGAGGTAGAACAACATTTCTTTTTCACCTAGAACGCGAACTCTTCTCAATAGTAGTCTACTTTGGCTTCTCTCTGATAAATGGTCGATTTCTTTGTAGATCAGTGGTGGGCCACTTTTTTAAAGCAATGCTTGACACAAATGTGAAATTAACCCATGACTCCATCCTGGCAGTGGCTGTTCCTTGTTTGTAAGTTTCTTTGGGACTTCAAGTACTCTACATGTTCACTTTGTTAGATTTACAAAATTGCTTAAGTCTCTATTGACTCATTAAATTTTATAAGTTTGACGGAGAATTACTGATAAGTGTTCTGATTCTTTATAGACTTTAATTTCAGTCCCATGCTTCCTATCTATGCTTCAGATAAGGTTTCCTTATCTTCTTAAGACCATGAAAATTACTTGGGAATTTTATTACCTTAGGACCTGAGCAGAGTTTTATTTGTTCTCATTTTAGCTTTCACTCTATAGTGAAGTTTGCATTTTTAAAAAATCATAAAAAATTATAATATATAATTTAGAAGTATAGTATAACATCCTATCCTAGCATAGGATGTTAGTAGAAGAAAAAGTGTTCCTCTATCCTACTGCAAACCATCAACATTTTACTCTATTTCCTTCTGTTTTTCCATTCTGTACCATGTGTGCAGGCATTATCTAAGTGTGCCCACATATAGAGATGGGTTTATTCATTGTCAGAATCACTGTCCCGAGGGTTGCATTTCCCGCTTCTAGGTTAATAAACTCCAAATTTTCCAGAGGCACCTCTGTGGGTGATAGGCTCTGTCTGTGGATGGCCCTGCCTTCTTGCTGGCTCGAGTGCCCCTCCTCCAGGCTTCACTCCCTCAGGTGAGCTCTTCACTCTGTAGGGCCTTTCTGAATGTTTCATCAATATTATCCCAGAGCTTATTTGGGGTCAAAATCCTTTTGAAAATCTGCTGAACATCATGGATTTCCTGGCTGACAAGTGCACATGTGCAAATACACACAAATGTGGCATATACTTTTACTGACTTCACAGCCATCCTGGAAGCCCTCTGTGCACCCCAGAAAATGCCCAGGCCAGTGAGGGTCTGAACACACAGAAGGTGTCCAACAACTACAGTTCTCCTGACCTTTTCATTTTCTTTAAACCTGAGAGAGATTTTCATTACTCTTTCATACTTTCCTGTGGTCTCTTTCTAATACTTTCTAATACTTTTCTTTTCCCTTTAAAGAAAAAGAAAAAGAGAAGAAAAGCAGAAGGCCAGGGCGCTTTCCTGGCACTGAGTCTCCTGTCACCCCACAGGCACCACTGCCAACAGACTCTGTATCTGGAACAAGGGCGGGCCTCAGGAGATTTGCACACTCAGAGTGAAGGGAGGCGTGACCCTGATAGGCATCAAGCTGCAGAGCTAGGGACATATCTTATAGTGAGTATTTACTATGTCGGAAGAGATCATTTGAAATTAATACGGTTAAGTACAATTGCTCAATATTCAACCAAGGGATTTGCAGACTGCAGTGGCTCCGTTTCCTGTGGGAAAGACCTCTGTCAAGTTTCAAAATTTAATCTTCAAGTAATAGAACAAATAAATGTTACAGTTAAACATAACATTCGAAATGTCATCTCAGTACATTTAGATGAGTCAGTTTTTGCACACACATTGTGTTCTGCTTTTGTGTCTCTTTCTCTCCCCTGTGTCTTCAGGGTGTGTGTGTGTGAGAGAGAGATAGAGAGAGAAAGAGAGAGAGAGCAAGTGAGTGCACAGTAAATGACAGCAGCCCAACTGCATCAGCAGCTTGTCTGTGGCTATTATTTTGGAGAATGACAGAAGGACGGGATGGAGGTGAGTGCAGTGCAGTGTTGTCACAGCACGTGAGCTTGTAAGGGAGGAACTTCACAGGAATGACATGCCAAGAGAAGGAGAAGAAGAAAGTGCTGGAAGCTGAGTTCTTATTTTCTGCGTTTGCTCATGTTGCTCTCCAGTAGCTCTTAGACCTTTAGGCTCATGGCTCTCTCTTTTACTCCAGCCCTTTGCCCTTCACCCTCACCTCTCCCCTCACTCTCCCTCCCTCCTTCCTTGGCAATGAGCAGTAACCAGACTCAGAGGAGTGTTTCCTATTTGCAAGGAAAAGAAAGAGAACCTAAGAAGAGAAGTAATCAGGGAGAAGAGAACCAGGAGAAGTGCGACAAGATGGAGATGGGAAGTATAAGAGAAAGAAGAGCTAAATAGCACTGCACAGAGGAGTGAACACTAGGACAGTGCAAATGGATAAAGGTTTCTTAAGGGGCCAAAAATTGTTCCAAGATTGATAGTGGAGATGGTTGCGTGACTGTGAATTCACTAAAAACCAATGAATTAGGAAGCCCTTGATAGCTCAGTCAGTGAAATGTTTGCTTTTGGCTCAGGTCAGGATCCTAGGGTCCTGGGATGGAGCCTCATGTTGGGCTCACTGCTCAGGGGGGAGATTGCTTCTCCCTTTGCTTCTGCCTGACAATCCCCCTGTTCGTGCTCTGTCAAATAAATAAATTAAAATCTAAAAACAAAACAAAAACAAAAACAAAAAACAATGAATTTTACCCTTAATGGGTGAATTGCATGGTATGTGAATTATGTCTTAACAAAGCTGTTATAGTTGCAAAAAGTGATGTAGGATTTGAAAAATTACATATTAATGTTTCAGAGCACACCAGCCCCTCAGCCAACTTCACCCACAGCAGAGCTGCTCTGCTAAGAGCCCTACTTCAGGCCATAAGGTCACTGACATATCGAGACTCCCTGGCAGGTGGCCTTTCCTTGCCACTAGAAATCTGTCAGATGAAGTTGAAATGCAGGAGAAAGAGATGCAGAAGACAAGAAGCAGCCTGCTGCAGGGCCACCTGACTGTTTCTCTGGAGTTTGAAGTGATGAGCATCAGTCCTTTTTTTTTTTTTTTTTTTTTTGAGTTCCTGAACACATTTTTAATTAGGGAAAACCGACAGTTAGCTAGTGGAGATGCCCACTTGTTTATCAATGTTAGAACCCAAATTCTTAACCTCATGTCACTGTAAAAACAAACCTGTCTTATCTCTAAAATAATAATATAAACTTCTAAATCCTTTTTAAAAAAGGGACTGATCCTAATCCTAAATTCTTCGATAAACAAGGATCCTCTCTTTTCTCTGTAGTTAGTGTACTTCCAATAAAATCCTTCTCCTTTTTTTGCTTTGGCACTTCTCATTTACTAGACCAGAAAAATGCACAACCATGTCTTTTGAAGTATTTACACTGAATGTAGCACACTCTATAGCCTGTTAGTAAAGTATGTAGACAGTATACACATTATTGGTCTGCTTAAATCCTGTCTCAGTCTTAGGCCACAGAGACAGAGGTGCTGAGTAATAACTCACCTTCCCGCACACAAGGGGTGGCCATATTTTGGAATCTCTACTCCTTAGAGATTTCTGAATCAAATTGATAAAACAATTTTGTTCTGAATCTTGAGCCGTACTTAAAATATAGTAAGAATGTAAGTTACATTTAAAATACGGCCAGTATAAAAAAAAATACGGCCAGTATATATTCTCATTATTTAGAAACTTAAGAATAGAGTGTCTGGGAAGTCAGAGATGTATTTACAGAAAAAAGTTGATTTCTGGAGAGGAAATCTCTTCTCAATGGAAGTCAAATTTAAATTAATGAGAAGTAATCTTTAAGATGCATGATTGATAAAAATAGATTCTTTCTGGATCTTAGTACATTTGTGAATAATCAAGTTATGTAGCAAATTAGTGGGAGAAATGGCCTCTACAATGTCTGGGAATGCACATAGTAAATGATGAGTTTTTCCATTAGTGTTAATGAACTGTGCCTGGTTAACTCCCCAGCACATCAGAAGAACAGAGCCCAAATCATCTATCTTTCATATTTAATTCAATTTGTTTGTATATTTGCATCTTTCATTCAATGTTTCCCAAAAAGCAATTTCAGGAAAGATAAGATGATAAGAAAATACCTTATAGAGTTGTATATATTGATATCAAAACAAAGAAAATGGAAAAGAGTCTTTGGAGAACTAAAAATTGCTCTCTTGTGTTTTGCGCATGTCTGAGTGTTATCTGATTAGTATTGGTGGCTAACATATTCATACAGTAAAGTGGGAATTCCTTCCTCTGCTTTCAGAAACTGTGAGAGAGAAGAACAAAGCCTCAAAAAAGAAAGCATATTAAAAATAGTTCAAAAAGCTATACCGTATAACCACAAAACTGATCAAGCTTTGTTGCATTTAAAGCAAAACTATGACACATATATAATTGGAGGAATGTGTGAAAAAAAAAGAAAAACAAGAAATAGCAACTTGTATTTATATAACACTTCACTTCCAATATGCTGAAAGAATTACAAATAAGTATTTGATAGTGACTCTCATAGGCTCCTTGGAGTCCTGTAATTGCTATTTTTTCTTTTCTTTATTTGGTAAATATACATAATAGGACCAGATAAGGATTTTTCAAAGATATTCACTGACTGACCTGTTTCAAGAGAACTAGACCACTACCTTCCTCTGCTTCACTCCTGGGACATGCCCTATGAATAATGGACAGCTCAAAGACAATTTGATTTCACAGTCATAATTATTTTTTCAAAAGCTGTATATTTAAATCCCAGATAATAATAAACCTGAAACAAAGTGCTTTAAGTTGCTCCAGTGTACTTATACCAAGTATGGAGGAACCGGCCACATGGAACTCATTGTCATCATCTCTGCAATATCCATAGAGTATCTACTCAGAGATTAAAACCAAACTCAAATGTGAGTTCCTTCCTCCCTTTGTTCTCTTTTCCTTCTATCTAAAAATACTGAGCACCTACCATGTGCCATAAAGTGTCCTAGGTGGACATACCACACACACACACACACACACACACACACACACACACAAACAAATATAGATTTCCAATGAAGGCAAATAAAGGACAGAGGTAACTGGAAGGAGCTGAAGAAATGAGCCAGCACCACCCCCACCCTGTTAAGAAACTTCCTTTCCCTCCCCACCTTCTCCACACACTACACTGGCTGACCACTCATATCACGGTGTGAGCATCACTTCTTCTGGGAAGCTTTGTGACTGATCTGCTGCAAATTAATCTACCCTCCACTGAAACCCTAAATACTTATCTGTTCTTATTATGCAATACTTGTCATTTTCTATTTTGTATTAAATCACCTGTATTCATGTTTTTCATATATTTTCATCCTTGGCAGACAACAAGCTTCTTTTGAGTTTGTGTATATCCTTTATGACTTCTTGTAGCTTCTATCATAGTGCCAGGGACACAGCAATATTTCAGCCAATGTTTCTGGAATAATTAGTCGGTGTAATGGCCTGTTTGTGCCCCTCAACCCAATTCACATGTTGGAACTCTAATGTCCAATGTTTAGGTATTGGGGAGGGCTTTGGGAGGTGTTTAGGTCATAAGAATGGAGCCCTCATGAATGCAATTAGAGCTCTACAGAGCTCCCTCACCCCCCTTCCACCATGTGTGGGCATAACGAGAAAATACTGGCTATGAACCAGAAGGAGGCTCACACCAGAACATGACCATGCTGACACCTGGATCTCGACTTCCAGCCTTCAGAACTGTGAGAAATAAATTTCTGTTATATATAAGCCATCCAGGCTGTGGTATTTTGTTATAGCAGCCTGAACAGATGAAGACAGTCAAAAATATCACTGAAACAAAATCACATTTGAAAATTGCATCTCTCACTGCTCAATAACTACGTGCCATTTGATTTCCTCAGAGAAAAATGTCTTCCATTACTTAATTCTTTATCCTGCAATTACTGAATTTTTTTTTTAACTTAGGAAGGCTATCTTATTACTTTCCATCACATGTGTGCCAGGCACTGGGTGAAGACGCTGGGCCCAGTGATGATCAGACCCCAGTGCCACCTTCGGGAACGCTTCCAATGCTGAAGACAAGTTAATGGACCTGCAAGAGTGCTACAGGTATGCTGGGGAGGGAGCAGGGCATGCTTTGGGGGCACACATGAAGGCACACAACACAGACAGGGGGAGCCATGGAAATCTATGAATGATGTCTAAGTTTTGTTACAACGAGTAGGGGCTCACCCAAGAGAAGTGTATGCATGAAGAGAGACTGCAAGAGGATTTCCGGAAGTAGGAAAAGCACATTCAGACACGGTGAGCCTGGAAATCTGTACACAGCTGGAGTTAGATGTGCCTTATAAGCCATGTTAATACTTTTTCGAGGAACAGAAAGCCTACAGGTGGTGTTAGAAGCAGAGTGGTAAGACCGTCTGCTTAACGTTTGGGAGACCAGTCTGATTGCAGCAAGGGAATCAGACAGGAGAGAGCTGACCAAGTCACTGAGAAAGAATGGCATGAAGTAAAGTGACACAATTGAGACCATTTAGGAAGCAGAATCTACTGACAAGACCAGGTGACTGACTACATGCCAGGTCTAAGGAGGCAGGACAGGGTAAGGATGCTTTCTTACAACGCAAGTCAGGTAACTGGATAAATGACCATATCATGCACTGAAATTCTGGTGGGGGCAATGAATACAGCTTTGAACAAAACAAGACTGAGGCACCAGGCAAGCATCCAAAAGCTGGTGCTCATTGGGCAGCTGGCTATATAGGTTTCTGCTCAGGAGTGTCTTAGACTAGAGGTATATGGGAAGTCATGAGCATTTAGATGTCACTGAAAACATGGTAGTGATCAGGCCATGAGTTTATAGAATAAGCAGGAGAGAAGTGGTTTTCAGCCCCTGTGCACACTGGAACCACTTTGAGACCTTTAAGGCAACCCCACAACCTGGGTCTCACTCCACGTCAGTAAAGTCAGTGCTCAGCATCAGGGCTTGTACAAAGCTTCCCAGGTGATTCCATCCACAGACAGTGTGAAGAGTCCCTGAAGTGGAGTGATGAGAGGGAGGGACTCTGGGAAAGAGCATGATAGGAGTAGGTCATGTAGGAAGCCAACAAGGAAGACTAAGAAGAAAGAGAAGGACATAGAAGGTAATGTTTCGGAAACCAGGCAAAGAGAGGTCAGGAACAATCTCTGCAGAAAAGCAGGACCTGGAGAGGGACAGAAATGACGACAGGGTCCAGCAACAAGGGGGTAGCAGGTGACCGAGGGAAGTAGCCTCAGAGGGCCAGGTGGACAGAAGCTCCATGACACACCTGAAGGGGTGCTGGAGGGGCAAAAAGGGAGGGACACAGCACCCCTTGGCATATCTGAAGGTGAAGGCTAGAGGGGGGACATGGAAAAAGTTAAAGAGGGACTTGAAGAAAGTTTTTTTTATTTTAATGTAAGAGATTTAGGTATGTTTAAATTTTTATTTTTCTGTTGGATGTTTCCTATATACAAAAAGACCAAAATACATATGTATTTTGTCTAAAACATAACTATAAACAAATACCTGCATACCTGGCATCATGGCCAAGAAACAGAACACTGCCAGCACTGCAGAGTCCCCAGTGGGTCCTGTGTCAATCCCTTCTTCCCTCTATCATTTCTTTGCTTTTACTTATAGTTTTACCAGCTTTGTGTAGATCCCTATACAATAGAATTTGGTTTCGTCTGTTGCAAAACTTTATACAACTTGCATCATGTAGAACACACATTGTTTTGATGTTGCTTTCTTCACTTAACATGATATTTGGAGAGTCCCACACGTCCCTGTGTCTGGTTGTAGTTATTCACGTTCTCTGCTGTGTAGTGTTCCTTTCTGCAGATATACTAAAAGTATGTTTAGATTTTGTGGGGAAGATGTCCTTAGAAGGGAAGTGATTGATTTATAGGCAGACGGGTGATGAGGGCTGGGGGCAGGTTCACACACCGGTGCCGAGCAGGAGGACTCCTCTGTTCTGCCCAAAGGAAGGAGGCATGACTGGACAGCGATTTTTTTTCTGTAGGAGCTGAGGTCTGAGGCAGGGAGCAGAAGAGCTGGTGAGGCAAGGGACAGGAAGGACACAGAAATTCTATGCAATAGCTACAGTAAGGGAAGTGCGCAGACCCCCCCCCCCGCCCCCCAGAACGTGTGAGCCCAAGCAAGGGTGGCAGGGCCTCAGCTGGCCTGACCAGTGGCCCTAGCTGTAGCATTTCCACAGCAGTCATTGACCGCTTCCTGGATTTAACAGCAGGGGAGGGAGGTGGTACTGAGTGTAATGATCAGCACAAATCCCTATATTCAAATCTGGCTCTGCCATTTCTTGAAAAACCAATGGCCAATCCTCTGAAACCAACCATGGCTTCCTCATCTATAAAATGGAGATAATATGTATCATGAGATTCTTTTTGTGACAGTTAAATATAGCATCATATATCAAATTCTTGGCACACAACAGAAACCTAATCTTTAAGTGTCAAGAATAAAAAAAAAAATTCTCAGTGGATTATTAACAATGAGACCACAATGTCATTGTTAGAAATTAAGTACTCTCGATATCCATATCCTGAACTAGCTGGAGAGCACTGATAACCTCACAGAAAGAATGCCTAAGACTCTGTATTAGTAACATGAGAAGGAAAATCTAGCCTTTACTTTTACTATAGAAGTTATCTTAGTGGTAGACAGTCACCAGCATAGGCACCCAAGAAAAACAACCACCAGGATGAACACAGACCCGAAGGCAACATGAAATGTCTACTCTCAATCTCTTTTCTGAGAGGCTATGAAGGCAGAGCCAGGAAAGGTTGGAATCCTTTAGGAGCATGGCGGTGGCTCCAGTCACAATATTAGTCTAATCTGTCAGCCTTCATCCTCCACTATCACTGCCCAAGTCCCAGCTCCAGATATTTGAAATTTCATGCAACCACACACACATTTGTTCTGCATCTTTGCTACTCTTTCTTCCTGGAACACACCTTCTTTGTCCCTTTGCTTCATTAAATCTTACTCATCCTTCAGTACTTAAGGAAGATACCATTTTTTCTGGGACACTTCTCTTGAAACTCTTCGATTAGCTCCAGGTACCCTCACAGGACCACCCACACAGAGCTACCCAAACATACTATTCTCATATCATTTAACTAGCATTATAGATATTATTCATCTCCTCTCCTAGACTGTGAGCTTCTAGAACAGGAACAGATCTATACACTGCAAAACGTTGGGCATATAAAGAGCATTCAATAAATTCTTGTTCAGAAAGGATGAAAACTGTATGATCAAGAGATATACATAAGCCATCCCACATGATATATTTTTATTAAAGGCATAAATAATTCTTTTTATTGAACATCTAAACACAAAATTTTAACTGTTTTTTAAGGCATACATTTCTACAGTGTTTTTTCTCTTTAGTACCTAGCTATTCTTTTCAAGAGAAACCCTTAAAACACATAAAAATTTCATCAGCCACTTACATGGCCTTATTTTTAAATAATGTTAAGTAACACCAGAAGTCACTGATTACATGAACACCAAGAACACTTTGTTCTTCTTGAACCCTGCCATCTGTTTTCATGTGTTATAGAAGAGCAGGACTTCAATCGCACACAAATGTTCACGTCAAGGTCCAGCTATATATTTAAATTTATCTAGTACTTCCTAAGGATCCTAGTGCAGACTGTTTTGTTACCAGAACAGCATCCTTCCCCGCAGAGAGCCTCCTTTCCAAGCCCGACCCACACCTCTACCAGAGTGGCCCGCAGCCAGCCCATTGCCGAGTTCCCACCACTTACTGACAACCCTAATTATACAGTCACAGATAACGAGGGAGAGCACTGGTTTCTCTTGCCACCAGTGTCTAGGCTTGATGTTTTAGAAGGACGGTAGCCAGAGAACACTGTGCTGAAATCCTTAGCACTTATCCCCGTGAACAAAGATTAGAACCTGTTGGAAGCGACTGTCAAAAGGAGCCATCCATGATCTGCTACAAGCGCAGGGGCGCCAGAGTGGCTGCCCACACGCAGCTGGCCCGGAAATGCCAGGCGCCGGCTCAGAGGTTTTCCTTGTGCATGGGCTCTAACACCAGTTTGCTGTTTACTGGAACATGGCTCTCAGTTCCTTTTTAAAAGACGGTGTTAGTGTTTCTGAATTACCAGCAAGGAATTCTTAGATAAACGTGTGGGATGCGAGAAAGAGGCAGGGTGTCAGGCTTGTGTGCATGTGGATTCCTGTTCAGGAAATACTCAGAGTAGTGGTATATCCTATTCTGTTCTGAGATTTTGTCATCTATTTTACAAGCTAGTTTAAATAGCACAGAAACCTGGCCAAATACCATTTGATGGAAGACTCATGCCCACTGTGTGCATGAAAGACTTAATTCCAGGATAAAACCATGGTTTTCCATGAAATAGAAATCTTATTAGAAGCATTTAAGTCTGCTTTCATTATCCTGATATCCTTCCCTGCAAGATCTCTTGTCTCATAGAAGGAAAAGTCATTTCTCTACCTCACTCAATGTTTGGCATAAAGGAAGCAAAAAGAGAACAGCAGTGGGTAATATACTCCAGAACATAGGGCTCTTAATTGCTTGTTTGGTAAAATTTCAACATTTTATTCTGTTCTATTTGTTTATTATTAACCCATGATAGAGACATGCAAAGCAGATTACAACCTAAGATGAGCACTATGGACTGTGAGGTTCCAGTGAAGGCATAGGTGGACACAGGTGCGTTTACAAGTCACTAGACAGACAGAGCAACACCAGGCCTTAGTACTGGCTACCTGCCTCCTGAGCTGGTTGACCGCCCCGGGGCCTGAATGAGGCCATGAACAGCCTGCACCCTGGATGTGTCTGCTCTCTCTGCCCTGCCATTAGAGGTCTCTGGAGAGGTAGGAAAGGCCGCGCGGCTTCCTTCCAGCTCAATGTCACTGACTGACACGTCAGACTGTCGAGGGTCCACATACAGAAACATGTGGGGATGTCTGCAGGGAGGGCCACTGCAACACTGCTGAGGTAACCTTTCCTTGCAAGCTTTTTTTTATTGACATAGACCTTACATCAGAATGCATAGATTGTAAACTGTTTTTACCAACTGAACACACTTGTCATGTGCACCAGATCAAGAAACAGAATCTGGCCCCAGAAACTCCTTCCTCCTTTTTCCAGTCACACCCCCAAGGGTAACCAGAGCCCTGAATTTTTATATAGTCTGTTTTTGTATCTTATATAAATGGAATCATTTGGTATTTACTGTTTGTGTTTGGCTCAGAGATTTCAGTCAACGTTACATTTGTGAGCTGCATCCACACTACTGTGTATAGTTAGAGTCGGTGTGTGCTCACTGCTGTACTAGCAGCCATTATGTGAATGTGCCATGATTTATCCCTCTGCTGTTGGTAGGCATCTGGTGAATTCAGGCTTGGGCTATTATAAATGGTGCTGTTACAGACATTCCTGTACAGGTCTTTTAGTGAACTTATGCACACATTTCTAGTGGGCATATAACCAAGCAGAGAATAGACATATTTTTTAAAACAAATTTTAGTATTCACTACATAATTGATGTTTACCACATTGTATAAATGGCCTCCAAGATCAAAGCGTAGTTTATTATATCTGAATTATCTGTCCTCCATTCATACTTAAACCTTCTGCAGCGCATTATTATAATTGAGGTCAATGGCACTGTGTCTATTTTAGTAATCAGCATGATCTTTTGGTATACATAGCACCACATTATTTACTTTGTATTATTGCTCTGACATTTCTAATGCAGTCCTAAACCATCCTCAATTGCACCCACTGTTATCACTGAAGGAATGAGAAAATTCACTAATCGCAGCTAGTTCTTATAAATAGGCAATGTACCTCTGCCATCTGGCTCCACATAAAGATGAGCAAATGAATATTAAATCTGACATATGTAGGCACTGAATTATAATAACAGAAATTAGAGTATGTATATCATCAAGATGAGAATAATTGAGACAAAGGGGTAATGAAAATCATACCTAGCTTAGTATTTTCACAACCAGAGCCTTTATTTCAGATTTCTGATTCATAAGGTTTTTATTGATAGTTCAGGTTTTACAAGAAATATTTGAATTGCTCCACATATCAAAGAGGAGGCAGACATTCAGGAAGCTCACATTCTTCTTTATTGTCTAGAGCAAATTATGAGCAACAACCAAAATTGTCTTTAAGAGTCCCCTTCCGGGGATCCCTGGGTGGTTCAGCAGTTTAGCACCGCCTTCGGCCCAGGGCGTGATCCTGGGGTCCCGGGATCGAGTCCCACATCGGGCTCTCTGCATGGAGCCGGCTTCTCTCTCTGCCTGTGTCTCTGTCTCTCTCTCTGTGTCTCTCATGAATAAATAAATAAAATCTTAAAAAAAAAAAAGAGTTCCCTTCCTTCTGTGTGTGTGCATATATGTGTGTTTGTGTGTGTATATTCTGGAGCTGGGAATCAAAAATGTACAGTTTGGAAGGGATCCTGAAGATCATTTTGTATTGCTTTTCCCTCATGAGGAAACTTTTCTTAACAGTCTTCTAACAGCTGATTATCCAGATGGAATAAGTTTGTGGGTAGTTTTGTCTTGTCAATTCCCTTTCTGACCTAAATCTTCCTTATCTATAAGTCAAAGACATAATTTCAACTAGCACTTCAGTTCTACACATGCATCCAGAAGTAGTTATAAGTGAACATCACCCACTTGCCAGCTGTGTGTGCCACAAGAAGACACAATTTTTCCAGGACTCACTTTCTTCATTCATAAAATAGAGACAATAAAATTTATATCATAGGGCTGCTCTGTGTATTAAGATGATGCATGTGAAAACATTCTGCAAGTGGTTACATGATATGCAAATACAACATGTTATTAATTGGTATTTTTATCTTGTATAAGAGGCTCTTTCCAAAGGAGAAACATCAACATTCAAATTTTGTATCAAACTTAGTCCACCCTATTGTTTGCACTGCAAGTAACTTCCAAAAATCAGATATACTATCAGCATTATCCTCATAGACAAAAGGCAGACAGGCCTTGGCTATATAACCTTTTAATAGTGGTACTTATCTAAAAATTAAGAAAAGAGTCTCCAAAAGAATGACATATTTTGGCTTTATCTATAAGAAAGAAATCACACAGAATGACAAACTAGTCTTAGGATGTTATTTCTTAGGGGAAGAAAAAAATCCATTTTAAATTAAATTATAGAGTTTCCTATGCATTTAGATTAGCAAGAACAAGCTGACAATTTGAGCAAATCAAGGAAGTCACAGCAAACTAAGTGTGTGGCATCATATTCTTTTCTGCTGTGCCTAGTAGATAATGGAAGGATCATTAATCTTGATTCTTGAAGTGTCTTTAGGAAAGGGACTATTTCAATCCAGTTATTTCTACTAGCAACAGTTTTGTAGTTATGGGTTTACATTTGGAATACAGATCCTGAATGCAAGATATTCACATTTTAACACATAGTGAAATTTACATATGAGTAAGTTCCTTGCAATCGTAGTAAGTTCTGTTCAGGCAGTATGCTTTAGTTCTTAAGAAGATTATGTTGATAAATATCACTTAGAGTAAACAGTATGGTAGGTGATCTAACTAAGAAGGAAATGACAAATCATGTCCAATCACCTTTTTTTTTCTGATTGGAAAACTGAGGCCCAGGGATGATGTGAGCTTACCCTTTGTCTAACCACTTGAAATTAAAAAAGTATTCTTAAATTACTTTTAATTAAGGGCTACATGCACTTGAAACTTTTTATTTTGAAAAAAACAGATGGAGAAATGAAACATTCCAGGTAGGTGATAAAGGAATGAGTTAGGGGCAGATGGGGCTAGGCAGGGAAAGATAAGGGAAAGTCAGGCTCCCAGGAATCTGTGGGCTCCCATAAACCTCAAGGACACCAAAAGGCCAAGAGTCAGGCTTCTACCCCCCCAAGAAACAGAGATAAGACAGTCAAAACAGACAAAAACAAACCTGGCTCCCTAGCTCCAAAATGTGAGGGTTGATGGTTACTAAGTAATCACAGAAACTCACCAGACCAAATAAATAAATCATTACGGTGTTATCAATAGTCCCTGCTCAAACTATGACTGCACAAGAATCTCAAGGCCGTGGGCTCCCTGGCTAGGTTCTCAATAAAAGACTGCCACCAAAAGCCTTCAGTGGCAACCCTGTCAGGACATCTCTCACTTCTGAGAGATTTCTCTGTATTTCTGCTTAATAAACTTCCATCGCTTTGCTCACTCTCCGTTGTCTGAGAGATTCATTCTTCGACTACGGGAGACAAAAACCTAGCTCTCCCATATCATAGAGATGATTACGTGTCAAGATCAGCTAAGAATTTTGCATCTGAAATGTATGTCCTAATACTTGCTTAAAAGGAGCCACTGGAAGTAGTACATGGTGATGGAGATGAATGAGAAGGGCCAGGAAAGTTTGCAAGGAGGTGTAATAGAACACCCATATGCACCTAATATCAAACTAGCTTTATCTCAGGATGCAGTGGGAAAGAATGACAAACTGCAAGCAATGAGAAAAAAAAAGAGAGAGATGAAAGACAGATGCAGAGGATCCAATGTCATTTAAAAGAAATTTTAGAAGAATATAGAGAGCATATAAACAAAACCTTACAAAATATTTGGAGAAAGATGATTGGATATGAAAGAGGATTTTGACATAAAAACTGTGAAAGAACATATAGTAGTACAGGTAAACTAAAAAAAAAAAAACCCAAAAAACAAAAAAATCATATCTAGACATATGCAGGGAAATTTTAAATTTCATATATATGTAAACACATAAAGATATTCTATAGGAAACCTTGACAAAAGGAGCGCAGACTACCTCTGCCACCATCAGTGGGACTGGCATTAGACTTTGCCAACATGACAGGAACCAGAAGGTGATAGGAAGCAACGCTGATGAGACTTTGAAGGAAAAGGTCTGGGCTTAAGACATCTATCTCCTCTCAGACAGATTTCATGATAAAGGTGCACAAAGATTTTAAATATAACATGCAGGTGCCACAGACAAATTAAAACAAACCTTGAAAAGAACTGTGCCAGAACAAGGAATAAAAGACATTAAATCAAGTAAGTAAGTGAAGGGGATTAAGGAGTACACTTGCCGTGATGAGCACCAGGTGATGTATCGAAGTGTTGAATTACTATATTGTACACCTGCAACTAACATAGCACTGTATGTTAACTAACTAGAATCAAAATAGAATCTAAAAAATGCAAAAACTGCATCGTAAAGGGCTGAAGATACCACTGGGACCAGTAAAATATATAGAAATAAGGGTACAGGGTTGTTTTAAGTATGACTGTAAAATTGTTTGCTCATTTTTGTTCTTTCCAAGAATTGATTCTATAGCTTAAAAATTGAAAAGAAAGAAAAGAGTATGGTATTATAATCTCAAGTTCAATTAATACAAGTAGGTATGGTGGATTAGGGAAAAAAGAATAGCATTTAGTGTTTCAAGTTTTACAAAGGAAAGCCAGACTAACGTTTTTTTCAAGTTTTACAAAGGAAAGCCAGACTAACGTTCTATTACTTTGACAGTTGCATAAACATAGTTTAGGAATGCATTGGAAAATGTCAGACTAACCATTAGAAAAACTAAAGACCTTCCTTTTATTTATTAATTTAAAAAATTTTTAAGACCTTCCTTTTAGAACTTACTAACCAACAACAAAATGCTCTAGGAAAAGGAAGGGAAAAATGAAGGAAGGTGCCTTCCCTTGCCCGACAACCATCATTTAAGAAAAAAAAAAAAAAGGGAAAAACTATGTCATAAAAGAATATGCACAATTTATATAACAATTATAACAATAACTGCAAATAGGTCAAATTCTGTTATCAACAGAGGGACTCTTATATGGGATTTTACTTTTAAGACAGTTATATGCTTTTCACAAAAAGCACACCCAAATAAAATGACGTGAAAGGCTAAAAATAATAGAATAGACAAATATTTTCTGAAAATTAAAAAAAAATCCTGCTTGGCACTATTAATATGACATAATGCAGAGAACAGGGAAAAAATAAGGATGAAGAGTCATTTCTAATTAATACAGAATCCATAATACACACAATGATCATAAAACTTTTGTACCAAATAATATCTAATTAATATACCTGAGAAATTTTTAACAAAAGGAGAAGTTGTATATGCTGTCTTGATTTTACTCATGGAAAACACACATATATGACAAAGTCTGAAAAATGAAACAGATTTAAGGCATATAAGTTTGTGGTTGGAATATGAGTGGTTTTTATTTATTCTTGAATACTTCTGTACATTACCCAAAGTTTTACTATTGACCATGGATTAATTCTTCAATAAAATGGTATCAATTCAAAGTAACATGGTAAAATTTCTAATTTTTAAGAGAATGGACTTTGTCTATATTTTACTTTGATTTTTTAAATTTTATTTTATTTTGGTTTTTAAGGTGATTTAAACTAACTAGATATCATCATTTTAGCATACCATTAATTTCCATAAACTGGTCTCACACAGAAATAAAGTAAAAGTCACATCTACTTTCATCATAAGGATACAATTTCTACAGCCTTGGCAATCCATGTAATTTGAAATTTTGTACTTAATAAAATCCTTAGAGTATGCCAAAGGATATAGTCTCTTTGGAAATCAGTGCCTCAACTGCTATAAAATTAAGCATTCAATTTATGCAACCTTCTTTAAAGAAAGGGAAAAAAAAAACAGAATTCTTACACAATTATTTCCCAATGAGTAAAATCAGACGTGTACATTAACCTTCAAGAATTCTAAGTAATGGAGAGAAGTGATTTAAAGACCTGAGGCTGATCTTTCACTACTTTATCAATTCTTTTACTAAATTGAGTAATTAATCATGTTATTTTGAGAATTAAAAGTGTTACCCAAAGTCAGATCCTCTTTTTCTTTTTACTTATTAAAGTAAAAATACATCTTCAAGTTTATTGTTAAATTTCTACCCAGTTCAATTTCACTATGTGGTTACATAAAGTCAAAGAAAATGACAGCCCAAGCGACAAAGGAATTAGATAAACATGAACACATGTCATAAAGGTACTCTCTTGGGATCCCTGGGTGGTGCAGCGGTTTGGCGCCTGCCTTTGGCCCAGGGCAAGATCCTGGAGACCCGGGATCGAGTCCCACGTAGGGCTCCCGGTGCATGGAGCCTGCTTCTCCCTTCTCCCTGTGTCTCTGTCTCTCTGTCTCTCTCTCTCTCTCTCTGTGTGTGACTATCATAAATTAAAAAAAAAAAAGGTACTCTCTTGGCATGATAAAGTTTTAACTGAAGGTGACAATAAATTAAGAAGTACTGTGCATATAAAATTAAAATCATGCCTTTGAAAATCCTTTTGAACACAGTATTCCAATCAGCCACTACAAATTCATAAATTTACAGAGCCAATAAAAAGACATTCTACACAATCTTTTATTTTCTATGGATATGGAGGAGAAAGTGCTATTATGATAAGGTAAAACAACAACAGAGAAATAAAATTATATAATATTAGCTTAACTATTATTTGGAGGGGGGTAAATCAAGTTTTAAAACTAAGAAAATATGACAGATTGGAAAATTAAATTTATCCTTTCTCTTTCATAATAAATCCCTCCTTTCATTTCTTTTTTTTTTTAAGATTTTTATTTATTTATTCACGAGAGACAGACAGAGAGAGAAAGAGAGAGAGAGAGGCAGAGACACAGGCAGAGGGTTCCATGCAGGGAGCCTGACATGGGACTCGATCCTGGGACTCCAGGATCATGCCCTGGGCCGAAGGCGGCGCTAAACCGCTGAGCCACCAGGGCTGCCCTCTTCTCTCATTTCTTAAAAAAAAAATCAAATAAATGAATGAGAGGGTATAAATGCATAAACACAAAACAAAAGAGAAAAAAATGACAACAGATAAGTCGATATATTTTTTAAGCTGGAAAATGGATAAGGCGACAGCCAAGAGTCTGCAGAGAGAGGATGGCATAAAAGCACCCAGGAAATGTTTGGGAGCATTATGTCTGCTGGAAGGAACTTACTCAGAAGAGGAAGTTCACTGCTGGTGGCGGGCTCCTTGGCCATGGCTGGGTCCCTGCCTGACCAGTTCATGAAACTCACCAAGCAGGCAGGCCCCAAACATGCATGCAGAGGTGTGTACCAGATTTCTGATGCCTCGTTCTCAAGAGTGAACATGGAGAAGGGACTGCTGAGATTACAGAAATGTCCTTCATATAACAGAAAGAAGCCAACCAACCTCACCAAAGCCAAGTCAAAACACAAGTATCTGGGTGGAGGGAAAAAAAAAAACAAAAACAAAACAAAAAACAAACAAAAAAAAAAACGGTGCAGGGAGCAGGAAAACAACAGCCTCAAATACTGTCAGAGAGTTTAAAAAAAAAAAAAGACACACGATCCATCAAATAAGAACAGGATGCAATAAAAGTAAAAATAAAAAAAAATCAGAGAATAAGGATGTGTTTTGAGAAACCGAAAAGATAAATCAGAGTATAATTAAAAACTTCAATCAAAGGAGTGTAAGTCAAGGTTGAGGAAGTAGTCCATAGAAAGGAACAAAAGACAGGGAAATTCAAGCTGGAGGAGGACATGGAAGGGCTGGTGCGGGCACGCAAGCAGAGCACACAGAAAGGAGGTATCACTCAAGAAATACCACAGGAACATTTCCCAGAAACAAAAGGCCTGAGTTTGCAGACTGAATCTATGAATGCAAACTCATTTCAGAACACCACTGATAAAGAGAAGGTCCTGAAATCCAGGGCCTGAAATTCTTGCAGAGGATGGGGTGGAGGAAGAGGAAGACCAAGCTTTTCCTGAAGTGAAATTTGAAAGGCAGCTGACTTTTGGTACACAGAGGGAAAATGGAGTGATATCTTCAATATTCTGAAGCTGGAATTCTATCCATAAGTCAATGACTATGGTTAAAGAGAAAGAAAAGATATTTTTGATATTAAAAACAAACAACCCAACTACTACCTCCCACAAATCCTACCCCAAAAACTAGCTAGGAGAAAATAAACCAGGGAAAGACTTGAAACCCAGGAAATAAAGCATGTGACAGAAAGGAAGGCAAGGGAATCCCAGGAAGGAGGCTCCCTACGGAGAAACCGGTTCACAGTGGAGGGAAGGCAAGGACAGGGAGCTGGGGAAGGTCACCAGGAGTGGGGAAATGATGACTAGGCAGGCCACTAAGGGGCCCAACTGTGGCTGAGAGAGACTTAGGAGGAGAGTTGGAGCCTGGGTGGCAGGGCTGGGAGGGATCAGAGGCTGGATGCAGGAGTTTGTGCGCAGAGGCCGTACTGCCACCCACCTGCGGAGTGTTTGCTCAAAATGCACCCAATGGGCAGGAGAGCAGCACAGCAAATTCTTGAAGAGGAAAATCTACTTCTAAGAATGCCACGAGATCAAGAGCCAGAGAAGTTCAATAGGCCCCAATCGCATACCACATATACATACATCACACACATACACCTACACCACATATACACACACACACCCCCACACCCCCACAAAATTCCCCCAACACATACTACGCTACACCGACACCCACACCCTATCTGCACTCACACACACACACACACATCACACATGTGTACACACCACATTCACACACACCCCACACATACATACATTCTATGAAACCCACATACCGCACTGGCAAAATAGTTCATAAATCATGAACAGAGGCTGAGTTGTGCCGTAAATTTCCATGAACAGCACTCAAAATGTATAGTGATGTCCTCACTTGTGAGCAGTAGATGTCCTTTTTTTCATTTGTGTGGGGTTTTTTTTGTTTGTTTTAATTTGTATTCTTTATGGTGCAACGCCAGCAATGTGTGTCCTGTATGCCACACAGGAACACTGGGGCAAGAGGTCTTTGCCTTGTGACAATACCTGGCTCTCTGTGTAAAGAATGTAATTATTAGCTCCTAAATAAATTACCTTTGTATGTTTTCTTTAAGATTTATATTTATTGAGACAGAGAGCAAGAGAGAGTGAGAGCAAGAGAGCAAGCGAGCGAGCACAAGTGGGGTGAAGGGTAGAGGGAGAGGGAGAAGCAGGCTCCCCTCTGAGCAGGGAGCCTGATGCAGTGCAGGGCTGTATCCCAGGACCCCAGGATCATGACCTGAGCCAAAGGCAGACGTTTAACCAACTCAGCCATCCAGGTGCCCCATCTTTGTATGTTTTATGACGCAGAAGTGGATCAAGTCTTTCTGAGTCTATGTTCTACTCATTTATTATTTTTAAAGATTTTATTTATTCACAAGAGACATAGAGTGAGAGAGAGAGGCCAAGATACAGGCAGAGGGAGAAGCAGGCTCCATGCAGGGAGCCTGACGTGGGATTTGATCCCAGGTGTCCAGGATCACAACCTGGGCGGAAAGTGGCGCTAAACCGCTGAGCCACCTGGGCTGCCCCATGTTCTACTCATTTAGAAAGAACAAATTCTTGTCTAATCCCAGACCCTGGCTTAAAGTAAGTTTACAACTTAGAGTCCCAATATTGTCATCTTTAAGTATTTCTATATTTCTGTGTTAACAAACACACCTACTCCATTTTATTCACTATGTAAATTCATTCAAATAACATGCAAATTGTGTGATAATTGTGTGCCAAAAGTCCTATTTTCATACAGATAAGAACTGATGCAATTTTTCTCAAATAATGGCTTATACAGATTTCACATGAACTCTAAGCAGCTTTGAATATTACTGTTAACTCCTTGACTATTTCAATGAAAACTAAAGTAAACCTGTCTGAAATCCATCTAAAAAGGACACCAAGAGTCCACCTGATTGCTTAAAGTGATGTATTATTTTCAACTGTCATCAGCTGTATCCTGATGCCACAGCACTCCTTGTCAGCTCTATAAGACACCGACAACTTATTTAAAGAGAATTGTTTACTTCCTTTCAAAACATCAAACCTTCAATATCAAAATCAGAAATTCTGACATCAAATGGTAAAAACAAGGCTCCCTCCTCGCAAGCACTTTGTTGCCTAGGAGGATTTTGTAGAAGAACAGCTAAAATCACTGTCCTCCTTAACGTGCGGCACTCTACTTCCAAGTGTTCCCTAAGGCTTGGGAAGCAGAGGTCAACTGAGCTGTTTTATGCAGACCTCAGTGAAGCTGGAGGGGTTTCTGGTTTTATTATTTTCTTCCTTTTTTTAGATGTAAAAATACTTGTCTAAAACTCTTCTAGAGACTGTAAAAAGCATTTTGTAGAAGGATGACTACTTGGTAAAGGTACCTATTTATGATAAGAGAAAAAATAATTTTAGAATATGCAAGTCTAACCTAACATGCTTCAGGAAACTCAAGCTAGGGATGATTATAACAATGATTATAACAATATATCCAGGGCTCTGGGAGAATGCAGCATTTTAAAATTTTCATCTCCTGCTTAACATCTCACTGACAAACAAGAAGGAAAATGTACAAAGACAACTTTGGGTATGTTAGAGCAAATTCCCAGCAGGTGTAGTTAGGGTGTGTGTGTGTGTGTGTGTGTGTGTGTGTCTGTAATATTCTCAACAGATATCACCAAAGACACATACTGAAGAACGATATTTTTCATCCTAGAACTATGAAAAATTAAGACAATAACTGAAATGCATGAACACAAAGACCAGAGAATATGAATGATTTATCAAACCAGTTCTTGCCCAATTAGTTCCAAGAGAATTTAAGCAAATTCTTATTAAGTTATACTCATAGTTACATTAGTACATGGATTAACTTAGCAAATGATATTCAGAATGTGATTACCTGAAGAGAATTGAAAACAAGAGTTGGTGGTTTAAAAAGAAATCAATGTATGAACTAAAAATGGATAGTCAGTCAATGAGTAACTAACATCTGGAGGCTAACCTTGATAAAGACAAGACCTGTGATTGGAAATGGTTAAAGCAAGAGAGGAATATCTGTGGGTACTGGAGCTAACCTGATATTGTCCATGACCTCCACCCTCCATGACTGCTTTACAATCAACTGTAATCTGGCCATAAGCTTGTCCTCATTCTTTGAATACAAAATAGTATTAAATATAATAAAAGCTCTTTCCATAGGTAAGTCAGAATTTGTCTGACAGTTTTAATGCCTTTTAAGTTCTAAATGCAAGTTCAAAACCTATCCAGTTGTCTCATTTTTATCTTTTCCATTCTAGAGAGAAGCTCATCACAGGTAGTCATTGCTTATTATTTTTCTTTTCTGAGATAATGGAATCATTAAGCTTTTGAAGACTTTTACTTACAGAAGCCCTGCTCTAGCATAACAATGTCTAGTGTAGGAGAATAGCCAAGACCTAATCACGAAGATGATGTCCCGAGCACCCCTATGAATCATGAGGTCTGGAGAATGAATGCCTTGTGCTTTCTATCTAGCTCCCTAAAAATGTCTATCACATATGATACATTTTTTCTTAAGCTTCACAGAATGTCTTTCCTTAAACTCTACTTCCATATTCTTCTAGTTTCTTCACAAGTTCTGAGGCCAACCTTTAAAGGATACTTGGTGGATGGAGAAAATCATGTCAGATACTCTCAATTTAATTCACAATTAGATCCTACAAATAAGACAACGATTGGGTCTCTCTGTGCCATCCTGAATGAGAAAAGCTTCTGGGAAGCTGCTGGGACAAAGTGGAGCACATCCATTGTGACTCTGTTCACAATGTTTTCAGAATCCAGGCAGGGAGAGGCAAGTGAGCCACACAGAAACAGTGTGGGAGGCAAGTCAGCTGTGATGAAATGGAAGAAGATACCTTGACTGAGCTACCTGGCAATCTTACAGAGCTGTCTAGGGTGATACTTGTTATCTCAGCCCCAGTGCCTGAGGAGGGTAAACTCAACAAAACACTAAGGGATAGACCAGCCACAATATTATGGTCTTGCTAACTTGCAGGATAATGACCCGAGTTTTGAAAGAAGCACTAACTTTTCATCTGGAAATACTTGCTACTCAAAAATCTACTGTGAGAAGGAAGAACGTGGTAAACACTCTCAGGGCTATTTTATAGAATTTTCTGTGCCATCCAGTATGGTAGCCACTGGGTACACCTGACTAAGTGTCACTGAGCAACTGAGGCCTTAATTTTGTTTAAATTTTAATTAATTTTAATGTAAACAGACACATATTACTAGTGACTAATTATATTGGGGTTCGCAGCTCTAGATTAAAAAAAAAAAACATCATGTAAAGAACACACAAGAAGAGCCTGAGGAAGATTCTTCATAGCCATATATACCCCTGGGGATGTCTGAAAAGTGGTTCTATCTGCTCCAACAGGGTCCTCACCTAATACAGAGCTCCCTCCCAAATGGTGTGATTACCCCCTTAGCCTCCTTCTTTATGTCCTTTACTCTCTTTTCCTCCTTTCCCCCACACAACACCACAACATCTCCAGCGAGTTCAGCCCCACTCTCCTGGTCCGTGACTCCTACACATTTCCCCAAGTACCCAAGATGTTGGCACATCTTAATTCTCTTTAATGGATTCTATATCTATATCTATCTATATCTATATCTTTTTCTCTTAAGTTTTAATGTTATATTTACACATATAACATATTCATTTATGCTATTTGGGAGTGTTTACCATTATTTCTTATAGTAACATTTGCTTTAATTTAGAAATGTTTTCAGCACTGGTCTCCAGGATTGCAACCACCTGATAAAGCAAGGACTTCCATTTGGATCTCTTTTATTCAAACAAATACTTTCTTCCTTCACATATCACATAACTTATTCTTTTCTCTTTATACTTATTGTTTTATGTATTTAAACAATTTTTTTAGTTTACATATTCTATAACTAGATCACCAATATGAATAATTCATCTATACATTATTTTACCAATTGATGGGAACAGAAAAAGCAGTAGGGACTTAACAGACTTATTTATACATACTTTTTCTTACAAGCACTATCTTCTCTATACTATTACAAAATATTGAAAACATGGGTATATGCTGCAGTATAACTTCACACTTATTACTTTCTGTTCTATCACAGAATTATCTCATCTCCAAATGAATAAGACACAGAGAAAAAGAAATAAGGACAAGGGAAAACAAGAGGTGGGGAAAGGCAAGAGGTACTAGAATTTCTCTAGAAGAAAGCAGGACTCAACATTCACGTGGAGAAAATTCAGGCCTGGGGTGTGACACAGAGTGGTGAGCATGTCCAATGGAATGGGCACTTGTTAAGAAAAGCGTCAGACAGCAGAGGCTCTGGGGATTGATGTGGGTCTGGGCGAGGCCTCAGGGGTCCAAGAAGGCCCCAGGAAGGGCAGAGGTGGGCAGGCAGCAGGAAATGTCAAGGAGGGGCTTTAGGAACACTGAGAAGGGGGTATGATGCAAAGGCATTTGGCTCCAAGAGTCATTTATGATGCTGTCTATAGCTGCTACTCTGCAGACTTTTCCAATTCGTCCCTGAAATAATTTAAACAAGAAAAATTTTTACCTGTGATGTCCTGAATACCGTGGACCACGGATATGGCCTATTCCTCGGCACCCTGGAGTAGGACAAACAGCTTGACCTGGAAGGATTTTCACATCATTTGCTCCTTCAGGAAGTAAAAGAACATACCTTGAAAACACCCTCAGTAAAGAAGAACTAGAAATACTAAAATATGTAAATGATATTCATTGAGACTTTGCAAATTAAAAACCAACCATCACTGAAACACTTAGTGGATACTTGTGATGTTTTATAACACGACTTACTAGAAAATATCAGTGCTGTCATAGATAACACTAACGCAACTAATATCTGAGGCAGAGCAAAACATATAGGCATTGAAATTTTTAAAAAATATAGGAACATCCACTCATTCCTTTCAGAGAATAATACTGGCAAAGGCAAATATAACCATGAGCAAAGAATGTGAAAGGGTGAGGTGTGGTTTGTGGTTCTCCTTGAAACTCCCACTCAACCACAGCAAGCTCCCCCAAATGCTGGACAGAAATTCAGCTAGTAAATGAGGCCTGCCAAAGCCTACCCATGCTTACTCAAGTAGCTGTCAAAGCTATCTGAAAAAAAGAATGGCCCAATCCATACTACAATACACTATACTCAAACTACGTAAAGTACACTTATCCTCTATTAATAGTACTATTAATGCTGTATATATTTAATACTAATGCTAATGCTATACTACATATAACCATTCCAAGCCAGAGATGAATTCTGTCAAGCCCAAGAGGCAATCTATCTCTAAAGATTATCAGGAGTTAAACCCTCTTTCTCTGTTCTGTGATTCTCCTCAGTCTGCTCTCCCTCCAGAGTAAACTCTCTGGGTCTTGTCATCACCCGAAATGACACTGCTTCCAAAAGCACTAAGCATACAGGCCCTCTGACTACAAAATTGCATCCTTCCAGATTGCTCACTCAGGTAGCCCAGCAGCTGATGACGTTTCAACATCGTGGGAGTTCCCAGGCCATGAGTTCCCTTCTTTCCCATCCTCAGTCCCCTCTCATCGTAACTGCCTTCCCTTGTCTTCAAGTCTGCCAACCAGCAGTTACCCTCCGTTGCAAATATCTGAAGCTCCCTTGCCTTGCTGAACTTCTACGATGGGTGGCTGTGAAAAGAAAATAAAGAGCCAGCTGTGGGTCAGTGGCACTACTCTGCTGGTCTGTGTTTCTCAAGACTAAGTTCTCCAGGAAACTACACAAATGGTGTAGATTCATTGTTACCAAAACTACTGACTTCAGGGTCACCTGAATTTCCCACCCCCCCTCCAGCCTCTGCCCTCTGGCTCTCACAGCTTCTACTGCTTGCACTTCACTGGGAAAACAGGAGCTTGTCCTGGGGGTACAGCATCCTCTCCTTCCTTTCCATCAGTGTGGGGAGTGCTCTCTTCCCTCCAGAGCAGGTCTCTCACCCTTTCTATTTGGGTCTTATCTACAGAGTCTTTAGGCTCTCATATATTCTAACCACTCTTGGATTACTGAATCTTTCATACCAGTATTTAAACAAACTCCAGTTTCCCCATTATAAAAAGAAATAAACAAAGACAAAATGAAACAGAAAACAAAAGCTTAGAACTCTCCTTGAGATCCACATTCCCCTTTAGCAGCCATTTATTCTTTTCCCCTTCCCAGGCAAACTTCTCAAAGAAGTTATTGCTGTTTCTTCACATCTCACTTTGCAAATCATGTCAATCTTCTAAGGTCACTAATGACTTCTATGCACTAAGCCCAACTTGTACTGCTAGGTATGCATCACACTCGCTGTCTTGGTGCCACTAATCACCATCCCTTCTTGAGTTGTTATTGTCCACGAGCTTTGGTGACGTCACTCCCTGACAGTTTCCTTGCTATAAATGGGCATTCTCTTGTAATATCCTTTGCCATATTTCCCTCCTCTAGTTAATCTGAAAATGCCAGAGAACCTCAAGATATGTTCCTGGGCCATCCATTCCTACAGCTTCATTTACCACCAGTATGCTATAGATGCTCACGGGCTATATACAAGCTCACAGGTTACATATGACAAATTCTACGAGACATTACAACAAATATTTATACCTCAAATACATTTTCATCAAGTTTACTGAGCAACAAGAAAGTCTGTCTTAGATACTTATGCTCTCATAATTTTGCAAGACACCTTGAGGGATAAACAGAGAAATGAGCTGCCCCATCCAAAGGTAGCTTTTGGAAGCAGCCTTTAAAAAGAAACAACTTTTAAATAAATCCAAGGAATCTAGGTTAAAAAAAAACTGTAAACAAATCTCTAATTAAGAAGTATGTTTGTGTTGGTCGGCAAATAAAAAGATCTATAAGAAAAAGCACACAAACATAAATATAAATAGACTTTTCTCCAAGCTGTACCTCATAATAAACTACCAAGGCCACCTCACAAAGGCTTGAAATATTAAATCTATAAACAAACCAACAAGTAAATGCTCTCCATCGGTCAACCCTGGTGTCATTCTGTGTGAACAACATTCCAGGAAATTGTCAGTGAAGGCACCTTAATATATTTTTTTAGGACTATTTCAATGCACTTGATTAAATTAAGGATTAAAGTGATCTTTTAAATATTTATCAATGCATATTTATTTCCAGAGCCCTGACAGGGGTCATATTTCTCTCCTTGTCAGATACATGAGGAGGGGTATGATCTCACTATTGTGAGAATTATTATATTAAGAACCACAGCAAGGGTCATAACAAAGAAGTAGAGAAGAACATACAATAAAAAAAGCATAGAATCTAACAATTTTCCTGGTACATTTTGTATGATGAAGTTTAATGGGCTGACCCAATGGTGAATTAGTCTGTTGGGGAAAAGAAACCTGTAAATTCTACACTCCATATTATTGCCTCTAGGATAAGGGAAACTATGATAAAATTAGTTTTTTTCCCCCAGAAAACAACTGCATTTTCACCAAGAATATCTGCCCTTTAACTTGGATGTTTAGAGAATGAGGTCTCAAGAAAAAACATGTTCTCAATTTGAAATCCTTCTTTTTAGAGAGACCATCCTGAACATTTTACCTTTTCTGCCTTCTTTTTGCCCCTTTAATTGAAATTAATTTCCTAGTTGATCTGCTAATCTCCTGTCTCTCTTTCCTAGAGTGAGGACACTGACCTTATCTAATGTGTCTACCATTGGAGCCCCAGAACCCACTACAGCAGCAACTGGCATATAATAAATACTGAATTAGTATGTTCTGTAAACAAATCAAGAATCATAAAAACAACAATTAACACTTAAAAGCATTATTTGGTATATTCTGACCACAATGCTGTGAACTAATCCCCATTTCATTTTTTTAAGTTTTTTAAAAAAGATTTTATTTATTTATTCATGAGAGATACACACAGAAAGAGGCAGAGACATAGGCAGAGAGAGAAGCAGGCTTCCTGCAGGAGCCTGATGTGGGACCATATCTCAGGATCCAGGGATCATGACCTGAGCAAAAGGCAGGTGCTCAACCACTGAGCCACCCAGGCATCCCCCTCATCTTTTTCTTATTTCAGAGCTGAGCGTGTCTAAAATCAATCTCTGGTTTTCTATTTCTTAATACTATGAGCTACCATTAAGCAGCATGAATAGCTCCTAATTTATTTCAAGTCTTTTATGAAAATTTTACTTAGGTAGGAGTAAATCTAATGGCAAGAGTTCTTCCTGCAAAGACAAAATGAAATGGAAAATATCCTTGTAGACTGGAAATTATCTGAGTAAGGAACAAAGCTTCACACTCAAATGATACAATAAGTAAAATGTCCTCGTGGGTCCCCATTCACATGGAATTACCTGGTTGCCATAAGTAGCCAGGGAAGACATTGCAATTGCCCACCCAACATCCATTCCTCCCTTGTTGCTGACTGAACCCTGCTTTGGTTCAGGGCAGCAATGGGCCTAGTTGGCTTTGCCAGCCTCTCATATCCAGATGTGGTCATCTGACACCATATGGGACAGTTAGACCTAAGGCAAATGCAAAATAAGGATGTCTACAAATGCTTTTCTTTCCTAGTAGAAGGGTAAAGGCGATGCTGGTGCTCCTTTGCCCATGTCCTCTTACTTTGACCTTCATGGAACGCAGGGTGTAAGGGCTTATGAGGTGAAAAGCACGAAGACAAAAGCAAAAGTGTTCAAGAAGGCAGAGAATGAAGGAAGATAAGCTCGGACTCAGGACATACCACGGCAGACCTACCACATCAGTGTTTATCATACAGGAAAAATACTACCCCCTCTTCGATTAAGCCATTATAGAAGATTTTTGTGTTATTTGCAGCTGAAAAGTCCATCCAAGAAAATAGCAATTTTATTTTGTTTTTCCTTTTGTGAAATCAAGTAATTATTCTAAAACAAAAACTATTTGCCATGTAAAGAAGATGTAAGATATCAAAGGAAAAATCAATATAGTAAAGAGCTTATATCCATCTCTAGAAAATGAGAAAGGGAACTGGCCTTAATTTCAAAATAGCCCAAACTGGCAACCACCAAAGTGATGGGAGTGAAAAGGCTTATTATTGCCCTACTTGATGTGGGTGAGATGCTGAGTTCGAGAGCACTGCCCTACTGTGTAGGAAGCAGCTCACTTTCCAAACTTATTTTATTGGGTCTAGAGGTGACTGAAAGCAGAATGACAGTACTGACACTGGTTGAAGCAAATGAAAATGCTCTGTTCTGTGACGTACGTATGTGAGCTCCATATTGATGTGGGCCCATGTCGCAGCATGAGGATCAAGCAGCAGTCTTCCTAGCCCCATTTCAACACTAATCTCGGGCTGCTGAAAATGTCTTCAGTTCAACCTGATTCATTTAACAAGTGTTTAAAAGAGAAATGACTCTAGCATCAGGTGGTAATATCCACCAGAGGATATACAGAAAAGTGGAACAGATTTAAATGTCATTGATAACAGACAAGTGAAGATATTTTAACTCTTATTTCCTTAATACTATGTTTTAAATAATATTTCTTTTGAATAGCCACTGAGAGTTGTTTACTCATTTAAAGAGATACTGAGTATCTGCTGTGTGCCAGACAGGATTTCAGGTACCATGGATATGGCAGCAGATCAAACAGAAAGCCCTGTCCCCCCAGAGCTTATCCTGGCACCAAAGACACAATAAACACTCGAATGAAAATCACAATGGAATGTCAGATAGTAATGGTGCTAGGAAGACATATGAAGTCATGGAGCAGAAGGGGGAAGCTCTTTTTTTTAAAATAATAAATTTATTTTTTATTCGTGTTCAATTTGCCAACATACAGAATAACACCCAGTGCTCATCCCATCAAGTGCCCCCCTCAGTGCCCGTCACCTATTCACCCCCACCCTCCACCCTCCTCCCCTTCCACCACCCCTAGTTCGTTTCCCAGAGTTAGGAGTCTTTTTGTTCTGTCTCCCTTTCTGATATTTCCTACCCATTTCTTCTCCCTTCCCTTCTATTCCCTTTCACTATTATTTATATTCCCCAAATGAATGAGACCATATAATGTTTGTCCTTCTCCGATTGACTTATTTCACTCAGCATAATACCCTCCAGTTCCATCCATGTTGAAGCAAATGGTGGGTATTTGTCGTTTCTAATGGCTGAGTAATATTCCATTGTATACATAGACCACATCTTCTTTATCCATTCATCTTTCAATGGACACTGAGGCTCCTTCCACAGTTTGGCTATTGTGGACATTGCTGCTAGAAACATCGGGGTGCAGGTGTCCCGGCGTTTCATGGGAATGTTCTTAAGGCCAATAGTCAGGGAAGAAATCCTGACGTGAGCAGGATCCTACGGGGAGTGAAAGCACACTTCCTATGACAACAGCAGGAAGGCCAGTGTGGTTAGAGCTAAGGAGACAAAGGAAAGGGGGAAGAGATGAAGTCCCATGGGCCCAAGCAATATTCTGAGTTAGGTGGAGGCACCAGAGAATAGAGAGGGCTGACAAATGAGTACGAGCACACTCACTGAGCCTTATGGAGTGTCCCATGGAAAGGGCCTGGGGCGGGCTGTGCCTTGTGGCTGGGACTAGAGGTGTCCTGCAGCCATGGCTTCTACACCTGGTGCTCAAAGCCCTGGACTAGGTGAGATCCCACCGTGAGTTAGTGTCAGGCCTGAGGACTGAGCTCTGGGAAACATGATTTGTAGAAACTAAAAGAGTGTCAAAAAGGGGCCGAGAAGGTACAGCCAGGCAGAGGCAGGCGTCCTCGATGGAGAAGGACATGCAGACAGTGAGCCAGGAAGCAAGACAGTGGCTATGAGCACAGTGCTGAGGAAGGTTGAGGGTGTGCAGCCCTGAGCTCCTGGGACTGGAATGAGACCATTTTTGGTGACCAGATGCCAACAAGCCTGACCCAAGGTAAGGGAGAGTGGAAGAAGAAAAAAGAGGCAGACCTGGGTGCTAAGATGGCCAAGTTCTCCACCCACAGCACTAGTTTTCTCAGAAAAACGAACCCCAAGATCATCAGCTGAGATTAAGGATGGAGCAAAGGAAGCAGCAGAATTAAATCCGGAACTAAAGAGAAATAAATAAAGGAAACTGTTCAAATATGCATACATTCTCATTTCAAACAATTAAGATTTCACTACCTTTATTTTGGATAATGGAAAACTTTCAGGTTAGTATCCTGGTTTTGTTTTGTTGCTTTTTTTCTCCCACCCCGCCTCAGGAAATTTACATTATAGTTGTTAAGAAGCTTTAATGAAATAATTACCTTTGAATGCTAGAGAATGCAAATAATAAGCATACCTTTCAAACTGAAATTATAGATTAATCATACTTATTCTTTATCTCCTAATGAAATTAGGGATAATAAATACCCGTTGTGCTGTAATAATGAGTTTCTCAAACAGAAGAAAATAATGTAACTAAACACCACGGTTGCTTGTCCCAGGCTTCAGGCTGTTAGATTTCATGATATATAAGTAAAACAGAATAACAATTTTGTGAAAGGAAAATAGAACAAAAGAATAAGAAAAGGTTCCTACAAATGTGACTGTTTTGTCTAACCTGATGATTTAGAAAAACCTTTAAAATATAGCAACAGCAATATCTGTACAGGAAGGCAAACTAATCAACCACCTGATGCAGGACAATGTCTAGAAATGTACCAGAGTCCTGGGGACCAGCGGCTACAATAATGATACTTATTCCACCAGGGAAATAGCCACTGCGACCACCCCACCACCACCCACCACATGGTGAGAAAAGAGCACAGCAGCAATGGACAGCAGCCTTCTGAAAACCCTTTCCAAGATCTGACAGAGATTCCCAATGAGTAGTTATGGTAAAAAGTGAATCGTATTCTATTGGGCTCTGGTCAGTATTTAAAAGGAGACAGCAGGGATCCCTGGGTGGCGCAGCGGTTTGGCGCCTGCCTTTGGCCTGGGGCGCGATCCTGGAGACCCGGGATCGAATCCCACATTGAGCTCCCTGCATGGAGCCTGCTTCTCCCTCTGCCTGTGTCTCTGCCTCTCTCTCTCTCTCTCTCTCTCTCTCTCTGTGTGACTATCATAAATAAATAAATAAAAGATTTTATTTATTTATTTATGATAGTGGTTTATGTATACAATGGAATATTACTCAGCTATTAGAAATGACAAATACCCACCATTTGCTTCAACGTGGATGGAACTGGAGGGTATTATGCTGAGTGAAGTAAGTCAGTTGGAGAAGGACAAACATTATATGTTCTCATTCATTTGGGGAATATAAATAATAGTGAAAGGGAAAATAAGGGAAGGTAGAAGAAATGTGTGGGAAATATCAGAAAGGGAGACAGAACGTAAAGACTGCTAACTCTGGGAAACGAACTAGGGGTGGTAGAAGGGGAGGAGGGCGGGGGGTGGGAGTGAATGGGTGACGGGCACTGGGTGTTATTCTGTATGTTAGTAAATTGAACACCAATAAAAAAAAATAAATAAAAAAAAATAAAATAAAATAAAAAATAAATAAAATAAATAAAAGGAGACAGCAGACCAGTGGGCAAAGATTTTCTTAGCAAATATAAAGTGGATTTATCATATATGGAGCTTTAAATAAGAGACACAATAATATGGTGGGCTAATAACAAGAGGATCGATCCCAGAAAATTTGGATCTCATGCTTAACTATGGGCACAGGATCAGGGCACCAATTTGTGTCCAATTGTTTACACAAAACTAGGCTCTTCTCATATTATGGAATATAGCATAGGCCTTCATAAAATGCCAGTGTTTTCTAACCTAGTTTTTATTTTAACCTTTCAAAAAATCAGGAAAACAATACTCTTGATTTATGGAAGGGAAAAACTGGGAGAGGTCCGCATAGATAACACAGCAGCACAAAATTTTATAAGTAGAAAAAAACTGAATGCATTATTGGCACACACAAAAATCCTGGTTTATATGTAACTGAACTAAATTGAATTAAATTTGCCTCTGATAAGCTTACTGGGGAGCCAAGAAGGAGGGTAGAGGGCAACATGGTGCCTAACAGTACAAAACTACTTTACTAGACTGTATTGTTTCATTGTTTTCAGTACTTTTAAGAAAGAAGTAATAGATGTATTTGTCTTCTAAATCTTAACTTTTAGGCAAATTCTCCCACAGCCATTATAAAAACTAAAACTACTTTGTTTTGTCCTGAATCTCTAGTTTGTCTTTTATATGAAATCAGCTTTTAAAAAAATGACTAATTTGGTACTTGATTTATGTAAATTAATTACTCTTACCTAATCGAAGTGAAAATGCTGCCAACTTCCCCTTCTCTCCTCACTCTCTATACTTCTATTTCTACTTCTCTCCCCTCCCCTACCTGGCTGTTTCTGTCTCCTCTCCTACCTCCTCCCTCCCCCTACTTTGCCTCATGGAACATGACACTAAATAGAATCCAAGAGGGTGGTAACTCTGCCTTCCTTACTCACAGGACTTTCCTTATTCATGTGACTGACGATACAAAACTGGCCTAAAACTGAGTATCATGGTTTGTTTTTGAGCTTCTCCAATCCTTTAACTGTTTCTTTCCCTTTTGTCAAAAGAAGAAATTATTTAGATTAAGCACTCTGTAACACAAGATTCCAAAGTAGAGTGATGACAACATCTTTCAAATAACCTTCAAATTACGTCTAAAGCAGAACCATGGTGTTTATAAGCCCTCCTCAAATCAGCCTCTTGGCTCCTCTTAATAAAAAATGTTGAGAGTTGTTTGTGAAGTTTGTTTACATGTGTATAATATTAACAGTTACATCTCTCCCTGTGGTTTCTATCCTAAACTTAACTCTACAATTAATGACTTTCCTATTTTGAGTCACTTGTGAATTGCCATGTTTCTAATGTGAAGGAAACCCTCCACCCTGATGTCTATAATATATACCTGGATGAAATGGAAGGAGCTGCTCGCCTTCCCTCCAAGGCTTGTGTACTAGTTTACTCACTGGTGGCTTTGAATTAGTTTGGATCATAGGCTTGAGGGAGAAGGTGAGTGCTTACTGCCTACAGGTGTTAGTGCCACCCAAAGGGAGCTCTGTGCAAGAGGTGCAACAGATTACACCCCTATGTGCTGCTTGATCAAAACAGCAAATAACAGTGTCCACTCTTATCACAGATACAAAGATGCTCCGTTCAGAGCAGCAGAGAAAGCTCCCATCATGCAGTCTGCCCATGAAATGATAACTTGATTATGGCTGTAAGTAACCAGGGCATCTGCCCTTTGAGTCCAGTCTAAAGCAGCAGGACAATAACACACCAGGCTCTGTAAGGCCAGAGACCATGGACACAGCAGGATCAGGAGCTGGAAAGGACTCAGAGATGTTTGGACACATAAAGTTTCAGGTTCTAAAAAGTGTGAACTCCAGGGATAAGTTTGTAACTCTTATTTAAGTGTTCTATATCAGGTTGGGAATCACTGACCTAGACCGTTCTTATTTTTGCAAATAAGGAAATAATGGTTTGGGAGGTCAAATTATTTGTGTCAGATCATAAACCATATTATGGAACTTAGGACAAGATTTCCAACTTCTTAATGTGCAGATCCGTGCTCTTATCACTCTGCTATGCTGCCCAATATACAACTGCTGTACTCAAAACTTTTATAGGTTTATATACACAGACTTTCTTAATCAACTCCTCCTAGCTTTAAGAGATAGCAAGGGTAACCATGCACATGTTAGTCAAATATCTGAAATGAACTGAATGAAGTCTGGGTGATCCCACTGTGCTGTTCAGCAACAGACATGGCAGGAGCATGCCCAGAGAGTCAGAGACCACCACTTCTCCTGGTCCTCACGTGCTCCTCACAATGGGGGCAGTTTCCTGAGCTGGCAATGGGTGAGGTATTTAAAATGCCATATGGTCTTCATACAGCATGACCCTGAACTCAGGCCAATCACGTTGCCTTCAGCTCAGTTCACACCACTTGTCTAGTTCAGAGATGGAGGATTAATTGACTGTGCTGGGCTGAGTGAGACACACTTTTCAGTAATTGTGACGAAATACGCTTTTTGCCTTTACTTATGGACTGGAAGCTAACTCTAGAATCAGATGGGAGACTCCACTGTGTTGTTGAGTTTTCTCTGACTGCCTGGCACTATATGAAATTTGTGTGTGGGTATTACATAAAAAGATTCAGCTCCCAATGACTTTCATTTCAAAATAGGTCCACTGATAAGAAGAGAATGATGACTTCAAAGAAAATGATGGAGGATGTTGTCAATGTAAAAAACACAGACTATACATTAAAGAATATAAACTCCCACAGCCTCTTCTTTCACTCTGCTCTGCAATACCTTAGGATGTAAAGGCTTTTAATGTTCAGAAAAATAGGCAAAGCAGCAATAAAAGTGTAGGATCATTCAAGGGGAACATCTTGATGGAGATCAGTAACACAGAAGCCCAGTGGTATGCTATCAGCAGCCGTGTCCTCACGCTTATTGGCCTTCAACTATTTGGTGATTAAAGAAACAATATTACATATAGAAAGTTTCTGTGAAGGAATAATGCTAGTGAAAGTAAGAGCATTCTAAAGAAGCTCTGGCTAGCAGTCACGGTAAACATAATAGGGAGAGGCTCCTGGCTGATCGGAGGAACTCAGACTCTGTCTGCAGTGCCTAGGATGAGGAGCTCCTAAGTATGTCAATCCTTCCAAGACCAGGTTGTGCAAAGAGAGATCTGGTCACCACTGCTGGATGTGCCAGTGCAGAGCTGTGAGCCCAATACTTGTGGAGGGTATTTGGACAACTCTTTTTCTTTTTTTTTTAAACATAGGTGAATCCTTTTTTTTTTTTTAAGATTTTATTCATTTATTCATGAGACACACACACACACACACACAGAGAGAGAGAGAGAGAGAGAGAGAGAGAGAGGGGCAGAGACACAGGCAGAGGAAGAAGCAGGCCCCATGCAGGGAGCCTGACATGGGACTCCATCCCAGGTCTCCAGGATCACGCCCTGGGCTGAAGGCGGTGCTAAACCTCTGAGCCCCCTGGGCGGCCCTACTCTGACATCTCTTAAAATATTCCTATGCGTTGAAGTAAAATTGATTGCTTTGTTAAGTAAAAATTTTCTAATTTTTACTTTCTCGTTTGAAATGAATTTCAAACATATAAGAAAAGTAAAATATAAGCCAAAGGCTCTCACATTACTCACTGAATTTTAGGTTTGTGTACCTTTTTAACTTCATGATTCTCAGTTGCTTAGCATGCAGAGTGAAATGAAAAAAAAAAAACAAACCACAATTTTTATACAGCTTCTTTCATAATGCAAATATATAATACTTATTTTATATTAAACATATATGATTCTATTTTCATTCCAATGGGTCATTTAAGGATAGATCTACTTATAAAGTAAAATGGACAGGCATTTGCCCATCTTTTTAAGACCATGAAAGAAATAGAAGAAGACATCTCCAAGATGCTACTACCACTACGTTTATCTGTAAACCAACCCAGAGTTGCCATCACATGCTCCCATCCCCACTCTGACCCCCAAATTTGAAAGATGACCTAGCATCTTGAGAGGTGAAATTCTAGTCTTTTTATACTGAATCTGGTGCCTGGGGCAGTGCAGTGATCCTGCAATGCCTCCTGTGTGACCTGCCTCATCCCCACCCGCAGCCAGGTGCATGTTCACAGGCCATCTCTCCTTCCCAGCTTGCCACCCACCCCGACCACCAGTGCAAAACCATGTCCCATAGGACTTTCCAACCTTGGCACAGTGCTCGGTACAGTTGAGATGCAATAAAACAAAACAAAACTTTATTCAGTGACAACTCTGACATTACCCTCTAAGATGGTAAACCTGTTCTCAAGCAATATTCTCAGGCAGTTGGCTGATAACTCAAGGTTTCTATTATCCAGACATGTAGGGCAACATAGAGGCATCTTACCCCTTTCCCTTTCCTTGGAAGACATTACAGTCTTCTGGATAGGATTAAAACTCTTTCTGAGAAATCCTGAAAGGTCTGCTGTCCAACACAGGGCCTCCAGTGGACATCTGAGTGCTGACATCCACCTGTATGGCCAGATAGGAACCATACACTGGCACAGGGTGAGATCTGTCTTGCTTTATTGTCAAACCACTGAGCTATTCCATGACTTTTGAGAAGTTAGTGTATATCTGTAGTAAGTGTCAATAACTTTAAACAGAGTGGTGCTTCGACAAGACACAATCTACCAGTGTCTGTAATGGGACCACTCAGATCACTCTGTCCCATTTCATTTCAATACCCGTGAACAGTCATCTGGCTATGATGAGAAAATAATCTGCAGAATTGTTCTGGGCTACCAGTAGGCACCCAAATATCAAGTTTTAGAGCGAAGTAAATTAATTCTGCCCTCACACCTCCAGAAGGTAGAGCACACAGGATAAGCACTTCGAGAAGGAACATTTAAAACAGATAATATCATTAAGACTGTAAGTACATTTTGAAATGTATTATTTTTCCTTGATAAGTCTATCATGTAAATCTGTAATTAGGGACTTCTAAAATAGCTAACTTTTTTTAAACACAATATGCTGTAATTGTCTATTAAGTCAATGAGTACTTAGGGACTCTTAAAACTGCTGATTACTTGCTTGCTGGATTTTGGAAGAACAAGTACTAAAGACTCCTTACAAAATTCTCTTTAAAATAGACTGAAATTGAAAATATGCTGTTACCTGGCTAAGTTAATCTTCCTTTTTCTCTCAGAATGACATCTATCTATCATCACAGTTACCATTACAGATCTGGATTATAATGGCTTTACATCTCATTTTATAATCTAAGTACATTTTCATCTCCAACAGAATAAAACTTTTCAGTTCCATGGGTCCCAAATGTTCATCAAAGGGGGCTTTATTAATCATTCAGTTCTTATTGCAGATTTCAGTATTTTATCTCACTAATAGGATAAACAACATACTAGGCCATTTGGTATATTTACAAGTCATTCTGTTATATTCATACATCTGCTGTGTAATGAACCAAATAGGAAAATGAGCTATAACCTTTATCAAGTTATGTTCTATAATGCTTGTTTATACTTAACAGTTAAATAAATTAACAATGTTTACAAGGTCTTTAATATAAATTATAATAAAGGCTAAAGCTATTATTATTATAGTTTGTAATACTATTCTATTAATATACAATTTAACTTCATAATAATGCTATGTTTAATTTGCTTTGTAATCAAGCATCATAATTACTTCCAAATATAAATCAAACAGAAGCTAAAGAAAGAACAACAACAAAACTATTTATCTGGCTGGAAGCAAGCTAGGAAATCTTCTTTTTCTGCCTGTCAACTTTCTGTTCGTGAAAGTTCACTTTATTAGTAGTGGGTATTTTTTTGGCTTATGACTCTGCTCCAGGCCTGACTAAACTAATTCCACAGCTACTACTCATGAATTTATTCCATGAAGGTTGCAGGTGAGAGCCCAAGGTGTCCTCCAGAGATCCATGTTTTGGCATAAGTAATTAACCAACTCTTAAAGAAATAAACAGATAAGTATTTATTGGAATCCAGACACTGGAGAAATGCTGACAGACACAACACTCTTCATCTCCCCATTCATGAAGCTGATAGTACTGAAAGTATTTTGAAACTGAAATGAAAAAAAACAAACCACATTTTGAAAAGCAAGGAAACAGACCATTAAAATAACTACATACTAACAATAAGATTGAAGAAAGAGAAATTAAGGAGTCAATCCCATTTACAATTGCACCCAAAAGCATAAAATACCTAGAATAAACCTAACCAAAGAGGTAAAGGATCTATACCCTAAAAACTATAGAACACTTCTGAAAGAAATTGAGGAACACACAAAGAGATGGAAAAATATTCCATGCTCATGGATTGGCAGAATTAATATTGTGAAAATGTCAATGTTACCCAGGGCAATTTACATGTTTAATGCAATCCCTATCAAAATACCATGGACTTTCTTCAGAGAGTTAGAACAAAGTATTTTAAGATCTGTGTGGAATCAGAAAAGACCCCTAATAGCCAGGGGAATTTTAAAAAAGAAAACCATAGCTGGGGGCATCACAATGCCAGATTCCAGGTTGTACTACAAAGCTGTGATCATCAAGACAGTGTGGTACTGGCACAAAAACAGACACATAGATCAATGGAATAGAATAGAGAGCCCAGAAGTGGACCCTCATCTTTATGGTCAACTAATATTCAATAAAGGAGGAAAGAATATCCATTGGAAGAAAGACAGTCTCTTCAATAAATGGTGCTGGGAAAATTGGACAACCACATGCAGAAGAATGAAACTAGACCACTCTCTTTCACCAGACACAAAGATAAACTCAAAATGGATGAAAGATCTAAATGTGAGACAAGATTCCATCAAAATCCTAGAGAAGAACACAGGCAACACCCTTTTTGAACTTGGCCACAGTAACTTCTTGCAAGATTCATCCACGAAGGCAAAAGAAACAAAAGCAAAAACGAACTATTGGGACTTCATCAAGATAAGAAGCTTTTGCACAGCAAAGGATACAGTCAACAAAACTCAAAGACAACCTACAGAATGGGAGAAGATATTTGCAAATGACGTATCAGATAAAGGGCTAGTTTCCAAGATCTATAAAGAACTTATTAAACTCAGCACCAAAGAAACAAAGAATCCAATCATGAAATGGGCAAAAGACATGAACAGAAATCTCACAGAGGAAGACATAGACATGGCCAACATGCACATGAGAAAATGCTCTGCATCACTTGCCATCAGGGAAATACAAATCAAAACCACAATGAGATACCACCTCACACCAGTGAGAATGGGGAACATTAACAAGGCAGGAAACCACAAATGTTGGAGAGGATGCGGAGGAAAGGGAACCCTCTTACACTGTTGGTGGGAATGTGAACTGGTGCAGCCACTCTGGAAAACTGTGTGGAGGTTCCTCAAAGAGTAAAAAATAGACCTGCCCTACGACCCAGCAATTGCACTGCTGGGGATTTACCCCAAAGATGCAGATGCAATGAAACGCCGGGACACCTGCACCCCGATGTTTCTAGCAGCAATGTCCACAATAGCCAAACTGTGGAAGGAGCCTCGGTGTCCATCGAAAGATGAATGGATAAAGAAGATGTAGTTTATGTATACAATGGAATATTACTCAGCCATTAGAAATGACAAATACCCACCATTTGCTTCGATGTGAATGGAACTGGAGGGTATTATGCTGAGTGAAATGAGTCAATCGGAGAAGGACAAACATTATATGGTCTTATTTATTTGGGAAATATAAATAGTAGTGAAAGGGAATAGAAGGGAAGGGAGAAGAAATGTGTGGGAAATATCAGAAAGGGAGACAGAACATAAAGACTCCTAACTCTGGGAAATGAACTAGGGGTGGTAGAAGGGGAGGAGGGTGGGGGGTGGGGGTGAATGGGTGATGGGTACTGAGGGGGGCACTTGACAGGGTGAGTGCTGGGTGTTATCCTGTATGTTGGCAAATTGAACACTAATAAAAAATAAATTTATTATAAAAAAATAACTACATATTATGATAATGCGCTATAGAGAAGAGGAAGTAATGAAATGGAAAATAGTGGTAGTCGTTCTTTAGATAATGTGGTGAGGGAAGGACTTTCTCTGAAGGGATCATTTGAGATGAATTTGAAAGGGTACGAAATGTCATCTATTAGAAGAGCAGTTAGACCATTGTAGACCGAAACAATAGTATATGCAAGGGCCCTGTGGTGGAAAGAGCTTGTGTTCAAGAAGTTGAAAGAAAGGAGTGAGTGGCATGGATGAGAGATGAAAGGAGGACTGGAAGTCAGAGTGTGTGTACTCACAGAAGCAGGAAGCAGTAAGTACAGACTAAGAAGAGAGGGAGAAAGAGAGGTAAAGAAAGTACCAGTGCTACATCACGGATACAGGAATGGAAAACAGAATAATAGAGAAGGCTCAGGTGAGAACCAGTTTATAACCATTTGGTTTGACAACCATAAAGCTAGTGAACAACTCAGTAAGAATACTTTTAATTCACTGGTGGTATATTTACGATTGTGATACTGTGGTTTATAATAAGAAACATATACTTAGTCTTCCTCTCTGTCTTGGTTGGCCCAGAGCTCTTAAAACCCTTGGAATTGCTTATGATAAGAGCAAGAAGGGTGCCTTTTATTATGCTAATGAGTTTTGGAAAGCACCTAAGGCTAGAGTGTGGTTACCAGTGTGGAGCCAACCAGTGATTAGGGGGTTGGAATTTTAGGGTCCTACTCCTAGACCCACTTCTGAAGAGGGGAGAGCAGTCGAGGATTGAGTTCAATCACCAATGGCTGGTGATTTAATCAGTCATGCCCATGTAATGAAGCCTCCATAAAAGCCCAAAAGAATGAGGTTCAGAGAGCCATCAGGCTGGTAAACACATGGAGATATGGGAAGGGCATCTAGCAAGGAGAGAACATGGAAGCTCTGTGCCCTTTGCCCTTTGCATCTCTTCCATCTGGCTTACTGAGTTACGTCCTTTTACACTAAACACACAATCTAGTAAATAAAATGTTCTTCTGGGATCCCTGGGTGGCGCAGCGGTTTAGCGCCTGCCTTTGGCCCAGGGCGCGATCCTGGAGTCCCGGGATCGAGTCCCACGTCAGGCTCCCGGTGCATGGAGCCTGTTTCTCCCTCCTCCTGTGCCTCTGCCTCTTTCTCTCTCTCTCTCTATGTCTATCATAAATAAATAAATAAATAAATCTTTTTTTTTTTTTAAATAAAATGTTCTTCTGAGTTCTGTGAGAGGATCTAGTAAATTAACTGAGCCCAAGGAGTGGGTCACTGGAACCTCTGACCAATACATAGAAGCACAGGTAACAACCTAGGCTTATGATTGGCATCTGAAGTTGGGGGGTGCAGTCTTGTAGAACTGAGTCCTTAGCCTATGGAACCTTATGCTATCTCTAAGTAAACACTTAGAAGAGTTGAATTGTGGGACACCCAGCCAGAGTTGGAAAATTGTTTGGCATGGGGAAAAAACCCAGACATCAGAATTAGATACAGAATTGCAATGTATTCAGATCTATATTTTAAAGCACTGCGAAGTTTTTTAGTTTAGTTTAATGGGGCTTATAGGGTCTGCTGATCTTAAACCTAAATCAATAATTCTAAATGTTTTGAACTGTCCTAAATGTTAATCAATATTTGCTCAGAGATCAGCAACCCCCTTATGGATAGTATAATTATAACAAGTACCTAGAAAAAAAAAAAAACCCACACCAGTTGTATGAGTTTTAGGAAATAAAGTCAACTCTCTATTTTCTGGATCAATGAAGAGAACTGCTGACATGGGAAGCAAAAGTTTCTGCACCTTTTACCCCAGCCCTGCTATTTATTGAAGGGCCAATGTGTGCCAGACAACTGAAAGCAGCCACCAAAGTATTTAATGACATGAGTCTGCAAGTCCAAGAGGTAAAGTACCCTGCCCAAAGACACAGAGTCAGAGCAGAATGAAAATTTAAATCAAATTTTTTCTAACTCTGAAGTCTATCATCTTGCTTCTCAAATTTGGTGTGTTTCCAAAGCAAGAACTATTGGACACCCCATTGCCAATGGAGTAGGTAGTCTGTAGATGGGTGATTCACAATATGATAAAAGAAATGAGGTCTGTCTAAAGAAATTTTGCATCAAATGGGACTGGGATCACAGTTTCCAAATGATACAACTAAAAAGATTACCAAAGAGCAATTGTGTAGATGACCGAGGTAGACGTGGTTTTTGGTTCTGATTATATATATATATATATATATATATATATATATATATATATTTTTTTTTTTTTTGTATCTTTTTAAGGATATTCAGGCAATGCAAAGCCCAATAGAAGATCTTGACAACTTAGTGCTATATCTCAGGTATTTCATTTTGATTCTAAGTGTAGAAAAAGTCCACCATGAAGGACTATACATCAGATAAAACACAATTTATGCCCTCATGGCATGAGAAAAGGAGAGTTTAATCCGACAGTGGAATACAGGGTAAACTGCAGGTGAGCTTCTGTGCCTCGGAGTGGCAACTAGGAGGAAATTCTCCCCTTCCCATATAAACTGTCGCTCCTGCCATGTGAAAGGCAACACTCAGGTTTTCATTCTTAAGTGGTTTTCCAAAGTTCAGTGAGTTTAAAGTTTCAATAACTTCTATTTGGCCTTAGAGACTGAATGTTATGAATTATTGAATATTATGGTCATGGCAAAAATATACTGTACAAACATTTTTGCAGAAGCTTGAGCTATATAACAAGTATTATACCTTGGTTCAATTTCTGCAATGAATATAAATATACTGATTGAGTGGTATTAGAAAAACAGAAACAGGGGTGCCTGGGTGGCTCAGTCAGTTAAGCATCTGATTTTTTGTTTTGGTTCAGGTCATGATCTTAGGGTTGTAAGATCAAGACCCGAGTCAGGGTCTGTGTTCAGCAGGGAGTCTGCTTGGGATTCTCTCTCTTCTCTCCCTCTTCTCCTCCCCTACACCCTCTCTGACGGAAAAAAAAAAAAAAGGAAAAAGGAAAAAAAAACAGAAACAAATTAAAGTGACTGACTCACTTAGAAAAACATAAAATTGTAATATATTCCAATCCAATAAAATTTGTAGGAGAGCCAACAAATTCTAATGTTACTTATGCTTGTGTCATTTCTATCTCTAAAGAGGCAACCAATCTCCCTGAACTGGCTCAGGTCCTCTCTGTTCTCTTCTGAGCCTAGGTCAACACCATTCTAAAAGGCCCAGCTGGACTAGCTCTATGTCATTCTATTCTGTCTTTAAAACCACATTTAGAAAAAAAAAATAAAAATAAAACCACATTTAGAAACATAGCAATGTACCTTTAATTTTTACTTATTCATAGGCAGCTATATGATTTTATTCTGTTTCATACATTTGTAAACTACAGCTTCCTCAAACATAAACTGGAAGCTCATGGAAGAAAAATTTATATTATATGCATTTTTTCTTCCTTTGTTTCCAAAGCATTTATTACAATACTGAGCTACAAATATGTTGGAAAAGAGTCAAAAGAAAAAATCTTCATAATGAAAAACAAATGAGAATAACAGATTTAAAAACTGTCTTCCTCATATTTTATTTTATTTTACTGAAAATTTATTTGACAGAGATAGAGAGCACAAGCAGGTGGAACAGCGGGTAGAGGAAGAGGGAGAAGCAGGCTCCTAGTTGAGCAAGGATTCCCCATGTAGGGCTGGATCCCAGGACTCTGGGATCATGACCTGAGCTGAAGGCAGATGCTAAACTAACTGAACCACCCAGGCACCTACCTCATATTTTCTTTTAATTGCTCTTATTTTCACAGAATGCCACTAGTACACAACCTGCTGTGGTACTTCTTATAAAATTTCACGAGTAAATCGATAAAATAAAGTTCAAGTCAGGTTCTGCCTCCATAAAATGGCAGAGTAGATTAGATGATCTCTAAGATTTTTTCCCAAACCCTAAACTTTTAGTATTATTTGCAACGTTTTATCTATAAATCGATTGTATCATATATAATAAGGTACTGAAGGCAATTATTGAGTCACATAAATACAATAAAAGTAAGACAGAAGAGTGTAAAAAAATATAGGAAAGTTAAAATATCTGAAAATTCCTTAATACTTGCAGATTAATGTTGGTAAGAGACTATCTGGTCTGAGAAAATGTTGTGTGTGATTTTATAGATCTACTTACAAGATATAATTACTTTGATCTGACTTTCAAAGTTCCTGGACATTTTAAATTTAGTTTGAATTACATGAAAAATAAGATCAACCTTTTGACTTAATGCAGCACTCAGCAATAAAAGTTGATTTGATGGTTGATTGTACAAATACAATCCATAAAAGACAGGATAAGAGCCAAGATACTACAAGTAATTCATACCATAGAGCAAGCGCTCCTGCCAGCTTCTCACCAAATGAGCATTTGACACCAACTGAGGAGATGATTTTTCTGTAAAGAAAGCTAAGATACGGAGGGATGTATAGAAAGGTGATGTGACTTTGACTTCAAGATCTTATGAGGCCAATGTTAAGACACTATGGGTAATTCTGTTCAGTATAAATGAAGTAATTCTGCTTTTGGAAGAGTACAGTATAGCAGTAAGCAGAGCGCAGATTGTGAAGTGCCTTGTGTACATGCAAGGGAGTCTGTAAGACACTGGATGCCAATGAAGAGCTTTAAAAAAATGAGCACTGGTGTTATATACAACTGATAAATCACTAAATTCTACCTCTGAAACTAATAATCCACTATATGTCAATTAAATCGAGTTTAAAAGAAAAGAATGGAGATCCATAATGTCAACTTTACTTCAACAACAACAACAACAACAAAAAAAGAATTGAGATAATAAGGTTAGATTTGGGGTTTACACAATTACAGGAAAGAAATCAGAAAAGACAGTCATGAATCTGTTGCAATAGACAATGCTAGAGCCTCACACTGTGTTCTGTTGGATAGCTAGACCAACTATTTGTTTCTAGTTTCCAGTGGGGAGAAAATAATCAATAATAAGTAGAAAAATAACAAAATAAATTTTGGAGTAAGGCTTTGTGTGTGTGAGGAGGTGTATGTGTGTGTGTGTGAGAGAGAGTATTTTTCTTTAATAGCAGAAGCATGGATGATATACATTGAACCATATTATAACCATGTCTTAAAATCCAGGTATTTAAAAATTAATAACACTAACAATGAAGATACAAATAATTACAAATCATTGTGTCAACTAAGAAACATATAGTAAACCATATTAATAATGATTTATTCAAAAATTTATAACAGAAAAGTAAGCACAGCAGTAAAAAGAGTATCAAGACCAAATTATAGGGAAAATTGACTTTTCCAATTACCTAAGTGTGAATACACAAAACAGGAATTTTGTAATATTGCCAAGAACATATATGGAAGACAAACTTAAGAAAAATTAACAACTAAAGATATATATTTTTAATGATTTTATTTATTTATTTGAGAGAGAGAGAGAGAGAGAGAGAGAGAGAGAGAGAGAATAAGCATGGGGAGTGGGAGGTAGAGGGAAAGGAAGAAGCAAACTCCCCACTGAGTGGGGAACCCAATGTGGGGCTCATTCCCAGGACCCTGGGATCATAACCTAAGCCAAAGGCAGACATTTAACTTACTGAACCACACAGATGCCCCAGACAACTAAAGATACTTTTTAAAAGAGCCACATCATGACAGGTGGGAGGGCAAAGAAGTGGTCCAGTTAGGATCCACACCAACAACCCACCAACAACAGGATCCAGGACAACCCACAAGCAAGGATATCACAAACATAGGAGGTCCTCTCTGAGGAGCAAGAGCTTCAAAGCCCTGTATCAGGCATCCCTGCCCTGAGGGTCTTACACCAGGAAGAAGAGCCCCTATAAAGTCTGGCCTTGCAAATCAGCAAGGCTTAACTCTAGGAGAGCAAGAGAACCATAGGAAACCAAGACTCTACTCTTAAAGTGTCTGTAAACAAACACTCACTCTGAGACACACCACAGAGGCAACCGTTTAAGAAGCCTCTGAACCGTACATGGAGATTGACTAATTTTAGGACATATGTAAGAGGGGCAGGGATTTGTAGGACCCTTCTCAAGGAACAGAACCAGAGAGGGGCATCTTCTTTCTTCTCTCCTTCTATCATGGTGACTGACAGCTGGCAGGTGCCAATTCTGACATTGTCTATCGACCTTGCTAGCACTACTCATCCTGCTCTGCTGTTCCCCCGCAGGTCTGCCCTGTCCAACACATACCCACCCGAGTAGGTGCCACTCCAAACCATCACAACACTGGCAGGCAGCCTCAACTGGGATCGGCACTCCCCCAATGTGGCTCTTGCCCCCACTGCACCCAGCAAGTGGCCTTAACTGAGATTGGCACCCACTGAAAGCAAGTCCCAGAAGCAGGTACTCCAGAATCAGAACCCAAACCAGGAAATCCAGAGATATCCTCCTAAAGCAGCTCCAGCCATGTCACATGTCATGAGCAGTCTTAGCCTGGACTGATGCACCCCAAAAACACTTGGGGGGTGCCAGGCCTGCCCACCAGTGTGCCTGCATGAATTGCAGTCCAAATTCAAGAGGAGGCACATGCAGTCTGCGGGGGACACCCATGGACTACCTGATTCTGGGGAGCAGGGAGGAATGTGTTTCTGGGCCCCACAGGATACTTTCTACATATGGCCACTCCTTTAGGAATGAAAGATCTAATCTAGCTGACCTACGTAATACATATAAATAAGCACAGCTAGGCAGGCAAAATGAGGACACGGAAAAATACATTCCAAGTGAGAGAACAAGACAAAACCTCAAAAAAAAAAAAAAAAAAGAACTAAATGAAATAGAGATAAGCAATCTGCCTGATAAAGAGTTCAAAGTCATGGTCATAAAAATATCACACTTGAAAAAAGTATATGAATACAATTAGAATTTCAAAAAAGAAACAGAAAATATAAAAAGAACTAATTAGAACTGAAGAATACATTAACTGAAATGAGAATTACACTAGACAGAATCAACATCAGATTAGATGATGAAGAATGGATCAGCAATGGAGAAGAGAAGGTAGGTAGTTAAGAACAATATAAGGGACCTCTACAGAGGTAAACTAAAGCTCACATTATAGGGGTCCCAGAAGAAGAGAGAGAAAGGGCAGGAGAAAACTTACTTGAAGAAATAATAGCTGAAATCTTCCCTTACATGGGTAAGGAAACAGAAACTAAGGTACAAGAAGCACAAAGAGCCCCAAACAAGACGAACCCAAGGAGGTCCACACAAAGACACATAATAATTAAAGTGAAAAAAAAATTAAGATTAAAGAGATGATCTTAATGGCAGCAAGAGAAATCAACTAATAACATACAATGAACACCCATTAGACTATCAGCTGATTTTCCAGCAGAACTTAGAAGACCAGAAGAGAGTGGCAGGATATAGTTAAACTGAAAGAGAAAAACCTACAACCAAGAATACTCTACCTAGCAAGGTTATCATTCAGAATTGAAAGAGAGAGAAAGAGTTTCCCAAACAAACAAAAGTTAAAGGAGTTCATCATCACTAAACCTCCTTACAAAAAATGTTTTAAAGGATTTCTTCAAGCAGAAAATACTGTAAGTAGATGAAAATTTTGAAAGAAAAATTTGTATTGGTAAAAGCAAACATAGTAAAGGTAATGGACCAAACACTAATAAAGCTATTATGGAGGTTAAAAGACAAAAGTAGTAAAATAAACTATATCTACAATAATTAGTTAAGGGATAAACAAAATAAAAAGGCATAAAATATGTCAAAAACACAAAACGTGAGGGGGGAGGGAGAAAAATGTAAAATGTGTTCAAATTTAAGTGACTATCAGCCTAAAATAGACTGCTGTATAAATAGAATGTTATATATAAACCTCATGGTAACCACAAAACAAAAGCTTGTAATACATATACAAAAAAATAAAGAGGAAATAATCTAGGGATGCCCAGGTGGCTCAGTGATTGGGCGTCTCCCTTTGGGTCAAATCGTGATCCTGGAGTTCCGGGATCAAGTCCCACATCGGGCTTCCTGAATGGAGCCTGCTTCTCCATCTGCCTATGTCTCTGCCTCTCTCTCTATGTCTCTCATGAATAAATAAAAAAATATTTTAAAAAAGGAAAGAATCTTTTTTTTAAATTTTATTTATTTGTGATAGTCACAGAGAGAGAGAGAGAGAGAGAGAGAGAGAGAGGCAGAGACATAGGCAGAGGGAGAAGCAGGCTCCATGCACCAGGAGCCCGACGTGGGATTCGATCCTGTGTCTCCAGGATCGCGCCCTGGGCCAAAGGCAGGCGCTAAACCTCTGCGCCACCCAGGGATCCCTAAAAAAAGGAAAGAATCTAAATGTAACACTAATGAAAGTCATCAAATCACAAAGGAAAAAAGCAAAATATGAAAGGAACAGAGAATAACTATGGAAAAAAAGGAAAACAATAAATGAAATAGCAATAAGTACATACCTATCAATAATTACCGTAGAGGCACCTGGGTGGCTTAGTCAGTTAAGTGTCTGCCTTCAGCTTAGGCCATGATCTCAGGGTCCTGGGATCCAGCCTCGTGTCAGGCTCCCTGCTCAGCAGGAGTCTGCTTCTTCCTCTCCCTCTGTGCACACAGTTGCTCTATTTCTCTCTCTCAAATAAATAAATAAAATCTTTAAAAAATAATAACTGCTTTAAATGTAAATGGACTAAATGGCCAATTAAAAGGCAAAGGGTAGCTGAACGGATCAAAAAAAACCCCAACAACCAAAAAACAAAACAAAACAAAACAAAAAAACAAGATCCATCTATATTCTGCCTATAAGAGACTTACTTCAAACACAGACTGAAAGTGAAGGGATGGAAAAATACATTACATATAAGTGGAAATGAAAAGAAAGCAGGAGTAGCAATATCCCTGTCATATATCAGAGAAAATGAACTTTAAAATAAAGATTATGACAAAAGACAAATCATGTTACACAATAATAAAGGATCAGTCAAACAAAAGGATGTAACAATTTTAAATATATATGCACCTAAAAGAATCACCTAAATAGGTATAAAGCAAATATTAACAGACATAAAGGAAGAAATTGACAGTAATACAATAATAGTAGGAAACTTTAACACCCTACTTACAGCAATGGATAAGATCATCCAGACAGAAAATCAATATAGAAACAGTGGCTTTGAACAACACATCAGACCAGATAGACCTAATAGATATATTCAGAACATTCCATCCAAAAGCAGCAGAGTATACAATATTTTCAAGTGCAGATAGAACGTTTTCTAGAACAGATCACATGTTAAGGCACAAAACAAGTCTCAATAAATGTAAGAAGCCTGAAATAATATGAAACATTTCTTCCAAACACTAGAAATCAATTATAAGGGGGGGGAGGGAAACCTATAGTTTTATACCTAAATGTAAGACCTGAAGTCATAAAAATCCAAGAAAGCATAGGCTGTAAACTCTTAAACATGGGTCTTAGCAAGGGGAGGGATTTGTATCCTCAAAGTTAAACAAAGGGATTACACCTAACTATAAAGCTTTTGCATGGGGAAGAAAATCATCATCAAATGAAAAGACAACCTACTGAGTGGGTGAAGATGTATGCAATAGTATACTCAATAAGTAGTTACTATCCAAAAAATTATAAAGAACTCATACAACCAACACCAAAAAAACCAAACAACTCAATTAGAAAATGGAAATTGTCAATAGACATTTTCCCAAAGAAAACATACAGCTGTCCAAGAGATACATGAAAAGATGTTTAGCATCACTAGTCATCAGGGAAATGCAAGTCAAAACCGCAGTGAGATGTCACCTCACTAGCTAGTCAGTGAGAATTATAGTCACTAGTCAGACTGGCTATTATCAAAAATACAAGAAATAGCAAGTGTTGATGAGGGTGTGGAGAAAAGAGAATCCTCTTGTACTGTTGGTAGGATTGTAAATTAGTGCAGCCACTACAGAGGTTCTATGGAGGTTCCTCAAAAAAATTAAAATAGAACTATCATACCAACCAGCATATCCACTTCTGAGTATTTATCTGTAGGAAACAAAAACACCAATTCAAAAAATGATATGCACCCCTACGTTTGTTGCAGTATTATTTACAGTAGCCAAGATACAGAAGCAACCCAAGTGTCCGTGAATAGATGAGTAGATATAGAAGATGTGGCATAAAAATATATAAAATGGAATATTGCTCAGCCATAAAAAGAATGAAAACTTTCCATTTGTAACAACATGGATGGACCTGGAACATATTATGCTGAGATAAATAAGACAGAGAAAGACAAATACCATATAACATCACTTACAACTTACATGTGGAATCTAAATCAATAAACAAAACAAATAGACTCAAATATAGAGAACAAACTAATAGTTGCTGAGGAGAGGGAATTGGGGGAATGGGTGAAATAAGGAGATTAAGAGGCACAAATTCCAGTTATAAAATAGGTCACAGGGATGAAAAGTACAGAATATGGGATATGGTCAATAATATTATAATAACTGTGTACAGTGACAGATGGTAACTAGACTTATGATCATTCTTTAGTGTATATAAACATCAAATCACTATGTTGTATACTTGAAACTAATATAATACTGTATGTCAACTATAATTCAATAATAAATAAACATAAATGCATAGAAAGGAAGGAAAGAAGGAAGAGGGGAAGAACTTAAAATATTTGGAAAACTAGTCACATTAATTTTAGCACAATTTCAAGTTTTGTAATCCTTAGTAATTTACTTCATTCCATGTAAAAATGAAAATTTAGAGAATATTATATCATTTCCTAATAGCCAACACTAATTCAGTGCATACAATGGGCTGCACAGTTTTTGAAGTATTATGTGTACATTTATCTCATTAAATCATTACAAGTCTTTGAGACAGGCATACTAATATTATCTCCATTTTCTAGATGAGGAAATGGGCACAGTCACACTGCTAAGTAAACAGTAAAACTGAGATTCAAATCCAAGATTTAGACTCCAGATTCCACACTTTTAATAAGTAGGTTACACTGCCTGTAGAACCTGAATTTTGAGATCTATCTTAGGCTTATCAGGAGAATTTGTGCAATCCACTAACTAGCAGGCTGCATAGCTATGATGAGAGATCAAATGCAATGGCACTGGGAGGGAGCAAGCAGGGGTCAGAGATAGACTTGGGAGAAATTAAGTAAGAGAATCAGCAAAACTCCATCACTGTACATGTGGGGAGGGGAAGGGATAAAGAGGGAGCAAAGCCCAGAATGATTCTGCTTAAGAGGTAGGAACTTTGGTGGGTTTTTTGTTTGTTTTTTAAGATTTTACTTATTTATTTGAGAGAGAGGCACAGAGCACAATTTGGATGGGGAAGAGCAGAAGGAGAGGGAGAAGCAGATACCTCTCTGAGCAATGACTCCAGTGTGGAGTTTGATCCAGGACTCTGGGATCAGGACCTGAGCCGAAGACAGATGCTTAACCAACTAAGCCACCCAGGCGCTCCAAGAAGTTGGAACATTGAACACAAGTAGGAACTACAGTAGAAAGGTAAGTTTTTTTGTTTTTGTTTTTGTTTTTGTTTTTGTTTTCTTTGGCTTGGGATGAAGTTCAGCTTGGTCCACAGACTTTGGGATATTTGTGAGACAGGCAGTCTGAGAAGCTGGTTAGGCAGTTTCACAGAGGAGCAGGCAGTGGGTGAGACAGAGTCGAGGAAAGAGAGCTATCCCTGTCCCTGAAATGTTGACCCATCCTCACCTCCACTGAGACTGTTCTTACCTGAGAATGTTACTGTGATGAGGGATGAATGTGTTCATGTCAATATAGGGAGGGGTGTAGTAAACATAAAATAAGAAACATCTACCTGGCATATTGGGCTGTGAAATTAGGCAGAGTAAGAAGTGGAATCAGGAAAAAAAAACCCACACAGCACAAATACTAACACTATTCCCCCAACATAGGACTGACCATGGTCTCTAGTTTTCCATTCTGTATATAAAGGCGTCATGCTTGCTAATGGATTCTCCTTTACAGAAAGACCTGATTCTTATTGATTTTGTACTTCCTGAAACTCCTAGCACAATGTAAAAATGTCTGTAGAGTTATTAAGTCAGGAACCCTTCTCACTTCTATAAGAAGCTAATTACTTAAAAAATGCAGTTAGTCCTTCTAGAGCTTAGGTTCAAGCATCATTGGGCTGACTCAATGTAAGACAGCCTTAACAGAATAATGTGCTAGCTTCATCCCAAGAATCCAGTGGGAGAGCAACAGAGGCAGTGAGGGAAGAAAACAAACAAAAGAATGCAGTGCCTGCACATGTGTCTGAAACCAGCTATTAGTCATGTCAACCTAATCTGATCGAAGAAATCCTTCAGACAAAAGAATAAGATATTTTGGTTCAAGGCTCATTAAAATTTAGAGTGGTTAATTTCCTCCTTAACTTTAAGTAGCTAGAAAGGAAGAGAAAATGAAGATACCAACATAACAGAGGACTCTTTTTTTTCAACTAAGATTTTTTTTAGTTGCTGAAAATTAAAACATTTCTTCTAAAACTTTCTGAAATTTAATCTATAAAACAAAATTAATTAATTTAAAAAATATTTTATTTATTTATTCATGAGAGGCAGAGAGAGAGGCAGAGACACAGGCAGAGGGAGAAGCATGCTCCATGCAGGGAGTCTGATGTGGGACTCGATCCCGGGACTCCAGGATCACGCCTGGGCCAAAGGCAGGCACTAAACTGCTGCGCCACCCAGGAATCCAAAACAAAATTAATTTAGATGGAATGTTTAAAAGAAAACAAAATGCACTTCAGCGAAAATCAACGGCCCAAATTAGATGGATTTAGACCAGGTTAAGTTTGCCAAACTAAAATGTAGAAAATAATGATTCTTCTAGATAACACTATCAAAACAATTCCTTAGTGATTATTATAACTTTTCTTTTATAAAAGTATGCCCTTTGAGGCTTAACTGTGAATAATTAGATTTCACCATAGCCGTAGCACTGGTTAATCAATTCACCTAATACTTAGTTCTAAAATACTTAAAATGACATGAAAAAACAGCATTAAGGTATAAATTCAGGTTAAGTATTTAAATATCAACAACGAAGAGTAAAATACTCACGATATGGTACTTCCAGTGGATGCCCTGTTACATCACACCATCCAATTGGGTGAATGTCAGGGCTATCCGCATCCATCCAATAGTCATATTTGTGGTCCCAGCCATCAAAATGAACCTGTTGAGTAATTAGTATTTAATAATTAGTATTTCACTATGCCTATACCAAAGTATTAGAAAACAAACCTTTGAAATTGAGATTGAAATTGTAATAATCATACATTACAGCTGAAACAATATTTAAAACGTGCCAACAAAGAGCCTTCTAATCTAAGGAACAAAGGCTGTTGTACCAATTTTTCCGAGAAATAAAAGAAGTTGGTAAATAAAAAAAATCTGTCAGAGACTGATTAGAATTTGAAGGGGTAACACCAATTCATTTTCCCAACTAAGTAATAGTTGGTGGGAAGGACACTTCCTCTCCTGATTAAGGACATCAGTGGAAGGACACCTCCTCTCTTGGTTGCCACTACAAAAATTATGTCAGTATTATCAACAAGAGTCACCAGTTTGACATCAATACAAGCCTTATGCTATTGGGAAATGCATGGATTTTAGAGAGTGTGAAAGGAAGCAATACATTTCAAAATCCTAACAACAAGGAGAGATGAAGCCACTAGAACAATGGAGGCAAAGGAGCAGACAAAATATGCTACTGAGGTAGACAGAATAAAAGCTATCTTCATAGCTGTGAAGGACAGTGTAAGCTTTCAGGAAATCTGAGTTAGAGATATGGCTCAGGTCCAACAATCCAGTGAATGGTTATCACTGTTTTGCCTGCTACCTACAAAACACACAGGCACATAACTCACATATATACATACAGGTCTAAGAATAATTAAAATAAAACCCTACTTCTGGAACAAAAGTCTCATACTTATTTCTGAAGCTTATCAAACTCTATGTTCTAGAAGTTTCATATGAGGATGAAAGAGTCAAATTATTTATGCAGGCAAAAAAATAAGGATAATAATATTTTATAACCCTCTTTCATATCATATATTTTCTATTAATTAAATGGGGAATTCCCTCTTTGAATGCAAAAAGACCTACAATTTTTTGAAAATCATAATTTGAATAAAAAGAGCAAGATTGCAAGCATCATAATAAACCAACTGAAGCAAAAGCCTGTCACGTAGGACATAGGACCAAAAAAATAGAAAAAGGTAAAATTGTGTGTAGTAAGTCCCATATAAAGTCCTACACTTCAAAAAAAAAAAAAGTCCTACACTTCTTCTCAAGATCCATCTTTCTAAACAAGTGGTTCTCCCAGACCCTCAGTATAAGCATCACCTGGACACATGTTAGAGATGCAGATTGTTGGGTCCTAACTCAACCCACTGAACCAGACACTCTAAAAGACAGGGCCTAACAATCTGTGTAAACAAGTCCTCTAGATGCATCTAATATATGCCAAAGTTTGAGAACGAATAATCTAAAGATAACTTTCAAAAGCATGTTTCTACCAGATGTAGGCTTCAGGCTAAGACAGAGTAGTAACCATAAAGCTGGATAAAACTTATGAAGTGACTGTTTTTAGACATTGGACAACAGGTACATACCACAGATATGTAATCGCTAAGAACACCCAGATGAGTCCTCAATGTCAGCTTGTGGACAATTTCCTGATAGCACCACAGGGAGGAAAACCTGAATGCAGCAGTCTCACTGTACTGAGGAGACACACATTGCAGCTTAGCACTGATGAAGCCAATGGAAATTGAAGGACAAACACTAGAGAAAACAGGGCTACAGGGAAGAGGACTCCACAAATCTAGTTTTTTTTTTTTTCTTTTCTTTTTTTTTTTGGCAAGGCGTTGGTCAAGGGATGGACTATAAACATGCAAGATGAGACAGAGGGAAGTGAAGCAGAGAGCACCTGATACTGAGCTGGAAGTAAAATGAAAACAGCAGAAGAAGTCACACATACTGGGAGAAGGGAGAGACCAGAGTGCAGACCATGAGAATTTGATTGAGACACCAAAAAGGCCATACTTCTGGAATAAGTATACTCTAGTATGTCCTAGAGTATTTCAGACCAACCCTAAAAAAAGGACTAAAATCAAACCTCCAAAATTTAAGAACAGCCATCAGTATTAACTGTCTGACAGAACAAACTCTTCCCTTTTGAAAGGAAGACAAGTACACCCAAATCTGAACACTGCACCATTCATAATGTCCAACATAAAATAAAAATGTATTTGACAAGCAAATAAGCAGGTGATGGTGTGCCTTACTCACTTTCTTTAAAAAGAGACCCTGAGAAGCTCCAGATGTTGTAATTAGTAGGTAAGAACTTAAAGTGGCTATTAAAATATATTTAAGGACATAAAGGAAAAAATAGTCTTGATGAGGGAACAGATAGGGAATCTTAGCAGGGAAAAGGAAACTGTAAGAGATAAACATGGATATTCTAGAACTGAAAAGCAAAATATCTGAGGTAAAAAGTTTCTGAATAGGCTTAAAAGCAGATTAGACATGGCAGAAAGATAGGTAAGTGAACATGAAAGCAGGTTCATAGAAATTACTAATCTAAAGCCCACACAATAAAAAAATTTCAAAAATATATTTTTTAAAGATTTTATTTATTTATTCATAGAGATGCAGAGAGAGAGAGAGAGAGAGAGAGAGAGAGAGGCAGAGACACAGGCAGAGGGAGAAGCAGGCTCCATGCAGAGAGCCTGACGTGGGACTCGATCCAGGGTCTCCAGGATCACGCCCTGGGCTGCAGGCAGCGCTAAACCGCTGCGCCACCGGGGCTGCCCAAAAATTTCAAAAATTAACAGAGCCTCAGGTACTTGTAAAATAGATCAATTGGTCTAATGTACATGTATTTGGAATCCAGAAGGAGAAGAAACACAATGGAGTGGGAATAATGGTCAAAGCAGAAAAAAGCTGAAGAAATAACATCAACAAAATCTCCTTATTTTGGTCCCAAAAAGCCAATTTACAAGCTTATGAAAAACAGCAAAACCAAGCAAAATAAATACAAAGGAAATCAAGGTGTCTGAGTGATTTAGTTGATTAAGTGGCCGACTTATGGTTTGCACTCAGGTCATGATCTTAGGATCCTGGAATCAAGCTCTGCATTGGGCTCTGCACTCAGTGGGGAGTCTGCTTGTGGATTCTCTCTCTCCTTCTCTCTCTCTCTCTCTCTCATAAACAAAGAAACAAACACAAGCCACTGAAAATGAAAGACAAAAGAAAAAATCTTGAAAGCAGCCTAAGAAGTACAACATATTACATACAGGGAACCATGACAGGGATGTTAGCCAACTTCTCATCAGAAACAGAAAAGGCCTTGGGCTCCCCACTCAATGGGGAGCCTGCTTCTCCTTCTTTCTTTGCCCCTCTCTCTTCTCTCTCTCTCTCTCTCTCATAAATAAAATCTTTAAAAGAAAAAAAAAGAAACAGAAAAGGCAAGAAGACAATGAAATGACATCTTTAAAGTAGTGAGGGAAAACATATGTCAACCTGATATTTTATGTCTTATTAAAGACATTCTTCAAAAAGGAATATAATTTTCAGATAAACAAAAACTGAGAAAGTATTCACCTATAGATTTGCACTTGCAAGAAATATTATAGAAAGTATTTCAAGTGAAAGGTAAGTATTATCAGATGGAATGATAGCAATTTTGAAAAAAATGAGCAAAATTGAAAGTCTCACTCTATCTGATTTCTACAATTACTATAAAGCTACAGTTATGAAGCCAGTGTTGTTTTGGCTTAAGAAGAGGCAAATACATTATTGTAACAGAAAAGATTATATCAATTGACCAACATATATATATAGTCAACAGCTTTTCAGCAAATATGATAAAGCCATTCAATGGGAGGGGAAGAGCAGTATTTTCAGCAAATTATACTAGGTCAGCTGCATATCCACATGTAAAAAAAATCCAAACCAACTGATTTCTACCTCACCTCCCTCCCACACAAAAATTTATTTGAAATGAACCACAGACCTAAACGAAAGCTAAAAGAATCAAACTCAATGAAACCTTAAAGATACTGGGATATTGAAGGATTTCTTTTCCATAAAAGAATAAGTTGATAAATTCAATTTTTATAATAAAAAAAATCTGTTCTTCAAAATCATCATTAATAAAAAATATAACCAAGCCAAGGACATTTGTAATACATTTATTTGACAAAAGACTTGACAACCCAATAAATAATGGACAAAAGACTTGATAATGCTCTGTGGAAAAAAAGTTTCATGAATGGTCAATAGGTAAATAAAAGAAATTCTCAACTTCACTATTCATCAAAGAGATCAGAATGAAACATACTACACACCCACTTGTATGACTTAAATTTCTTAAGCATCAATTACTGGTGAGGCTGTGGAGCTCCCAGAACAATCATACAATGTCAACGGGGATGGAAAATTGTACAATTACTTTAGAAAATGTTTTCCTATTTTATTATAGATTTAAGATGTTCCTACTCCATGACTTCTGGCAATTCCACCCAAAAGATGAATATACAAAGAAGCGTAAATGAACATTCCTGGTAATTTCATTCAAAATGCCAAAATCTGGGGAAGATGGCAGAAGAGTAGGGTCCCCAAGGCACCTGTTCCCACGAAATTACCTAGATAACCTTCAAATCACCCTGAAAATTTACGAATTCGGCCTGAGATTTAAAGAGAGAGCAGCTGGAATGCTACAGTGAGAAGAGTTCGCGCTTCTATCAAGGTAGGAAGACGGGGGAAAAAGAAATAAAGAAACAAAAGGCCTCCAAGGGGGAGGGGCCCCGCGAGGAGCCGGGCTGAGGCCGGGGCGAGTGTCCCCAGGACAGGAGAGCCCCGACCCGGAGGAGCAGGAGCTGCACCGACCTTCCCGGGCGGAAAGGGGCTCCCAGGGGGTTGGAGCAGGACCCAGGAGGGAGGGGATGCCCTCGGGCTCCCGGGGACACTAACAGCACCTGCGTCCGGGGAGAGCCCACGCCCCGCGGCCAGGGGGCTGCATGGCCGGGAGCGCGAATCCAGCAGCACAGGACCCGGGGCACAGGGCGCCGGGACACAGCCCAGGATCCGGCCTCCCCCGGGACAGGCAGAGGCCGGGAGGGCCCAGGACAGCAAGGACGCTCCTGCCCCAGCTGAGCAGATCAGCGGCCCCGCCCCGGAGCCTCCAGGCCCTGCAGACGGAGAGCTCCGTGGTGACTGCAGGGGCTGAATCCAGGGCTCCAGAGCTGCAGCAACCACTGTGGTTGTTCCTCCTGGGGCCTCAAGGGGTAAACAGCCCCCATTGAGCCCTGCACCAGGCAGGGGGCAGAGCAGCTCCCCCAAGTGCTAACACCTGAAAATCAGCACAACAGGCCCCTCCCCCAGAAGACCAACTAGACGGACAAGTTCCAGGGGAACCCAAGGGACTGAAAGTATACAGAATCAGAAGATACTCCCCCGTGGTTGTTTTTTTTTTTTTCTGTTCGCTTCCCCCACCCTTTTTTCCCTTTGATTCTTTTTCTTTCTCTTTCTCTTCTCTTTTCTTCCTTTTTTTCTTTTTTCTTTTTCTCTTTTCTTTCCTTCTTTCTCTCCTCTCTTTTTCTCCTTTTCCCAATACAACTTGTTTTGGGCCACTCTGCACTGAGCAAAATGACTAGAAGGAAAACCTCTCCTCAAAAGAAGGAATCAGAAACAGTCCTCTCTCCCACAGAGCTACAAAATTTGGATTACAATTCCATGTCAGAAAGCCAATTCAGAAGCACTATTATAAAGCTACTGGTGGCTCTAGAAAAAAGCATAAAGGACTCAAGAGATTTCATGACTGCAGAATTTAGATCTAATCAGGCAGAAATTAAAAATCAATTGAATGAGATGCAATCCAAACTAGAAGTCCTAACGACGAGGGTTAACGAGGTGGAAGAATGAGTGAGTGACATAGAAGACAAGTTGATGGCAAAGAGGGAAACTGAGGAAAAAAAAGACAAACAATTAAAAGACCATGAGGATAGATTAAGGGAAATAAACGACAGCCTGAGGAAGAAAAACCTACGTTTAATTGGGGTTCCTGAGGGCACCGAAAGGCCAGAATATGTATTTGAACAAATCACAGCTGAAAACTTTCCTAATCTGGGAAGGGAAACAAGCATTCAGATCCAGGAAATAGAGAGATCCCCCCCTAAAATAAATAAAAACCGTTCAGCACCTCAACATTTAATAGTTAAGCTTGCAAATTCCAAAGATAAAGAGAAGATCCTTAAAGCAGCAAGAGACAAGAAATCCCTGACTTTTATGGGGAGGAGTATTAGGGTGACAGCAGACCTCTCCACAGAGACCTGGCAGGCCAGAAAGGGCTGGCAGGATATATTCAGGGTCCTAAATGAGAACAACATGCAACCAAGAATACTTTATCCAGCAAGGCTCTCATTCAAAATGGAAGGAGAGATAAAGAGCTTCCAAGACAGGCAGGAACTGAAAGAATATGTGACCTCCAAACCAGCTCTGCAAGAAATTTTAAGGAGGACTCTTAAAACTCCCCTTTAAGAAGAAGTCCAGTGGAACATTCCACAAAAACAAGGACTGAATAGATATCATGATGACACTAAACTCATATCTGTCAATAGTAACTCTGAACGTGAACGGGCTTAATGACCCCATCAAAAGGCGCAGGGTTTCAGACTGGATAAAAAAGCAGGACCCATCTATTTGCTGTCTACAAGAGACTCATTTTAGACAGAAGGACACCTACAGCCTGAAAATAAAAGGTTGGAGACCCATTTACCATTCAAATGGTCCTCAAAAGAAAGCAGGGGTAGCCATCCTCATATCAGATAAACTAAAATTTACCCTGAAGACTCTAGTGAGAGATGGAGAGGGACACTATATCATGCTTAAAGGATCTATCCAACAAGAGGACTTAACAATCCTCAATGTATATGCCCCGAATGTGGGAGCTGCCAAATATATCAATCAATTAATAACCAAAGTTAAGACATAATTAGATAATAATACACTTATACTTGGTGACTTCAATCTAGCACTTTCTACACTCGATAGGTCTTCTAAAAACATCTCCAAAAAAACGAGAGCTTTAAATGATACACTGGACCAGATGGACTTCACAGATATCTACAGAACTTTGCATCCAAACTCAACTGAATACACATTCTTCTCAAGTGCACATGGAACTTTCTCCAGAATAGACCACATACTGGGTCACAAATTGGGTCTGATCTGATAGCAAAAGATTGGGATCGTCCCCTGCATATTCTCAGACAATAATGCCTTGAAATTAGAACTAAATCACAACAAGAAGTTTGGAAGGACCTCAAACACGTGGAGGTTAAGGACCATCCTGCTAAAAGATGAAAGTCTCAACCAGGAAATTAAGGAAGAATTAAAAAGTTTCATGGAAACAAATGAGAATGAAGATACAACTGTTCAAAATCTTTGGGATGCAGCAAAAGCAGTCCTGATGGGGAAATACATCGCAATACAAGCATCCATTCAAAAACCGGAAAGAACTCAAATACAAACGCTAACCTTACACCTAATGGAGCTAGAGAAAAAACAGCAAATAGATCCTACACCCAGCAGAAGAAGAGAGTTAATAAAGATTCGAGGAGAACTCAACGAAATCGAGACCAGAAGAACTGTGGAACAGATCAACAAAACCAGGAGTTGGTTCTTTGAAAGAATTAATAAGATAGATAAACCATTAGCCAGCCTTATTAAAAAGAAGAGAGAGAAGACTCAAATTAATAAAATCATGAATGGGAAAGGAGAGATCACTACCAACACCGAGGAAATACAAACTATTTTAAAAACATATTATGAACAGCTATATGCCAATATATTAGGCAATCTAGAAGAAATGGACGCATTTCTGGAAAACCACAAACTACCAAAACTGGAACAGGAAGAAATAGAAAACCTGAACAGGCCAATAACCAGGGAGGAAATTGAAGCAGTCATCAAAAACCTCCCAAGACACAAAAGTCCAGGGCCGATGGCTTCCCAGGGGAATTCTATCAAACGTTTAAGAAGAAATCATACCAATTCTACTAAAGCTGTTTGGAAAGATAGAAAGAGATGGAGTACTTCCAAATTCGTTCTATGAGGCCAGCATCACCTTAATTCCAAAAGCAGACAAAGACCCCACCAAAAAGGAGAATTACAGACCAATATCCCTGATGAACATGGATGTAAAAATTCTCAACAAGATACTAGCCAATAGGATCCAAGAGTACATTAAGAAAATTATTCACCATGACCAAGTAGGATTTATTCCTGGGACACAAGGCTGGTTCAACACTCATAACACAATCAATGTGATTCATCAGGTCAGCAAGAGAAAAACCAAGAACCATATGATCCTCTCATTAGATGCAGAGAAAGCATTTGACAAAATACAGCATCCATTTCTGATCAAAACTCTTCAGAGTGTAGGGATAGAGGGAACATTCCTCAACATCTTAAAAGCCATCTATGAAAAGCCCACAGCAAATATGATTCTCAATGGGGAAGCACTGGGAGCCTTTCCCCTAAGATCAGGACAAGACAGGGATGTCCACTCTCACCACTGCTATTCAACATAGTACTAGAAGTCCTAGCCTCAGCTATCAGACAACAAAAAGACATTAAAGGCATTCAAATTGGCAAAGAAGAAGTCAAACTCTCCCTCTTCACTGATGACATGATACTCTACATAGAAAACCCAAAAGCCTCCACCCCAAGATTGCTAGAACTCATATAGCAATTTGTCAGCGTGGCAGGATACAAAATCAATGCCCAGAAGTTAGTGGCATTTCTATACACCTACATTGAGACTGAAGAAAGAGAAATTAAGGAGTCAATCCCATTTACAATTGCACCCAAAAGCATAAGATACTTAGGAATAAACCTAACCAAAGAGGTAAAGGATCTATACCCTCAAAACTATAGAACACTTCTGAAAGAAATTGAGGAACACACAAAGAGATGGAAAAATATTCCATGCTCATGGATTGGCAGAATTAATATTGTGAAAATGTCAATGTTACCCAGGGCAATTTACACGTTTAATGCAATCCCTATCAAAATACCATGGACTTTCTTCAGAGAGTTAGAACAAAGTATTTTAAGATCTGTGTGGAATCAGAAAAGACCCCTAATAGCCAGGGTAATTTTAAAAAAGAAAACCATAGCTGGGGGCATCACAATGCCAGATTCCAGGTTGTACTACAAGCTGTGGTCATCAAGACAGTGTGGTACTGGCACAAAAACAGACACATAGATCAATGGAACAGAATAGAGAATCCAGAAGTGGACCCTCAACTTTATGGTCACGTAATATTCGATAAAGGAGGAAAGACGTACCCATTGGAAGAAAGACAGTCTCTTCAATAAATGGTGCTGGCAAAATTGGACATCCACATGCAGAAGAATGAAACTAGACCACTCTCTTTCACCATACACAAAGATAAACTCGAAATGGATGAAAGACCTAAATGTGAGACAAGATTCCATCAAAATCCTAGAGGAGAACACAGGCAACACCCTTTTTGAATTTGGCCCAGCAACTTCTTGCAAGATAGACCCACGAAGACAAGAGAAACAAAAAGCAAAAATGAACTAAGGGACTTCACCAAGATAAGAAGCTTCTGCACAGGAAAAGAAACAGTCAACAAAACTAAAAGACAACCTATGGAATGGCAGAAGATATTTGCAAATGACGTATCATTAAGGGACTAGTATCCAAGATCAATAAAGAACTTATTAAACTCAACACCAAAGAAACAAACAATCCAATCATGAAATGGGCAAAAGACATGAAGAGAAATCTCACAGAGGAAGACATAGACATGGCCAACATGCACATGAGAAAATGCTCTGCATCATTTGCCATCAGGGAAATACAAATCAAAACCACAATGAGATACCACCTCACACCAGTGAGAATGGGGAACATTAACAAGGCAGGAAACCACAAATGTTGGAGAGGATGCGGAGGAAAGGGAACCCTCTTACACTGTTGGTGGGAATGTGAACTGGTGCAGCCACTCTGGAAAACTGTGTGGAGGTTCCTCAAAGAGTAAAAAATAGACCTGCCCTACAACCCAGCAATTGCACCGTTGGGGGTTTACCCCAAAGATGCAGATGCAATGAAACGCCGGGACACCTGCACCCCGATGTTTCTAGCAGCAATGTCCACAATAGCCAAACTGTGGAAGGAGCCTCGGTGTCCATCGAAAGATGAATGGATAAAGAACATGTGGTTTATGTAAACAATGGAATACTACTCAGCCATTAGAAACGACAAATACCCACCATGTGCTTCGACGTGGATGGAACTGGAGGGTATTATGCTGAGTGAAATGAGTCAATCGGAGAAGGACAAACTTTATATTTTCTCATTCATTTGGGGAATATAAATAATAGTGAAAGGGAATAGAAGGGAAGGGAGAAGAAGTGGGTAGGAAATATCAGAAAGGGAGACAGAACATAACGACTCCTGTATCTGGAAACGAACTAGGGGTGGTACAAGGGGAGGAGGGCGGGGGGTGGGGGTGAATGGGTGATGGGCACTGAGGGGGGCACTTGACAGGGTGGGCACTGGGTGTTATTCTGTATGTTGGCAAATAGAACAGCAATGAAAAATAAATTTAGTATTAAAAAATAAAATAAAACATTTTGAAGTATTAAAAAAAAAAAGCAAAAATCTGGATACAACCCAAATGCCCAACAACAGATCAGTATCTATTCACAAGCAAGCGTACTATGGGCATAAGATGAATAGTAGTCACCAACAAAAAGGAACAGACTGTTTATACATGCACAAACATGCATCAATTAAATAGACATCATATAATATACACTGCTCAAAACTCATCAAAATCCATATAAAATCTGTACTTTTTGTCATTTGTAAATTATAGCTCAATAAAGTTAATTTATTTAAAATATTTCTACATGCAGCTGCTATCAAAGGAAGCTATTTTGATCCTTTACTATATACATTATGATGTTTCAGCATTCTGGACATAGCCAAACTGCATAATACTGTCAGTACCAGATAACTAAATATTCAGCTGTGAAAGGCAAAATTGGCACTCCTTTCAAGAATGAAGCCTGGTGATCTGGATTTACCTACAGAAAGAAGTTTACACTAATGTGTATAATGGAGTGAAGGAGAAATAGAAAATTTTTTCAAACTTTAATATCTCATCCTTATTTCAATATCCTTTTCTTCTCAGTTTGCGGTGCAATTGTTTATGTTTCAAAAGCAAGGAAACCACCTCTAAGCACAAACAAGGCAGGCCAAATCTTGCTCCAAGGAGTCAGGTCTATTTCTGCTATTGTACCTTGACTTGAGAATACTACTGTGGAATTCAGGCCTAAAACTGAAAAGCTAAAATGAAATACCTTTAAGAATTTTTTGAAAGCAGATACAATGTTTTTATGTACTTTGCTCAATTTTTTCCCTTATGTTCGTTAAGAAATATTAAATTATCCTTCCCAATGCTGTATGTAATTACTTACAATGAAGCCATGGGAGTTAAAAAGAGCCCTTCCTAATCCAGTGATGCAATACTCCCCCACAAGGGCCATCTAAACTTGGAATATATAACCAAAAATCTGACCCATATACATCTTTATGAAAGATATTTTCATATCTGTGGATCTTCATATCTCTAGAGTTGAAAAATCCAATTTTGAAAATTCTAACCAGATGGTCAAGTTAATAAAGGAGATTGGCATTTTAAGAATATTCACAGAGTCCTTTCATAAAGGAAAGAATTATTTTGAAAATCAAATCATCTCCATTTCATGCATTTATGATTTTTATATATTTGTGTTTGTATAAAGCTGAGTAATATGTGAACACTTCTTGCTTAGGTTTTGATAAACTAGAAAACAAAGGTCAAATAATTTATTTATTCATGAAAGACAGAGAGAGAGGCAGAGACACAGGCAGAGGGAGAAGCAGGCTCCATGCAGGGAGTCCGATGTGGGACTACATCCCGGGACTCCAGGATCAAGCCCTGGGCAGAAGGCAGGGGCTAAACTGCTGAGCCACCCAGGGATCCCAAAGGTCAGATAATTAAATCAAACTATCTCAAGTTGGTAAAGGTCAAATAATTGAATCAGTCTCAAAGATTGGTAAGATAACTTGGACATTTAAAAATTAGACCAGCATATTAAAAAACAAGGATGCATGCCTTAATGTAAATCCAAAGCTGTCAATCATCTGGACTGGCACAGTCTTTCTTGCTTTTGCCTTATCACTACTCTCCCTTGGCCCTTGAGCCTTGCCACTATGCCTCAGTTGTCTTTGATGCTGCTATGACTATTAGCACCATGGCTTACACACTGTCAGACCTCAAAAAGCCATCAGTGGAATGAGATGCATGGCAGTAATCATCACTCCTCACTGTTCCTCAGGGTAGCTGGAAAATAAACAGTTTTTTTTTTTTTAATCTAGGAACACTGAAGCTAAATTTAATGCTCAATCACAACAACTTTATTAGCCTAAGTGATATTATTATGCTTGTTTGCTTCTGCTATATGGTTTTTAAATTTGTAATTTCCACTTTAATGGGCTTATTGGATATGTGTATTTTATTGTCAGAGGCCTGAAATCTATTTTAAAGGCTTATAGTGAACAAATTATAAGCATGTAGATGATGTTAATTTATTCAGAAAGAGGCTCCACTGTACCTGAACTCTTCTAGCTTTAGCTGAATACATTTGCAATTAACTAGATTTAAACTTACATTTCACTCTGAAAGAAAAACTTATTTTTCATATATTATACCTGATATCTATTACTCATAACCATTAGTGCTAATAAGACTACAGTAAATCTCACTTCTTGTGATGCAGACCTCTGTTGTTGGACGGTATGGAGATTGCAGAAATAGTACTGAGGGCAGACATATATTTCAGTGACACGCATGCTCACATCACACCTTCACAAAATACCATCATCTTCTAAGGCAAGAGTGCTGGGTATGGCAGGGAACTCACTTTGATTGTATATTTCCATACTACAGACACAGCTATAAAATATATACATTATCACTTAATGTCTACAATATGATGTTTTCATAGATCCTGGAAAGGAACCTTTGAAGAGGTTTGTTGAGATTGTACCAATGGCAAATGGCAATACCAGACTATAGCTGAGAACAGTTTATTGAGAGAACCATACAAGAATATATAAATTGTGAGGCTACCTGGGACTACGATGCCTAAGAATCTATCATAGCAGAGTTAAAGTACATTTTTAAAAGATAAAAAGGAATTTTCATAATGAAAATGAAATAATCTGGAATAATCCAGGGCTGCAGGCCAGGACCACATTAAACATTAATTCCACAATGAGCCAATCTGCTCATGGGTCTATCCAGGCAAGAACAGAGCAGGAGGGAACATGAAGAAAAGTAGTTTTAGACAAGTGTATAGATTTTTAAAATTAATCTCACACACTACTATCTCCATTTTACATATGAAGCTAATGAGATATGTAGGGATTAGGAAATGTGCGCAGCATTTCCAAGTCATGGACTTCCTGCAGCCTTGAGCTCGAATTGCTCTTCAGCCGGGTTGAACTAGCAGCCGCAACCCACATTCCTTTCCAGGACTTCACACCCACTCCTGGTAAATTACCTCACTTTCCTTTCCCTGCTAACCTCGCTCTAAACCCATTTGCCCTTTCACAAATACAATTGCTTTCATCTTCCTTTTAGTTCATTCCTAGAACTATTAGAAAGACGTGTAATCATTAAATTGAAAAATTAATAGCTTCACTATAGCTATTCTAAAATACATTTCATTTTTTAAGGCCACTACCCAAATTCAGCATATATCTTGGACAGTGGCTTTCAAAATATAGTAAGCAAAATACCAATTGTCTCCTACCCTATCAGAACTCTAATTTAGGGGGTGGGGGATGTCAGGAACGATGCCTAGAAATTAGAATTTTTTAAACACACATCCTAGATTATCTGCTAAAGATAGTTTTTAGATAAAACTTTTAAAATGCTTCCTTAGGGTATCCCCATGGCAACAACATTGTTAATCAACTGAACTTGCCATTAAACTCACAGTTACATCTAAATCAATGGAGAATAACTTATTTTTTAAAACAGTCACAAATCTTTTTTAATTCTGTAAAGCGACTAGTCCAAGAGAGATCTGGTTGAGGGCCTAATGTGGAGGACATTCAATTTCAAATGTTTCCATCTGTGATAAATATGTCTACCTAAGTTTCCATTATCTATTTCTATGGATACTGTTAAGACAGATACAATTAGTTTCTCCTATAAAATATATTTCCCCATAAGATCCCCACAAGAAATATAAATGCCAAATTTCTAATAGAATCCCTAGGGGCTTTAATGCTTGTTAAGAAATCTAAATATTTCAATATTTTTTTAAAATCAATAGGCATAATAATAGCCATGTCCAGGGCTCCACAGCCAGGTCTTTGAGTAATATCTTAGGAAGAAAAACCTCCTTCATAAGCAGTGTGAGGACACAAAATTTCATAATCAGTTTATGGTTATAATGAACGTAAATGCCTTTGTAAGCTCTGTCATAAGATTTAAAATGTGTTGGGCGCTTAAGTGACAAATGCTACACATCCATTGTGAATATAAAGGCGATTTCCTTTCTGGCTATTCACCAGGCTGTGCTCCCTTCCTGCTCTGTTAAGGACACCAGTCCTGACAGTGGACACTATTTCAATATGCACTCTCCATTTGTCCTGACATACTGAATTTCACCTTTGGATCCAGAATCAAATCACCAAGGTTTTTCTACTAAACCACAAATTACTCATACTCATTATTTATAAACCCCTAACACAAATAGGACTTTAGCTGCTTACATTAAAAGTAGGTAGGATTTCTAAACATGAAAAGCAGGACACAGGGCATGTAAAGAGAAGAAAAGCTGGTTATATCTTGAGGGATCACATAATTTATTGTCCAAATGGAATATTTTAGAGTATAAGAAGGAGCACTAATGAATACATAATTACAGCAGGCATAATCCACGACTATCCCAGGTAAGCCGAAACACATAATTACCCCTGGTAGTCTAAGGATGACAGCTATAAATAAATAACACCCCCCAAAAAATGGCAAAGGGGAAATATTACAAAATTCTGACTATAATATGAAAAATCATACCAGTTAGTCTAAAGTCCCAAAATGTTCACTGATAGGAATTTACTGTACAGATATTTATATAGGTAACATTTTATATATAACAAAATGGACAATATAAAGTATAAATGATGATTTATGTAACTACATAATACCAACAAGAGTAGGATCAGCAAAACACATACTTGTAGTTATACTTTTGATCTGAATGTATCATGAACACTATTTCTAAGTTTTTTAAGCCATGGGTGGGATACAGATTTTTCTGTCCATTCTTATAATTTATTAGGACAAGATCAATTTTACTAGTGGCAACTTCTAAGTTACTTGCATAAATGAGAGTTTTTATTATGAATGGATGTTGGATTTTGTCAAATGCTTTCTCTGCATCTATTGACATCCTTGTGTGATTTTTTTAGCCTGTTGATATGATGAATTACATTAATTAATTTTTGAATATTGAACCAGCTTTGCATATCATGCATAAATCTTACTTGGTCATGGTGTGTAATTCATTTTATATGTTTCTGGATTCAATGTGCTAATATTTCGTCAAGGATTATCTGCATCCATGTTCATGGCAGACAGTGGTCTGTAGTTTCCTTTTCTAGTAATGTTTTCGTGCAGCTTTGAATTTAGGGTTAATGCTGACCTCACAGAGTTAGAAAGCATTTCCTCTCCTATCCTCTAAAAAAGATGATAGGCAATTAGTATAATTTATTCCCTAAATGTTTGATAGAGTTCACTAGTTAAACCATCTGGGTCTGGTGCTTTCTCTTTTGGGAGATTATTAATTTTTGACTCAATTTGCTTAATAGATAGAGGCCTATTCAGATTGTCTATTTTGCCAGATTGTGTCTTTTAAAGAATCAGTCCACTTCATCTAGGTTATCAAATTTGTGGGCAGAGTTGATTACAGTCTTCATTTATTACCATTTCAACATCCATGGAATCTGTAGTGATGTCCTCTCTTTTGTTTCTGATGTTAGAAATTGATATCCTTTCTACTTTTCTCTTAATCAATCTTGTCAGAGGGTTATAAATTTTACTGATCTCAACAAACTAGGCTTTGGCTTCCTGGATCTTTACTGATTTCATTTTCAATTTCATTGACTTTTGCTCTAATTCTTCTTATTTATTGTCTTTTGCTTACTTCGGATTTAATTTACTCTTCTCTCTCGAGTTTCCTAAGGTAGAAATTTAGATTTTGGTTAATTTAGATCTTCCTTATTTTCTGATATATGCATTTAATACTACAAATTTCCCCCTAAACACTGCTTTTGCTGTATCCCACAAATTTTGATAACTATGTTTTCATTTTTATTTAGTTCAAAATTTTTAAATTTCTCTTGAGATTTCTTCTTTGAACCATGTGTTACTCAGAAGTTTGTTATTTAATCTCCATGTATTTTGGGGTCTTCCAGTTATTATTCTGTTTGTGATTTTTACTTTAATTCCATTGTGGTCTTAGGGCAGACACTGTATGTTTTATTTATTTTTAAAATTCTATTAAGGTGTGTTTTATGGTTCAGAATGTGATCAGTCTTGGTGAATGTATCATGTGAGTTTGAGAAGAATGTATATTCTGCTGTTGTTGGATGAAAGAGTCTATACAATTGATTGATGGTTTTGTTGAGTTCAACTCGATCCTTATGGTTTTCTGCCTGCTGGATCTGTCCACTTTTTAGAGAGGGGTGGTGAGGTTTCCAACTGTGACAGTGATTCATCTATTTATCTTTGTAGGTCTACCAGTTTTTGCCTCGTGTAGTTTGATGATCTGTTCTTAGGTGCATACACATTAAGAATTAGGTCATCAAGACAGTGTGGTACTGGCACAAAAACAGACACATAGATCAGTGGAACAGAATAGAGAATCCAGAAGTGGACCCTGAACTTTATGGGCAACTAATATTCGATAAAGGAGGAAAGACTATCCATTGGAAGAAAGACAGTCTCTTCAATAAATGGTGCTGGGAAAATTGGACATCCACATGCAGAAGAATGAAACTAGACCACTCTCTTTCACCATACACAAAGATACACTCAAAATGGATGAAAGAATTAGTATGTTTTCTTGGAGAACTGATCACTTTATCATTATCTAATGTCCTTCTCTATCTCTAATAACTTCCCTTACTTTGAAGTCAGCTCTGCTTGTAATTAATATAGATACTCCTGCTTATTTTTTCACCAGTATTAGCATGGTATATTTTCCTCTGTTTTATTTTTAATCTATATGTATCTTTATATTTAAAGTGGGTTTCTTAGAGATAATATATAGTTGGGTCATGTATTTTTATACACTATAACAATCTTTGCCTTAACTGATGCATTCAGACCACTGACATTCCAAATAATTACCAATATAGTTGGATTAGTATTTCCCGTATTAAGTACTGTTTTATTTATTGTCTAGTACTGTCATTTTTCTTTGTTTCCATTTTTGTATTCCACTTTTTTCCTGCTTTCATGGTTCTGAATATTTTATAATTCTATTTTCTCCTTTATTAGCACATCAATTACATGATTTAAAAAAATTTTTAGTGGTTGACCTATAGTTTACAAGATACACTTACAACTAACCAAAGTCCACTTTCAAATAATACCATACCATTTCACTGGTAATGTGAGTACCTTATAATAACAAAATAATATTAATTCTTTTCTCCTGCCTCTGATATCATTGCTGTCATTCAGTGAACATATATAAGCATACATACACACACACATATATATAAAACATATATATAATATATATATAAATAAATATAATGGAAAACATTGTTGCTCTTATTATTTTGAACAAACTCTAATTTGCTAGATCAATTAAGAATAAAAATAAAAGTTTTTACTTTCTCTTCACATACTCCTTCAATGTTCGTTCTTTCTGTATGTGGAGCCAAGTTTCTTCCTATTTTATTTTCCTTGTCTCTAAAGAATTTCTTCTAAAATTCTTGCAAAGTAGATTTACTGGCAACAAACTCCATCAATTTTTTTTTGTCTTGGAAGGTCTTTATTTTTCCTTTACTTTTTCTTTAAAAGATTTCATTTATTTATTCATGAGAGACACAGAGAGAGAGAGGGAGAAAGGCAGAGACACAGGCAGAGGGAGAAGCAGGCTCCATGTAGGGAGCCTAATGTGGGACTTGATCCCGGGACTCCAGGATCATGCCCTGAGCCGAACGCAGGCGCTAAACCGCTGAGCCACCTAGGTGTCCCTTTCCTTTACTTTTTTAAGGATAACTATGTAGACTATAGAATTCTATTTATGTTGGTAGGGTTTTTTTCTCTCTCAACGTTTTAAATATTTCACTTGTCTGTTCTTGCTTGCATGGCTTCTAAGAAGTCAAATGTAATTCTCACTTTGGTTCTTCTATTGGTAAGGCATTCTCCTCCCCTGGCTTCTTTTAGGACTTTATCTTCAATATTCTATTATTTTCAAGATGATACACCTAAGTGTAGTTTTCTGGAATTTATCCAGCTTGGTGCTCTATTTCCTGAATATGTAGTTTGGTGTTCAACATTAATTTGGGGGAAATCCTCTATCCTTATTTTCAAATATTTCTACCGTTCTTCATTTTTTTCTTCTTCTGGCATTCTCATTACATACATGTTACTCCTTTTGTAGTTGTCCCACAGTCCTTGGATATTGTTTTTTCCTTTGTTCTCTTCATTTTCTAATTTTAGAAATTTCTATTGAGAAATCTTCTAGTTCAGAGATACTTTCCTCAACAATGACCAGTCTAAGAAACCCATCAAAGGCATTTACATTTTTGCTAGTTTTTTTTATCTTTAGCATTTCTTTTTAGTTCTTTCTTAGGATTTCCATCTCTCCTTATATTGCCCTGCTGTTCTTGCATGTTGTCTACTTTATCCATTGGAACCCGTGGCATATTAATCATAGTTGTTTTCAATTTCCAGTCTGATAATTCTAACATCCCCACTGTGTCTGGTTTTGATGCTTACTCTGCCTCTTCAAAAAAAAATTTATACCTTTTTGTATGCTCTATAGTTTTTTCTTGAGAGCCAGACATTATGTATCAGGTAAAAGGAACAACTGTAAACAGGCCCTTACTAATGTGGTGGTGAGATGTGTGGAGGAGGGTATGCGTCCTAGAGAATTGTGATTAGGTCTGTTTTTTAGTGAGCCTCTGACTGTGAACTTCATAGGTGTTTCTCAGCTTTGTTCTCCCTCCTGTGGGACAGGATGGTTAGAAATGGCTAGAGTTAGGTACCTCCCTTCCCTCAAGTCAACAGGCTCTAATAATACCCCAGTAGGTTAGGCAATGGTTAACTAGTTTCTCCTGAGGACAGGCCTTACTAAAAACAGAGTGCTCTGGCATATTTCAAAATGGTTCCTTTCCCCTCTCGCTGTTAAATGTATGAGAGGATTTTTATCCAATATTTCCTGTAATTGAGCTCCTATCAGAACCTGGTCAAGCTCTTTGAGGTAACTTTCACAATATTGTGGGAGCCCTCATAACTGGGTCCCCTGGAGTTTTTTTTTTTTAATTTATTCAGAGGTAGAGAGAGAGAGAGAGAGAGAGAGAGAGAGAGAGGCAGGCAGAGAGGCAGAGACCCAGGCAGAGGGAGAAGCAGGCTCCATGCAGGGAGCCCGATGTGGGACTCGATCTCGGGTCTCCAGGATCACACCCCAGGCTGCAGGCGGCGCTAAACCGCTGCGCCACCGGGGCTGCCCCCCTGGAGTTTTTAACTCTGAGTTGTCCACATAGAGCCTCCAGCAATTTGTTGATTCCAGTTCAGATTTTCCTCCTGTTCCAGGAGGTCATGACTCCCTGAACTCGCTTGTCCTCTCTCCAATCTCTGGGCAACAGTTTGCCCTGCACAATCTCACTTTTGGATCCAAGAAGAGTTGCTCTCACTTTTGGATCCAAGAAGAGTTGTTGATTTTCTAGTCTTTTCAGCTTTTTACTTGTTGTTAGGACAGAGTGGCAACTTCTGAGCTCCTTATCTGCAGAACTGGAAACTGGGGGTATCCTCTAATTTTTTGTCACCAGGACCAGATAACATCTAGAGCATATTTGTTGAAGCATTTTAACATTCTGTTTGTTGGACAAATGAGTAAGAGGTGAATGTGCAGAATCAAATAGGCTCATTCAAATTGTGTAAACATTACTGAACAAATACATCTAAAGAATCCATTTCAGTTTATTCAGAACCTACTTATCTATTTATTTTACAGATCTATCTTCTGAACTATCAACATTTTTTCCTTTTCAAGTAAAATGACATTGAAACGTGAAAGTGACTGACATGTTTTTAAGCTGTTTATTCTTTAGAAACAAAAGTGGACAAATGTTTCTCAGGGTTATAAAGACCGATGTGCTGTAGGTAAACAAACTGTGGTCTAGCTAAAATTATGGTCTGCCTTTATGGAGAGGATAAATGGAGTGGAAAGTGTGCAGGTAAGAAAGCAGGGAAAGAAAGAGAGCTCCATCCACAGAGTGAGAACCCCATAGAAAAGTCAAGAAGTTGCAAACTAAGCCTATATTTAAAGTCACAGGGATAAATACCCTAACAACTAGCTAAAATTAACAAAAGCAGTTGTCTCTGCATTGGGGAAAATGTGGAAGAAGGTGGTTTTGGGACAGCTATTTTATAATAAAACTTGTTAAAACTGCTTTTGGCACGTTGTAGTAGAAGTATAACTTTGATAAAAACAGTTTTTAATATTGGCAATTAGAGGCTGTGCCTGAATAAGGAGCATAGAGAAAAAGGGCTTTGATTTTTATATTGTTTGATTTAGTTTTGTTGATGGGGGAATGTAATGAATTCCATTTCGATTATATTAGATTTGAGTGCCTAGCATATTCAAGTGCAAACATCTGTCAGACAAATGAAATTAGTACGTGGATCCTGGTTGAGAAACATAAGACAGACTCAGGAGCCATAAACATTGAGGTGACCGGTGGAGCTATGGGCATTATATGTGCTAAAAGAAGAAAACAAAGTGAGAAATGGATACAGAAAGAAGTAGTGTTGGATGGAATATTCTCTCTTCTTCCCTCTAGATTCACACCGTATAGAGGAAACTAACCTTTATGGATGGCATCAATATGCTTTGCCCTCAGGTTTCTGGTTGGGTTTTGGCCAATGAGAAGTGTCAAACAGAGTTTAGGAAGACAGGCAGAGAGGTGGGGTGCTTATTCCCAGGCCTCCATCCCTGCTAGAAGGCAGCTTGGCAGCAGCTGCTCACTCCCCACAGCCTTGCCCCTTCTCTGGGGTCCTCTCCTGCAGTTCCAGGTGCCCAGTCCAATTCCTCACTGCTTTCTCTCAGCTCTGTCCAAAAAGTTATAAATGGTCCTCTATTAAAGGGTACAAAAAGCAAATAAAGTATACGATGTGCCTACTATTTCTGGCAGGACCTTGACTGTTACCTGTCTACGAAGAAATCTTGAGGAATTCTATATAAATGTTGGGAGAGCTCTAAGAAGCAAGAAAGAACCCTTAGAACAAGGAGGTAGAGAATCAAGGCAGAATGGTGAAGAAGAAGCTGAGGGAAGGCTGTTTCAAAAAGGCAGGTACAGTCAGCTGGTGTCAAGGTCACAGAAAAGCACAAGGAGAATTTAAAACCCTTATGGTTAGCAAAATAGTAAGCACTACAAGATGACAGAGTCTTGCCTGGCTCCATCTGAAGAGTGAAGAGGTGGGAAGAAGGGAAACAAATGTAACACAAACTCTGAATATTTCTAATAGCAATGGTAAGGACAGCAGCCCAGCTTCCTCAGGAGGATGTGGTCAGGACCTCAGAAATGTGATCTGTTAACAGAAGACCCTGCTGAGAGTGACTAAGGATGGGAATGGAGAGAGAGGGTGAAGAGGGACAAACAGCTGGAACAGCGTTAGAAAAGAGACTGTGAGGCATGTGAGAGATATTAAGTACCGAAAAGCGAGAGGAACAAGAAGTTGAGGAACAAACACCAGGTGGCTTTTAGTTGCTCAGACAAACCTGAGGCAAGGTCAAGAGTTGAGGTGGGAGTGGAATGAGACTGGAAAGATGAGTTGGGAGAGCAAATTATAATTGACAAAGGCACTATTCATTTCAGTTGATGTTTGTTTCCTATGGTCAATAAAGGTGCGAAGAAGAGCAGGGTACACACAGAGAGGAAGTCAGAAGTCCTCACAGACGTGTCCCCACATGATGCACCTGCAGTCTGCCCCAGATAGGGGAGCCCAGGGGAGGCTGGCAGACCTGGACAGTGGGTGAGGGGAGTGTGGGGGAGCTGGGGGCTGGCTGAGGCTGCAGAGCAAGAAACAATGGGGACAGTTAAACAGTGAAAAAACTTCACTCAGAAACTATGATTCCGGAGTTTAAAATCTTTTTTTTAAAGATTTTATTTATTTATTCATGACAGACAGACAGAGAGAGAGAGAGAAAGAGAAAGAGAAAGGGAGAGAGAGAGAAAGGCAGAGACAGAGGCAGAGGCAGAGGGAGAAGAGGGAGAAGCAGGCTCCATGCAGGGAGCCCAACTGGGTCTCCAGGATGACACCTTGGGCTGAAGGCAGCGCTAAACTTCTGGGCCACCAGGGCTGCCCCGGAGTTTAAAATCTTAAAGAGGAAGCTGTTCTGTGTGCTGCCATAGCCCAAACATGTGGGAATGGGGGCAAGAGGCAGAAAAGAAACGATGCTAGAGATCTTGGCATCAGTAACTGTTTCCTCTGCTCCAACATGGGTTATCAATGGTGTGGGTGAAAACAGCCTAACTGCCTATTCACACTTAGAGTAAATGCTTGTAAGACCTAGATGCTTATTTTTGGCAAAAATACTTGAGGTGTCATTTTCAATGATTTGTTTAGTCTCTTGTTACAAAAAAAATCTTGTAATTTACTCCAACATTACTCAATTCAAAGGATTTAATCTAAAAAGTCAAATCCAAATAAATGAAGATATTGGCTCTATTTCAACAACAATATCTATGTTCAGTAGGTTTCATTTACATACTGTTTATATTCATGTCTTATGCACTATGCCAGATCACTAAAATAAATATATGTAACATATATATTTATATATTATAAATAATGTATATTGCTTCTAGAGAATAAGGAGATGGAGCTCAAAACTGTTATGAATGTAAAATTCTCTATAAATCGCTCATATTTACATGTGCTGTACTCTCTGAAACAGGTAATTCATCGGGTTAACTGCAGGAGCCTTCGCTTTTCATGTATAACTGAGTAATTATCTCAACCAGAACAATGCATTCTCAAAATGGATTAGATTTCTGTAGAAAAAATAATGTTCAAGCCAGTGAATAACTTTCAAGCAACTTGAAAATGGAGGAAAAGGAATGTTTGTAATTAGCATGTTTGCTCATGTTTTCTTATATTTTTGTTCATAAATCAGTATCAGAAGTCTAAATTATTTCTGTTGAAAATATATTTGCCCAGAGGACTCTTGGTACAGAAAACAAACAAACAAACAAACAAACAAAAAGACTATTTACAATCTGGCTTCTGCCTTCTAAAACTTTGCATGCCACCGCAGCTAAACATAATGTAAATTACAAGTATCATACAAAGATATATAATCATAGGGGAAGGGAGGGAAATATAAAATATGATGAAATCAGAGAGAGACAAACCATAAGAGACTCTTAACTATAGGAAACAAACTGAAGGTTGCTGGAGGAGAGGTGGGTGGGGATGGGGTAACCAGGTGATGGGCTTTAAGGAGGGCACATGATGGAATGAGCACTGGGTGTTACATGCAACTGATGAATCGTTGAACTCTATCTACATCTGAAGCTAATGATACACTACATGTTAATTAATTGAATTTAAATAAGAGTTTAAAATATATATAATTATCTAGGGCTGCTAATTTTCGACTTTATTTTAAATAAAAGCCAAGGGGCACCTGGGTGGCTCAGTCGCTTATGGGACCAACTCTTGATTTTGGCTCTGGTAGTGATCTCAGGCTCATGGGATAGAACCCTGCATCCAGGTCACTACTCAGTGGGGAGTCAGCTTGAGGATTCTCATTCCCTCCGTCTGCCCCTCCCTCCACCTGCACACTCTCACTCTATCTCTAAGATAAATAAATCTCAAAAAAAGATTTAAAAATATATAAATAAACAAATAAATAAAACCCCAAAACAACCATTATTGTCCAGCCAGAAACTACTTGCAGTATTTCAGTACATATGTACCTGAACATTTATGCTTATCCAATTATTCACTGTCTTTCTCCCACTTTTCTACCTTGATAGCCTAGGGCCTAGAATCCAGGAAACTGTTGGTGCAGATCATACACCAGTCCTGCTAACCTTCACACAGATCATACACAAAGGTACTAATAATTAGCTAATTAGATTATAAATGACAAGTATAATTACATACAAATGCATCTTAAAATAATTACATATGTCTTTATATAATATATAATATCATTAATACTGAATGCCCAATTATTTATTAATTCATAATTTTAAATTGCAATAGACATATCTGGGAATTCTGCTTCCAGTTAGGATGCTGAACATTAGACATCAGGACAGGACAATTAGAAGTACCACAACTACAAAATATGTAGAAACTAACTATACAATTTAAAACCACATTTTTGTAATCAACTGTGGATGCAAAGAAATCTAAGTGCTCTGAATAGCAGGTAGGGCGGAGACCCTCCCTAAGTGCGCTAAGATCTTTGGCTGCTTCCTGGGGAAGCAGAGACCACACAGGACAGAGATGGCAGGATTCTGCCAGGGGAAGAAGCAGACGCTGGAGCTCTCAGAAGCCCCCAGGCTGGCCGAGGCTGGCTAGATGCACCGGAGCTGGGAGGAGCCCCAGACTTGGAGGTGGTTCTGTGCCCCCTGAGTGTGGCTGGGAGTCCAGGGCAGAGGAGGCTGTGAGAAGGAGCTGGAGAGCACACGGATCTCCTACAGTCTCCTGGGGCCTCCATCACTAGGGGGAGGGTCTGTAGTGATCACAGGAAAGTCCTTGTTCTCAATACATTTGAAACCAGAAATGAACTGAAATTAAACTGCCAGCCTGTTGCAGGCCCAGTTCAATTCCTCACGAAAGTAACCAGCCCCTGAATTTGTTCCCTAGAGCTGCTATAAGAACTTATGTCAAACTTGGTAGCTTAAAAATAAAAAGGGAATGTATTCCCTCACAGTTCTAGAAGCCAGAAGTCTGAAATTCAAAGCCCTGGTGAGGCTGCACTCCCTCTGAAAGCTCTAAGAGAAAATCATCCCTTGTCTCGTACAGTGTCCTGTGGCTATAAGTGTTTCTTGGCTCGGGGCTGAAAAACTCCCTTCTCTTCTGTGTTCTTTCCTCTATCTCTTATAAGGACACTCATCGGGCAGCCCGGGTGGCTCAGCGGTTCAGCGCTGCCTTCAGCCCAGGGTGGGTCCTGGAGACCTGGGATCAAGTCCTGCGTCAGGCTCCCTGCATGAAATGGAGCCTGCTTCTCCCTCTGCCTGTGTCTGTGCCTCTGTGTGTGTGTGTGTGTGTGTGTGTGTGTGTGTCTCATGAATAAATAAATTCAATATTTTTTTTTTTTTTAAAAAAGGACACTCATCACAGGATTTAGGGCCCACCTGGAAAACCAGGATAATCTCATCTTAATATCTTTCAGTTAATTATATCAGCAAACAGCCTTTTCCCAAATAAGGTCAACACCACAGGTTCTGGAGACAGAGGTGGCTGACTCTTTTGCAGGGCCACCATTCAACCTACTAGCTGCCCTAAGAGCAGAAAGGGCACAACCTCTCTGGGGGCACATTGACATCTACTTTAGTATCTATGGTTGATATACAACATCCAGCACATGTGAAAAATCATGAGCCATGTAAAGAAACAGGATAAGGAGACTTGTAATCAACAGAAAATACAAACAATACATGCAAACCAACGATGATCTGTATGTTCAAATTAGCAGCCAAGGATATTAAAACAGTCGGTTTAAATATGTTAAAGGAAGGAGAAAAAAGGGTAAGCCAAAAGGACAAAAAGAGAAATTCAACAAAAAACAACATACTATTTTTAAAAAGAACCAAACAGATATCCTAGAGTTTAAAAGTCCATATCTGAAATTAAGAATTCATTGATAAAGCTTAATAGCACACTCAAAGCAGCAGAAGAAAGGACAAGAGATATGAAAGATCAATAGAAATTGCCTGAATTCAAGCACAAGAAGATAAAAGGATGGATAAAAATAAAACAGATCATGAGCAATGCAGGATATTGCCAAGCAATGTAACACATGTGTAACTATCATACCAGAAGGGCAGGAGACAGAAAATAGACACAATCAATGTTTGAGTATTTTCCAAGATGTACAATGAATATAAATCCACATACACAAGAAACTGAGTGAATTTCAAACAGGAGAAATAAAAAAAAAACAAACAAAACCCTGACCTAGGCACATCAAGTAAAACTGCTAAAAACAAAAGATCTAGAGATTATCAAATGAAATGAAAAGCAAGACTCAACCATATCTGTTTTTATATTTATTTTAAGTCTGACTAAATCACAAAGATAGACAGGTTGAAAATAAAAATGTTAAAGATGTGGACACAAAAGATATGATTCCATTTCTAAGAAATGTAAGAATAGGTAAAATTAATCTATGGTAAAATGCAAGTCAGGATAATAGTACCTCTGGAGAGGTATGGAAGAGGATTATGGTATTGATTGAAGAGGGCTCAAGAGGAAATTTCTGAGTGATGGAAATGCTCTCTATTTGGACCTGGATGGTAGTTATAGGGATAAATACATACGTTATAATTTATTGAACTGTGTACACTTAAGATGTATACCTTTAACTCTCTATAAATTATCCTTTAGTTAACAAGATAAAACAGGAAGAGGTCCATAAATAATTCCTCCATTGTGACATGCTTACTAGACTGAAAATGAGACAGATTCAGAATCGATAGAGCTCTAAACAATCATTCATTTATTCATTCAATACACCAACTGAATGCTTACCACACACCTGAGACTATTTTAGACACTAGGAATATATCAATGAGCAAAAGGGGAGGGGAACCTCTTTGACTTTTAAAGCTTACATGCTAGTAGGGATAATCATATACTATCACATAAATTATTTTTTTTGCAAGTTAAAAAGTAGAAAAATATAGAAAAAATAGAGCAGAGTTAGGGGGATTAGGAGTGCACCAGTTGAGAGTTATTACAATTTTTTTAAAAAGTGGCAAAGGGAGGCTTAAAAGAGTTGAGGGAGTTAGAGATTTTGATATATAAGGAAAAATATTATACTCAAAAGGAACAGCCAGTACAAAGACCCTGAGGCCTGCTCAGAACAGAAAGAAGTCCAGTTTAGCTGAAGCAGGGTGAGCAAGTGCAAAAGTAGTTTCAGGGTTTAAGCCAGAGAGGTAATATCTGTGCCATGTTAGTTAAATAGGGCTTTACAGACTTAGGCTTTTACTCTTGGGAGAAGCAGAAAGGCACTAGAGGGCTTTGCAGAAGAGTAACCTATCTGCCCTGTGTTTTATAAGAATCAGCCTGGCTGCTGTGCTGGGACCACGGAGAGCAGCAGAGAGGCTGCTAAGCTGGAAGCGAGAAGGACAGGTTGGTGAGAGATGATGGTGGCCTGGACTAGAGTGCTAACAGCAGAAGGGGTGAAAAGAAGGCTGATGCTATGAGCTTCAAAGCTAGAGCCCAACAGTTCATTGTCAGGTTTGAATATTAGCTGTGATGGAAAGAGAGGAGTCAAAGATAACATCATGCTTTTGAATTGAGCAATGGGAAGGATGGAATGGCCATTACCAGAGATGGAGAAGACAGTGGGTAGAAAAGTTTAGGAAAGAAGACTGGGTATTCAAATTTGGGACATGTCAAGCTGGATAATCTATTAGATACAAAATGGACACGGTGAGTAGGTAGTCTGATGCAGGAGTTTGGAGTTCACTAATATATAGAGGATATTTAAAACCACAACATTTGATGAAATTACAAAAGACTTAAATATAGTCAAAGAAGAGAAGTGGTCCAATAATAAGCCATGGTGTACACTGATATTAGGAGTTTGGGGACATGAGGATGAGTTAAATCAAAGGAGTCAGAAAAGTAACCGCCAATGAGTAAGGAGAAAAAATCAGAGAATGTGGTGCCTGGAAACCAGGTGAAGAAAGTGGTAACAGAAGTACAGGCAACCTTTCAAAGAGGTTACCTTTCTTTTTTTTTTTTTTTTTTTTTTTTAATTTTTTTAAATTTTATTTATTTATGATAGTCACATAGAGAGAGAGAGAGGCAGAGACATAGGCAGAGGGAGAAGCAGGCTCCATGCACCGGGAGCCTGACGTGGGATTCGATCCGGGGTCTCCAGGATCGCGCCCTGGGCCAAAGGCAGGCGCCAAACCGCTGCGCCACCCAGGGATCCCAAGAGGTTACCTTTCAATGGAAGCAGAAACATGAATGGAAAAGTGGAGCCAGGAAATGATATTTTTAATATTATATTTCCACAAGAAATTATCTCATGGAAAGAAAAACAAATGAAAAAGCAAGGAGGAGTAAGTTGCTGACATGAGGTTGAGGAGGCAGGTGGTGTGGGATTGTACATGGGGGGGTGTTGCCTTCAACAGAATATGGAAGGGTCATCTATAACAACAAGGTAGATGGGATATATGGGGAAAGAAGCAGGCAGGTGGGTACATATGATGTTGGGAATGTGTGGAATTTCTGTTCTGATTATGTGAATTTTCTGGGTGTGATGGAAACTAATAAGCATCACCTGAGAACAAGGATAAGGCAAGAGGAGTGGCAAATTTAGGAGAGTAAACAGATATTAAACAGTTATCTAGGACAATGGGAAAGAGTCCACGGATTAGGGAAACACAACGATTCCCAGTCAGCATTAAGGTCCAAACATGTGCATTTTGTGTCTGTGCAGGAAGCCCAGTGAGCAGAGTAAGTTTCTATAGCTTCATGAGGAAGGTACAGAGTTGGCACAGTTAGATTTTGCCAAGGCTGTGGTTCTGACAAGTAAGTAAGAACAAGGAAGCTCAAAGTATATGTAATGATCTGATTACGCCCATCATCCACTCAATTTGTGCTGTGGAAAGAGGATAAAAAGAACGTGAGAAGGAGAGAAATAGTGAAAAAGTGAAAGAATCAACGGATCAGAAGCCCTTAAGGGGTTGAAGGACTGATGGAATTAGGATATTTGAGGGACTAACCAAGAAAAAATGTGGTGGTTAGAGAGTAGGATGCAAGAAACTGCAATTAGAAAAGAGTTGCATTATTGCCACTAACAATAAAAGTATAATCTAAAATAGGACAATAGGGGCCAGGGTTGGAGGACAAGATAATTCAAAGACAGAGGCTCAAGGAACTGAGAAGACAGAGTGTTGGAAGCACCACATACGAGTATATTAAAACCAAAAGAAGAATCCCCGGGTTATGTTGGCAACAGTAGTCATAAGCCAGCAGCTAAAATAACCAAGGAATGAGGGGGCACTGGTAGGCGGCTGTAACTATGAGGAATGGTGGCAAGTCAAGTCTGAGGAGATGAGTTTCCGAGCTGGAGGGCTCTAGGGAGGAAAAAGGAGAACATCTGGAAATAATAATGAGGAGTGAGGAGCACAATTCTCTCACCTCCAGACCCCGGAGCCCCCGCTGGACAGGGATGCAGAAGACGAAGTGTCCTCCAGGGACCCAGGTTTTGTCTGGAGTCCAGAGGAGTGAAGAGAATGTTGCAAAAAAGACTCCAGAGGGCACAGGGCAAAGACAGGACTAGCATAGGAGGAGAGTTCAAGGTGTCTGGGGGTCTGAGCTTCTTAATCAAAGTGTCATAACAGGGCAACGGACACCATTCTTGGTAGAATCAAAGGGTGGGCAATGGCATGGCTGTGAGTCTGGGGGCTGATGAGCAATGCTACTGGGTCTTCTTTCTGGCATCTGTGGAGGAAGTTGAGGTGGAGCAGGGAGATTGGCTCAGATGCCCAACGTACAGGCCACTCTTGAATGTGCTTAAATAATCTTTTACCGAAACAAATTCAGTGTACATCCCCTAACTCCTGCTGTTTGGCCAAAAGCACATCAAGGAATAACAAAGACAAATGAGTCCTCCAATGTCGGTGAATATATCATAAACCTTGGCTGGAGCCTGCAGTGCTCACTGCAGTACGCTGTAGGATTGAGGAGAGAAGTGTGGCCCGTGAAATGTCCTCCAGTCAAGCTCTCCAAAATTAAGGAGAGAAAAAAAAGATTTGAGCCTATTTAAATCCTTCCCACTAGAAAAAAAATTAAAAGATATCCTGCAGTTCTAACTTTTAAGAATTTTAGGCATCAGTGATGCCAATATATAGTGATCCGTTTCATTCCTTACTGCAATTCAGTAGAATCCCTGTCCACACTGCCCCTGAAAATAAGTAAACATGCTCTGATCCAGGTAAGAAAAGTGACTCAGCAAGGGAATATGCATAAGCCTGCTCTCCTGAATGGGGGTCAGGGGCGCTGGTCACAGCAGCCCACCCACCTCTGAAAACTGGCCCAAATACCATATTTGGAAGAAATGCCACATGTAGGCTGCTAAATGCCACTGTCATAGTCATCCTCACCATTTCTTTTAAATATATTTTTTCCATGAAGTGACAAGTATGGCATCATAGCTATTACCAGTTTAAAAGCAAGCACAGTGGGAAGTGGCCCATTTAATTAATTATAGCCCATATGCTGCATAGCCTAAACAGTAGCATACTTTGCAATTATTCCAGCAAAACCCAAATATCTAACAGTGAGGTCTCTACTTCCTCATGCTCTGGGTGGTGGTTCCTAACGGAACTGCCCAGTCATAGTCAGTAAGGGACACAGAGGCCCCACCTGCACCTCCTCCTTCCTGGGGTACAGATAAGAAATCTTCAATATAGATGCATTGGGCACAGAGACTAGGAGAGCTCCAGAGTCACCCCCAGTCTCTGAACCTCACTAGAGCCCCTTCAGGTCTGCGGATCCAAGAACAGCACTCACTGCCAATGCAGAGAAGCTGCCCTCACGGTAGAAACACATTGAACCTTACAAAACATACAGACCACACAGAATCCAGGTTCCACCTCTCGCTAGCTCAATGACCTTAAGCAAGACACTTAAACAGCCTGAACTTCGATGTCCTCACCTGCAAGATAGAGGTAATGATGCCTAATTTGTCTAAGTGCAAGGTTTCCAATCCACTTAAACAAATTGTTGGGAACAATGCAATTCATCAAGAGACCAGGATCTGAGTTTCTAGTAGGTTAACAACCAATGTCTGTTCTAGCACTGAGCACAAACCTACCTGAGTTGCACTTAGGAGAACCATGCCCTTACTGGTAGGTCCAAGGAAGGGAGCCAGGTTCTCATCTGGCTTCACAATTGCCTGCGCCCCGGATCTTTGGCAGCCCTCTGGTCCCCGTGCACCCGGAGATGCGACATCTACTATCTTACCTCCTACTGGTTACTAGATTGGTTGTATGATTACCAGGTAAAGCTAGAGCTATTTGTCAGGATTTTCTGTGTGGTGTTAAGTTACATGTGGCTGCAAGCAGCAGCAGTATACCTTGTGACACAATTCCACTTGGGGCAGATACACTGGGATGAAGCAACCTTCTACAAGCCTCAGACTATGAGGAATGTACGTACAAATGTATGCGAACAGCAAACTCAGAAAAGACTCACAAAAATTTCTGTCATGGAAAAATGGCAGAAATTTATTTTTATTTGGAAAACATTATTTTAGGGATATAATATTTGGTTGCTCAGAAGAAAACATTTTTAAAATTCCACGCAATCCCTGCTTCTGCTCAGTTTAATTTCTGCAGATGCCTTTTGCTTATCTGATTGGCCTTATTAGCTATCCATAAAGCCTGGTTTTCCTGAGCCAGAAAAACAAAATGGAATTATAAAGAACTCTTTGCCAACCAACCCAGAGCAGACAAGGTAATAATATCATTTGGTGGCTACTGACAGCAGAGAAGGGGGAGGCATGCTTCCACCCAAGGAGCACTTCGGGGCAGTGACCCACTCTGTCCCTGGCTCCCTCTCTCCGCTCACATTTCTATATCCCACAATCATGCTGTAACTACTACCTACAGTGCCCAAGGCATGCACAAGGACTCAAACTCACTAAGAACTTGGCATGGGTCGACTTTTCCCACAAGTGCAAGAAATATCCTAATTAGTTCCTAACCTAGAATTCCTCTTAAATAGAACTTTGGAATCTAACTTTGAAGGCATATAATTCTTACTCTTAAAATTGAGGTCTTAGGTTCAAGTTCTGAATAATCACCAGAAAAGTTGTATTCTTTAAGAAAACTATTTGGTCCTACGAGCCTATCAATGCAGAAGAAAATATCCAATGTCTTTAAGTATAAAACTCTGATCCCCTTCTCTGGGTGAAAAATGCTCAAGGAGGGGCCAAAGACTTAAACACAAAGCCTGACTTTTGCAAGCATCTGAGAGTCTCAGTATTAAGCCCAAACGTGCCCCAACAGAGATGGAGAAATGGCTGTGACTTCAGACCTGTGTCTTGAAGATGTGGAGACTGACAGGACTGCTGATGCTGATGGGGTGAGTGGTGCCGTAGAGATGGGCAGCAGCCAATCTGACCAGGGAGCTACTCCCTTAGGGTTCTGCCTCGGCAACTGCAGGCATCAGCCTCAGCTCCTTTCCAGCCCCCAACAGGGGCAACAACAGGCCAATTAGAGGACCCTATGTCCTGGCCACAGTGCCATGTCTGGGGGCGGGCCCCTGACCTCATCAGAATCCTCCGGGGACGTTTCTCCTAGAACAGTAGGGAAGACCATTGCCATGGGAGTCATTCTGCTGGGATGGCGTGATAGGGGCACTGCTGGCGACCTCACATCTAAATGGAGACAGCACATTTTCTGGAGGAAGGATTAGCACACACAGCAGGAAGGAGAGCTGTAAGATAGAGACAAGAAGTTCTAGAGAAAGAGATCTAGAGGGAGAGACTGACAGTGTTGTTTGAAACCCCAGATTCAGAGATGTTTGGTACCAGTTCTACACACGTCTTTCCATTTCAGTGAGATGGTAAATCCTAAGCCCACTCCACCATGTTTTTTTAAGATTGATTGATTGATCAGAGAGAGGGAGAGAACTAGTGGGAGAGGTTAGGAGGGGGAGAGAGAATCTTTAGAAGACTCTGCACTGAACATGAGCCCCACTTGGAGTGTACCCTCATGACCCCAAGATCTGAGCTGAAATCAAGGGTGATCCGGATGCTTAACTGACTGAGCCACCCAGGCGCCCCACTCCATTTTTTAAAAGATTTATTTATTTAAGTTAGAGAGAGCACAAGCAGGATGGGTGAGGAGTGGGGAGGGAGAGAGAAACTTAAGTAGACTCTGCACTGAGCATGGAGCCCGACTCAGGGCTTGATCTTTGTGAGCTGAAATCAAGCGTCAGCCGCTTAACCAGTTGAGCCACCCAGGTGCTCCACTCCCCCATTTTCTTAACCTATGCTAGGTTAGCCTTGGATTTCTCTCATTTGCCTCAGAAGAGCCTTCACAAATACTCCTTAAGGAATCCTTTCAAAATCACAAGTTCCACCAAAGGCCAAGGCCAAGCAGGGCCCTGAGTAACTTACAGATAACCCTAGAGAACTGGGCCTGAAATAGCTGTGGACAGTTGCTGCTGGTGCAGAAAGCCCAGGTACTCGAACAAGTCCTGATGGCATTAGGCAGGCCTCTTTCTGGGTCTGCAGCAGCTGACACCGGCTTCTGCAGGTGGCCTTTCCCTGCATAACTTCATACTGCAAAGGCTGGCGTCGTTCTCCTATTCTGGTGAGCTGGATGGACTTAAGGTTACTGCCAGACCCAAATTTATACAGGTGTCAATTCATTCCAGGTCACTCCACCCTCTGAAGCAGTTGAGGGCAGCAGTGCAAAGCTCTGATGCTGGGGGACGTGCATGATGGGGGAGCTGCTTCAGAGCACAGTTTGGCCTAGTGGAGCGCGGGTCTGGGCCAACCTCACCCTCCGCACTTCTCTACCACCTCCTTCCAGTGCCTCTCCCGTCCTCCTGCTTCTTTGCTCTCCTGCCTCTCCCCATGCCACTGTGGCCTCTCAAGCTAATCTAAATAGTGCTTCCATTTTTCTCCAGCCTCTTTGCGGGCATTATATTACTGATGGAAGGTTATGTTGTTCCTAGAGACACAGCCTCAAACTGGAAATGTGAGGAACACAACATGAACATAACCTGAGTTCCTGGCACCAAAGCAGGGCTGTGGCCACTCACACTGGACATTTAATAAAACAGTTATTTTAGCTCCATTTGTATTTCATTTCTCCACCTGCTAATCTGATTTATTTCCTGTTTATAATAAGATTTCTGGTATTTATCAGGGAAAGATAAAACACTATTTCAAAACCCAGGAATTTTGCACTATTCTCAATATGCTTCACTTATTCTAATCTTATTGAGATTGCAAGTCTCAAACAGTCCTTTGCTTTATTTATGCTTCTTGTGTCATGCTCTGATCCCCAGTTGTACAATAAATGTTTTTAAATAAATTAATAACCTTGGGTCTAAAAATCATTGTGTTATTTTCTTCTTCTGTGTTCCTTGGTCTGTTTCTCTCTTGCAGCCAACTGCTTGGAACTTCAGTGGCTTCAGTGCCATTCCCAAAAAAGCCTGGATTCTCAAATTCTACAAATCAGTAAAAGTTGAAAAGAAATGACCATGTGTTGGAAGGAGGATTAAGTGAAGGTCTCTCTGCCTTTTCAAAGGCGACAGGGTACCCACTGTCTGACAAAGAATTTAAAGGTTGACAGTGATAGGCAGGTCACATCTAGTCCTGGAGCCTAATTATTAAATTGCTAAACTGCAGACATATTCTGTTAGTCTAGGAAGGAAGCATCTATTTGTTGTGATATTCACAACCCTGAAAACACATTTTAGGGTCCAGTAGAAAGGTCAATTTAAATATTTAGACAATTTTCAGTCTTCAGAATTAATCACTGAGTAATTATTAATTTTGCCCACTGTGTAACCAGTAGGTTTCCTCTCGTTGGAATTATATTTTTGGTTTCCAAACAGAGTAAAAAAATCTGTTCAATCTTCTAAGCCTGTGATATTCCCTAGTGGTGTTAAAGAGACAGCAGAAACCCGACCTTCAGACATAAGGTGAAAAGATGCAGATAGTATAGGCAAGATCCCAAATCCAATACAGGATCTGCTTCCTGGGGACTGCTAATTGGCCCCTCATGCCCTACCAACGGCTTCTTCAGGTGGATATGCACTGGCCACCACTGCTCCTTGCCACCGAATGCCCTATGCCTGCACCACCCCATATGAGAAGCATTGCTTAATATGGCCATTTCCATTTACATTAATTAAACTTAACTGAAACCGAACATTCAGTTCCTCAGCTACAGTTGCCAGCCCCATGTGGTGAGTGGCTGCCAACTGCAGAGAGCAGAGGGCGAATGTTCCCATGATCACCATACAGAGGCTACTGGCAGTCACCACAACACTATCTATACCACCTGGACAAGTGGTAATACGGTCTTGACAAAGTAACTTGAAGCCTTGTTGCCATGAGATGGTAGGAATGGGAGAAGTAGGGGGAGGTTTTGGCCATGTTACCCACAGCCCTAAGTAGAAGGGAGAATCTGAAGGACAAGGAGTGGACACTTGGGGTCAGAAGGGAACCTCTATGATATTATTCTTGAATAGACAGTTTTGGGGGCCCACTGAAATGGAAACAAAACGAACTTCAACAGAAGGGAATCATTGTTCTAGCACTGAATTGGCTCATGGAGAGTGACAAATTATAATTAACAATCAGAGCAAAACGCTAGGGTCTCACTGCAATGCCTGGGGCTCAAGACAGCTGAAGATCTCCAGAGCAAGCACCTAGGAGGCAGGAGGCAGGCAGTAATGCCAGCAGAGTAAAAAACAACCAACTGTGACAAAAGTCATGATGGAAACCCAAAGACAGCAAGGAGTGGGGAACAGGGCTTCAGGGAGCACATCACAGTGGTCAAGGCTGCAAGTTCCCTGAAGGCAGCACAAAGCACTGTGGTGTAAAATTATTTCTGCAGGAATCCTGGATGCAAATGTGAAATAGTCAGCAAATGAGAAGATGTATATTTTGTTTATTCCAGGACATATTAATTAGTAGGCTGGGGTTTCCTATTTATTAGACATGCCATGCTACCTCACTGACAGAGATATACTGTGGACAATGTGGGCACTGGCTATCTCAGGAATATGCCTCGTCATCTGGCAAGCAGAGAGAGGCTTAAGCCAAGTGAAATGAGTCGCCCTCAAAAAGCAATGTGCACCCCTCATGAGGCTGGAAGTTTTGACATTAAAGTCACATTTATTTTAAGAGAAGGAGGTTATTATTACTAGAAAATCACTGGCAACCATTACTATTCAGAATCCCAACCATTTATTATCCATTATGCATCCATTACTACTCCACAGTCCCATGATTTGTCATGTATTATTAGTATAATCGCCCCATAATGGGATATGATTCTTTGATACTGTTAAAACTGCCATGATTCACAATGTCAATATTACAAGGAAGAAAGCATCATATACAATGAAAATAATGCATGACTTCAATTATTCAAATATTATATCATTTATATCCATGCTTACAGTTACCATGTTGCTTATTAAAGGGGTATTAGTAATACCAAACCACCAATTAGTCCAATTTTCCATGTGATGTTATAAATAGCTACTCTTTTGTGAGGGAGTATGTAGAGGGCATCTAGTTAATGCCAAGAGTTAATGCACATTTGTTTTGATAAGGAAGAAGCAGGAACTCACTATAGTAAACAATCTATCAGTACATTTTTATTTGCAACTCACATTCATTTATTCCTTCATTCATCAAGTTATTTACTTGCCACCCCTGAAATGCTGGATATTGTTCTATGGACACTGAGGGTATCAAGAGTAGCTGAGTAATCAAGAGAGAAAAGGGCTTCTTCTATTAGCTTACAATCTAGGGGCAAAACAGATGATAAAAGAAAAAAGCAAATACATAATCTAATGTCAGATAACCACAAGTCCTATGATGAAAATTAAATTCATGTAAGAGGACAGTAAACTGCTTTACAGAAGCAGGGATAATTAGACAGGAGCACAGATAATTCTCCCACTGCAACAAGTAGGAATTCTGAGTATGTGTGTTTAGACATGGATAGAACGATAGATTTGGCATGGGGATAGGAGCAATTTTATTCTGCATTTCTTCTATTTTCCCAGAGAATGAGAAGCAAGGTTACAAAAGGGAGATTGGGAGAAGGGTGTGAGAACAGAGGAAACAGTCTTCCTGGAGATGGGGACACGAATTGATTCAGGAAATGGAGAAGAATTAAAAGAATGGACGTAGGATTCCCATGGACATGTGTGGAGATAAATTTAAAGTTAGACCTCTTGGAATGGCTCTTTGTTATTCTCAAGCAACAGGGTTCAATTTGGCCTCACTCAGAAATCTGGGAACAGGCAACCATTTGGGTGAGTATCATATTCTTGGTGAAGTGAGCAACTACAAATACCCAGAGCAGAAGATAGTCCACTTAGAAAAGAAACACAAATGCCAGAGACAAGGCATGTGGTAACACCTGCTTCACTAAAGGTTCTTTATGTAAAGCCTCTAAAGTCATCCCAGAACCTACTGATTTTGAACAGCCCTAAAAACATCTACATATAAACTCATATGTACAAATTTTAAACATATTTTCTTTGGGTTTCACTGTGCATCTATAACTTTGGTACATTCACACAAAATTGAGTCCATTTTCATATATTAGAAAAAACACATGTGCAAACCTTGCAAAGAAAATCATTATTGGAAAAAAAATATGGAAAAATATTTCTCCTATTTCCCTGATTCTACCATGCACATCCCTTACTCCACCCCTGTACTACAGTTCAGTGATTTTGAAATCAAGATGCACCTTAAAATCAACTGTGATGAATTTTGCCAGTTGCCAGTGATAGAAGTTGGTCACAAATAGCTGTTATTGCCCATGTGGGTTTTGAATATAGCCAATTCTTCAAGTAATGATTGTGGTATTTTTCAAAAGCAAAAGAGAAGGTTATATGTCACCCGTTCATGTAAAGTTAAGAGTCACTTTCAACTTAAAAGAGAATTGTTCAAACTTAAGTCAAAATTCACCAGCGAAATCCTGGCATTTTTCTATGTTTCCCCCTAAATTTTATAATTGTATCTAAAGGTAATAAGGTATAGGATAAGACTGGAGATGTCAAGAGTACTCAGGATTAGTGGGGCACATTAAAAGAGTTGAATCTTTTTTACGTGAATCTAATAGGAGGAAAACACTGAAAGGTGTACGCAGGAAGTGACGTGATCCAACCTACATTTTTAAGTTCACGCTGGCATCTTTGTCTAGTACAGATTGACAGTGTCTTGAGTGGATGCACACACCAGCTGAGAGATAACTGTAGTGGTCCAAATGAGAGATGACATCAACCCATCAGTAGGGTGGTAGTCACAAGACAGAAAGCAGTAAGGAGACTAGGGATACAGTATCTGGAGCTAGAATCAATAGAATATGATCGTTGGCTGCATGTGGTTGTTCCAAGACAGGCAAATTTTAGGGATGACTCTCTAGTGTCTGGCTTGAGTAATATGGTGGGAAGCTGCAATTATTAATTCAAGGATGCCTAAGAAAGAAACAAGTTTGGGCCTATATATTGAGGAGTCCATGAAACATATAAAAGATGTCAAGTAACAGTTAATATAGGACCCTGGAGCTCTGGGGGAAGAGGTCATGGCAATATATACAAATTTGAAAGTTGCTAGTAAGAAGTACTGACAATCAGTGGAATGGATGAGTTCACTCAGGGAGAGGGAACCCAGGAGAGGTGCTTAGCCAGGTAGTGCATTAGAATCACCTGAGAAGCTTACAAACTGCCGGGCATTTTTTTAAAAAGATTTTATTTATTTATTCATGAGAGACAGAGAGAGAGAGAGAGAGCCAGAGACACAGGCAGAGGGAGAAGCAGGCTCCATGCAGGGAGCCCGACGGGGACTTGATCTCCAGACTCTAGGATCATGCCCGGGGCCGAAGGCAGGGGCTAAACCGCTGAGCCACCCAGGGATCCGATCCCCCTGCTAAACATTTTAAATATGCACTCTGGTTTCAGAACCACCAATAAAGAGAAGAAAAGACAAAGGGACCAAAACCTTGGGCAAGAAGTTAAAGAGAGAAGCCAATGAGAAGACTAAAAGGAGCAAAGAGGTAGAGAAGAACCAGGTAAATGTAATTATACAGCCCTACAATAATAATTACTGCTCTCCCCAAAGGAAAGGATAGGGAAATATTGATCAATATATTAGGAAGCCAAACACTGAGTGCCAGCCTCATGGCCCTCTGACATAAAGCCTCCAAATTAGGGAACAGACATTGGCAGGAGTTTATTAGAAGCCTTAATTTTCCTACAACAGCATCACAGGTGAGAGGGTTTCCCAGAGAACCACCCAGATCTCCATGTCTGCTGAATTCAGAGTCCAAAAGCAGCTACTCATGCTTGGCTTACTGTGAGGGCAGTAGACATATACCATCCAACTCAACCCATGTGGAGAAGAGAATTAAAAACTAGGGCAGAAGACACGCAGACTGCCTTTCTCTGACTGTGAATAAGTAAGTATTTCTGTTCATGTTTGAGAACAGAGCAGGTGGAGCTTCTGTTAAAATGTGGATTCTGACTCAAGCAGGTCTGGAAACGCCCAGATTCTCTACTTCTAACACTCTTCCAGGGGATGGTGGATCCAGACTCTGCTGCTGTGGAAAACCCTCCCGGCACTACACCCTTGAAATGCGACACCCAGTTCTGCCCTGAAGCCCAAATACTTTCAACTTGTGCCTGTTTCCAGTTTGTACACAGCCTGGCTACCAGATCATCAACTTGCTCACTGGGGCAGTCATCCTGCCTAGCCTGTACCTCTGAATCCCATCTCTGGTTCAGCTTTGACTCATC